>NC_133327.1:385502681-386102681 GCF_042186555.1 Aquarana catesbeiana
CCTTCTGGGCCTTGCTGCTGCTTTTTTTTCCAGCTTGATTCTGCAAAGAAGTCATGGTAGCATCTGAATAGGGGGGAATGCATAGATCAGTGAGACCTGATCCCACGGGGTCACCATCGCATCTGTTCCGCATGCGAGTGGGACCCTTGTCCTGGACACAAAGTTGACTAACTTCATGTTGAATCTGGATGCTAGAAGATCTACGTCCGGAATCCCCATCTTTGGCAAATAGCGCGAAAAATGTTGAAGAGACCATCCCCCCAGGATTAAGTGCTGTTGACTCAAGTAGTCCGCCTGCCAATTTTCTACTCCTGGAATGAAGACTGCTGATAGGCACAGAACATTCCTTCCTGCCCAAGTTAGAATATGGTTCACCTCTCTTTGCGCTGAGAGACTCTTGGTGCTCCCTTGGTGATTGATATAGGCCACAGCCATGGCATTGTCGGATTGGATCCTGACAGGACAATCCCTTAACCTGGAAGTCCAGGCCTTCAGAGCCAGACGCACTGCCCGAATCTCTAGGATGTTGATGGGCAAGGCTCTTTCGGTTCTTGACCATTGTCCCTGGACAGTCGTCTTCTCTAGTACTGCTCCCCAGCCTGAAAGCCTGGCATCTGTCGTTACTACTTTCCAGATAATTGGTCTGAAGGATTTTCCTTTCAGCAGATTCTGGGTTAGTAACCAACTGAGGCTTTGGGACACCCTTGGGGACAGCCGCATTGGCAAGTCCAAAGCTTGGATCGTTTTGTTCCAAGCAGACAGGATACTGTTTTGCAACAGTCTCAAATAAAACTGGGCATAGGGACTGCTTCAAATGAAGCCACCATCTTTCCTAACAACCCCATGCAAAGGGGAATTGAGGGATTTCCTTTCGACCTCACAATCCGGACCAGCTCTCGTATAGAGCTGATTTTTGCTCAGGGGCAAGAACACCTTTTTCTGGGCTGTGTCTATGATCAGGCCCAAACACTCCAGCTTTCTTAGTGGTTTTAAGGAAGACTTCTCTAGGCTGAAAATCCAACCCACCCTTTCCAGGTAACTGGTTGTAATGCGTACACTTTGTTCCAAGTGAGCCACTAACTGGTCTATTAGCAATAGATAGTCTAGGTATGCCAAGACTGTTATGCCCTGCGCCCTTAACCTGGCTAGAGGTGGGGCCAGTACTTTTGTGAACACCCGGGGTGCTGTAGCTAGCCCGAAAGGCAAGACTACAAACTGAAAGTGCTGCTGTTCTACTTCAAATCGCAGAAACCTTTGGTGAGCGGGAAATATAGAGACGTGCAGATATGCATCCCTGATGTCGATGGACGCCAGAAGTTCTCTTCCCTGTAGGATGGAAACCACTGACCTGATCGACTCCATGCGAAAGGAACAGATCTTCAGAAACTGATTTCTTAGATCTAGAATGGGTCTGACAGCTCCATTTGGTTTTGGTACCATATCTGGGGATCTGTATGATCACCCCCTGGGCCAGCAATCGGTGTAATGCTTGAAACAGAGATTGCTTTTTCCCTGGATCTTTGGAAA
Organism: Aquarana catesbeiana; assembly: GCF_042186555.1. Lineage (NCBI taxonomy): Eukaryota > Metazoa > Chordata > Amphibia > Anura > Ranidae > Aquarana > Aquarana catesbeiana. The sequence continues at coordinate 385,504,209 of NC_133327.1, forward strand.
CGTTTGATCTCAGAAAACGAGATGGTGGAAACTCCCGAAATTCTAGTTTGTATCCTAGAGACACCGTGGAGATGACCCATCTGTCCTGAATTTCCTTTTGCCAGACTTCGGCGTATTGCAGAAGTCTTCCCCCTACTCTGGCGAGGGGGAGTGTGACGAACGCGGGTGTCAGATCCCTGCCCTCCTCGCTAACTCGCGACAAAGGACCAGCCAACCTCACACCACGCTGTCACTTACGTAACAATGCCACTCTCAGCCGCGCCCAGCACAAAGATTTTCCAGCTTGCAGGACCACAATCTAGGTGCGAGCAGCCTGAGAGTGATTGTCACTGGGCTAATTACACAATTAACCCTTTAACTGCCACCACCCCCGTTTAAAAGACCGAGCCGGGGGAGACTCGTAATTTTGCAATACCAATTATAATTTTAGAATAAGCGTCTGCCACACACACTGTCACCACAGACAGGTCTGCTCAGAGTCTTACTCTACAACAGTAGCGCCCTTCAAGAGGCAGGTTCGTTTATAGCTTGCATTAGGAGCTTTAGAGACAAGGTTAACACTTTTCAACATAAGGGTTTATTATGAAAAGGTCAAAGTTGATGCAAATAAAATATTTACAGAAAAAAGATGTTTCAAAAAGATAAAGACAATATACAGCCACAAAGCAATAAGGTAGAATTGGGAAGAAAGAATACTTGCAATTAATGTCCGAGGGTTAATCAGAGTTCAATCGATGAGCTAGGTAATCGGTCCTCAACTTGGCAGATGTTTCTTCTTGGATGGTAAAAGGAGAACTGACCATTGTCTTGGCATCTCCTCTTTTCTGTCAGATCAAAGGGGGTGTTGACAGCGACCAGTAACCAATCATCTGATCAGCTGGTTTTAGGGGTTGGTTGCTGGGAGGTGTCTACACTCATGACCACGTCCCAGGTGATTTCTTTAATACATATTCATATATCTGCATCTGTAGTGTTGACAGACTCCAAATATCCATATTATTATTCAACTTGAGATTTCCTTCAAAACAAGTCTAAACATGCTATGTCTATAACGTATAGCCTGCTTTGGAGGAATAAGTGGTCCCAGGGGTTTCCCATATGACCTGACATAGGGGTGTCTGGACTTGAAACGTTCCATATTATCTGAGGAAGCTAAATATGTCCAGATTATGGCTGTGCGATTACTAAGTCAGAAGTTATGAAACATGCTGAAATTTCATACTTATTCTAGTGAGGTGTATTCAGAAGACTTTACGACCTAGGCCTGTTTGGTCTCTGAATGGGGAGGGTGACAGTTTTACGACAGGCCTGAACACTGCCCTTACAACAAATGTTTTTCTACTGACCTAACCTTTCTGTTTTCTCTGTTGAGATAACCTTTTCTGTTGAACTTAAAAAGCTTTGAATTCCTAAGGTGGGGAAGACGGAGTTCAGAGTTCTCTGTGAGGTTACATGAGTAGCCAAACTGTCATGGCTACTTCCACACAAGATGGCAGCTAGCTACAGCTTGTCATGTCCTGTACTTGATATCGTTACAGGGAGCGCCTCTTCATGATGAGGCTTTAGTATTCTGCTTTGCAGATTTCCGGCTCCAGGTTTCTTTTGAGCCTGGGCCTGACCCTGAGGTCTGACGGTGGAGGCGGTCGCCACTGCCTAGAGGCGGATGCCCCTGGCGCAGGAGAGAAAGTCCATTTAAATGAAGGACGTTTTACTTTTTGACCGACAAAAGAGTACTCTTCCCACTAGAAATCGTTTGGATGTATTTATCCAAATTATCGACAATAGTACCTCAGATAGCGAGCCTGAAAAAGGCTCATCAACTGTTGTTTCCTCCGCAGAGGAATAATCGGCTCGTTTTTCCTTGCGATCGTCTGAGGGTAATACCTCATCCTATCTCCACTGTTCCCTTGGTAAGGGGTTTGAGGTGGGGGATCTGGTACGCTTCCTATCCATTTGGATGGAGGATGCGATTAAAGCCGCTAATCTTCCTTCTAGGCCCTGCAGGGCAGAGGAAAACGCATTTTCAGTCACATATACAGGGGCTGAAGTGTGAGAAGCAGTTGCACCACCAATTGGTTCCAATGACTCACCCTGGCTTGCCATATCTGGTATCTCCGGAGAGGATGACAGTGGGGAGGCATGACTGGAGTTCCCAGCGCCTGGGGGTGGAATTTTTGGTACCTTTGTGGTAACTCTGGAAGCCATAGTGCTAAGCACAAAAGCAGAGGCACTTTAGTAAAAAATGTACTACTTGCTGAGCAATAGTCTAGCAAAGCAATTTCACCATAAAAATCAGCTTGATGATGAATAACAATGCATTTCCTGTACTGGAAATGCCTGTATACATCCCTTACGTGCCCCAGCACTCCTGTGTTCTGTGTGACAGACTCATCTGTTCAGTTGCTCTTAACCTCCCTGGCGGCATGATTATTTCGGATTTTAGGTGCTGAAAGCGGTACAATTATTTTGCATGGAAATTTGGCGTTTTATATTGTAGGCCTGTAATTACTAACAAAAGCACACTTAAATCTGTCCAAACAACAGTCTAGTAGATATCCCGGGTATGATGAAATTTAAAACACAAAAAAAAATAATAAATATAAATAATTAAAAAAAATAATATAATAATAATAAAATAAATTTCCCCACGATTCACTATTGCTCAATTCTGCAAGTGTTCTAATTTACTATCACTGTTTTCTAGCTGATCTAAAGCCACTTTTGACATAAAGGGACACTTTTTGGTTGCTATGGACAATCTCCAGTTTCCAGGCAGAACGAACAGTTTAGATCATATAAAACTGCATGCAGGGCATGGGCCAAAGCACTGGGGACAAAGGGGATGTGAAATAATTTCATACAGTACTGTAATCTGTAAGATTACAGTACTGTATGTGTTATGATTTTTACATTTTTTTAAATTTGCCGCCAGGCTCCGCCCCCATGCGTCGCGCCGCTCGCAGGGAACGGAGCCTGCCACAGAGAGGCTTCGGAGGAGACACAGCCCATGGACACTGTGGGGGACATTGCATGATCCTGGGGACAAGGTAAGTAAAGCCGCACCAGGATCCTGCAATGTAATCCCGAGTGTGGCTCGGGGTTACCGCTAATGGGACTGAAATTTGACCCCGAGCCACACTCGGGATTACCGTCAGGGAGGTTAAGAGATTTTCTGACACAGAGCGCTTGTTTTATAACACACTTCAGGTGAAAACCTGATTGGCGTCCTCAGCTGTGCGCTGTGTGGCACGTGGAAGCTTATTGCTGCACATGGCCCTGCCTGCCTCAAGCCACGCCCCTTCCAGTACCTGCCCTCCTTGTTTTTTAAAATGGAACTTTAGTCCGCGCATGGACGGCGCGGCATTCGGGTCTGCAGTGCAGACCCGATGAAGAGGAGGGTCTGTGATCGCCGCTGGCTCTACAGTGCTTTGTAAATGCAAGCGGTCTTTGAAATATACAGGCTGGGGCACAACAAGACTTAATAAACAGCAGTCTGAATTGTAGAAAGGCAAGACAACAAATCCGAGGAGGGGTGGAGGTGTTTTCTCACAGTTGAGGCAATTAATGTTTTTTTTTTTTTTTAAACGAGCCATTATAGATAATAATATGCTGTACCCCCAGCCCCTTAGTTCCCCCCGGGAGGGGGGGCACCTCTGTACGATTAAGAACCCCCTCCTGCTGCTAGGACACACACATGCTGTTTAAAGCTTGGACACAGAGCTGTTATCTTTACTCCCTCTAGTGGAGATTTTTAGGCATTACAATGTTTTTTTATATAGGAAAAAAGGCTTAGGTGGACCTTTTACAGTTCCTAAGCTTTTTTTCCTTACCTTTTCCTCGCTGCAAGATACTCCTGAAAACAGACAGATCCAAACTTCACCCATCACGGCGGGCAGCATTAGTAAACCTTCAAAAGTCGGGTCCCAATTATAGGGGTTCCACTCCTTTGGACCTGTATAGAACCCCTCAGGAGCAACTTTAGGTAATGTAACATGACCAAAAAGAGCCCTGGTTCCTGGGGTCCAGCGCTCAAAAGAGAGGCTTACAGGCAAAACCTTGTTCTTCTATGCAAGGTCCGAGTACCATTCTGTGGCCTCAGTGGCTTGGATGGATCCGGTTGTGAAGGTTTTTTAAATCCAGCATGGATCCCTCCTGGAGCTCCTCCGAGCACATCTTCACTCGTGACCAACACCTTAGACACTGGCGAAAAAACTGAGGTACTCCTTGAAGGAGGAGGGGGTTATATAGGGGAGTGAACTTCCTGCATTGGGTATACCAGTGTCCATCACCTGAAGGTGGCCCATAATCCATTAAGTTATTACGTAGGCTCTGTGTCCCATAATGTGCGATAAAGAAAGTTCATTCATTAATTAGACTAGCATTATCATGATCTGTGAATAGGGGAGAGTCTGATGAGTCACAGGAATCCCTCCTCCATTCCCAGATCGCAAGACGTGTAATCAACATAAGAACTGTTCAATAGAAGAGTAGGAAGGAGGATGCGTGTCTGCATTGTTGTTCTGCCTAAAGACCCAAAGCTAATACCCATTGCAGCACCAGAAGTTCGGAGACAGGAAAAGAAAAGGCATCCCTGCAATGAAGATTTCTCCAGGATCCAACTGCCTACACAATACTTCAGTTCCAGGTAAGTGATGTGACAACAGCTGTAGGGATTTTATTTTGTATGCTAAACTCCAGTTTTAAGGTAGGCAAACCTTACTTATTTATATGGGAAGAACAGCGATAGTTCAATGATTACTCTGGAAAATACACCTTAGGGATTACCTAATTATCGCCTTAGAACGTATTTGAAGTTACCAGAAAACCTGTATTTTTAACCACTTAAAGACCAGGCTCGTTTTGGATTTTAGGTGTTTACATGTTTAAAACAAGTTTTTTTGCTAGAAAATTACTTAGAACCCCTCAAACATTATATATTGTTTTTTTTCTAACACCCTAGAGAATAAAATGGCGGTCATTGCAATACTTTTTTTTGCACTGTATTTGCGCAGCGGTCTTATAAGTGCACTTTTTTTTGGAAAAAATTAACTTATTCAATTTTTGAATAAAAAAATAAGACAACAGTAAAGTTAGCCCAATTTTTTTTATATTGTGAAATATAATGTTACGTCAAGTAAATTGATACCCAACATGTCACGCTTCAAAATTGCGCCCGCGGAATGGCGTCAAACTTTTACCTTTAAAAATCTCCATAGGCGACGTTTAAAAAATTCTACAGGTTGCATGTTTTGCGTTACAGAGGAGGTCTAGGGCTAGAATTACACTGCTCTCACTCTACCGGTCGCGGCGACACCTCACATGTGTGGTTTGACCACTGTTTTCATATGCGGGCACTACTCACGTATGCATTCGCTTCTGCGCACGAGCTCGTCTGGACAGGGCGCTTTAAAAAATTTTTTTTTTCTTATTTATTTTACTTTATTTTTTCATTTTTTTTTGTTTGTTTTTTTAAATTTGGATCACTTTTATTCCTATTACAAGGAATGTAAACATCCCTTGTAATAGAAAAAAGCATGACAGGTCCTCTTAAATATGAGATCTGGGTCAAAAAGTCCTCAGATCTCATATTTAGACTTTAATGCAAAAAAAAAAAGTCGTTTAAAAAAAATGACACAAAAAAAAATTGTGCCTTTAAGACAAGTGGGCGGAGCTGACGTAATGACGTCGCTTCAGCCGTCCTATGGTATGGAGACGGGTGGGGGCCATCTTAGCCTCACTCGTCTCTACACTGAGGAAGTGACAGGTCCCGATCGCCTCCCCCGCTACCGACGGCTTCGGTAAGCGGCGGAGGGCGCAGGAGAGCACCAGGAGGGGGGGTGGCACCTCTCCCGCCGCCGATAACGGTGATCACGCGGCGGACCCGCCGCAGAGACCACCATTATCGTGTACAGAACCGCCGGCCCTAAAGATAGACACCTCGGTTGTGGCAGCAGCTGCTGCCGTTACCGAGATATCCATCTTCAAAGTAATGACGTATATATAGAGTGGCCGGTCGGTAAGTGGTTAAGGATGAAAACGTGTGCTTCTGGTGAACACATGTTTTTTCTGCACTACAAGTAGTGCGAACGAGCCCTTAATGAGGAATAAGAAAAGGCCTCCAACTCGGAACACGTTGCATCAAAGTGATGGGGAAAAAATCCGAAAGGAACTGACAGAAATTCAGACTGAAATCCCACAGAGTCACTGGAAAAAGCACAGGAATAATTACTGCAAGTAACATCCTGCATAAAAGATCCAACAAAAGAATGAGGGGAAAGCAGTCACAGAAACGAATGGCTAAAGCATGATTGGACCCGTTATGGTCCTCAAGGCCCAACACTGTTACAGACCAGAAACTTGTACCAAGCAAAATACACATCCAAGATTGAAGGTACACTCACTCACAGGTTGAAGTGTATCAGAGCATTCACTGGAGACAACCCAGCTCAGTTTGTGGCTGAACCTGCAGGCCAGGAGGTCAACATTTGGCATTCCAAACCTGAGACAGAGATCCTAAATACCTCAAGAGTGACTATTTTCCAGAGGCTAGAGAAAGTGCCCCTGCATGGTCGGCAGGGCTGGAATAGAATTTCTGTTTAAGATTTCTATCTGGTGGTCGATGGAAGTCACCACCATGGTATAGATCTGGTATGGGGCAGATGCCCCCTTGGCCATGATCCCAGGGAAAAGAATTTGCATCAGAGCAGTGTGGAGGTCCTCCAATCTAATGGAGACAAAAACCAAAAACCAAAATCCAAGCCCATGACCTCAGGACACAACATATAGATCCTTCTGTCTGAAAAAAACTGGGATTAGTAGTAGGATGAAGACTTCAGGGGAATTAAGTTGGCCCACATCAGACAACATAAATTACTCCCGATCAAGGAGTTATGACCCTAGACTAGGGGTAGTTAAACTGTGGCCTGCCAGCTGTTGCGGAACTACAAGTCCCATTATGTCTCTGTGAGTCATGTCTGTGTCAGTCTCATCACACATGAAGTTCAACAACAGCTGGAGGGCTGCAGTTTGCCCACTCCTCATGCCAACTCATCTTAAAGAATAGCGTGCACTTCCACATTGGCCTCAGCTGAACAAAAGCCACAGCAAGGAACAGACCTGGACTCTGGAGGTGAGAGAGGAAGAAAAGAATGGTCAGTGCAGGAGAAAGATGACCGAGTGAGACTGAAACACCTAAGGCCCTCATAAAAAGGAGGAGCAAAGTTCATCCATGACAAGGGTTATCCTACAACGGCCCGCAGGTAAGTTAGCAACACCAACATGTGAACCATGGATCAATAGCAGGGAAGAGGAATGAATGATCTGGCATGACTAGGTCAACTGCAGCGTGGGAATGTTTAGAGGCCAGTTGTGAACAGGACACCTTAGGCTGCCATAGAACAGTATGCAAATGAGCAAATACCAATAAGGGTTACTCATGGGTCAAGTGTAAAGTAGGAGGGTATATGACGGTGTGTAACAATGTCACCATAGGCCATTGTACAAACAGTATACTGTCGGACATTACCAACAAGGGATACACATGGACACAATGAAGAGCACCTTGGGGTTAATTTAGATGTGTGACTATTTCATCATAGATCGCTGGAAAAACTGTAGAAAGGGAGACACTACCAGCAAGGGGTACTCATGGACTCAGGCTGCAGAGCAGGAGGGTTATTTGGCGTCAGTGACTAGGTCATCATAGACTGATTTAAAAACAGACAGCGAGACATTACAAACAAGGCAGGCAGTAGGGGGTAATGGTTGCCAATAGCTTGCATCGAACAGGAAGATCAAAGATGGGACTCGTTCCCAAAAATAGCACAGCACTAGCAGAGGGGCAGGGATACCATCCATGTGTGCCACAGCCCCACAAACAGGTGTACATCACATATTAAAAAATAAGAAACATTGCAGTACCCAATGCAATGTGTAGCAGAACACATGGGGCATGCGGGACAGAACCAGTGAAGTGTTGTAGTGACCCATTGAAGTGTCTGACACATTTACGGTGTCACAGCACCGTTAGTGAACATCCACAGGGACGACTTCAGGAGAAAAGGGGACAAGCCCTCAGTTACTCACCAGTGATGGTCAAGGTGTGTGACTGTGTCACCTATAGCCCACTGCCAGGTGTCCTTGACAGACTTCACCCTCCTGGTAGGCATGCCCCCAAAGGAGTCTTCAGGAACAAAGGCTCTATCACTGACAGACCATGGCCCTTGACTTCTATAGAACCCTGCGGCTTAACTCAACATGATCCACCATGTGCCAAGGTGAGCTTACGCAGGATCCAGTGCTTGAAGAAACTTTACAGGCTGGCCCTGCAACCTCATCCCAGTGGGGTCTGGGTCCCCCAAGATTCAACCGAAGAGTTAAACAATCTGCAAAGCTGCTATAGGAAAGCCATAGTGACTATGGAGCAGCTAGGAATCTTGATAGAAGAATCTTTGAGAAAAAAAAAAGCTTCCCATATAAAAGGTAAGCTTCTCTCAGTAGAGAAAAAATGGATGTCACCTAAGGGCACTAGCAAAAAACTGAGGCTTGCTGGGAGTATGAGGGATTTTATACTGGTGTTCCTGTAGCTTTTTTTCCCCAGTGTCCAATCACCTGAAGGTGGCTGCATGTAACCATGGTTAAGACTAAAGTCCTGTGTCCTGGAATGCACAATTAAGAGTATGGAATCATGAGCAAGGATAGCAATGGTTACTCCTTTCTTGCCCAGAGATCATTGAAGTATAGATACCCAAGTCAAATTTAGCAGCTTCAGTGTGAATTTATTTAATGTTAATTTGCACACCCAAGTAATTTATATATCTTCCTAAGGACAAGGCTTTTTTTTTTTTTAAATAGGCTAACAAGTGCACAAAATAATATTGTTATTGTATCTGACATGCTGTGCCATCTGTGAGGTGAAGGTTTATTTTCTGAATGACAGTGTTCACATGATTTGGAGACACTCTTACTGGTCAGGAGCTTTAGGAACCACACAGTGTGACAGGCTGCAGCCCTGCACAGTGAGATTGGCTAAACGGTATTACATCATCCTTACATTCTGCAGTTAGGAAGGTGATACATGTAGCTCCCGATTAAAGCATTCATCTTCCTGGTACAGGGATTCAGCTTTTGGTGTCATCTTTCTGCTTCCAGCCTTCCCATTGGACAAGGAATCAGCACCATCGTGTGTAAGTAAGCTGGCACAGAAAGCAGTAACTCTAACCCAGGAAATACCAGAGTGATCTTACCGACTACCAAAAGAATGGCTGACCAAAATTACAAACCCTTTCGAAGGTAAAACAGTAAATATCAATGTATTTCAAACTCCCATTTTGCTGTCTGTCTGCAGTTACACTTGCAATAACCTTTTCATTAGAAATGACAACTGCACACATCTTCCTCTGTGTAGGTATTTAGTAACAATAAGGTCTCATGCACACTGGACATTATAAAAACGCCAGTAGCGTTAGCTGTAGAAAGAAATTTTTTTTTTTTTTTGTAGCAAAACTATACTCCGAAAAGCTTATGGCTCAAAAACGCTGTTCAACGCTGAATAGCTGTGTTTTCCAGCGTTTTTAAGCTTTTAATCAGAGTTAAAGCATTTTACAGCTGAAAAACTCCCTTTGATTAGTTGTACTTGGCAGCCCTTATAGAAATTTGATTCAGTTTATATCCTGTAAAGTCTATCCTTAAAGCGAACAAAGGAAAAGAAGCCACACTTACCTGCACTGGTTGATCCTATGCCTGCTGTCAGCACTGATCTTGGTGTTATCTTCACTGCATATTTCAAAAACTGTGATTTACCCGTGCCAGGATCTCCAACTAACAAAAGATGGGATTCCCCTAAAAAAAAAAATATAGTGTTAACCAAATAACCAAACTGCTCCTACTTCCATTTTAACTATACTGTAGAAGAAAGATGCTTATACATATATCTATTCTCAGTGTGCTCTGATCCGGTCATGTGATCTCCCTAGCGGCTGATTCAGGGGAGAGGAGAAAGCACTGAAAACGGATGGAATGCCTAGGCAGTCAGGTCACCTATAGGCTTACCATAGGGCATCTATTGTCAGCTGTCTCTTCACTCCTCTGAAGCTGGCCGCCGATCACATGACCGGACCAGAGCACCCCAAGAATTGTTAAGTAGAAGCATCTTCATTCTACAGAGTAGGATTTGAGGCGGGGTGCTGTTTTAAGCTTAGTTAGTGGTAGCCTGGACTTTCCCTTTAAGCTGGCCATAGAACAGCTTTTGCATGATTTCACAAAAATGTTACTAAATGTATGAAGAGCAGACAATAATAAATATACACAAGCTAGCTGGCCCAAGGGGGTGAACTGCACTCGAGACTGACTAAAATTGACAGTGTGAGTGAACCCTAAAATGAATCTATGTTCCTTATAAAGATTGCATTTCTTTAAAGTGATGTGAATGTAACAAACTTAAAGAGGAGATCCAGTCTCCTGTGAAAAAAATAAAAGCAGCTACAAAAACTGTAGCTGTTGACTTTTAAAAACAGCCCAGCAACTCACCTGTCCCACAATCCAGCAGTGTGCTCACCCCAGTCAGTTTCACCTGCTGTCTTCTTTCCTCTGCACCTTCACTATGGGCACCTGGCTGTGACAGCTTGCGGCTTCACAGCTGGGTTGCCTACTGCGCATGTGCAATTAGCGCTGCGCACTGTGAACGGTGGATGCAGTCTTCTGGGACCTGTCAGTGTCCCAGAAGACTGCAGGGAGGGAGGACAACTTCTGTTTAAGACTGCATAGACTGAAGTGGGAACGGGTACCTGTCAAAATCGGGTAGCCAAACACCAACCATCCACCCCCCTCAAAAAGGGCAAATTAAAAAAAAAAAAAAAAAAAACAACGTTGGCTTTAGATATACTTTAACAAATTTGTTTAAAAAAAATAAAAAAAAAACTTTTCTTTGAAAACTTTTTATGTACACAATTGCATACAGACATGTTCATTACATATATGTGTTGTGCTTACTGTTGGTCTAAAAGAATATTGGGACTTTATATGAGGCAACGACTACTTGAGTTCATATGTCTCCATCCTTGTCACTTATAAAAAAAGGGGGATAGGGAGATTGATTTTATATCAGCATTAGCTCTGCAGTGATGCTAAATGGAATGCTCAATACAGGAACAGTCACTACAGGGGGAATCTACAAGTCTACACATTAAATACAAACATGAAAATAATAAAAATCAGCCATGTGAAAATTACTTTCTGAATAAGATACAACAAATGAATTTGTGTAGATTGTACTACAATTTTACAATTTTTGTAAAGTTGCCCAACTTTTTCAAAATAGGCAATTTAAATTGTACACTTTAGTCACACGATCATTGGACACTAAAAAGCAAACCAGTCAAAATAATCTAACCCATCCCCCTACCCTGTTCTAAGCACACTCTGGTGTCTATACTTAGCTTTTTGTTGCCTCTACTCCACTGTTCAAACCACCACTTCTGGTGTGTAAAAATACCAGTAATTCAGGGTATGGTGAAGTGGCACTTTGAGGTTGATTTACTAAAGGCAAATAGACTGTGAAGTTGCTGCAGAGCTTAGTAAATGAGCATAAGCTCTGCTGATTTCCATCATTCAATCATGTGCAAGCAAAAATGCTGTTTTTTTTTTTTTGCACGTGATTAGGTATTCTTTGCAAAGTGAAGCTTTACGTTATTTACTAAGCTCTGGAGCAACTGCACAGTCTATTTGCTTTTAGTACCCCTTTGGGTACTTGCACACAGTACTGATGTATGAACATCAGATTCTGGGTAGAACATTTCTGCATAGAAATGCAAGGATGGTCAGTATATTGCATGCAAATTTTTGCGCACATAAAGTGCTCTAGCATTTCTTAGGTTATGTTGTGTGTGCTTATGCGCAAATTTTGGCGTATATGCATGTGTACGAGTATAAAATACTGTTCAGTAACAAAGATTTTTGCTTTTTTTATTTTTATAACCGATTATTGCACAACGCAAGTTTGCACATCTTAAAAACAGCGGGCTGCATTTAGATCAGTAAAAAAAAAAAAACTCTGAATGCCTAAAAACATGGCTTTTTAGGGATCTATGTGCAAGAGACCTTCACCTGCTTTTCCACAATGCAGCACTTGGGACATGCATTTTAATGAGTACCGGTAGTGCTGGGCTTTGTTGATGACAGTGGTTGTAAAATTACATATAGACACTGGAGGGTGCCTCGGACAGGGTGAGGGGTGGCTAGAAAGTGTGCCACCCTAAAACTAATGTGATCCACGATTTTCAAAGTTCTGCCCAGAACAGGATCTATTCTACATCTCGTCACAGCAAGACTTTTGGTTGAGATTAATGGTTGATGTATGCCACTGCCATGGCATTGTGGATTGCTTGACCCTCCAGCCAGGAGATCTATCATTTCAAATTGCCTTAAGTTCCACAATGTCAATTGGGAGACAAGATTCTTCCGATATCCAAGTCCTCTGCACCAACAAGGTGCTCAAGACTGTTCTCCAGCCCAACAGGCTGACCTCCGTCATATGGATTTTCCAGGAGACAAAATAAATTACATACAGAAATAAATTGCACTAACAAAAACAAGTTGGGGACTCATATTGGTTCTAGTAATGACTGTTTATTTTTAGGATTTCTGGAGAAAGAGGTAGCAGAGGAACTGGCCCGGTTAAAGCTATGGGCCCTGATAGTATTCATCCCAGAGTTCTTAGAGAACTTTGAGGTATAGTTGTTGGACCAATAACGGATCTTTTTAAATCCATCTCTTCTAACAGGAGAAGTTCCCCATTGTACCCATCGACAAGAAGGGCAACAAATTAGAAGCTGGCAATTACAGGCCAGTGCATTTAACATCAGTTGTAGTCAAGTTAATGGAATCACTCCTGAAAAGAAGGATCATTGATCACTTAAAAATACACAACTTGCTGGACCCAAAGCAGCACTGCTTTACTGAGGGCAGATCATGTCAGACGAATTTGATTACATTTTTTGACTATATTACAAATCTTTTGGACCAGGGTGGTGCTGTGGACATAGAATATCTTGATTTCAGCAAGGCATTTGATCTAATAATGATAGATCTCATAATGATCTAATACAAAAGTTGTACTTAAACCTTGGGTGGTTCAATGGATATGCAGTTGGCTAAAGGATAGATACCAAAAGGCTCTGTACTAGGTCCTGTTCCTTTTTAATCTATATGGCGAAACACGTAGACAATCTGTAAAGCTATCCATGGATCTTAGCGAGTGACAGAGCCCTGAATTATTTAAAGGAATTCTGTGTTCCTTATTTGCTCTTGCCTCTTATGGAAATTATGTTTTTTAAACAAATTATGTTGTTTGTTTTTAATGTGAAATAGAATACAATTTTGTAATTTTTTATGCATGTCTGTAAGTGGTTCTCATTGGCATAAAGTCCCCGTTTTGTTCCAAAAGACTTTCTGCATAGACACATTTTGGGGTGATGTTTACCAGATTAACATGTAAATACATGGCATATCATGCTTTATACATATGATATAACTAAGGTTTGTTGGGCAAGGTATGTATTTTTGCTGATAATACAAAGGTGTGCAATAGGGTTGATATCCTTGGAGGTGTCTGTAACAGGGAACATGATTTAGCATTGCTGGAAGATTGGTCAAAGCAGTAGAAACTGCAGTTCAAGGTTTCTAAATGTAAAATAATGCACCTAGGAAAAAAGAATTCCTTGAGAGAGTACGACATTGGGGATACATTGTTTGCCGGAACTACAGAGGAAAACAGGATTTTTAAAAACAGCTTACCTGTAAAATCCTTTTCTTTGAAGTACATCAGGAGACACAGAGCCATAGTAATTACTATGTGGGTTATAGGCCACCTTTAGCTGATGGACACTGGCACGCCCTAAGACAAGAAGTGCACTCCCCTATATAACCCCTCCCACTACTGGGAGTATTCAGTTTTGTAGCCAAGCAATACACGTGTATACCAAAGGAGGGAGGGACCTCTTGATGTACTTCAAAGAAAAGGATTTTACAGGTAAGCTGTTTTTAAAAATCTTGTTTTGTTTTCATACATCAGGGGACACAGAGCCATAGTAATTACTATGTGAGATGTCCCATAGCAATAGCAACTGAAGGGAGGGAGACACAACAAAAAAGGTAGGGCATTAAGAGGCTAGAGGACTTATACTGCAGCCTGCAGTACACTACGCCCAAAGGCAATATCCTCATGACCTTTTACATCGATTTGATAGAATCTGGTAAATGTATGGACTGAAGACCAAGTTGCGGCCTTACAGATATGAGCCATAGAGGCCTGGTGACGCACCGCCCAAGAGGCACCAACAGCCCTGGTGGAATGTGCTTTGACATGAAAAGGAGGAATTTTCTTCTTTAGACCATAAGTTTGAACAATCAATTGACGAATCCATTTGGAAATAGTAGATTTCGATGCTGCTTGTCCTCTCTTAGGACCTTCTCGCAGTACAAACAAAATATCTGTTTTGCGAACCTGAGCAGTCTCCTTCAAATAGACCCTAACCGCTCTTACTACATCAAGGGAATGTAGTGCCTTCTCTTCCCTAGATCGAGGCTCTGGGAAGAAAGAACGCAGAATAATATGCTGGTTCAAATGAAAATCTGTCACTACTTTTGGTAGAAATTCAGGATGAGGCCACAATACCACCTTATCCTTATGCATGATTAGATATGGCTCTTTACAAGACAGAGCCGCCAATTCCAATACTCTTCTGGCAGAAGATATGGCAACTAAAAGAGACTATTTTTCTTGTCAAAAGAATTAAGGGAATTTCCAGTATGGGTTTAAAAGGCTGATTCTGTAAAGCCGACAAGACTAAACTCAAATCTCATGGATTTAGAGGTGCCCTGACAGGGGGATGAATTCTTGTTACCCCCTGAATAAAAATACGCACCAGAGAGTGAGAAGCAAGAGGCCGTTGAAAAAATACTGATAGGGCCGAGACCTGGCCTTTGATAGTACTCAAGGCTAGCTTCATTTCTAATCCCATTTGCAGGAATTTAAGGATCCTACCTATGACATACTTCCTGGGGTGCCAACCCCTGGATCCACACCAGGAAACATATGCCTTCCAGATTCTATAGTAAATGACTCTGGAGGCCGGCTTCCTAGCATTAATCAAAGTCGACACTACGGAAGGGAAAAACCCACGATCCTTTAGAATGTGGGCTTCAATAGCCAAGCCGTTAAATTTTGTAAGGTAGGATTGAATACCGGACCTTGAGCTAGAAGGTCTGGCCATAATGGCAGGGTCCAAGGGACCCCTACAGCCATCTTTATGATCTTGGCAAACTAAGATCTTCTGGGCCACCAGAATCACCTCTTTCTGTTCCTGCTTGATTCTGCGGAGAAGGCGCAGAAGTAGCAGAACTGGAGGAAACGTATAGATCAATGAAAACTGATCCCATGTGAAAACCAAGGCGTCTGTTCCGTACGCTAGCTGATCCTTCGTCATTGACACAAAGTTGTCGACTTTGTTGTTGAATCTGGACGCGAACAGATCTACGTCCGGAATACCCATCTTATCGACAGGAATATGTCGGGGTGAAGGGACCATTCTCCCGGAAACAATTGTTGGCGACTCAAATAGTCCACCTGCCAATTCTCTATCCCTGGAATGAAAATCGCTGATAGACAAGGAATGTTGCTTTCCGCCCAAGCTAGAACATAATTCACCTCTTTTTGGGCTGCACGACTTCTCGTGCCCCCGGGTGATTGATGTAAGCCACAGCCGTGGCATTGTCGGATTGAATCCTGACAGGACAATTCCGCAGCCTGAGCGTCCAGGACTCCAGGGCCAGACGTACTGCCCGAATCTCTAGAACACTGATGGACAGGGTCCTTTCTGACTTGAACCATCTCCCCTGGACAGAAGCTTCTTCCAGGACTGCTCTCCAACCCTTTTAACTTTCCATCCAATTTTATTTTATTGAGAAACGACACTTACAAAGCCTTGGATAAAATCACATGTCTAGAGGCCGATGGTGCGCTTGCTCACACAAATGGTCTGCTGTTTGCGTTCCAAGTCTGCCACGGAAGTCCGGGGTCATGACGAAAACTCACAGCGAGGCTTGGTTTCATTTTCTTTTCGTATCATATAAGGAGGTGACGCGACACGTAGCCCGTGCCCCTGGAAGACGTAATCTTGTTACGAAACGCCGCGTAGGGCGGAACGGAGCGACGTGTTCGCGTCACCTCCTATCTCTGTGGCTACCAGCAGGACGGGCTGTCCGAGGGTATCCGGCCGGTGCCCCAGACTTCTCTTCATTTCGTTCGCCAGAGTTATTTTACATGTGAGTGTTTATATACATTTTTTAAATAAAACCAAAGGATTTTACACTATTTGGAGCTCTTTTTCCATTTATGGCTTTCCGTGCTGAGGGTTTGCTGACCCGCTACTGATCAATCTGATATCAAGGCCCCCAACTTTTCAACATAGCGGAGCTGTCTGGTTTTTGATGGAGGTCCGGAGTGATTATTCCTTAACAGCTTACCCAGACCCTCTGTAGTGGGGGGGTCATGGGTCTCTGGTAAGCGGACAGCTTTTATATTTGGTGACGGTGGATCTGACACTTCATATTTTCATCAACAAACTTTCAATACTCATCAGCACTTGGGTGGTCATCGCATTTATTATATGGACTTTCAATATGTCTCAAGATTTGCACTGATGCACATGATTAAGCACTTTTGCACATGTATTGATTGCATATTTTTTATGAGCATTTATATGCTCCATATATTTACATGGCCTTTTTCTTGCACCTTATGATGGTCAATTGTCATTTATATTAGTCTATTAGCGCAGTTTCACATTTTCTTCCCAACCCAGAAGGCTGGCATCCGTTGATACTGCTAAAAAGGATTTCCCCTTTTGGAGGTTGTTGGATACTGATTCTTGCCTGGGGTAGAAATACCTTCTTTTGTACGGTATCTATGACTAGCCCCAAGTACTGTAATCTCCTTGATGGTTTTAAGGAGGATTTTTCTAGGTTGAGTATCCAACCTAGGGATTCCAGGTAGCTTACAGCAGAGATTAAACTTTGGTTTAGGCCAGAGACTGAGTGATCTACTAAAAGCAGATCGTTTAAATAGGCTAGGATCGTTATGCTCTGGGCTCTTAACCTGGCTAAGGGAGGTGCCAGGATTTTTGTGAATACCCATGGTGCAGTGGCTAGACCAAATGGCAGAGCCACAAACTGAAAATGGCGATTTTCTACTTTGAAGCGTAGAAATTTCTGATGAGCAGGAAATATTGGCACATGGATATATGCATCTTTGATATCAATTGATGCCAGAAACTCTCCTCCTTGCAAAAATTTAAGTGCCGATTCAGATCTTTGAGATCTAAAATGGGTCTTACCTCCCCATTTGGTTTTGGAACCGTGAAAAGGTTTGAATAAAACCCTGAACCCTGTTCCTTTATGGGAACCTCTGATATCACCTCTTGAGATAAGAGATGGTCCAGAGCTAAAAAGTGAGACTTCCTTTTCTCTGGATCTCTGGAAACATTTGATTTTAGAAAACGAGGAGATGGGAATTCTCGGAACTCTAGTTTGTAACCTAGAGAAACTGAAGAAGCCACCCATCTGTCCTGACATTGTTCCTGCCAGACTTTTGAAAATTGCAGAAGCCTCCCCCCCACCCAAGCGAGCGGGGGCGCCCCTTCATAAGGAGGCCTTGGCATTCTGCTTTACAGGCTTTCTGCCCCAAAACCTCTTTTGGCCCTGGGGCTGCCCATGAGATCTACCTCTTGAGCTTGAAGGTGGAGGCCGTCAAGACTGCCTAGTGGCAGATGTTCCTGGTACTGGAGAGGAAGGACGCTTAAAAGAAGAACTGGTAAAAGAGAACTTTTCCAATTAGAAATCCTTTGGATATATTTATCCAGATCGTCTCCAAATAACCGTACACCATGAAAAGGGAAACTGGCTAGGAGCTTTTTACATGGTACTTCGGCTGACGAATTTTTCAGCCACAGGACTCTGCGTGTATGTACTAGTCCCAGCATAAACCGTGAGGTTTGAATGATAGAATCTTTCATAGCATCCACCGTAAAACATAGTGCATCTGATACGCCAGCCCATTGCTGGGCCTGCTGATCAGGAAGAATCTTAAGTATCGCTTCAAACTGATCCTTTATGGACTGAGATACCCCAATTGCCGCAAGAATCGGCTGCGCTACTGAACCTGCCAGAGACATGTTGTTCTTAAACAGAAGTTCCAACTTTTTATCTGTTGGATCCTTTAACATTTGCGCATTGTCTACCGGACAAGTGAGATTTTTATTTACCGAGGCGATTGCAGCATCAATTGCTGGAACCCCCCATTTCTTATAGAATTCTTCCTCCATAGGATACAAAGTAGAAAACTTTTTGGAGGAAAAAACAGCTTATCCGGGTGTTCCCATTCCGAATATATCAGCCTTTTTAGCCATGAATGGATAGGAAAAGCATCCCCAGATGGGGGAGGCTTTAGTGATCCCAAACCAGAGGTGGGCTCATCACTAGACTGCACTACAGGCAGTGAGGGAGTGTACTAGCAAACTGTCTTGTGACATTACTCCCTCCATACTAGGATCCTCAGAAGAGGATATATTGGTATCTTCCAGGTCTTTTGGAAGACCTTCCTGATCCCCTGCCCCTTGTACCTCAAAATGAGGGTCCTGAGCACTGGATGGGGATCTGCTACGTTTGGACCACTATGGAGAGTGATCATAGCATCAATCTTCTTTTCCAAACAAGAAATGGTAGAAGAAAAAATCTCCTGTGTGATATATATAGGGGCTGATGTGTCCAGCGCTGCTGCAACACCAGTCTCCCCTGACGGCTCATTCTGACCGGCAGCATCACTCTCAGAGGAGGATGACCTTCTTTTGGACATGGATTTAGGTTGTTGTAAAACAGTCGACCCTCTAGAACCCTTTGAGGAGTTCTTGGTCCCTCTTCCACTCATAGCCTAATGCACAAAGTAGAGGCACTACCAAAAAGAATGCATGCACTGCTAGTCTATAGTCCAGCAATAAAATGCTGCTGTTAATGCCTAGCCTGAAGCACCAATAATGTGTCAAAGGAAATGCCTGTGTCACCAAACCTGAAGAAATGCCACCTCTTTGCTCTTGTGTCCCTCCACAGCCCACAGTGTGCTTTTAAAAACTTCCTCCATGTGTTTTTGGTGTTGGAGAACGCCGCCCCCGTTAGCCCCGCCCCGTGCTGTTTACTGCTCCACCCTCCTTTTTAAAAGGACAGGTTTTCCCACGCGAGCGGCAGGCTATAGTTCACTTGAATCCAGAGCCGGTCCGGTGGGGGGGGTAAAACAGTCGCCAGGTGGCTGCAGCGGTTTTTTTTTTTTAATTGAATCCGGGCCTTTAATCCCCCGAGTGGGAAATCCCAGCGCAGGGGCTACCGACAGGAGGACAAGTTACTCCTTCTTACCAGAGGATCTTCTGCTTTGCCGGAGGAGAAGAAGAAAGTGTTTGCTCCTGACACAATGCTGTTTCCATCATGAGGCGTTGAGTGCTCAATACAGCCCCCAGTGGTGACACATAGGCATGACAACATTATTCACTTAAAGGAGACTTTTCATAAGAATTTCAAAATATTTCTTAGAAACCTCCACTTACCTTTTCCCGCCGCAGGGTTTTCTGAGGTAAACCATCAGACCCAATCTTCATAAGGCTCCATAAAGCCTTCAGGAACAGGGGAACCTCGAAGTATCCCACAATCCTGGACCTGCAACAGCACCCTGCCAGTAAAACTTTATGGCCTTACTACCAAAGGGTCCAGCTCTCTAGAAGAGAAGCATTCGCAAGCAAAAACCTTGTTTCTTTGGATACGAGGCCCGGGTACCATTCAACCTGGCCTAGAAAGACACTCTGAATGGATCCGGTCAGCATGGCTAGCCCCAGCAAGGATTGTTCCAGTGGAGCTCAGCACAGCCCTTTACTCGTGACCAACACCTTAGACACTGGCGAAAAAACTGAATACTCCCAGTAGTGGGAGGGGTTATATAGGGGAGTGCACTTCTTGTCTTAGGGCGTGCCAGTGTCCATCACCTAAAGGTGGCCTATAACCCACATAGTAATTACTATGGCTCTGTGTCCCCTGATGTATGAAAAGAAAAAAGATTTGGGGGTACTTATTTCTGATGATTGAAAATAGAGCAGGCAGTGGGAAAAGTGAATAGAATTCTACGATGTATCACTAGAGGGATCACCAGCAGGAGTAAGGAGGTTCTGATTTCCCTATATAGATCTTTGATGAGGCCTCATTTGGAATACTGTGTCCAGTTCTGGAGACCTCACTTACAGAAAGATATTAATAAGATAGAACGAGTCCAAAGACGGGCAACAGAAATGGTGAAAGGTCTGGGGGATAATACATATCGACAGCGACTTCAGGAACTTAATACGTACAGTCTGGAGGAAGGAAGGGAAAGGGGAGACATGATTGAAACCTTTAAATATATCAAGGGGGCAAATAAAAGGTTCAAGTGGGCAGTTTTTTCAATATGAAACCAAAACACGGGGACATGACATCAAACTAACTGGAGCAAAGTATTGTCACAGCCCATCTGAGTACCTGTCACGGTTCATCTGAATAGCCGATTACCTATAACAGCCCATCTGAGTAGCCGAGTACCTATAACAGCCCATCTGAATAGCCGAGTACCTATAACAGTTCATCTGAGTACACGAGTACCTGAGCACCTGTCACAGTTCATTTGAGTACCTGACACAGTTCATCTGAGTACCTGTCACCAGCCCATCAGAGTAACGAGTACCTGTCACCAGCCCATCAGAGTACCCGAGTACCTATCTGCAGCTCATCAAGTTACCCGAGTACCTGTCTCCAGCCCATCAGAGTACCCGAGTACCTATCTGCAGCCCATGCCTAATAGAATATACGTTGGGGTGTTTGCTTTCCAAAATGGAGTCAATTTGTGGGTAATTCCACTGTCCTGGTGCTCAAGGACCTTGGAAGTGTGATAGGTAGGAATGAAATGAGATGTGTAATTTATGCTCCTAGAACGCATGATGGTACTACTTCAATGTTGGGCCTCTGTATGTGGCCAGGCTGTGTAAAAGTCTCACACATGTGGTATCGCCATACTCAGGATGAGTAGCAGAATGTGTTTTGGGGGTGTAATTTTTGCTATATACATGCTATGTGTTATAAATATCTTATAAATTGCCAACTTTGTGTAACAAAAAAGTATAGGCCTGGAGCTGAAGCGCAGCATAAGAGTAGGGCCGACATGATGGGGTTTTCCCTATAAGGCTATAGCAAGGTGGGGGTTGTTTAATAAATTGATACAGTTGGTAGGAGGGATAAGAATTAAGAGGGATATGATAAAAGGTACCCCATTGGAGGATAGTAGGGTGGGGCAGGGTGTGGCTGGGTGGTCCTAATGGGTTGCTAGGTGGGTGTTGGTCTTTCAGCATCACTTGGAATTTGGACAGCAACTGAGCAGAGTCTGGGATTGCACAGTGTCATAGCAGATGGCAGAGGTCGTAGGGTTTTTGAAGGCGGGGATAGTTAATTTCTTTGGAAAAAGATGGGTTGGGCCCATCTCTGGTAGGGATGTACCTGCCCTAATAAGGGCGGAAGTAATAGTTGGCTGTATCGGCTGGTGAATTTGCCTAAATTTGTCCCAGAGCTGGCGTAAAGCACGGCTGGGGGCCGTAATAGGCGAGGTAGTGCCAGATACAGAGATTTGAGCAGTCAAGGGTGCCTTCAAAAATCCTATGCAGCTGTTCATTTCAGTTATTTCTTTTTATTAAAGTTGTTTGTTATGGTTTGTTTTTTGTGTAATAAAATAGGCTGCTATGGCCATTTTAAACCCAAAAACAAGTTGCCTGGCTTAATTATTGTAATATGGTAAGGTGGTAAGTGGGTATTGGGTGATGGCATACAGCCGATATTTGGGCAATACCCCAGGCATGCGTTTTTCCACATTTTCCAAAAACTTCTGGAAAAAAATGAACCGTTCAAAAGACTCATTATGCCTCATAGATTATACGTTGGGGTGTTTGCTTTCCAAAATGGGGTCATTTTGTGGGCAATTCCATTGTCCTGGTGCTCCAGGGCCTTCAAAAGTGTAATAGGTGGTTGAGAAATGAGATGTGTCATTTATGCTCGTAGAACGCCTGAAGGTGCTACTTCAATGTTGGGTCTTTGTATGTGGCCAGGCTGTGTAAAAGTCTCACACGTGGTATCGCCATACTCTGGAAGAGTAGCAGAATGTATTTTGGGGTGTAATTTGTTGTATGCATATGCTCTGTGAGAGAAATAACTTAATATGACAATTTTGTAAAAAAAAGTTCATTTTGCAAAGAATTGTGGGGAAAAATTACAACTTAAAAAAACTCACCATGCTACTTGGAATGTCTACTTTCTAAAAAGGGGTCATTTGGGGGGTATTTGTACTTTCCTGACTTAGTGTCTCAAGAAATGAGATAGGCCTTTAGTACATCAGGTGTGATCAGATGTGATCAATTTTCAGTGATTGGCACAATAGTTTTTAGACTCTATAACTTTCACAAAGACCAAATAATAAACACTAATTTGGGTTATTTTTACCAAAGATATGTAGCAGTATAAATGTTGGCCAAATTTTTGCAGAAAAATTACTAATTTGCAAAATTTTATGACAGAAACAAAGAAAAAGGCATTTTTTTCACAAACCCTGAAACTCTGAAAGTTATAGTCTTTTTTGGAGGTGGTTAAGTAGAAACCCTGAAACTGTTCTGCCACAGGGACTGAAGTAATAACACCCTGCTTCGGAAAGCCCACAAGGGCTGTATAATCTATGTGGTGACATAGCCATGTTGGAAATATTTAACCAGGGATGGGACTGGGATCAAAACGAACTTGTAGCCCCTGGAAACCACTTTTCACACCCAAGCATCTGAGATGCAGACTGTCTAATTGTTTAAAGGTCTAAAAGATTTTCCCTCACTTTTGAAAGTAGGGGTGCTGGTCACGCTGAAGAAGATTTATCTGAGGATTTGGGAAACTTGGAAATACAATATTTGAGGGCTAACTGGATGCCAGACTTGGGTTTGGATTTGGAAGTTGAAGTTATGGAGTAATAAAGAGGACTATTCTGGACTTCCATTAGGGATTGAGTCTTCTCAGGCTGAGCCCTAGACTTCTTCTGCTGAAGATACCTGTAATAGGTACATTTGCCACTGGTGGCATCCAGAGCAGCCCCAAAAAGGTTTCTTGAAGGACAGGTGGAGTAAGCACTTTTACATGCAAGCACCACAGACCAACACTTAAGCCAAAAGGCTTAAAACATTGTTACCCCAAAAAACAAAAAAACAAAAAAAAAAAACACAGCTCTTGTGCTACATAATTTGGCTCCTTCTATCACCTGAAATACCTGGGCTGATCCTGCCTGGTGCTGCCCTGTAAACTTACCACAGTTTTATCGTGGCTGCTGAGCCCTGACAACACGGTCAGCTTACGCGCCTCAGTCATCCGCAGCTGTCCTCCGTACCACTCCCCCCAGCTCGTCAGCTCCTGTGTGCGAGCCTCCCCCCCCATTCCCTTCTAGCTTTGTTCTGAGCAGTATAAAAATTACTGCTCACGATCACTTCCAGCCTCTCACCACCGATCAACGTTCATGTGGCCGCCCGGCAGACGTCAGAGGGAGACCTCAGCCCCTCCCTCTGTAGTACATACATCAGAAGAAGTGAGCGACTGGCGGCAACGTGACCGCTGATCAGCGAGGAGAAATAAGGTATTTAGAAGAAGAATTTTTAAAAAAACGATATACACTGTATAGTACATGTTACCCTAGCAGAGATACTGTCAGAGATTGTATGCACTGCCTTTACAACCCCTTTAAGCTCATTGAAAGGAGACACACAGTAGATGAGGAGATAGACCCTAACAACCCATCCACACTGTAGTTCGAGCCTACAGGCATTGCTTCAAACACTATGGCCACAGGATGAACTGCCAAAGTCATCAGATCCCGTCTAATGGAATTAACCAGTTAGCTAGAGTTTGTAGATTCAGGTCCCAACCAAGACAGTTTGCAGTGTATGGTCAGCCAACGAGAACAAAGTTATAGAAAGGGTCTCTAGTTGCTTGTTGGAAGGGTCATTAAAGATAGATGCACCCTCCATCGGGATGGTGGAGGCTTTAAAGGGGTTGTAAAGGTTCTATTTTAAATAACAAACATGTTATACTTACCTCCTCCGTGCAAGGATTTCTAAGGCTGCAATGAATGTAGCTGCATTCACCCAAGTCGTGCAACACCGACAGCTTTATCGTCCAACAGTTGCCAGATAAACCTGTCTTTTAAAAGACAGGATTAAAAAAAAAATGGCAAAAAGTAAACACTAAACAGAACTGCCAGAATAAAAGTTCCCAAATAATTTCTGAAAAGACAACTCATAGAATAAAATAGTCTTTACAAATGATTATAGGGTGACTCCCTCGATGTACGGTGCATGGGGCCCATGTGGACAGACTCCCATCATCTCTTGATCTGTTTTTAGCCCTGCCACAAGGTGCAACCTTTGGGAGGTAGGGTGCATACCTTTTCTTGGAACGGATATTGGTTTAAGAGGTGCAGTCATTATTTATGCAGTATATGTCTATACTTATTATGAAATTTAATATGTATGTACTAGGATTGTTCGTTATTGATTCTCTCGCTTGGCCTCATCAGTGAATCCATTGCGCTTTTCTCTGAAGAAGCCAGGCATGGTGAAACATGTCAGAAACACAAGCGTGATATTGACTAAATGTTGTATAATATTTGAGGATTATACCAAATGGTTGTACAATTGTTTTTTATTCATCATATTTAAATATTGAGATTTTTAACTTTATATACCGGTAATTTTTTGTTGTATCATGTGATTGAGCATCTTGAAAGTCCCCTATCCCTCTTCCTACCTTTGAAATCCTCTATAAATTGGGATGTTGGTGCAATATCTATTGTACCCCTAAGGCTAGGTCCACATAACTCTTTACAAATTATTATGCTGCATTATATTTGCAGAACAACTTTATCAAACTCATATTTTTTGTAAAAATCCAATAAAATGAATTTTAGTGCACATAAGCACAACATAATATGTAATGTTTTGCAACATTTAAAAGATGAGACTCGAGTAAATGGATACCAAATATGTTAAGCCTCATAACTGCAACTACGATAACCAAAATTGTTTATAAGCAATGCATTAAAAATCAATTATACTGCTTTTTTTTTTTTTTTTAAATGTTTTTTGTTAACCATAAAATGATGGCCTATAATTATCCCCATCAGTCTGGTCTGCAATGTGCAGCGATGTCCTTTATGCGTTTCAGAAATTGGGTTTGAAGACACACATGTATCCTATGTGCACGCGTGGTATTTAAAAATTTTTTTAACCTATATTAAAAAAAAATTCCACTTAAAGGATAGCAGGTGATCTTCTTTCCCTGCTAGCTGTCACAATAAAAAAAAAAATGTTGCCCTGCGGGACTTCGCCACCCGGTCGCGTCACTTGTTTACAGTGTTTTGTAAATGGAAAACTACAAGTGCCAACAGCCTTAGCAGCGGTCGGCTGGTAGTTCTCAATTAACTACCACTGTGCTGTGAGTGCTGCGGTAGTTCAATGATTCTTCCTGTCTGCATGTACTGGCTTGCTCGTATGAGGTACGAGCAAGCAGATATACTGAGACAGGTTTGCAGGAGACCTGCTTGGCATCAGCGATCTGCACTGCTTTACAGGCTTCTGCAACAAAAAAATGATAGATGCACATTTTTTTACCTGCAAAAAAATGTGCATTTATTATTCTTTTTCAAAAGGTGAACTTATCCTTTAACTTTATTACTGTCAAAACAGGATGAAAAGCCCCCGATGTGATAAGAAAGGCAAAAAAGGTTTTTTTTAATGGAAATTTTAAGGGTTTGTTAGAGCCCTGATGCTTACCCTCCACTAAGACAAAGCAGATTGGGGCGAGAAAGTCTCTTCTTCAGGTCACAGCTGGCTTAGAACCAGATCTGAGCAATTGCAATTTTCTAATTTTCACACCAGACTCAGTCTCCCAGAAAAGATAGGTAAGCCCAGGAGCTATGTAAGGGGAGTAAGCTCTTGTGTAGAAGTGATCGGGTGGCTTTACAGCTGCATAAATCAGTTCTAGACAATGTAGAACAGCCAGCAAAATCATTTTAAACCAAATTCATAACTGCTTTTGACGTGTAAACATGTCTGTGCAAGTCAAATGGTATATTCTTGTAAGATGCATTACAACAAGCATTACCTTTGTACTTGGCCTAAGGGATGTAAATTGTAAGCGCTGGTGAAAGTAAATAGGAATGCATGTAGCACCTTTGGCCAAATGCTCTCCCAGAAGTGGATCTGTCAGGGAAAGCAGCTGAAATGAGAAAGCAGTTACATGTGGCCGACAGAGTTGTTTTGCTGACCGCCTGTCTTTGAACACATTGTTCCAATAGAACACTCAATAGGCAGCGTTTAATGTTGGGTACTCCTCCTATCCATGGTAAACTGTCGAGGCGATTGACAATGGGCTAAGTGACATCAATAATAGATTAACAATGACAATAAAACACTGTCTCTCTTTCGATAAATCTCAGTTCCAACTTCAGTGTGTCGCTTAAAGGCTTTGTAATTAACTCTACCCATCAACCTCGAGTTATAGCAGTACATTTTGATGTAGCAAGTGGAAACCAAGGTTGCCGATTTTCCTACATGCTCTAGGTCAGAGATTTGAAGCCTACTCAGAGTTAGTGGATCATCATAACTATCATTTTTAGTAGGAGAGATATAAAAATGGCAGCTATAGATTTCAAATCCATTTTCTTTAAAATCATGACGCTACAGGGCTGTGGTGGAAGCAGTCATAGTATGCAACAGCTGTTAAAGCAGAGTTCCAGGCTTTTTTTGTTTATTAAAAGTCAGCAGCAGTTTAGCTGCTGACTTTTAATAAACAGACACTTACCTTTTCCACGGTCCAGCGATGCGACCGCACAGAGCCTTGCTCCTCTCCCCCTCGCCTCCATTGAAACTGTGGGCACCCGGCCGTGACAGCTTGCGGCTTTACGGCCGGGCAAGTACGCATGAGTTGCACTGCGCTCTCCTAAAGGACAGGCAATCTTCTGGGTCCTGCCACATGTCCCAGAAGATTGCCGAGAGGGAGGGGCCACCTAGGCAGCCCGTAGGTGGAAGCAGGACAGTTAGTCCCACTCAAAACTAAGCACCCACTCCCCACCCAAAAAAGATTTCATGCCAAATGTGGCATGTAAGGGGGCGAGGAGTGCTTAAAGCGGAAGTTCCACTTTTGGGTGGAACTTCGCTTTAAGAGTACTGAGCAGGAGATTTTACTTTCTTGGCTATTGACGGGCTTTTTCCTTTATTCTTTCCAATTCTGCTAAACATACTTCCTGTCCTAGGGTTACAACACCTGCTAACTGTAATGATCTCTGGAGAACACCTCCCCCTGTCCTCATAACATATGGGGAGAGGTTCTGTAGTCCACATAAAGGCTGAAAATGTTTGGGATTTCTGTGCAGTAGAGGCAGGTGGTGCTGTCAGCTCACCACAGGTGCTTGATGGATTTCTAGCAACAGCAACAGATATTTGTGCGTCTATAGAACAGATACTGAATAACAAAACACTTTCAAATAAATATTTATCATACCAAAAGGGAACAAAGTCTTTCCTAGGGTCTACATACACTTTAACTAGTTATAAACACCTAAATACTTTGTAAATAAAATCAATAACGATCCCGCGCAGGAGCAATATAAGTAATATAAAGGCCATACATTCAGAAAACGAGCTCACAGAACTCTCACCTCTGTGAGCTCATTTTCTGAATGTATATATCTTTTACCCATAAGGATTTGCGGACAACCTAGCCTATTTATGAGAGCATTTTGAAAAAACCATTAACTAGAAAGATGCCTGATTAGAAGAGGATTTTTAACACTACATGGACTTCTATATTATTTATATACATTTATACTTTATTCCGAGTGTCCCAAGATTATTTTCGATTTACTTTTATTGATATTTATTTATTCATCACTTTTGTTTGGACTTTATATTACTTATATTGCTGTTGCGCGGGATCATTATTGATTTTATTTACTTTTTGTGTGTGATGTGAGCACTATTAGATCTTGCTGCAGACAGATTTTATTGCACCTTGATTGCACTTATATTGCACTTTGATTGTTTACCACAATTTTGCAGTGGCTATATTTTAATATATTTTTACTTTTTATTTACTTATTATCAACTATCCTTGAACACATCACAGTAGCGCGAAGGCTTTTTATTCAATTATTCTTTGACACCTAAATACTTTGGACTTTTGTAGCATGCTCAGCACCTCCACCTCCTACGCATCTCTCTAGCCACATTTACTGGCAATTTGAGCTGTCATTCTGAGATCCAGGACTTTTATACACAGGAGCAGATTTTTGAGAAAGGTTTCAGCACTGTATTTTTTTACATTAGGTTTTCTCTATGTATGAAGCAGCCCTGGGTGTTCCAAGCAGCTGAATTTCAGGATCATCTTCTTGCAGTAAAAGAACATATGGTAGACTAGTGTACTACAATAATGCCTGGATGAAAAATGGAAGTACTAAGCACATAGGCCATGCCCCCATACCCAATTTTAAAAAAAATACAAACCTCTCACTCTGGTCCCAGCTGAATCAATCCTTTGAACACCACCAGCGAGCACCATGCCCACTGCCAGCTTTACCACAAACATGCCAAAAATCTGAGGGCATAGACTGGCTAGGATCTCATTCCTACCTGTTAAAATATTAAATATTTGTCCATTAACAATTCAAGTAAAAGTATTAGGAAAAATTAAAGGAATTTCAAATAACAAGCAAGATTTATTTTTAAATGCACAGAAAGCTATTTTGTACACAAAACTGTAATTGCGCAAAAACTCAGGAAAGATGGTCTTTTATTTGGTTTGAGATGTTTCTTAAACAGTTGCTATACATCTAGTCTACAAAAGGAAAGCCATACACTGTAGACACAATGACCATCTGCATTTATTGATAAAAGCAAAATTTAGATTCCCACTAATATTTACTCCTCCTCTGATGAAGGCCTCTATCGGGGGGGGAGGGGAATTGGGGGTGAAATGCGTGGAAAGGAAAGGGGTTTCCGGTAAGGATAACAATTAGCTCTTATCAATAAATTTGCATGAATGATAACTTTACGGTGTGTGTGCCTTGCCTTTTGCTGGCTGTGTTTGTAGACAGTGAAACTGACAAAACCTCTTTATCAAGTAGGCACCCATGGCTGACTGCTGCAACTGGAGCACCATAAATGTAACTACAGTGGAACCTCGGATTGCGAGTAACGCGGTTAATGAGCGTTTCACAATACAAGCAATTCTTTTTTTTTAAATCCTGACTCAGTTTGCGAGTGCTGTCTTGCAAAACGAACACGACTCAAGCCTCTGCGGTGTGCAGTACCGCAATTGGCCAGAGGTGCGGGGGTTCCGGAGACACTCAGAATGGTTCGGCGCCGTTCAGAAATACTCAGAAAAACTCAGTTCCCGAGCCTTTCCGAGAGTTTCCGAGTGCAGCCGAGTGGTCTCCGAGTCTCTCAGGCGCCCCCCCCACCTCTGGCCACATGCGGTATTGCATGTAATAGAAGTCAATGCAGAACAAATTATCTTTGTTTCCATTGACTTCTATAGGGAAACTCGCTTTGATATGCGAGTGCTTTGGATTACAAGCATTCTCCTGGAACGGATTGTGCTCGTAATCCAAGGTTCCACTGTAACTTCCAATGAATTCCTTACATTCTATGCCAACAGTTCATTGTAAAGACTTTAAAAAAACAACAGCAGCTTGGAGTATGTAAACATGTTGATGCTGCCATCGATGTAATCCTTAATTAGCACCAGCAAAAGGGTTAAAAGGACCTCACACTGAAAATGCCATTTTACTTGGGATCATACAGATCGTGTGGCAAAAATAATACGTGTTAAGGGGCAGTGAAAGTGGTAAAGCCTAAGTAACAGTGTGCCAGCTAGCAAGTCATCATTTTCAGTAGGAAGAGAATAAATGGCAGACTGTTCACTTTATGTCAAATTTCCATTTTTTTTTCATCAAGAATATGAAAATTCCCTTTACTGGAGGAATTCAGCTGCATGCTATCAGATTTAGGTTTATACAAGGTCTTCCAACAACCAGGAGGTGGGTGCAGAACACAGATGGATCAGTCCTTCCACCACTTCATCTGAGTGATGGTTCTAATATAAGGAGACAAAGCCATGCTCTTCTGCTGATGGATAACCACATCCTTGCCCAAAATTAAGCATGATAACTTATCCTAGGAAACAGTTTAGACGTAGGAAGCCAATACACACAAATACAATATTGGTGATCGGTCCTTAGACCTTAATTTCTTTTGGGCACAGATTCTATACTAGGTCCATTTTAAAGTACAGATTATAGTTGCAATTGAACAAGGCCATTTAAAAAAAAAAAACGCCCTTTTTTCTATACTGAAAATACGTTTTTAAACATACCTGCTAAAGGATTATACTTAAATCTTTCCCAGAATTCTTCAAATTCTTTTCGAACTTCCTCATTTATGATCACTCCACTAGGTTGCTCATTATTCACAGCAATGTAGTTGGCCTTTAGTACAATCTCCAGGTCACAGCGAGTGTCTACAAAAAGAGGCTTCCACCTCTGCATAACTACACCATATACTGTAACATCATCACCTACAAGAAAAAAAAGACAGCAAATTCAAGGTTGTCCGGTTTAGTCATTTTGACAGACTGGAAATTAAAATAACACTGGATGAAACTTTACTAAACAGAATAACCATACAAAACAATAACAAATTAAAATGCATATCGATTTGTTTAGTGAATCTGCATGCTCTAGAGAACTCTAGAGGAAAGTAGTAATAAAAAAAGAAACCATTTTACACTGGTCATAAAAACAACCTAAAGCAGAATTTTTTTTTTGATGCATTTGCGCAGAATGAAAGTACATGCAGATTTGCTGGATGAATGGCTATGCAAACTTTTTATAAATGGAACCCATCGGGTCAGTGCACCTAAAACTGGTATTTCAGTACAAGTTAGACACCAATGAGCTGAATGGCTCATTGGCTTCTTTCATTGGTTAAAGCGGGGTTCCACCCAAATTTTGAACAATATCTGTATGTATTCTCTTCCTTGCCTAGATGCTGACATGCCGTTTAAAAAAATGTAAATCGCAGTAATTACCTTTTATTTTTCTATTCTTCTTTGCACTTCCTGGTTCTGCTCCCGTGGGAGTAGGCGTGTTTCTAGCCTCTCCCAGACTCCTCACAGTCTCCTGGGAGCTAGTCTCAGGCTTCCCAGGATGCCACTGAGCATGTGCGGGAACGAGCGGTGAATGCTGGGAGCACAGCATTCACCGCATCCAGGAAATAAATGCTTGTGGGCTTCAAATGCCCACAATGAAGATGGAAACCGCCTGCAGTGAATAATATAAGTTATTCTTTCCGACGAAATCTGACACAGGCGGACATATTACACACAATATGTGAGTATGTAATGCTGAGAAGAAAAGTTTGTGAATGAACTAAAAAAAAAAAAAAAACGATAGATAGGTGGACCCCCGCTTTAAGGACGTCTGTGGCAAGGTTTCCAGAGTCCATGGCTCTGCCTACTGTCCTGTTTCATTCCTTCTGTTGAAGCAGGTTATGTCATTCATACAGGGACCTAGTGGGAACACGGAGCCTTTATGACATTAAAAAAAAAACAAAAACAACAAATTGGCTGATGGCTTGAAATTTAAGTCAGCTACTCAAAAAAGAAATTCTGTTTTTTGAGTGGACTGCCCCTATTACAGCAAACACTAGGACAGGGTGTCCAACCTGCAGTCCAAGACGGCTATGAAACAAAAAAAACTGTAAACTTACTTAAAAATGTTGATTTTTATTTTTGGTAAAAATGCATTTACAATTAGCGAACACATGTGACTGAAGAAACATTTGACAGTTTCTCTTTACTGGACTTATATGAAAGTTTTATCTCCCCAAATGTAAAACCTCCCACTCTTTTTTGCAGATTTATTAAAAAAGAAAAACTGAAATATCACACGGTCCTAAGTATTCAGACCCTTTGCTGTGACACTCATATATTTAACTCGGGTGCTGTCCATTTCTTCTGATCATCCTTGAGATGGTTCTACACCTTCATTTGAGTCCAGCTGTGTTTGATTATACTGATTGGACTTGATTAGGAAAGCC
The DNA here is from genome assembly GCF_042186555.1 of Aquarana catesbeiana. Classification (NCBI taxonomy): domain Eukaryota; kingdom Metazoa; phylum Chordata; class Amphibia; order Anura; family Ranidae; genus Aquarana; species Aquarana catesbeiana. The sequence goes on from NC_133327.1 coordinate 385,536,497, forward strand.
ACACACCTGTCTATATAAGACCTTACAGCTCACAGTGCAAGTCAGAGCAAATAAGAATCATGAGGTCAAAGGAACTGCCTGAAGACCTTAGAGAGAGAATTGTGGCAAGGCACAGCTCTGGCCAAGGTTACCAAAAAAAATCTGCTGCACTTAAGGTTTCTAAGAGCACAGTGGCTTCCATAATCCTTAAATGGAAGATGTTTGGGGCGACCAGAACCCTTCCTAGAGCTGGCCGTCCGGCCAAACTGAGCTTTTGGGGGAGAAGAGCCTTGGTGAGAGAGGTAAAGAAGAACCCAAAGATCACTGTGGCTGAGCTCCAGAGATGCAGTCGGGAGATAAGAGAAAGTTGTAGAAAGTCAACCATCACTGCAGTCCTCCACCAGTTGGGGCTTTATGGCAGAGTGGCCCGAAGGAAGCCTATCCTCAGTGCAAGACACATGAAAGCCCGCATAGAGTTTGCTAAAAAAACACCTGAAGGACTCCAAGATGGTGAGAAATAAGATTCTTTGGTCTGATGAGACCAATATAGAAATTTTTGGCCTTAATTCTAAGCGGTATGTGTGGAGAAAACCAGGCACTGCTCATCACCTGTCCAATACAGTCCCAACAGTGAAGCATGGTGGTGGCAGCATCATGCTGTGGGGGTGTTTTTCAGCTGCAGGGACAGGACGACTGGTTGCAATCAAGGGAAAGATGAATGTGGCCAAGTACAGGGATATCCTGGACTAAAACCTTCTCCAGAGTACACAGGACCTCAGACTGGCATACTGGGCCAAAGGTTTACCTTCCAACAAGACAATAACCCTAAGCACACAGCTAAAATAATGAAGGAGTGGCTTCACAACAACACCGTGACTGTTCTTGAATGGCCCAGCCAGAGCCATGACTTAAACCCCATTGAGCATCTCTGGAGAGACCTAAAAATGGCTGTCCACCAACGTTTACCATCCAACCTGACAGAACTCAAGAGGATCTGCAAGAAGGAATGGCAGAGGATCCCCAAATCCAGGTGTGAAAACTTGTTGAATCTTTCCCAAAAAGACTCATGGCTGTATTAGATGAAAAGGGTGCTTCTACTAAATACTGAGCAAAGGGTCTGAATACTTAGGACCATGTGATATTTCAGTTTTTCTTTTTTAATAAATCTGCAAGAATGTCAACAATTCTGTATTTTTCTGTTAATATGGGGTGCTGTGTGTACATTAATGAGGAAAAAAAATGAACTTAAATGATTTTAGCAAATGGCTGCAATATAACAAAGAGTGTAAAATTTAAGGGGGTCTGAATACTTTCCGTCCCCACTGTATAGATGGGACGTATTGCCATTTCCATGCAATACAAGGATTACATCAAAGCATACAAGTACTCTGTTTGAACACCCAGGTGTAAGGATCCAGCGCTGAATGCAGGCCATTTAGCTATGAGAGCATAAAGCCAGTATCATGACATGAGTATCATCTGACAGCAAAATAAATGAGAAAGGATATTGGGACTTTAAATGAGGCTTTCGACATGGGGGTATGTAGTTGGAAAAACATGTTTATTGACATGGAGGATACATAAAAATATATATCAATGGTATAGAACAAGTATGGCAGCCTAATATGTCCGACGCGTTTCGTGTATGAAAACTCATCAGGGGAAGATGCTCACGAGTATCTATAAAGAGTGAAGTATAAGTAGTCTAGTGTAACTGAACTGAACGTAACAGAAGGCAAATTTGCCAGTCCTGCATACTTACATACAGGAAATTAGCGATGGGGATATGTTGAATGTGGGACCAGGGCCAAAAGGGGGTGTCTATCCCAGGAGCTGAGGTAATGTAGAGCCACATGCACAAGGGGCGCACGCATATAGCCCCCCAGAACACAAGCTGTCAATCTTGATAGTGAACCAGAGTGATGGGGGAGTATTTCCATCGAGCCGCCATAGGCGGGGGAAGGTGTGGTTTCTGTCGTGGGTGGTGTTTGCCACCTGGGTCGGAGCCCCACCCTGCACGTGCCGAGCTAGCGTGAGGTTGGTATGAGTCGACGTGCGCACGTGTGGGGCGTGTATATGACGCCTCCCGGACACAGTTGCCCTCTCCACTATGGAAGATGCCATACTCCATAGAAGCAATTTGCTTTGCTTGCATACAATCAAGGTAATCACCATGTCATCCTATCCACCATTAGATTTTCTTCACTAATACCATGACACTCACTATTTATTATATTCATTAATTTTAGATTTTTTGGTAGTCGCTACCCCCCATCACTCTGGTTCACTATCAAGATTGACAGCTAGTGTTCTGGGGAGGGTATGTGTGTGCGCGTGGCTCTGCATTACCTCAGCTCCCGGGACGGACACCCCCTTTTGGCCCTGGTCCCACATTCAACATATCCCCATCGCTAACTCGCTGCATGTAAGTATCCAGGACTGGCAAATTTGCCTTCTCCTGTTACGTTCAGTGTTACATTAGACTAATTATACTTCACTGTTTATAGATACTTGTGAGCAACTGCACCCGATGAGTGTTCATACACGAAACGCGCCGGGCATATTAGGATGCCGATACATGCCTGTATCAGCAATCAACCCAGTCTATTGTCTACCAAGTAATCATGTTTATATCATTTTACATCATGCTACTTATATTGCCATGTGGCGCCCCACTGACATGTGTATATATATAAAATTCATAGGAATTACTCATCTATTCTTTCCATATTATCATGTGTTGCCAAGTTGATATAAATATATAACATGGACATCAAGAATATATAATATGTATTTGCATGTGTATTTTTATGATCCAAATTTTTTTACTTGTTCTATACCATTGATATGCATTTTTATGTATCCTCCATGTCAATAAACATGTTTTTCCAACTACATACCCCCCTTATGTCAAGAGCCTCATTTAAAGTCCCGATCTCCTTTCTCATTTATTTGAACCAGGGATGGAGGCACACTACATATGTGCCTAAAACTCCCCCCCCCCCCATTCTTGAGTATCTGACAGCATGACCAGTATCCAACACATTAATAAGAAAAACAAGGATACAGAAGAAGGGAGGGAAAGTGTTCCAGTCATGGAAGATACAAAAGGGCACCCCTAAGGCCCTTTTGCTTCGGGAATAAGCCTGCTTATTTACATCCAGACTCTCTTCCAGGCTCTTTCAGATTGCTTTTGATTGTGTGCTAGCAATCGTCTCATACATAATAATCCAAGAAAACTTAGCTTTGATCAAACATAAAGCTACAATAGGGTTTTTAAAGCACTAGCAACAGAAATGGTTTGCTGCCAAAAGGATATAGAAGACCAATGTTTGGGAACATCTATTAATAGCCCTTATAGGTTCATTAGGAGACCTATCTGGGGGTCTCCTCTGGTATCCTGTGGCCTGATAAAAGCAAATAGCTTATTCCAAAACACTCTGAATTAGGGGCATTGCCACTATATATGAAAATTTATTCCTTGAAGGTTACAACCCTAAAAGCAGGGAAAAGAGGAGCATGGAAATAGTGCATACTATAAAGACAAACCTCGCTACATGAATGAAATATCTGGCTCAGGTGGAATTCACAGCGGGAGGGACATCTGCAAACCTTCAATCAAAAGCTTAATCAATATATTTTAACATTCGCAAATAGCTAAAGTGATACAAAACTGTAGGCACCCCTGGCCAAAATGATATGCTTTGTTGATTTTTTTCATTAGGAAAGAAATATAACAAAAGCTCAACAACCACTACAGGTAACAAACCTTTGCCAAGTTTCTGTAAATGTTAATGCACAATTACTATTTATTTGCCAAACAAAATAGGGAACGAAAAAGGTAAACCGAATAAGTGGAATGTACAACAGATCACCAAAGATTTTCCACTGTGTTGCAACTCTTGAAGAAAGTAGTTAGGCTGTTGCCAGTTTTTTCCCCCAATCTGACCCAACTTTGGGCTTCCTGCCTTCTAGTCCCAATTCATATCACTGCAAAGTACCTGCAGGTAAGTTTTGCTATCTTTGATCAACATAAACTCAACTAAAGTTTCATTTTATAATCTATTCTCTTTATCATTCTATTATTTTTTTAATGCCAGAAGAAGCATGCAATAATTTTGAGGCCTTTGTTTTCTGCATTGTAATATTTTATTTGCCAGAGTGTGAATTGTGCTTAAGAAATAGAAGTTCTGTATGTAATTTCTAATTGAGGACAAGTGGTATCTTACCAGACTTGCAGCTGTCCACAAGGTCATCTTCCAAAACCACAACCATAGATCGAGGGATACTGCCTACTGACAACCTCTGAACCTATATTAGTAAATAGTATAAAACAAACTCAAATTCCATGTATTAGCTTTCATTATTATAGTACCATTATATTCAATAGTTTTACAGTAGTGTACCCAAGATACTGTATATTGCAATACATAATACTAACAGAAAGCAGACTTTTGTAAATACATACAATTTAATAAAACACTCACACTTTATAAGCAGTTACAGCATTTTTTGGGGGATAAAGGATTCATGAATAAATAAAAGGGAGATCATTTTAATCACTACTGCCAGTGTTAAGTAGTTTGTCTCATCCATGTAAACTGATACATTCTGCTGGAGAGTTTGTGCTGTGAAAAACAACAGCCTTGCCGACTGAATTACAAGATGAAAATATAAGAAAAAAAGTACGTCTAAAAAAAGGAAACAAATTCAGCTACCACATGTCAGAATTGGTAAGCTGCAACATAATACATTTAGCTTTTGGGTTTAATACCGTTTAAATATGCTCCCCCTAAACACCTATTTCAATTAACCCATGTAAGAAAGATCTGTATGGTTACCCATTTTCAGGCCACTCTTGTCACGTGATCAGCTCCCCTGTGCCAGCCAGCAGTGGCTGCAGGAGAGAAGAGGGGGTGCCGAAAACGAATGGCCCATAGCAATCCAATGGGTGATGTCACAGCTCCCAGGCATTGCCATCTGTTTTACCTCTCTCTCCTCTCCCCTGCTGCTGGCTGACACAGAACAGATCACGTGACCGAAGCGGCACGGAAAAAGATTAGGTTAGTCAAAATTAGAAGGGGGGGGGGGGGGGGGGGGGAGAACATTTTTAAGATGAGGTATATCCCAGAATTCTACTTTAAATAAACTGAGTGTTCCCTTTTCTACCCAAGAACAGATATGTTTTTAAAGGCTAGACTGGTGTCAAGAGAAAGCTATGTGATTATATTCTTTTCATATGCCCCACAGCTTTTACAGTTTACTTTAAAATCCAATTTTAAAGCTGAACTCTAGAATAAGCAAATATTGTTAAAATACAAGACAAATGTTTATTTTTACTTAAAATTAAATAATAAAAAAAAATTTAAATAAACATTGGTATTTCTTCCAGATTCATGGAGTAATACAGCGTGAAACTTTCCAGGGGCTTCCTGTAATAGACTAGCCACTGTTGCTTTCTCGTCTAGTTCAGGGTGATTGGCCTTCTATCTGCCCTATTATGTAGTTTTCTGCAGGACCTGTTGTGCCCCTCCCTCACCTCTGCTCTTTGCATGGATCATGTGCAGCATAGTGATGATGTCACTGCTTTTTTGCATTCCAATATCTAGGTTTGTAAAGGCATTTGATGCGCAGAAAGTGATTTATACCCCAGATGTTTTTCCAAACTAGTCATAGGCTTCCCTATGAATGTATATGTTTTGCTCCATCAAGAAAAACATATTTATTTGGTCAATCTATTGCTGGTTAGTAAGGAAAATAGGAACTTTCCAGCATATTTATACAAGTTTGTGGGCCCTAAGAATATCTACTTTACATGATGATCCATATTCTCATCGTCCAGGATACCAAGAACACAAACCACTAGGATTTTGAGAAAAGTATGTAAGGTGGATTCTAACTGAGAAGCAACTGACTGTCAGTACTATTCTATTTTTGGACAATAATAAAACATATGTATCAGGTCAACACGGTCCATTTCACATCTATAACCAACAGGAGTGGGGGCGGACCCTTTTTAAAATTACTTAGGAGGGACTAAGTGAGTTCTTCAAAGTATATAATGCTGGGACAGTCTGTGGGTGAAGTTAAGGGAAACGGAGTACAATCCGGAAACAAATGCAGCCCCCCCAAAATCCATACCAGCCATGTAGCCCAGGAAAGGGGGGGTGAGGGTGTGCCCCCCCTCTCCTGAACTATACAAGGTCACATGCTCTCAACATGGGGAGGGCCCTAGTTGATGCTGATGAGGACAAGGGCCCTTTCCCCACAACCCAGATCCCAGCGACCACCATGTGATTGAGCAAGGGGTACATGTAGTACCCCTACTTTTGACAAGCCCTTTATTTAAAATAAATAAATGTCCCCTGATGTACATCCATTGTTAATTACAATGAACATCGCCTGCACGGGGGAAAAAACAAAAAAAACAAACAGTCAACACAACTGCTCTAACTCTTGGCTCCTGCCGTCTGACACACTGCTTGCCCTGCCACTGAAATAACCAAAGGAGCGGGGGCCCTCAGTGACGTCACTTACCATACACACACATATCCATTTACGGGGGGGGGGGTGTCACATGCTTGTCCCCCTACCCCCATTCCTGGCGTGAATGCTCTGCTAAGGGTCTGGTATGGATTTTGATAGGGACCTCGCACCATTTTTGTTTTTTGGACCACAATCCATACCAGACCCTTTACCTGAGCATGCAAGGTGCCAGCTTCTTAACAACCAGCTCTATTACTTTCAATAATTAAATAGCAGTGGCTATCCTTTATTTAATTGAGACTCATGTCACAGTTGTAGGAATCAGTAGAACATGGTGTTAGCAAGTATAAATTGCTGATGTAGCTGCTCAAATGACTTAAGAATATAAAAAAAAAAATGCTTAATCACTTAAGCCCCGGACCATTTGGCTGGCCAAAGACCGGAGCACTTTTTGCGATTCGGCACTGCGTTGCTTTAACTGACATTTGCGTGGTCGTGCGACGTGGCTCCCAAACAAAATCAATGTCCTTTTTTTCCCCACAAATAGAGCTTTCTTTTGGTGGTATTTGATCGCCTCTGCAGTTTTTATTTTATTTTTTCATCTTAATGCATTAAGGTGAAAAACTTCCTGTGATGCAGCAGCCCCCCAGAGCCCCTCTTACTTACCTGAATCCGATATTTCCAGCGACAGGTACGAGCACACCAGCTCCAGCCAGTGTCTTGGGTCCCGGGTGGATAGATTGATAGCAGCGCAGCCATTGGCTCCCGCTGCTGTCAACCAAATCCAATGACATGGGAGCCGGGGAGGCGGCTCTCCAACGGGGCACTCGAGAAGAGGAGCAGCCAGGAGCGCTGCTGAGGGACCCCAGAAGAGGAGGATTGGGGCCACTCTGTGCAAAACCAACTGCACAGAGGAGAGAAGTATGACGTTTTTTTTTTTTTAAAACACAAACCTTAACATATCCTTTAACTTTGGTGAGCCCATATTTAGCCACAACTTGGAGTTGTCAAGTTTAACAAGTTCAAGCTCTGGCAGATACCAGCACAGTATGTCTCTTTATGTTCTGTAAGAGTTTAAGTTGTTTCCAGACAGTATTCATTAAGTGGAAAATGGGAAGAATTTTGTGAGATGTTAAGGAAGCCATAAGCATCTAAAGTCCCATAGAGATCAGTGGTATGCAGTACTACTGGGAGGGAATTAGCACAAATCCCTGTGTAATAAAGATCCTCCCAATACAATAGATGCTGGGTCTGAGCAGCAAGATATAATAGCCTTGGGTTTGGCAAGGCTATTCCACCTTTAGTTGTTAAATTTTGGAGTTGTTCCAGGGGGATTTTAGGCAGTTTTTACTTCACAGCAACTCCCAGAATATTTTGTCCATTACTCTAAACAATTTGGTTGTGAGGGTGATGGGTGTAAAAAGTAGAGAAGTTGGGACATGGAGATCATTTAATAAGGTTTTCCCATCCCATTATCGACAGTGGAAGTTTAGACCATGTTTTGACACCCTCTCTAAATTTCATAACCAGAGAGGCCACATTTAGGGTCTCATAATTGCCAACAGAGCAGGAAATTTGTATGCCCAGGTATTTGAAGGAGTCCGCAAGCTTCCTGACTTCAGTTTCATTGTCATGTTATAGCATCCATGGAAAGCAAACCAGTATTCAAATATATATATATATATATATATATATATATATATATATATATATATATATATATATATATATATATATATATATATATATATATATATATATATGCCATGTTATAGCAATTTGAAATGAATTCAGATATCTTCACTTAGCACTTCACTTTTTTGTCATGCATTTCCATTACAGTCAACAGTTACAATAAAACAGCAATCACCTGCTCCTGGATCTTAATCTCCTGGTAGTCTCTACAGGTGGCCGGAGAGGACACATCAGACAGACAAGTAAATTTGGTGGAAGTGCAGCCTTCTTCATAATTGGTGCAAGCAGTAGGAGGAGTGAATGAGTAATACTGCTCAAAATCAGCTTTTAGTGTAATTACATGCTTACACTTATTGCACATAAAGTCTTGCTCATACTCCAGAACTTTCACTAGACTGCTGCGAATAACTGTGCCAGTGATGGACAAGAAATGACCCACATCTCTTGCACGTGGGATGTGCTCTCTGGTTAATTCTGGACACACTGGCAAACCTGTGTGCACAAAAAGAAAGGATGTGAACACAAAAAGGAAACAAGTCTCATACAATTAACCCTATAAAAAAAAATAACCTACAAGCTGCACAAGTCCTCCTTCTGAAAATGTTGGTTATTATACAAAATCACTGACTTCCATATTTTAATTGTTGCTGCCCCAAAACACAAACGTACAAAACACAAATTATACGCACACTTGTTCTGGGGCAGTGACTCAACATACTGACGGCAGAAGGTCAGCACGATAGCCAATGCTGCTGCTAATTACAAGCCAGTGGCTAAGCGCTATCAGCCATGCAACAGGAAATGTGGTTACAAACAATGAGACATGATGCCAAAACATACTCAAGAAATTGAGTGGGGGTTTACATAAAATTTAAAACTGTAGCACTACTACAAGATATACATTGATGCAGAATTATATTTAAAAAAGCAAAGCTATTTGAGCAAGTTTGCTCCCCCCCCCCATACACAAAAGGAGTTCTATGGTCACAGCATACACCAGTCTTTTTCAACTGGGGTACCTTGGCAAAATGCCTAGAAATTGCCCACAAATTGCATACAAGCCAGTGGGTAGATCATGCCTGCCTTTTAGTTACACAAAGCCACAGGTTTTCATTGTGCACCATTACAACCGTCTAGCTGCCTTCTCCTCTGCTGTTAACATTCAATTTTTAAGGACTACATATCTATTGGTACCTTGCTGTCTACAAGCAGTGATTCCTGTACTGACTCCACCTCCTTAAACTCCTCCTTTCAGCATCTCTGTAGTTCAGAAGGCATGTTCTGTGAATTCTGCGACACAGCAGTGGCTACTCACAGGACAACTGCGTCATAGCATTCAAGAAAGTAAAAATGTGGAATTCTTCACAAAGTTTAAAAATGTGAAGATCAGAGTTTGCTAGAAAGAATTGAAATATAATGTGGAAATAAATATGATTTTAAATTGTGACCATAGATACGCTTAAAATGGGTTTTAAGCCAAAAATCTTTTTATAGTATGAGTAAGAATTAGAAACCCATCAGGTCTTTAAGGCCCCTTTCACACTGGGGCGGTGGGGGCATCGGCAGTACAACAGCGCTATTTTTAGCGCTGCTGTACCGTCGTTCTTGCAGCTGTATTCGGCCGAAAAAGGGTTAAAATCCCTCGTACAGCGCGGCTATAGCCACGCTGTCCCATTGATTTCAATGGGCAGGAACGGTTTAGGAGCGGTAAATACACTGCTCCTTCACCGCTCCAAAGAAGCGGTTTGCAGGACTTTTTTCACCGTCCTGCCAGCGCACCGCTTCAGTGTGAAAGCCCTCGGGCCCCCCCTGTTTAGGGGCGGTTTGCAGGCGGTATTTTTAGCGCAATACCGCCTGCAAACCGCCCCAGTGTGAAAGGGGCCTTACTGCTATCCCAGGCTTGACTTCCTGATTTTTTTTATTTTTATTTGTTTACATATTTCTCACACTTAAATGATTCAGATCATCAAACAGATTTTAATATTACACAAAGATAACCCGAGTAAATCCAAGATGCAGTTTTTAAATGATCATTTCATTTATTAGGGGAAAAAAGCTGTTCAAACCTGCCTAGCCCTACGTGAAAAAGTAATTGCCCCCTCCCATGCTGAATCATGAATGAACTGTGATTTACCACAATTTTTTGGAAAGCTGAGTTAAAATTTCACTTGCCACACCCAGACCTGATTACTGCCAGACCTGTTGAATCAAAAAATCACTTAAATAGAAGCTGCCTGACAAAGTGAAGCATGCTAAAAGATCTCAAAAAGCAACACATCATGCCGTGATCTAAAGAAATTCAAGAACAGATGAGAAACAAAGTCATTGACATGTATCAGTCTGGAAAGGATAACAAAGCCATTTCTAAGGCTTTTGGACGCCAGAGAACCACAGCGAGAGCCATTATCCACAAATGGAGAAAACTTGGAACAGTGGTGAACCAGGAGTGGCTGGCCAACCAAATTGACTCCAAGAGCACAACGACGACTCATCCAGGTCATCATAAAAGAACCCAGAACAACATCTAAAGAACTGCAGGCCTCACTTGCCTCAGGTAAGATCAGTATTCGAGATTCAATAATAAGAAAGAGACTGGGCAAAAATGGCATCCATGGGAGAGTTCCAAGGCCAAAGGCACTGCTGACCAAAAAGAACACAAAGGCTCATCTTCCCCTTTCTTCCCCTAATATCGCAAAAATATTCCATTCCTATTTCAGTACTTTATATAATGTGAATCAGTGAGGGGACGATAGGGAGAAGCGGAAGGAAGAAGTAAGGGAGTATCTGCAGGACCTAGACCTTCCCAGGGTAGAGAAGGAGGAGATGGAACATCTTGAAGCCCCTATTTCGCAGGAGGAGGTGGATAGAGCGATAAAGAATACAGCCCTGGGAAAGAGCCCGGGCCCTGATGGATACTCCATTCTATATTATAAAAGGTTTTCCAAGTTTTTGATTCCTAAATTGTGCGACTATTTAAATGCACTGGGAGAAGGAGAGATGCTCTGTGAGGAGTCATTACTGGCACATATCACTCTTATTCTGAAAGAAGGGAAGGATTCAGCATCCCCAGGAAGTTATAGGTCAATATCGCTATTAAATACAGATATAAAGATTTTTGTCAAAATAATAGCAGAAAGATTGAAACCATGGCTACCAAGGTGGATACATAACGATCAATTGGGGTTTGTGCCAGGGAGGGAAGGGAGAGATAACTCTCTGAAATATATCTTTCTGATGCAGGAAGTAATTAGGAGGGGCACCCCAGCAGTTCTCATGTCAATTGATGCTGAAAAGGCTTTTGACAGAGTAGAATGGGGTTCATGTTTGAAACATTGAAACAACTAGGGTTGGGGGAGAGGATGATGAGATGGATCTCGTACCTCTACCATCACCCAACGGCCAGAATCAGGATAAATGGAACCCTGTCTTCTCCCCTTGAACTATTTAACGGGACAAGACAAGGTTGCCCCTCTCCCCAATTTTGTTTATAATAGCATTGAAACCCCTACTAGCTGCAATCCGCAAAAACCCAGATATTAAAGTGTGGGAGATCCTGGTGGGAGAAGGAGTACAGAGTAGCCGCGTTTGCGGACGATTTGCTCCTCTATATTTCCAACCCCAGAACAACAATCCCGATAGTGCTGAAGGAGTTGAATCAGTATGGGAAATTAACAAACTTTAAAATAAATATGGCTAAATCTGAGATCCTGAATATAACTTTATCGACGGAAGAGCAGCAGGCGATCCAACCTAAATTCCCTTTCATGTGGTGCAAGGAGGAGTTGGGGTATTTGGGCATAAAATTGATACCAGTCTTGGGCGATATGTTTAAAGCCAAGTACATCCCTTTGCTCAATAAGATTAAGGGCCAATTGAATATGAGGAGATATAAAACTCTCTCATGGATTGGCAGGATAAACACAGTAAAAATGTTTATACTCCCGATGTTAATTTATATATCTTTCAAATGATCCCAATAGCACTCCCCCAAGATTATTTCAGAAAATTAAAAATCAATGGCACTAAAATATATCTGGGAACGTAAACGCCCCCGGATTGCGTATGGTACACTTGTCAAAGGAAAAGAGCGGGGGGACTAGCAGCGCCAGATTTAAAAAAAATACTATTAAGCGATCTCTATTTCTAGAATTGCAGATTGGATATATAATAAAAACGGAGAAAAGTTGGGTTAACTTAGAAATTTCACAAAGTAGAACAGATATAGGGAAAATGATATGGATACCACCACAATTTTGTGATTTAGGTCCTAGCACAAATTTATTGACGAGGAACACATTAAAGATATGGTATGGTCTAGGTAGGAGATACCACTGGGATTATAATTCACCACTAATGTCACTAATAGACACAAATTATTTAAAGCCAGGGAAGGAGGAGCACATATATTTTATTAGGTGGGCAAAAAAGGAGGTAATATTACTGCAGAATGTGATGAAGGGGAATAGACTCTACACTTACACAGAAATTACACAGGAATGGGGAAATAAACCACTAGATAAATGGAGGTATACACAATTACAGCACTTTACACAGTCATTACCACAACCACTGCGGGTTCCCCCTTAAGCTTAACTAGAACTATATAAAATATAAAATATTGATTAGGGAAGCAGAACATGAATACCCATCCTATTTGGAAAAATTAGAAGGAGAAATAGTCCCCCTTAGAGATGAGGAACATAGGAATAAGATACTTAGATCAGCTTGCCTTTCGGCAAGGGATACTCAGACATTCAAAATGTGTTATAAATTGCTGGCGAGGTGGTACGTTACCCCTCAGAGGGCGCATGGGTATGGGGGAGAGAACCCTCCAACTTGTTGGAGAGGTTGTGATGCTCTTGGGACTTTTGCGCATCTCTGGTGGGAATGCACTAAAATACAATCCTATTAGGATGGAATTATAGGAGCATTCCTCTATATAACAGGTGAACGAATTAAAAAAAAAAACTTGGGTATGTTTGTTTTAGGATACGGGGAAGGCGGTGTCCCAGTATAGAAATACCTTAGTTCCATATCTTTTGAATGCAGCTAAAGCCCTGATTCCATGCCTGTGGAAAACTCAGGAGGCCCAGAGGATGAAGGAGTGGGTAGTAAGGGTGGAATGGGTGAGATCTATTGAAGAGTGAATACATCTGACAGAAGATACATGGGAGAAATATCAAAAGATATGGTGAAACTGGCTTGAATTTAGGAATACGGAGAAGTAGATGGTATTAATGGAAGTATGGAGAGAGGTGGGGGGGGGGAAGTAATATGTGATTTAAATAAGGATCGCGAGTGGTTTTATGGATATTATTGTATTTTTGTGTAATTCATATAATATAACAAAATAAAGAAAATAAAAGATATAAATAAAGAATATATAAATATAAAATAAAAAGAATATATACAAAATAAAGAATATATAAAAAACAAAGGCTCATCTCATATTTACCAAAAAACATCTTGATTATCCCCAAGACTATTAGGCAAATAATCTGTGGACTGATGAGACAAAAATGTTACTTTTTGGAAGGTGTGTCCCGTTACATCTGGCATAAAACTAATACAGCATGATATTGGTAGCATGACAGCCTGGGGCTGCTTTGCAGCTTCAGGACCTAGAAGACTTACCATAATTCATGGAACCATGAATTCTGAGCTCTAACAGAAAATCCTAAAGGATTCATGACCTCAAGCTCAAGTGCACTTGGGTTATGCAGCAGGACAATGATCCGAAAACACAACAGCCACAAGTCCACTTCCAAATGGTTCAAACAAAGCAAAATGTAGGTTTTGGAGTGGCCTAGTCAAAGACCGGACCTTAATTCAATTGAGATGCTGTATTATGACCTTACACGCTCATTCTTGAAAACCCTCCAATGTGGCTGAATTAAAACAATTCTGCAAAGAAGAGTGGGCCAAAATTGCTCCACAGCAATGTGAAAGACTCATTGCCAGTTATTGCAAACGCTTGATCGCAGTTGTTGCCGCCAAGGGTGGCACAACCAGTTATTAGGTTTAGGGGGCAATTACTTTTTCAAATAAAGCCAGGCAGGTTTGGACAGCTTGTTTGCCTTAATAAATGAAACCATAATTGAAAAACCACATTTTGTATTTACTCGGCTTATCTTTGCGTAATAATAAAAAAATTTTTGATGATCTGAGTCATTTAAATGTGACAAATATGCAAAAAAATAAAAAATCAGAAAGAGGGCAAATACTTTTTCACAGTATTGTGTAGAATATACATTGTAACATTTAGTTCTTTTAGATCAAAGGGATGAACTACCGTCTGTAAATGAGGTCAATTTAACCACTTAGACTAAGCCTTTTTCTGACACTTGTTGCTTACAAGATAAAATCAGTATTTTCTGCTAGAAAATGACTTAGGACCCCCAAACACACACAATATAAAAACATATATACATATTGTGTTTGTTTGGGGGTCCCAAGTCATTTTCTAGCAGAAAATACTGATTTTATCTTGTAAGCAACAAGTGTCAGAAAAAGGCTTAGTCTAAGTTGTTAAACAGACCTCATTTACAGACTGAAGTTCATCCCTTTGAGCTAAAAGAACTAAGGCTCGATTCACACAGGGGCAACGCGACTTCAACCCGACTTCAACACGACTTGTGGATCCGACTTTCAATGAACGGGGATCCGACTTGGATCCCCGCCACTGTGTTTGGTATGAATCTTTAGGGGGAACTCCGCGCCAAATTTTAAATAAAAATCCGGCATGGGTTCCCCCCCCAGGGGCATACCAGGCCCTTGGGTCCGGTATGGATCTTGAGGGGAACCCCCCTACGCCGAAAGGACGGCATGGGGGGTCCCCCCCAATCCATACCAGACCCTTATCCGAGCACGCAGCCCGGCCGGACAGGAATGGGGGTGGGGACGAGCGAGCGCCCCCCCCCCCCTCCTGAACCGTACCAGGCCGCATGCCCTCAACATGGGGGGGTTGGTGCCTTGGGGGAGGGGGGCGCGCTGCGGCCCCCCCACCCCAAAGCACCTTGTCCCCATGTTGATGAGGACAAGGGCCTCTTCCCGACAACCCTGGCCGTTGGTTGTCGGGGTCTGCGGGTGGGGGCTTATCGGAATCCGGGAGCCCCCTTTAATAAGGGGGCCCCCAGATCCCGGCCCCCCACCCTATGAGAATGAGTATGGGGTACATCGTACCCCTACCCATTCACCTAGGGAAAAGTGTCAATTTAAAAAAAAAACATTACATAGATTTTTAAAGTATTTTATTAGACAGCTCCAGGGTCATCTTCCGACTTCGGGGGTCTCTCCGGTTCTTCTCCGTGCTCTCCGAGTCTTCTGCCGGGCTCCTCCGCTCTCTTCTGCCGCTCTTTTGCTAAAGCGGAGGAGCCCGGTCTTCCTCTTCTGCCCTCTTTTCTTCTGATGTTGACACGACGCTCTCTCCGGCTAGAATGCTCTCTGTGCGCTCTGCTCTGACTTATATAGGCGGTGACCCCGCCCCCTTATGCCGTCACAGTCCCTGGGCATGCTGGGACTATGACTGCATAAGGGGGCGTGGTCATTGGGCGATGACCACGCCCCTAAAACGTCACAGTCCCAGCATGCCCAGGGACTGTGACGGCATAAGGGGGCGTGGTCACCACCTATATAAGTCAGAGCGGAGCGCTCAGAGTGCATTCCAGCCCCAGAGAGCGTCGTGTCAACATCAGGAGAAAAGAGGGCAGAAGACGGAAGACCGGGCTCCTCCGCTTTAGCAAAAGAGCGGCAGAAGAGAGCGGAGGAGCCCGGCAGAAGACCCGGAGAGCGCGGAGAAGAACCGGAGAGACCCCCGAAGAGAAGAAGGCAGCAGACCGGGCTCCTCCGCTATAGCAAAAGAGCGGCAAAAGAGCAGAAAATAGCGGAGCAGCCCGGCAGAAGACCCGGAGAGCGCGGAGAAGACCCCCGAAGACGGAAGAAGACCCCCGGAGCTGTCTAATAAAATACTTTAAAAATCTATGTAGTGTTTTTTTTTTAAATTGACACTTTTTCCCTAGGTGAATGGGTAGGGGTACGATGTACCCCATACTCATTCACATAGGGTGGGGGGCCGGGATCTGGGGGCCCCCTTATTAAAGGGGGCTCCCGGATTCCGATAAGCTCTCCGCCCGCAGACCCCGACAACCAACGGCCAGGGTTGTCGGGAAGAGGCCCTTGTCCTCATCAACATGGGGACAAGGTGCTTTGGGGTGGGGGGGCCGCAGCGCGCCCCCCTCCCCCAAGGCACCAACCCCCCCATGTTGAGGGCATGCGGCCTGGTACGGTTCAGGAGGGGGGGGGGCGCTCGCTCGTCCCCACCCCCATTCCTGTCCGGCCGGGCTGCGTGCTCGGATAAGGGTCTGGTATGGATTGGGGGGGACCCCCCCACGCCGTCCTTTCGGCGTAGGGGGGTTCCCCTCAAGATCCATACCGGACCCAAGGGCCTGGTATGCCCCTGGGGGGAACCCATGCCGGATTTTTATTTAAAATTTGGCGCGGAGTTCCCCCTCAAGATCATCTGAGCACAAGTCGCATGCCGAAGTCGGATGATGCGAGACGGCGATCCGACTTCAATGATAGTCAATAGGCTGAAGTCGGATCAAAGTCGGATCAAAGTAGTACAGGGAGTACGCTCTGAAGTCGGAGCGACCTCAGTAGTGTCTATTAAGACGCTCCCATTCACTTAAATGTGAATCTCTTTCTGGGGCGACTTGGGGCGACTTGAGGGCGTACAAGTCGGATCCCAAGTCGCCCCAGTGTGAACCGAGCCTAAATGTTACAATATTTTCTTTTATCTCAGCACTGAGCAATGTTGATAAACATTTGACAGGTGTTTTTTCTACAGCTCTGCGATTGCTACATAAAGGAATTGTGCAAATGCTGGATTAAGCTAGTGATGGGGGTTGAATCGAAAAAAATCATTTTTTTTTTAACGATTATTCTTGCAGCTCCAATATACAGTAAATATATATATATATATATATATATATATATATATATATATATATATACACACACACACATACACACATACATACAATATTGCCAAAAGTATTGTGACACCTGCCTTTACATGCACATGGCTTTAATGGGATCCCAGTCTTAGTCCATAGGGTTCAATATTGAGTTGGCCCACCCTTTGCAGCTATAACAGCTTCAACTCTTCTGAGAAGGCTGTCCACGGGAATGTTTGAACATTCTTCCAGAAGCACATTTTTTAGGTCAGACACTGATGATAGGTGAGAATGCCTGGCTCGCAGTCTCCACTCTAATTCATCCCAAAGGTGTTCTATGGGGTTGAGGTCAGGACTCTGTGCAGGTCAATTATGTTCCTACACCCCAAACTCACTCATCTATGTCTTTATGGACCTTGTTTTGTGCACTGGTGTGCAGTCATGTTGGAACAGAAGGGGGCCATCCCCCAACTTCCGACCGCCTAGGCAGAGTGGAAGTTCACACCCCCCTCCATCCTAGCTGGCTCTCACAGTATTTGTAGCTGCTGACTGTTCAATTTTTATTTACAAGGTGAAGATCCTCTTTAACCACTTCAGCCCCGGAACGATTTGCCCCCTTAATGACCAGGCCATTTTTTGTGATACGGCACTGCGTCGCTTTAACCACTTCAGCCCCAGAAGGATTTACCCCCTTCCTGACCAGAGCACTTTTTACAATTTGGCACTGCGTCGCTTTAACTGCTAATTGCGCGGTCATGCAATGCTGTACCCAAACGAAATTTGCGTCCTTTTCTTCTCACAAATAGAGCTTTCTTTTGATGGTATTTGATGACCTCTGCCGTTTTTATTTTTTGCGCTATAAACGGAAAAAGACCGAAAATTTTGAAAAAAAATGATATTTTCTACTTTTTGTTATAAAAAAAATCCAATAAACTCAATTTTAGTCATACATTTAGGCCAAAATGTATTCGGCCACATGTCTTTGGTAAAAAAAATGTCAATAAGCGTATATTTATTGGTTTGCGCAAAAGTTATAGCGTCTACAAACTAGGGTACATTTTCTGGAATTTACACAGCTTTTAGTTTATGACTGCCTATGTCATTTCTTGAGGTGCTAAAATGGCAGGGCATGTGGAGCCCATTGAATATTTATTTTTTTGTCTCAAGTGATTGAATAATGACAAAAAAAAAAATAAAAATTTACAAAAAGTTGTCACTAAATGCTATATTGCTTACACAGGCCATGGGCATATGTAGAATTGCACCCCAAAATACATTCAGCTGCTTCTCCTGAGTACGGGGATACCACATGTGTGGGACTTTTTGGGAGCCTAGCCACGTACGGGGCCCCAAAAACCAAGCACCGCCTTCAGGATTTCTAAGGGCATAAATTTTTGATTTTGCTCCTCACTACCTATCACAGTTTTGAAGGCCATAAAATGCCAAGATGGCACAAAACCCCCCCAAATGACCCCATTTTGGAAAGTAGACACCCCAAGCTATTTGCTGAGAGGCATGTTGAGTCCATGGAATATTTTATATTTTGACACAAGTTGCGGGAAAGTGACAATTTTTTTTTTTTTTTTTTTGCACAAAGTTGTCACTAAATGATATATTGCTAAACATGCTATGGGCATATGTGGAATTACACCCCAAAATACATTATGCTGCTTCTCCTGAGTACGGGGATACCACATGTGTGGCACTTTTTGGGAGCCTAGCTTCATACGGGGCCCCGAAATCCAATCACCGCCTCAGGATTTCTAAGGGCGTAAATTTTTGATTTCACTCCTCACTACCCATCACAGTTTGGAAGGCCATAAAATGCCAAGATGGCACAAAACCCCCCAAAATGACCCCATTTTGGAAAGTAGACATCCCAAGCTATTTGCTGAGAGGCATGGTGAGTATTTTGCAGCTCTCATTTGTTTTTGAAAATGAAGAAAGACAAGAAAAACATATTTTTTTTTTCTTTTTTCAATTTTCAAAAGTTTGTGACAAAAAGTGAGGTCTGCAAAATACTCACTATACCTCTCAGCAAATAGCTTTGGGTGTCCATTTTCCAAAATAGGGTCATTTGGGGGGGGGGGGGGGGGGGGGGGGGTTTGTGCCATCTGGGCATTCCATGGCCTCCGAAACTTTGATAGGCAGTGAAGAGTGAAATCAAAAATTTACGCCCTTAGAAAGCCTGAAGGCGGTGCTTGGTTTTCGGGGTCCCGTACGCGGCTAGGCTCCCAAAAAGTCTCACACATGTGGTATCCCCATACTCAGGAGAAGCAACAGAATGTATTTTGGGGTGTAATTTCACATATTCCCATGGCATGTTTGAGCAATATATCATTTAGTGACAACTTTGTGCAAAAAAAAAAAAAAAAAAAAAATTTGTCTTTTTCCCGCAACTTGTGTCACAATATAAAATATTCCATGGACTCGACATGCCTCTCAGCAAATAGCTTGGGGTGTCTACTTTCCAAAATGGGGTCATTTGGGGGGGTTTTGAACTGTCCTGGCATTTTATGCACAACATTTAGAAGCTTATGTCACACATCACCCACTCTAACCACTTGAAGACAAAGCCCTTTCTGAAGCCCTTTCTGACACTTTTTGTTTACATGAAAAAATTATTTTTTTTTTGCAAGAAAATTACTTTGAACCCCCAAACATTATATATTTTTTTAAAAGCAAATGCCCTACAGATTAAAATGGTGGGTGTTTAATTTTTTTTTTTCACACAGTATTTGTGCAGCGATTTTTCAAACGCATTTTGTGGGGAAAAAACACACTTTTTAAAATTTTAATGCACTAAAACACACTATATTGCCCAAATGTTTGATGAAATAATAAAGATGATCTTAGGCCGAGTACATGGATACCAAACATGACATGCTTTAAAATTGCGCACAAACGTGCAGTGGCGACAAACTAAATACATTTTTAAAAGCCTTTAAAAGCCTTTACAGGTTACCACTTTAGATTTACAGAGGAGGTCTACTGCTAAAATTACTGCCCTCGATCTGACCTTCGCGGTGATACCTCACATGCATGGTGCAATTGCTGTTTACATTTGACGCCAGACCGACGCTTGCGTTCGCCTTTGTGTGAGAGCAGGAGGGGGACAGGGGTGCTTTTTTTTTTTTCTTTATTTTTTTTTTTGCTTTTTTATCTTATTTTTAAACTGTTCCTTTCATTTTTATTTTTTTTTAATCATTTTTATTGTTATCTCAGGGAATGTAAATATCCCCTATGATAGCAATAGGTAGTGACAGGTACTCTTTTTTGAAAAAATTGGGGTCTATTAGACCCTAGATCTCTCCTCTGCCCTCAAAGCATCTGACCACACCAAGATCGGTGTGATAAAATGCTTTCCCAATTTCCCAATGGCGCTGTTTACATCCGGCGAAATCTAAGTCATGAAATGCTCGTAGCTTCCGGTTTCTTAGGCCATAGAGATGTTTGGAGCCATTCTGGTCTCTGATCAGCTCTATGGTCAGCTGGCTGAATCACTGGCTGCATTCTCAGGTTCCCTGTTGGGACAGGAGAGCCAGAGAAAAACATGGAAGACGGTGGGGGGGGGGTCATTCCCTCCCACTGCTTGTAAAAGCAGTCTAGAGGCTAATTAGCCACTAGGATTGCTTTCACATGAAAGCCGACCGCTGGCTGAAAAGAATGATACCAAGATGATACCTAAACCTGCAGGCATCATTCTGGTATAACCACTCAAAGTCCAGCAACATGCCAGTATGTTGCTGGTCCTTGTTGGGCATATATTGTAAACTTTTTTTTTATGCAGCCTGTGGGCTGAACGAAAAAAAGATATTGATCGGTGGGTATGCCCACCATTAGAATACCTCCCTTCATCCACCCACTTCTAATGATGGGCATACATGCACCGTTTATATATGCCGAAGCATGGGGGCATCCTCCCACAAAAGGCAGGAGCAAATCGCTCCTCCACCCACTGCTGCCCCCACGCTTCGGCATATATGCTGAGGTATATCTGACGATCTCTTCCTGGAATTTAAGGAAGGATCCAGTCCGTCCTGAAGCTCTGTATAGCACATGAGCGTTCAGCAAAGCCAATTGAAATAAGTATACAGACATTTTTTTGTACCAGCGTCTGGCCTTACGGGCAATTAGGTACGGCGCCAACAACTGGTCGTTCAGGTCCACCCCTCCCATATTTTGGTTATATTCGTGGACACAGAGGGGTTTCTCCACAACACCAGTCGCCGTAGTAATTTGGGTCGTCGTGTCTGCATGAAGGGAGGTGAGAACGAAAACATTCTTCTTATCCCTCCACTTCATAGCGAGCAAATTATTATACTTCAAGCAGGCTCTCTCCCCCAGCCTAAGACGGGAATCTACAAGCCGCTGAGGAAAGCCCCGGCGATTAGGTCGCACAGTGCCACATGCTCCAATTTGATGATCAAAAAGGTGACTAAAAAGTGGCATGCTCGTATAATAATTGTCCACGTACAAGTGGTACCCCTTTCCGAATAAGGGTGACACCAAGTCCCACACTATCTTGCCAGCGCTTCCTATGTAGTCAGGGCAGTTTGTCGGCTCTACGTGACTATCTTTGCCCTCGTAAACCATAAAACTACATGTATAGCCTGTGGCCCTGTTACAGAGCTTATACATCTTGACCCCGTATCTGGCACGCTTGCTGGGAAGGTACTGTTTGAAGGACAAGCGGCCAGAAAATTTAATCAGGGACTCATCAACGCAGACAACTTGATGGGGAGTAAACAAGTCTGCAAAACGCTGGTTGAAGTGGTTTACGAGGGGCCGAATTTTGTAGAGCCGATCGTATTCAGGGTCTCCACGAGGACGACAGAGTTCATTGTCGTTGAAGTGCATGAACTGCAAAATCTGCTCGTATCGTGCCCTGGCCATTGAAGCAGAGAACACAGGCATATGGTGAATTGGGTCAGTGGACCAATATGACCGCAACTCACTCTTTTTGGTTATGCCCATGTTGAGGGAAAGGCCCAGAAAGATCATAAATTCGGAGACCGTAATTGGTCTCCAATCTCTGGCAAGGGAGGACTGGGGATTAGCGGCGATGTGTTGACCAGCGTATAAATTGCTTTGGTCCACAATAGATCTACAGAGATCTTCGGTGAAAAACAGTGAATAAAAATCCAGTGGCATAAAATCAACTGTTTCCACCTGAATTCCGGGTTGGCCAGTGAATGGGGGCAATACGGGTGCTGCAGAAGTGGTGGGTACCCAATTCGGATTGGCGAATGCAGCAGGAAGGGCACTATGGGCACGACGGGCCTGTGTTCATCTTCTTGGTGGCAGCGGGACCCTACTAGTGCTTGCCACCTCACCAGCTTGAACTGCACTTATGGGACTCGCCACGTCACCACGTGATACTGCAGTGCTGGATGTACGACCAGGGTGTACTAGGCCGCTGGTGCTTGCCAGTTCACCAGAATAGCAGCGCTAGTACTTCTCTGCTCCATACGAGAGCCCTGCGGTTCTTGCACTTCAAGGACAGAAGAAGAAGTTCGGGGTCTGGTACGCCTGACCCTAGCAGGGACCACAACTCCGTCGTCAGAGCTATCTGTCATGGAGCCGCTGTCCTCTACAAGTTCGTATTCTGAGCCTGAACTTGACAGATGAGTGACTTCCTCTTCACTATCTGTCATGCTCAGAAACGTGTAGGCCTCTTCACTAGTGTACCTTCGATTTGCCATTTTGGGCTCTAAATTTAGGGGTACACTAGTGAGACTCACAGGCAAAAAAGCTCCTGACTGTCAGCAACTGATTCAAAACGCTACCAAAAAACTGTTAGCGATCGCAGGGATCAGGCCTGACTCTGCGAACGCTGCAGTTATGTGTGCTTAGTGTTTTGTGACAGTTATCGATCGATACTGCACTTGGGTGGGCTGGGCTGGGCTGAGGGGCAAACCGCAGGTGCTAGCAGGTATCTGGGCTGATCCCGCTAACACTGCGTTTTTTTGGGGGACCCTAAACTGCTGGGGAGTATAGATCTGATCGGATCAGATATCAATCCGTTCAGATACTATAGCACTAAGGGAGGTGTATGCTGCGAGCGTGGGTGTTAGCGGTACTGGCACTAACCTGACGCTGCCTGGGGCGACGCAGACCTTATCTGACCCTAAAAACTTAACTTATATCACCGCCGGGCGATCAGGGGGTTAAACCTTTATAAGGTAATAAACGGCGGGTGCCCTAAAACTATAATAAACAAACCAACTAACCAGCGTCACCCGTAACAATTATATGGTGATCACTGGTGAAAGGGTTAACTAGGGGGCAATCAAGGGGTTAAAACCTTTAGTAGGTAGTATATGGGGGTCCCTGTCGCTATAAAACACTGACGGCGAACCTATATACTTACCTCCCTAACTAGCGTCACCTGTGTCACTAATACAGCGATCAGAGTGACACTGGCGACGGGGGGTAATCACGGGGTTAAAACTTTATTAGGGGGGGTTAGGGCGGTACCCTGGACCTAAAGGGGGGTACCCTAGACCTAAAGGGGGCTAACCTAACTGCCCTAACACTTATAACTGACACAAACTGACACCAATGCAATAATCAGAAAAAAAAAAAAAACCTGCTATTGGTGTCAGTGTGACAGGGGGTACAGGGGGGTGATCAGGGGGTGACTGGGGGGGTGACAAGTGTGCCTGCGTGTTCTACTGTTAGTGTAGTGTTGGTGCAAACTTACTTGGATGCCTTCTCTTCTCGGCGCCGGAATGAAAAGACCGGCTTGAGGAGAGTGACATCACTTCCTCCGCTTCTGTTTACATTCACAGAAGCCGAGGAACCCGTCATTGGCCAGGAGCGATCGCGAGGGGGGAGCCACGAATGAGTGGCCTCCCCCTCACCTTTGATCGACCCTGACCTGAATCCGACCGCCGCTGGCACCGGGGGGGGGTCCGATCGGACCCCCCACCCGCGGGCAGGCAAGATTGTACCTGTAAGCCCTTTTGCCTGCCCGTGCCGCTCTGCCGACGTACATCGTCGTACGGTGGTCGGCAACTGGTTAACTGACAATTACGTGGTCATGCGGAGTCGTACCCAAATAAAATGTATGTACTTTTTTCCCCACAAATAGAGCTTTCTTTTGGTGGTATTTGATATTCTCTGCGGTTTTTATTTTTGCACTATAAACAAAAAAAAAGAGTGACAATTTTGAAAAAAAAAAAATATATATATTTTGTACTTTTTGCTATAATAAACATCCCCAAAAAATATTTAATAAAACAAATTTCTTCATCAGTATAGGCCGATATGTATTATTCTACATATTTTTGGTAAAAATCGCAATAAGCGTATATTGATTGGTTTGCGCAAAAGTTATAGTATCTACAAAATAGGGAATAGATTTATGGCATTTTTTTTGCCTTTTATACAGTGATCAGTGCTATAAATAGCCACTGATTACTGTATAAATGTCACTGGCAGGGAGGGGGTTAAATGTGTTACCTATGTGTGTTCTAACTGTGGGGGGAATGTGGCTGACTAGAGGAGGAGAGAGATCGTTGTTCCTACTTGGTAGGAACACACAATCTGTCTCCTATCCCCTGACAGAACCGAGATTTGTGTGTTTACACACATAGATCGCGGTTCTCGCTCTGTCACGAGCAATCGTGGGTGCACGGTGGTACACGTGCATCGGTTCCAGGGACACGCTGCTATAGCGTCTTAAAGAGCCGACGTACAGCTACGACGGATCACGCAGTATAACTGCGGCGGCTGGTTGGGAAGGGGTTAAAAAGGCCAAGTTCACCTTTTTTTTTTTTTTCTAAATTCCAGCCCTACTATTTACCAATATAGCATTCATGTACTTTTTTTGCAAAAATATCAAAGCTTTCCATAAAATCTACAGACACTTACCTTACTGTCCTCTTTCCATGTCTCCAAACGTATCTATTGCTTCTGTCTTACTTCCTTACAGACTGTAAAGGCCCGTACACATGATACGAAAATCAGATGGGAAAATTTGTACGAGCTGTTTGCCGATTTTCTGATAGTTGGTATGGTGCTTTCAACAGCCAATTTTGCTTTTTCGTCAGACAAAAGCTGGATGTGCAAACTATAAAATTTTTGTCGGATGTGAACTCAACGTCAGATTTTCTTTCATTAGTACGGGTTTTGTACGAAAAAAATCGTAAGAGCAAGACTACGCATGCTCAGAGACGAAAAAATACATACAAAACTATTCAACACATTACGTCACTTCTGACGTTGTATTCTGTCGACCGAAAATTTTCGTATTGTCAGTAATCTCTTCACTTTCGACATGAGACTAGCATGTCACAAAAATCAGAAGTTCGGTCGTCTGAAAATCTAAGCGTGTGTACGAGGCTTTAGTCATGACACAGGAAGAAGTTGACCCGCTGACCTCATTAGCACACACCCTGCATCATCCACCCACCCAATGCGCGGCACCAAAAATCGCAGTAAAAAACGCACCAAGCCCCACTCCAAAAAAAAAGTTCTGAAGCTTCTTTGGGACGATTGCTGTGTGCAGGGCAGCCCATACAGGTGGATGGGCTGCCCTATGTGTAATGAGTGAAAATGCTCCAAAACGCCCCCCCCCCCCCCCCCCCTCGCAAAAAAAAAAAAAAAAGGCATGCCAGAATGCGAGTTCCCGCTATGCAGAAATGTAATAGGGGCTTGACAGCTGAGTGTTTCTGTCCACTTCCTCCTATGTACTTATATAAAAATGGCCATACACTATGCAATCTGATTGTATATTGTGTATTTAGTGAGAAGGGTGATCACTGATTGCATTTTACTTAAAAAACGTGCAGCTGGGAGTGGGAGGCTGGATGATGCAAGGTGTGTGCTAATGAGGTCAGATGGTCAACTCCTTCCTGTGTCATTCCTAAAAAGTCTGTAAGGAAGCAATAGAAAAGTTTGGAAACATGGATGGAGGACAGTAAGGTACGTGTCTGTAGATTTTATGGAAAACTTTGATATTTTTGCAAAAGAAGTACATGAATGCTATATTGGTACATAGGGAAGCTGGAATTTAGAAAAAGAAAAAACAAAAAAAAAAAAGGGTGAACAAATGTGAACTTATCCTTTAATGCTCCATTCACAGTTGTGTGACTTGTCATGCAACTTTGGACATCAAAGCTGCATGACAAGTCGTTCCCCATGTTTTTTAATGATAACCATTCATATATGTGCAACTTAAAATTGCAGCAACTTCAAAAGTAGTATGCACTACTTTGGTCCGACTTTCTTGCAACTTGAGGGCTATAGACTTCAATGTTAACCCTCAAACGTTGCATGAAAGTCATACCTGAATGTTATATAATGCAACAGTTGTCCATTACCACTGGTCAAAGCCAAAGTCGTATCCAAGATTCTGCTCTATCCTGGTTCTCTGCCTATTTATCACAGCGCTCCTTCAGTGTCACCTACAACTCTGTCTCCTCCTCTCCTCTCCTCCTCTCCATTGCCCCTTTCTGTGGGGGTCCCCCAAGGCTCGGTTCTTGTACCCCTTCTCTTCTCTATCTACACCTCCTCCCTTGGTCACTTAATGACTGCCCACGGCTTCCAATACCACTTATACGCTGATGACACCCAAATCTGTCTGTCTACTCCTCACCTCACTCCTTCAGTCTCCTCTCGCATTACTAACTTACTAACTGACATATCAGCATGGATGTCGCACCACTTCCTTAAACTAAATCTCTCTAAAACTGAGCTATTAATATTCCCCCCCACCCGTGCCCCCCTCCATGACTTTTCCATCAAAATCAACAATGCAACCATTAGTTCCTCCCCTCACGCCAGGGTACTAGTGTAATCCTAGACTCTGACTTGTCATTTCAGCCTCAAATCCAATCGTTGTCAAAAGTTTGTAGAATTCACTTCCGTAACATCTCTAAAATTCGCCCTTTTTTAACAAATGAAACCACCAAGCTCCTCATTCACTCCCTTGTTATCTCTTGCCTTAACTATTGCAACTCCCTTCTCATTGGCTTACCTCTCCATAGGCTATCCCCTCTTCAGTCTATCATGAATGCTGCTGCCAGACTTATCCACCTTACCAAACCGCTCAGTGTCTGCCACCCTCTACTCCAATCCCTACACTGGCTCCCAATCACCCAGCGAATTAAATTCAAAATTCTAACCACAACATACAAAGCCATTCACAACTCTGCCCCAAGCTACATCACTAATCTTGTCTCCAAATACCACCCAAATCGACCTCTCCGCTCTTCTCAAGACCTCCTGCTTTCAAGCTCGCTCATCTCCTCTCTCATGCTCGTCCTCTAGGATTTCTCCAGAGTCTCTCCCATCCTCTGGAACTCTCTACCTCCATCTATTCCGGCTATCCCCTACTCTTGCTACCTTCAGGCAATCCCTGAAAACTCATCTCTTCAGGAAAGCCTATCACGTCTCCAACTAATCTCCTACCACTTCCACCAGCTCATTCCCCACAGTTACAACCTTTTGTACCACCTGCCCCACCCTATTAGATTGTAAGCTCTTCTGAGCAGGGCCCTCTTAATCCTATTGTATTGTATTATAACTGTATTGTCTTCCTTTTATATTGTAAAGTGCTGCGTAAACTGTTGGCGCTATATAAATCCTGAATAATAATAATAATAATAATAATAATCCAAGTTGCACCCATCCAAAGTTGCAACAATGTTGGTGCAACTTTGGAGTCGTAGAAGTGTGAATGGAGCCTAAGTGAATTAATCACTTCAGCCCCGGAAGGATTTACCCCCTTCCTGACCAGAGCACTTTTTGCGATTCTGCCCTGCGTCGCTTTAACTGACAATTGTGCGGTCGTGCGACGTTGCACCCAAACAAAATTGACGTCCTTTTTTTCCCACAAATAGAGCTTTCTTTTGGTGGTATTTGATCGCCTCTGCGGTTTTAAGTGAAAAACACAATATTTTTTACTTTTTGCTATAATAAATATCCCCCATTTTTTTCTCAGTTTAGGCCGATATGTATTCTTCTACATATTTTTGGTAAAAAATAAATAAATAAATAAATAAATAAATCGCAATAAGCGTATATTGATTGGTTTTGCGCGAAAGTTATAGCGTCTACAAAATAGGGGATAGATTTATAGCATATTTATTTATTTTTTTATTAGTAATGGTGGCGATCTGCGATTTTTATCATGACTGCGACATTATGGCGGACACATCGGACAATTTTGACACATTTTTGGGACCAAGGGCATTAATACAGCGATCAGTGCTATAAAAATGCATTGATTACTGTAAAAATGTCACTGGCAGTGAAGGGGTTAACACTAGGGGGCGATCAAGGGGTTAACTGTGTTCCTTGGGAGGAGATTCTAACTGAAGGGGGATGTGACTGACCTCAGGAAGTGATGGATCGTGGTACCTAGCTAATAGGAACACACGATCTGTCATTCCTCTCAGAACAAAACAGGGATTTGTGTGTTTACACACACACTTCCGTGTTCTGTCTCTGGTGCTCGCGACTGCTCGTGGCCGGCGGTCATCACGACCGTCGGCCACGAGCATCGGCACCCCCCGCGTGCCTGCTATTCTGACCTCACTAGCCGACGTATAGCTGCGCAGGGGAGAAACCTGCCGCAGTATAACTGCGGTGGCTCGTTGGGAAGCAGTTGAGAAACGACTTTGGCAGTGGGGTGGGATACAGTCAGCATCAAATGTACATATAACTACCAGACTCTGCCCTGAGGTGAATACCCCAATTGACTGGGGGTTCGTTAACCCCACATCAATCATTACCCAAGGAATTTCAAAAGCTTTTTACCCTCAAAAAAGGCAGGTCAAATCCCTTTATCATGCACACTTGCAAGACCATGGGGTCTATGTGTAACAAAACAAAACAAACAAAAAAAAAAGAAAATCAGCTTGACGAATGATTCAGCATTCGCACTGAAGTCACGAACAATACCTGTAATACCATATGTGCGTAATGTCAGTTTCTGTTTGTTGCCTTTCTTATAGGCCCTGCATGTCTCCTCTGAATGTATTGTAATACATCCCTTCCTGGCTATGCTAGCCGGGGAATGGGACCGGATGACCCGGAAGGGACATCATACACATCACTTTCTGGGTCACAGCAAGAAGGGGAGGAGAGCGGGCTGTGCATCCACTCTTCTCCCTCCTCTCCACCCGCCACGATAGTCTGGGGCCCGCAGATGGGCAAGCGAAGAGTGGAATACATGGCGGGGGGCGCCAGTACCAGGAGTGTGTGAAAGCAATCAGGTGGGTAGCGCAGCTGCCCAAATGCTTCCATCTGACAGGATTCTGATTGTCAGTTTTACACACAATCCCGGTGGCTGTACCGTATTGTGTGTGAACCCCCCCCCGCTTTCAGGTCCGTACGACATACGGACCTGGCAGCAAAAGGGTTAAACGGTAAGTTTACCTTTTGAAAAAAAAAAAAAAGGAATACACTTTTTTTTTGCAGGCTTTTTTCTAAGAAGCCTGCATGCACGATCTTCTGATCTCAGGTTCCTGCAGACTCTCCAGATAGCTTACAAGCAGACCGTTACCTGAGAGCAGGAAGGCTCAATCAACTACCAGAACACACATCTGCCTAAAACCCAAAAGGGGAAATTTGCTAAAGCTGGTGCACTCAGAATCTGGTGCAGCTGTGCATGGTAGCCAATCCGTTTCCAACTTCAGCTTGTTCAATTAAAGTGATACTAACTAAAGTCTCTTTTTTTGTGTTTAAAAATAACAAACATGTTATACTTACCTGCTCTGTCCAGGAGTTTTGCACAGAGAAGCCCAGATCCTCCTTTTCTCGGGTCCTTCTGTGCTCCTGGCCCCTCCTACTGTGTGTCCCCATAGCAAGAAGCTTGCTATGGGGACACCGACCCGAGCCGCAGCTCTGTGTGTCCATTCAGATACAGAGCTGTGGCCGTCATTGGCTCACAGAGTTTGATTGACAGCAGCGGAAGCACGCAGCCCGGCATGTCAGGAAAGGGGGTGACGTCACTGCCCCATCATGCCTAGGGTGGTGACGTCACAAGGGGCGGGGCCTCCGGGTGACATCACTGGTTGGCCCCGCCCCATGGCTTTATAAGTAATTGTACACGGCGGACCCAGCATTACAGCAGGAGAGAGCGTCGGGAGAACATAGGAGGAAGAACAGCCGAGAGAGGAGAACCGGCAGTGGCGAAAGAAGACATCAGCAGAGAGGAAGAACACATCGTTGGAGGAAAAAAAAAAAAAACGAAAGGAGAAGAGACGCCGGAGCTGCTTTAATAAATTACTTTGTCAAAAACCTGTGTACTGTTTTTATTTGACACTTTTTTGGGTTGAATGGGTAGGGGTACAATGTACCCCATACTCATTCACATAGGGTAGGCTTTCAGATTCTGATATGCCCCCTTGTCCGCAGACCCCCTCCAACGACCACCGGCCAGGGTTGTCGGGAAGAGGCACTTGTCCTCATCAACACTTTTCCTGACTTGCCAGGCTGCGTGCTTGGATAATTGTCTGGTGTGGATTTTGGAGAGGACCCCACGCAATTTTTCTGGCGCAAGGGTTCACCTTAAAATCCATACCAGACTAAAAGGTCTGGTATGCTCTTGGGGGGGGGGGGGGGGGGGGGGGGGAGTTGGGAACCCCACGCCAATGTTTTTTTCATTTTGGTGAGGGTTCCCCTTCAAGATCCTCAGCGCACAAGCCATACCGCAAGTTGGCTCATCATGATCTGACGTTTTTACAGCTGTAACGCCGGTCCTCAGAACGCGCTGGCCCTGGGTTTTTTTTACAGCTTGAAAACGCCTATGCCACTTACAGCTGCTAAAAGCCTATGTGTGCGCATCAGGCAATAGAACAACATGTAGAGGCATTTAAGCGTTAAAAAAAAAAAAAACACCACGTCTGACGCTGCTAAAAAGCAACTGTAAAAATGCCGTGTGCATGAGGCCTTTAGGGGGGCTACTGCACACAGAATGCTTTTTATCTTAATGCATAAAGACAAAAAAAAAACCTTCTGACTTTACAACCACTTTAAAGCACAGTTCCACCCACTTTTACTATCAGCTTCAGAATGGACCAAAAAAAAAAAAAAAAAAAAAAAAAACAGCATTGGGCATTTTTTTCCCTCTCCCTTTACCTTGTTTCCATGGCTATAATTATAGCTTCCTATTTCTCCCCTCCGCGAGGATTTACGTTACCTTCTGCGGCGCCCTGGCTCCTGGGAGATGTGTGTCATGATTCCCAGGAGTCAGTGGGCATCGCCGCTATATACAGAAGTGAAGTGACGCTGCGTCGCAGACATCTTGGTACACCCGCAGTAAGCCTACTGTATTTAGAAGTCCGTCTGACTGTTTTGATGTTTAATTTTAAAAGCAGCGGTGTTCTGTCACAACAGCAAACCTGTGAGATCAGCAGGCTTGCCGCTGCTTTTAAAATTCAACATCAAAACAGTCAGATGGACTTCTAAATACTGTGTTTCACTTTATAAGCTGAGTTTACTGTTAAAAATAACTGTGAAAAGCAAGACTCCGGTGGGTGTATAAAGATGTCCGCTTGCCGACTTCTAACTCTAGGCTTACTGCGAACGAGTGCGGGTGTACCAAGATGGCCAGGACGCAACGTCACTTCGGTTGCATATTCTGATGGGTAGCGGCTTTCTGATAGAACACCGCCTCTTAGCATCACGATGGCAACTAGGGAAAATCCCTTCGCTGTGCCCCGTGTGTAATGCACAGCACCTTCTCCCGGAAAATAGACCTAGCGGGCTTCACATGCCCAGAAGCAAGATGGAACCCCACAGCAAAGGAAAGACAAAGGTTAGTTTAAAAAAAAAAAAACACAGGAAATACAGCGGCGGTTTTACTGACATCATCATTTATAAAATGAGATTAATAACAGCAGAACTGGTGCATTTTATATATATAAAAAAATGTGGGTGGAACTCCGCTTTAAGCTTTGACAATGAAACCTGAAAGTTGATTAGTTTCTATGCAGAGCTGCACCAGATTTTGCATGCTTCAGTTTTACTAAATCAACCCCAATGTGAATAATCTAGTGAGTGATTTGACTCATCCAAAAGAATAAAACTTGGGTAAACTACACATACCTGTTATTCTTGCATGCAGGTTTTGCTTCATAATAATTCTGTCATGTTGTGAGTTGGACTGCATGAGACTCATGGCTGCTCGTCGCAAAGCATTATCAAATACTGGTAAAACCTCATTTGGGAAAGCATTGAAATAGTCTCCAACTTCCATGTTTGTTTCAAAGAGTGTCATAGCATTAACAACTATTGAGTAGTGGGAATCCTCGTCACTTTCCATCAGTGTATTTAATATGTCCTTTTGATGATGCTGCAGTACATAGGACTCAAACACTTGGCCAACCAGGGCTACTTGTTCAGAATTTAGGTACATCTCTGAAGTCAGTGGGCACTGTATAATAAAAACAAAACAAAAAAAACACAGCATCAGTACTTTATTTTTATGTAACACTTGACAGTACTGCAAAAAAAGATTTATGTACGGATCAGCTTAACAGTTATTGACAGAAAGAGACAGTTTAAAGGAAATGTTTAGTAAAGAAATATAGGAGCTGACTTTTCTGGCTTTTTGTTTGTCACTGGACCAGGCCAAAGCACGTAGAGAGCAAATGCTAAAATTCTGCCCTGTAAACCTTTTAGAGCTGCACGATTCTGGCTAAAATGAGAATCACGATTTTTTTTGCTTAGAGGATAGATCACGATTCTCGCGGCGTAACATCATCTTTCAAATTAAAACAAAAAAAATTGTGCTAACTTTACTGTTTAGTTTTTTTTTTTAATTGAAGTTTATTTTTTCCCAAAAAAATTGCATTTGAAAGACCGCTGGGCAAATACAATATAACATAAAATATTGCAGCAATTGCCATTTTATTCCCTAGGGTCTCTGCTAAATATATATATAATCTCTAATGTTTGGGGGTTGCAAGTAATTTTATTAGCAAAAAATATTGATTTTAACTTAAGAAAGAAGTGTCAGAAAAAGATTTAGACTTTAAGTGGTTAAACTTCCTGCATTTACATGTTGTTTAAAACTTGGCAGATTGCCCAGGTTATTTGTTTACACAGAGAGAGAAGTTTATCCCTTTGATCTAAGAAGGAAGTTAGATACAATGTTTCAAGTTCTACACTTGGCAGACTGCCCCCAATGTTTTCTTTTGACAGCTGAGTGAGCATATTATCTCTCCACTTGTTTATATGAAAGAATCAGCAAACTCAGCAGTAGAGATCGCCAGGGGAGGTGAATCGAGATCACGATTTTTTAACGATTAATTGTGCAGCTCTAAAACCTTTCCCAGGTCAATGACTCACAACTGAGTGAAGCAGAACCAGTCTGCAGGGATAAAGCCCAAACTTTGATTTCAACTCCCCACTAGTTGACCAAACCTTTCAATCACAATAGTATGCTGTTTTATTACTATTATACTTACCTTTCGCCAGTCACTTGATGCTCTGGCTCCTCTTTCTTTTCAGTCTTCTCTTGGTAACGAATGATCCCTTGTGACAACATCACCACTGCCCTCTACGTGAATATACACAGGGAATGTCATAGTAGGTTAGTATGTCAGTGGTTCAAAACTCCTGTCCTCAGGGCCCACTAACAGGCCGGGTTTGCAAGATAACTGAAATACATCACAGGCGATATCATTTGCTGCTGAGTGATTGCAGTATTATAGTCTGCATCTCCCTAAAGTAATACTTGAAATCTGGCCTGTTAGGCCTGATTCACACCTATGCATTTTTAGTGCTTTTTGCAGATTTGCACTGCAGTCCATTTAACATGGTTTCCTATGGAACATGTTCTGTGGTGCAAATCTGCAAAAAGCACTAAAAATGCATAGGTGTAAATCAGGCCTTAGTGGGTTCTAAAGATAGAGAACCACTGTAGTATGTCCCCAGTCTCCTCAGCTGAGTGACCCATGGCATCAATCAACCCAGAAGACCGATGATATCTTGTGGGCTAAAAACAGCAGGGAACAGCTCTATATTAACCACTTGTCGACCGCGCTTTAGAAAAACAACGGCTACAGCGAGGTCATCCAGTTCTTGAAGTGCGCCACACGACGTCCTCCCATGATTGTGCCCGCTGCGGCGCACTCTGTGATGGCTCTGATCACAGATCAGGGTAAATAGCCAATCACAGTGGTACTTTACCACGTGATCAGCTGTGTCCAATCACAGCTGATCACAATGTAAACACACTTGCCGGTTATTGGCATTCCTTTCCTCACGCTGTCATAGTTCTGGTAACCAGCTGCTGTGAAAGGGGACATCTGTCCTGATGATCAGTGCAGCCCCAACAGTGCCCATCGGTGATGCCAATCAATGCCGCCCATCAGCACACATCAGTGAAGGAGAAAAATTACCTTTTTGCAAAAATTTATATTAGAAACTAAGAAAAGCGTTTTATGTTTTTTAATTTGGGTAATTTTTCATTTGTTTAGCAAAAAAAAAAACAAAAAAAAAAACAGTGATGATAAATACTACAAAAAGAAAGCTCCATTTGTGTGAAAGAAATGGAAACATTTCATATGGGTACAGTGTTACATGACCGCGTAATTGTCAAAGTGTGACAGCGCTGAAAATTGGCCTGGGCAGGAATGGCGGAGGTTTGGGGAAGAACATTGAAGCCTAAGCTGGATAAAGTATGTCCTATGGGGACACTAGCCTGTCACCATGCCCACTGCCTGACACCATGGCACATTTCTATCCTAACACACAAGGACCAGCTGCTTGTGTCTGCAGACAATGCTCCCGGTCCTCCCCGCGGTCAGTACTGAAAGTTTCCCTTGAATTCCACTACAAAGTACATACGCAGGTCACAGAACATGGTAGAGAACGACATGCAGTTATAATTTACTGTGCGCCTCTCGCTATATCTCATTAATATTGGTCCAAGCACAGTAGACTGCAGCTTATCAGCGGCCACAACTCAGCAGACGAGCGACATTCATATCCTGCCAGCTCTTACCCCGCTTGCCGAGCACCAACACACTCACACAGCAACCAAATCCATACCAGGCGCGCTATTCTACTGCGCTTGCGCACTATGCTTGCGCTTCAAGCCTCGTTACTGAGCAGCGTGACCGTGTGAAGGGTGTGTCCGTTTCTAATAGGTTGGTAGCGGCTAGTTTTCGTCCACTAGAGGTAGAGGGGCCAGGAAGTCCAAGGATAGGAAAAGGGCCGAGCGGACTGAGAGCACAGGAATACTCAAATTTCAATGCATTAGTGTGGGGCGCTGGGAGATGGGGTGCTGTGTGTGGGTTATATAGTGACATAGGGCTGCTGGGTAACAGAGGCTTAATGTAATCATAACTCTGTCCTCTGTGTGTGTCTAGAACGAATTATAAGTGTAGCGATGCCCCCTACAGGTGATAGTGACCGATGATAAAATGTAATTCAAAGAGAAGTATGGCCAAGGCTTTTTTGGCTATATCCTATGGGTCCCAAGGGTTCAGTTTGTTCTGCACTCCTGTGACCCGTTTTCAGCCGACAGCGGGATTGAAAAAGACCCCGACCATTATGCATACCTCCCAACTTTTGAACTTGAGAATGAGGGACATTTCAGGGAGATAGTGAACTGTGGTGCACTATGCGGACTACAGCAAAATGTGAGTGTGGCCAAATATAATAGTGGGAGAGGCGTGGTTGAACAAAACCTGGGCTTCCTTGTACCTATAAAATATGGTTTGATTGTTGTGCCACAAGCTTGAGTCTCCAGTGTGAACCAGCCCTTAGGGGGAGATAAGGAAGGATCACTATGGTATATGGAAGAAAGTAAGGAGGGATCACTATGGTACATGGAAGGCAGGGAGGATCACTATGGCACATGGAAGGCAGGAAAGATCACTATAGTACATGAAAGGCAGGAAGGATCAATATGGCACATGGAAGGCAGGAAACATCATTATGGCACATGGAAAGCATTAAGGATCATTAACCGGTTCAATACCGGGCAATTTCACCCCCTTCCTTCCCAGGCCAATTTTTAGTTTTCAGCGCTGTCGCACTTTAAACGTCAATTGCGCGGTCGTGCGACGTTGTACCCAAAAGAAATTGACGTCCTTTTTTTTACCACAAATAGAGCTTTTTTTTGGTGGTATTTGATCGCCTCTGCGGTTTTTATTTTTTGCGCTATAAACAAAAGAAGAGCGACAATTTTGAAAAAAACACAATATTTTTTACTTTTTGCTATAATAAATATCCCAATTTTTTTTTTTAAAAAACACATTTTTTCCTCAGTTTAGGCCGATACGTATTCTTCTACATATTTTTGGTAAAAAAAATCGCAATAACCGTATATTGATTGGTTTGCGCAAAAGTTATAGCGTCTACAAAATACAGGATAGATTTATGGCATTTTTTAAAAAAAAAAATTTTTTTTATTTTTTTTAGCGGCGATCGCGATTTTTTTTGGTGACTGCGACATTATGGCGGACACATCGGACACTTTTGACACATTTTTGGGACCAATCACATTTATACAGCGATCAATGCTATAAAATTGCATTGATTACTGTGTAAATGTGACAGGCAGTGAAGGGGTTAACCACTAGGGGGCGGGGAGGGGTTAATATGTTTCCTAGGGAATGATTCTAACTGAAAGGGGAGGGGACGCACTAGGGGAGGAGACCGATCAGTGTTCCTCCGTTCTGGGAACACAGATCGCTCTCCTCAGAGCTGACAGGCTGTGGATCTGTGTGTTTACACACACAGATCCACATGCCGGCCCGGTTAACGGGCAATCGCGGGTGCCCGGCGGACATCGCGGCCGCCGGGCACACGCACCGGGTCCTGAGGAACGCGGCGGGCGCGCGCTCCCGGCGGCGCGCGTGCGCCCCCTAGACGGCCGGGAATCCCAGGACGTCATATGACGTCCACCCAGGATGGGAGATCCCATCTGTGGACGTCATATGACTATGGGCGGGTAGGGAAGTGGTTAAGGCACGTGGAAGGAAGGATCACTATGGTACATAGAAGGCAGGAAGGATAACTATGACACATGGACGGCAGAAAAGATCACTTTGGTACATGGAATGCAGGAAGAATCACTAAGGCACATGGAAGGCAGGAAGGATCACCATGGCACAGGGAAGACAGGAAGGATCACTTTGGTACATGGAATGCAGGAAGGATCACTAAGGCACATGGAAGGCAGGAAGGATCACCATGGCACAGGGAAGGCAGGAAGGATCACTTTGGTACATGGAAGGCAGGAAGGATGACTATGGCACATGGAAGGCAGGAGGATCACTATGGCACGTGGAAGGCAGGACAATCACTATGGCACATGGAAGGTAGGAAGGATCAATATGGCACATGGATGGCAGGAAGGATCACTAAGACACATGGAAGGATCACTATGGCACATGGAAGGCAGGAAGGATCACTATGGTACATGGAAGGCAGGAAGGATCACTATGGTACGTGGAAGGCAGGAAGGATCACTATGGTACATGGAAGGAAGAAAGTCAGGGGTTGTGGGCAGACACACGGGGACATGGGGAGGAGGTGGAGCAGATCTAGCCTTAGAGCGGGTGACCTGGTGGGTGGGGGAGCTGTGCTGGCTGGGCACTGATCGAGTCTCAGCCTTGACAGCTGCAGCACAGCACGCACTGACAGGTGAAGTCAAGTGCCAAAATATGTTCTGGCACTCAGCTCCGATAATGGACTAATGACAGCCTTCCTGGGGTATTTTCACCTTTCAACACCTTAGGGACAAATGTCCTTACTTTACCCCTCCTCTCTACCCCACAGCTTACACATATCACCCTCACTCTAACCCTCTCCCTATTACTGCACCCATCACCTCCTGCAAATACTGAATCCACATGCTGACCTAAACTCCAGGGCAGTGAGATATGTGCGCTCACATACAGCCCGCTCAAATCTTGCTCTCCTCACCCTCCTTAAGCTAATCTCTGGGGATATTTCCCCCAATCACGGCCCTCCATTTTCTAACTGCAACCAGCTTCCTCCTCCTGCAACAGCTGCAATCCACTTAGTTTAATTTATATCCCCCTGCTTCCAAAAACCATCCCTCCAATCTCGTGTGCCCACTGGAATGGCCACTCCATCTGTAACAAACTCACATCTGTGCATTACCTTTTTATCGCCCATTGCTTTAACATACTTGTCATTACTGAAACCCGGCTTCAACCTTCTGACTCTGCTTCTCCTTCTGCCCTCTCCCATGGTAGCCTCCACTGGACTCACTCACCCAGACATAGATGATGGAAAGGAGGTGGATTTGGATTCCTTCTATCCCCACAGAGCACCTTCCAAGTCCTTCCTAACCCTCCCTCTCTATCCCTCTCTTCTTTTGAGACACACTGTATTCGCCTATTTTCTCCAATTTCTCTGGGGATTACAGTGATTTATCAGGCTCCTGGACCAGTATTGCGCTTTTTTGATGACTTTTCTGCTTTTTTGATGACTTTAAAGTGGATGTAAACTCACTCCCATCCTTTCTAAACTACTGTCATTGTGTTTCTCTATAAGGATATACATGCCTCCTGCATGTATCCTTATCTGTCAAATGTCTCTCCTCTGTCTGTTACGAGACCCAAAAAACTGCAGATTCTGTGGGTGGGTCTGTTGTCCAGACCTCGGTGGGTGGAGTCGTGATGTCTGTTGACTCCCTGCCCACCTCTACACTCCCCTTTTCAACATGCATTTTCTCCTGTGTATTTCTTACACTGAACTTCTGCTATGATCACTAACATCTAGTCAAAACCCAGAAAAGTAAATCATGTGATTTCAGCATGCCCAATCATGCTGAGGTGTGGAGCAGCCAATCCTGGGAGAGCTGGAGAAGAAAGGAAGGGGGATCTGAAGTACACAAAATGTCTCTCCCAGGCTCGTGCATGAGATATGTAAATCACCTGCCACTCACAGCAAGGGGAGAAACTGACTCCTATTTCACTGTCTGTCCGTTTTTATCTCACTGAAAAAAGAGGAGCTGGATTAACTCTTTGTGGTAAGACTGGGCACATATGACATGAAATCCTATACTGTACAAGGTGCAAGCCTTAATTAAAAAAAAAAAAAATTGGGTTTACATCCACTTTAATATCCCCATTAATGTTAACAGCCCAGCTACAGCTCAACTTCACCTCATCTTTTGACCTAACACAATGGACATGCACTGCCACTCTGAAGATAATACCCTTGACCTTGTCTTCTCCCATCTATGCACTCCTGGCAACCTCACCAACACCCCCTTTCCTCTCTCTGATCACAACCTCATCAGTTTCACAGTATCCTTGTCTTCAACCACCTATTCTTCCAAGCTGCAAACAATTACTTGTAGAAACCTTCACCACTTTAACCCCCCTTTTCTCTATTCTGCTACTGATCACCTCTATGACAAAATCTCTCCCCTTTCCTGTCCTAACCTGGCCACCTCTGTTCACAACAGTTCACTCTCATTCTCACTGGACGCACTTGCTCCTCTAACTACACACAGTCAGACCCCGACCGTTAAAACCCTGGCAACACCAGAATTCTAAAGAGACATTGCCATGCTTGTGAACGACTTTGACATGAAACCGAATACTTGCAGAACTTCACCCTATATAAATCTGCCCTCCTAAAATACAATTCCTGCCTCCATGTTGTCAAACAAACCTACTTTATCGCTCGTATTAATACCTTGTCATCCAATCCTCGTCGGCTCTTCTCTACCTTCTCTGCTTTGTTCCCCACCGCCCCAACCCACTAATTCACTCACTGCCCAAGAGATTGCCAATCACTTCAAAAACAAGATTGATGCAATTCGTGAGGATACCCCCAGTATACAGATATTCTCCCCACTTAACATACCTTGTCTAACAGCACAGCCAACATTTTCCTCTTTTAAACTGGCTACTACTGAAGAGGTTACCATGCTTTTTTCAGATGCACACCTAACCAATTGTCCCCTGGGTCCTGTTCTCTCGCAACTACTACGATCATCCTCTTCTTCTATCTTATGGTCTCTCACTCACATTTTCAATCTCCCCCCCTCTACTGGCACCTTCCCATCCCCTCTAAACCATGCACAGATCACTCCCATACTTAAAAAGCCCTCACTGGACCCCACCAAACTGAACAAATTAAGACCCATCTCATTGCTCCCATTCATCTCTAAACTTTTAGAAAGCTTAGTCAACAACCATCTTAGCTCCTACCTCACTGAAAACAACCCTACTAAAACTCACTAATGATTTACTAACTGCTAAAACCAATGACCACTACTCCATACTCTTACTTCTAGACCTCTCTGCAGCCTTTGATACTGTTGACCACCTGCTCCTTCTCAATAAACTCCACTGCCTTGGCCTCCAAGATTCTGCCCTATCCTGGTTCTCCTCCTACCTATCACATCACTCCTTCATTGTTACCTATAACTCTGTCTCCTCCTCTGCACTTCCTCTTTCTGTAGGGGTCCTCCAAGGCTCTGTTCTTTGACCCCTTCCTTTCTCTACACCTCCTCCCTTGGTCCCTTGATAACCTCCCACAGCTTCCAATACCACCTATATGCCGATGACACCCAAATCTATCTCTCTACTCCTCACCTCCTCCTTTCAGTCTCTGAGCTTCGAGTCTCTGAGCTGATAATATTTCCCTGCCCGTTCCCCCCTCCATGACTTTGCCAGCAAAACCAATACCACCATCATTTTCTCCCCTCATGCCAGGGTACTAGGTGTAATCCTAGACTCTGACCTGTCCTTTCAGCACCAAATCCAATTGCTATCAAAAGCATGTAGACTTCACCTCTGTAATTACTCTTTTTAACTAATGACACCACCAAGCTACTCATTCACCCCCTTGATATCTCTCACCTTGACTATTGCAATTCCCTTCTGATCTCATCTCATCTCATCTCCTCTTTAGTCTATCATGAATGCTGCTGCCATACTCATCTACCTTACCACCCGTTCAGTGTCCACCACCCCTGCCAATCTTACCACTAGCTTCCAATTGCCCAGCAAATTACATTCAAAATACTTACAACATACAAAGCCATTCACAACTCTGCCCCGAGCTACATCAATCTTGTCTCCAAAAATCACCCAAACCGCCCTCTCTGCTCCTTTCAAGAGCTCCCGCTCTCAAGCTCTCTTGTCTCTTCCTGCCATGCTTATCTCCAGGATTTCTCCAGAGCCTTTCTCGTCCTCTGAAACTCTCTACCTCAATCTGTCTGGCTATCTCCTACTCTGGCTGCCTTTAGGCGATCCGTGAAAACTCATCTCTTCAGGGAAGCCCATCATGCCTCCAACTAACTGAATTTTTATCACTTCCATCAGCTCACCACTGCCCCCCCCCCCCCCCCAGTTATAACCTTTTGTACAACTTGTTCCACCCTATTAGATTGTAAGCTCTTATCAACAGAGCTCTATAACCCTCTTGTATTTTTATTCTATTGTGACTGTACTGTCTCTCTTTACAGTATATTGTAAAGCCTGCGCAAACTGTTGGAGCTATATAAATCCTGTTTATTAATAATAATAATAATAATAATAATAATAAGATTCCTTCACCCCAACTAGAGGGGACAAACGCCTCCCTGCCTATCTTTCTGTGTGCTTTAGTGCCCCAGTTTGCACCAAGGTATTATCTGAAGTGATGTTTTCCTATCGTCAAGGGGTCTGTAAGGTAAGCAATGCCTTATACGTATTTCAGGTATTGTTCGAGGAAAAAATGTGATTTTTTTCAGGCAACACTACCACTGTGACTTACGTGAACAATCAGGGAGGCACACTATCCCAGGAGATCTTGTTTTGGGCAGAGGTGAATGTGAGTTCTCTGAGTGCATCACAGAGGATCAGAGAATATTCTGGTAGACTACCTTAGCAGGTTTTCAGTGAGACAGGGGAAATAGAAGTTAAACTTAGAAGTTTTTGCACATATTACGGCCAGGTGATGATCTCCCTAAATAGATTTGTTCACTTTCTGTGACAACAGGGAGGTGACAAATTACCTTTTTCTGGAGAAAGAATCTCTAGCTCTAGGGAAGGTTGCGTTCCGCTCAGGAGTTCGGCCTGGCTTATGCTTTTCCTCCGTTCTCAATAACCCCACAAGTTGTTAGGAAAATAATGCAGGAGGGGAGCCAGGTGGTTCTCATTGCACCACATTGGCCAAAAAAGAAGCTGGTTTTTGGCCCTTGTGTCCCTGTCGATTTCCCCTCCGTGGACTCTTCAGGATAGACCAAACCTTCCCTGGCAGTAATTCATGCCAATCCACATCTCTTCTGTTTAATTGCCTGGAAGATCCTCAGGGACAAAAGGCGCTCTGAAAAGGTAATAGATACCATTCTGAGTAGCCGTAAACGTTGCACAAGGAAAATATATTCCAAAGTCTCTTATCCTGGAAGGTTAAATCAGGGAAGCAGAGCAATTCTGTTCCCACAGCTCTAGATTTCCCTCAAGCAGGTGTTGACAGTGTTTGAGCAGGTGGAAGTTGCAGCCTTAGCAGTGTTTTTGGAGCTCAGATTAGCAGAAGATCCCCTAGTCAATAGATTCCTGTTGGCTAGACAAATAAGTACTCCTAGGGCATTGAAGACAGTGGCTCCCTGGGACCTTTCCTTGGTTTTGAATGCCTTAACTAGGAAGCCTTATGAACCATTGTCTAGCTGTTCACCTAAGTTTACAAAACTGGAGAGTGCAAAATCTGGTGCATCTCTACATAGAAACCAGCTTCCAGGATTTATTGTCAAAGCTTGATTGAACAAGCTGAAGTTAGAAGGTTACTTTACACAGCTGCACGAGATTTTGCACTCTCCAGTTTTAGTAAACCAACCCCAATGTTTTTGTTGGCCATTATGTCAGCCTGGGGAGTAGGGGATTTGCAATTCCTGTTTTGGAAAATAGGGTTATTATCAGAACAAGTGCTATGTATCTTCCAAAGGTGTCTTTGGACTTTCATCAATCTCATGATGTGGCAATCTCATGAAGTAGTAGTCCTTCCTTCATTTTGCAGTTCCCCAAAGAATCAGAAAGAAGTACAGTTCACTTTTTTTTAGATGTGAGAAGGTGTCTTCCCAAGTATGTGGAGTTTTCGTGTAAATTCAGGAGATCTATTCATCTTTTAGTTTTTTTTTTAGATTACTTCCAAAAGTTCTATAGCCAGATGGATCTATGAGACTATTGTTACTGCTTACAAGAGCTTTGGGCCAGCAGCCTCCTTCCATTTGACTAGCGCTCTGGCAGCATCATGGGCAGGCCCAGACTCGGACAGAAAATAGGCCTGGGCCTTTTAGACTGAGCAGCCCATTTTTTTTTTTTTTTAAACCAAGTTACAAATAATGACAACTACCGATTTCTCTATGTCTCTTAGTTATATTTAGCCTGCTTCAGGCACTGTGGGCAGGAAAGGCGTTTCTCAGAAACTTACTGTAAGAGGAGGACCAAGACCCCTGTGGGCTTATTAGAGGGAGGCAGATCAGCACAGCATCGGAGAAGAAGAATAAAGACAGTATTTGGCTACGCCCATATTGCATCCTAAGCATGTTGCATATCCTACGAGATGTGCGTAGCCCGAAACATATTTTTTCCTCTTCAGATGGGTTGCTTAGGCTACCAGCCTACTGTCCCTTCCTGAACGCCATCTCTATTGAGTGCTGGCATCTCTATTGAGTGCCGCAAAAGGTGAGTGGGAGGATTACTCGAGCAGAGTAAATTCCCACCCATGTCACAGTCCCTTCCTGGAGGTCCCCACCAGACCCAATATGGAGGTAGAAAACAGAATCTGGCTATTCACATCAAGTAACAGGTTCTGTTTTCTGTCTTCCTCCACCTGCTTTTTACAGGGAGCCACCACTGAGCACCGGCATCATGCTCCACGGTGAGGCCGAAGGAAGGACCAGTGCGGGATGACTCAGAGAGTCCATTAGTGTCACTACCTTGAGGCCCACATGGCTTGCAGCAGACAGGGACCTGTGGGTGAGAGCCAGGGGCATGATATATGCAAATTTTATGTTTTGGTTCTCACCCTCTGGAGCTCTCTCTGTCACAGGTAGGGCCGTATTTCCCATTAGGCACTGTAGGCCTGTGCCTACAAGCGCCCTTCCTAGAGGGTCGTCCATCTGTACATGCAGAGGCGGCACGAGCATTAGGCAGCAGGCAGCAGCTTTAGGTAAAATGCACCACACCCCTATTCTGGCACCCTGTGTAGACAAAACTCTTTGCACCAGCCTGAAGACAGGAAGAGGAAATCGGGAAGAGTGGAGAGTCTACCTGGGGGGAGAAAAGGGAGCCAGGTGAGGGGATGGAAGGGGTGATCAGAGAGAGCGGAGAACGGAAGGGGGGGTGAAAGAGAGAGGGGATGAGAGACACCCCTAGACCTCTCTTTGTCTGCAGTCCCTCCAATGCCCCCCTGTCCCAGTCCCTATCTGCGGGTAGGTGTATGATACCCGGTACCTTCCATGCCAGTAGGACGTTCAAGGCTCTGGGAA
Source organism: Aquarana catesbeiana (assembly GCF_042186555.1). NCBI lineage: Eukaryota > Metazoa > Chordata > Amphibia > Anura > Ranidae > Aquarana > Aquarana catesbeiana. Next base: position 385,581,044 of record NC_133327.1, read on the forward strand.
GGCGACAGGGATGCTGCGCCCCTGCTGCTTGTCTCTTCGGGGGTCAGGGAGACGGTCCTCTTATGCCCCGTACACACGGTCGGACATTGATCAGACATTCCGACAACAAAATCCTAGGATTTTTTCCGACGGATGTTGGCTCAAACTTGTCTTGCATACACACGGTCACACGGTATTTACCTCCAAGATCATCTGAGACCAGCTATCTGGACAGCTGCTGCAACAATCGATTTGCATAACCAAAGAATTTCTGCACAAACTGTCAGAAACCATCTCAGGGAAGCTCATCTGCATGCTCGTCATCCTCATCGGGGTCTCGACCTTACTGCAGTTCATCGTCGTAACTGACTTGAGTGGGCAAATGCTCACATTCAGTGGCGTCTGGCACTTTGGAAAGGTGTTCTCTTCACGGATAAATCCCAGTTTTCACTGTACAGGGCAGATGGCAGACAGCGTGTATGGCGTTGTGTGGATGAGCGGTTTGCTGGATCGAGTGGCCCATGGTGGCAGCGGGGTTATGGTATGGGCAGGTGTATGCTATGGACAACAAACATAGGTGCATTTTATTGATGGCATTTTGAATGCACAGAGATACCGTGATGAGATCCTGAGGCCCATTGTTGTGCCATTCATCCATGACCATCACCTCATGTTGCAGAATGATAATGCACGGCCCCATGTTGCAAGGATCTGTACATAATTCCTGGAAGCTAAAAACATCCCAGTTCTTGCATGGCCAGCATACTTACCAGGCATGTCACCCATTGAGCATGTTTGGGATGCTCTGGATTGGCGTATACGACAGCGTGTTCCAGTTCCTGTCAATATCCAGCAACTTCGCACAGCCATTGAAGAGGAATGGACCAACATTCCACAGACCACAATCAACAACCTGATCAACCCTATGCGAAGGAGATGTGCTGCACTGCACGAGGCAAATGGTGGTCACACCAGATACTGACTGGTTTTCGGACCCCCCCAATACAGTAAAACTACTCATTTTAGAATGGCCTTTTATTGTGGCCAACCAAAGGCACACCTGTGCAATAATCATGCTGTCTAATCAGTATCTCGATATGCCACACCTGTGAGGTGGATGGAATATCTCAGCAAAGGAGAAGTGCTCACAAACACAGATTTAGGCCCCTTTCACACTTATACGACTTGTCCCATGATTTTGTACTGCAAAATCGTATGACAAGTCATTTTCCATGATTTTCAATGACTACCATTCATATTGGCACAACTTTAAGTCGTGCCAACTTCAAAGTAGTCCCTGCACTACTTTGGTCCAACTTCCATGCGAGTTATACTCCATAGACCTCAATGTTAAACCCTCAAGTAGCATGCAAATCGTACATGAATACTATAGACACGATTTCAGTACAACTTTGTAAGCACAAGTCTCACACCATGTATGTTTTAATTTGTTAATGCCAAAGTTGTGGCAAAGTCGTACAAAGTAGTACTGCTCCCAAATCGCGACAAAATAGCGCCCGCGAAATCGCGGTAAAGTCGCGCGACTTTGAAGTCGTATAAGTGTGAAAGGGGCCTTAGACAGATTTGTGAACAATATTTGAGAGAAATAGGCCTTTTGTGTACATAGAAAAAGTCATAGATCTTTGAGTTCAGCTCATGATAAATAGGAGCAAACACAAATGTGTTGCGTTTATAATTTTGCTCAGTGTATTAAGCAGTGATATGTAGAAAAAATTGTGAAAAAAATGCGCTGTCTTATACAAATAGTAGTAGTTGCCAGCATCAGATAATCTGTGAATAAGTGAACAAATAAAGTAGTATAGTGCAGCGCTGATAAAGATGAAATAAGCAATAAAATTATACCAATATAAAGTGAATATGATAAATGAATATTCAAAACAAAAATACTCAGCAATAAAATATCACAACGATAATGATAAAATAGTATAAACCAACAGTTTCAGTGCATACACACCCAAGGAGGTACAGCAACCACGACTTCCAAAATAGACCAAATCAGATGGGGATCCTAGACCGTTTTGATATCAGTAGCTGTCTACCATAGGAATAGTGACCGGAATTCGTGAGCGATTCCTCTCAATATGACATATGGCAAAAGGAGAAAAAATAGGGCCACATAGTGTAATAATGTAAAATATAAAGCATTTATTGAAAAATGATAAAATGATCACTCACATTTGAGAAGACATTAAAAGCACTGGCTAAAATCAAAGCAACACAGTAGCATCAGTAGAGCCCATCCCGACGTTTCGTCCTAATAAGGCATCCTCTGGGATCCTATCTGATTTGGTCTATTTTGGAAGTCGTGGTTGCTGTACCTCCTTGGGTGTGTTACACCAAAAGCTTGGTTGAATCATCAGGCATATGCCTAGTTGGTTCAACCTGTCTGGTAAGCCCCTTTCCATACGGTGGTGGATTATCTACAGACAACCAGTTCACACAGATTCACAGTAACTATATTTGATGTCATATATGGAGGACTTTATGCACTTTATATGCACTGACACTGTTGGTTTATACTATTTTATCATTATCGTTGTGATATTTTATTGCTGTGTATTTTGTTTTGAATATTCATTTATCATATTCACTTTATATTGGTATAATTTTATTGCTTATTTCATCTTTATCAGCGCTGCACTATACTACTTTATTTAAGCAGTGGTATGGCCTTACCGTGGCCAACTGCATATTTATAGAATTAAGTAATTAAAGTGTACATATATCCATTTTTTGATAGAATAGGGAAGGAGAAGAACCTCTGTAAAGCTTTTATTGGTGTCTTTATTCCCACTAGGTAGTTTTAACCAGCAAGTGAAGGAACATCCATAATTCCCAGTTGTCACTGGAAAAAAAAGCAAGGGGAAATCTTCCAAAGGGGACACCTTCTCTAGGGACAATTGTCCTCTTAACTTCCTGTTGTGTCCCTGGGGCAGGAAGTGAAGGCAATTCACCCTGACAGGACAGAAATCAAAACTTAAAAAGAAGGGTTTGAATATAGATACACTTAAAATGATTGAACTCTCTGTTTGGCCTCATATTACCAAGACATGATTCTCATTCAGATGTGTGCTTTTTTTCTTATCCCCAAGCAATGCAGTAGGGAAATGTCTCAGACTTCAGTACCTATGAGTGAACACCTGTGAGTCTCTCCTCCTTAAGGGCCAGTTCACACTGGCACATGCACAACACTGTGCCTTAAAGCCTAACTCCAGGTTTCCAATGACTTTTTAAATAGTTTGTTTGGAGTGCTGTATACACTATGTTGCATCAGCTACATACAGTATACAGTGCCGTGTTCCAGCAGCAGGATGGTCACATCTGTTCCATTTCTAGGACAAAATTGAGTTGAACTGAGCGCTGCTCAACAATTCACAGGAAGCCTTGAATTTTTTAAATGAATACAAGGTTTGTTCTGATTGAGGTGGAGGTTGTGGGGTCATCTGCCTATCTCTCTTTCTCAGCTTATCAGAGGAAGCATTGTATTCATTCATAAAATACAAGGCTTCCTATAAATGGCTGAGCTGGGTTTAGCACAAATGTTTTTTTCTGCAGGAACAGAACAGGAAGTCGCACTGCCAGGACAAAGTGCTGTATATCGTATGTAGCTGGTGCTGCATACAGTTTATACAGTGCTCCCATATTCCTCCCCTCCCTTCTCAATTAGTTTCACAAGAGAGAGAGCTGCTGAATTCTGAAATATCGAATATTCCTGTTTGCTAGTTTTAATAACATCTAACACAACCCCTTTCTTATCTTGGGTATTAAATAAGGTGTACAAAATAAATGAGCAGAACAGATAAATTGACAGAGCTGTTTCTAGTTTTTTTCTGTTTGTCTTTTACAATGTGATTGCATACTTGGGTTTATTTAAAGTGTCTCAACCAGAAATTTCTACAACATTTTGGCAAGTCAGTGGCCAGGAGTGGATGGAGTCTCCAGAAGGAACTGCACCTTGATCAGGACCATTAGAGACAAAGACCACTAAATGCCAGCTAGGCAAGCAGCTTTTAAGCTTGCTTAACTTTTTTCTTTTCCTTTGTGTCCTATCTGCCAGTTCCTGAGAAAGCAGACCCTCTCTCGGACCTTTGTGTCTCTTTTCATGGGCTGGACCAAGTGTGAACAGGGATAGTCCTTGCAGACACTAATGCTGACCCTTTGGGGCTGCCTTGTTCAGAATAAAACTCACAGAGAAAAGACAAGGAGGGTCTCTTTTGCAAGTGTTTTGTCTAATTGTCATAAAGCCGTTCTATCCACTGCATAAGTGAAGACTACGCTTGTAAATCTGCAGATCTACTGTACTATTTGTTCTAGAGCAGGGCTCTCCAAACTTTCTAAACAAAGGGCCAGTTTACTGTTCTTCAGACTTTAGGGGGTTGGACTGTGGCCACTAGGAGTAGAAAACATCTTGGTGTCCAGTGGAAGTAAACAATACCCTATAATTAGTGTCAGGGGGAAGAATAGTGCCCTGTAGTTGCTGTCAGTGAAAGAAATAGTGCCCCATTGAAAAGAAAATCCCTCAGGGTTTTTTTAGCAGCAAGATAATATTCAAGGCAGTTGACAATGATTTCTTTAAAATTAGTAGTTCTTTATTTATATCATAGTATCAAAAAAGGGGATATAAGGCATAAATACATGGGAGTCATAAAAAGCAATTCTGGTCTTGACATAAAAAGCATATCTCGTCAACATGGAAAAACCACACACAAACTCAATTTATATTTAGAAACATAAAACTTGTGTAGAGTTTCACATGATATGCCTATGCGTTTTGACCTGTATGGGTAAAGGTCTTCTTCAAGGTAATTTATTCTATGTGAAAAAGAAAAAGTTTGAGTTATACTGTCTATAAATAAATCAATTAATTTACATGATCATTTTGTACCATTATGGAGGAGCTGAATGTGTATATTTACCACTCCTTGACAAGAGAACTACATTCCATAATCAGATGAATTGCTGTTCTTCTAAAAACACTTCCAGCCCAGGCAAGTCCCGATGTGTCCTCACAGTATTCTCCTGTCCTCGACAGAGGCAAAAACCCCCACCTCCACACAAAGGAGTCACACCCCTTAATGGGACCAGGGGAAAAATGGGGCCTTGAAAGGGGGGGGGGGGGTTAGAACAGCGGCACCCTCAATTGTCTATATCACAAGATTAAAAAGGGTTTTATTACAATTACAGTAAACTCAAGGAGTGTCACAGACAGATCATTTCTGGCCCACTAATTCATGTGCTGGAAATAGCATGTCTAATTGGCTTGAGTTAGTTAATAACTGTTTAGCCAATAAGTGTATGTGCGCACACCCATTTGGTCAAACGATAATATATATAAGTATGTTAAAAATAAAAATAAAATAAATAATCATCTTTTCATTGAGGCATAATCCACTGATCAGCTTAGGGCCAGGTTGTGCGCATATAAATCCACATAATTGGCTATTAGTAGTAGTAAATTAATTAGTGAACAAAATATGTGATTACATTTTTTTTTTTTTAAACAATTATATACAAAAAACCTATTGAGTGTAACAAAATAATATGAATTTGTGTGGTGACTATTTAGGTGTGTAGATAATGTGATGATTGATAGTGTTATGCCCCGTACACACGGTCGGACTTTGTTCGGACATTCCGACAACAAAATCCATGGATTTTTTCCTACAGATGTTGGCTCAAACTTGTCTTGCATACACACGGTCACACAAAGTTGTCGGAAAATCCGATCGCTCTAAACGCGGTGACGTAAAACACGTACGTCAGGACTATAAACGGGGCAGTGGCCAATAGCTTTCATCTCTTTATTTATTCTGAGCATGCGTGGCACTTTGTGCATCGGATTTGTGTACACACGATCGGAATTTCCGACAACGGATTTTGTTGTCGGAAAATTTTATATCCTGCTCTCAAACTTTGTGTGTCGGAAAATCCGGTGGAAAATGTGTGATGGAGCCTACACACGGTTGGAATTTCCGACAACAAGATCCTATCACACATTTTCCGTCGGAAAATCCGACCGTGTGTACGGGGCATAAGAGTCAAAATGGAGTGATAAAAAATGTATATGTGTTGAGTGTGAAGTGCTAAGAAGTGATAAAAATGGAATGATGACTGAGGTCAACATAAAAAGCTAAGTGAGCAACAAATAAAAATAAAAAACAAAAAAGCAAACAAAGAAAAGTGAATTGAAACTGACATTGAAAAAAAAAAAAAGAAAAAAAAAACACTGTGTGAAGTGCATGAAATAATCAATTCTTATTGAAAGACATGTGAAAAACATGACTCTTAATTGAATGTGTGAGAAAACCAGTGAGGCAATTGTGATGTATTAATAAAATAAAAAACAGTTAGAAATAGTGCCCCATCCTTGGTGTCATTGGGTAGAATAATGCCCCATTGTTGGTGTCAATGGAAGGAATTGTGCCCCATCGTTGATGTCAGGGGCAGGGATTGCACCCCACTGTTGGTATCAGCAACAGGAATTATGCCCCATTGTTGGTTTCAGTGGATGGAATAGGGCCCCAAAGGCTGGATAAAGGCAAGCAAAACGCTGCATCTGGCCCCTGGGCCACAATTTGGTGACCTCTGTTCCTAGAGACAAGAGGCTATAGGCACAAACAGAAAAGATTGATCGGTCATTATGGTTGTTAAGTATGAAAAAAGAAATTGCCCACATCAAGACGAGCGATAGAGTATATGAACAGCCTATATTGAACCCCTGAGTAAATGGGTATTGTGGACATAAGGGACAGCTAAGCTTTTAAAATCTGGAGGAATGTATGATTTACAGGCAAAACTTTTCCATGATTATGGCCCCCTATTGTAAAGTGAATGATGGAAAATAGCTTGCACATGGCATAGAAAAATTAGCAAATTAAATTAGTCTGATAGAAGTGTTTAAGGTAAAAAAATAAATCAGTAAACAGAATTTTTAATGCAGAAGAGATATTGTGCTGTCCTACTATCCCCTGACAGCCAGTAAACAAAACAGACAGAAATAGGGTTGTGTTTTATTCCAAGACTGAATTTACTTCTATCAATAGTTCTGTAAACTGCAATACAATCAGAGAAACTTTGAATTAAAATATGTATTACATGTGACACTTTACAAATAAGTACAACATTAAATATTACTATACAGAAAGCTGATATTTAAATCGTATATCAAACACATAACAGTGCAGTCAAAGTGTAAAATGAACTTTGGGAAATAATAAAAAGACTTAAGCCTCATACACACGATCCGAATATCGGACGAATGATCGTCCGTTTTTGTTTGCATGCTAATCTCACATCGAATCTGATGAGTTTACTAAAGTCCCGAAAATTCCCGTACGACAGAATAAAAATTCGGAAGCGATGTCATGTGTTGCAATGCATTTGTATTGCATTTTCGAACGATAGCTGTACCGATTAAACGAAAATCGTACGATCTGGCATCGTACGGAAAAAATTTCCGTGCATGTCCGATAGAATAATATCGGATGAACTGTCCTGATCGGCTCTCGAAAGCTCTGTACTAACGATCCGATTATCGTACGATCGTTTCGAATGCGGCATTTTACGTACGATTTTCGGATCGTGTGTACGGGGCATTACAGGCATTTGTGTATCTAGAGGCAAATTTGAAGACCTTCAGTTATCTGTATCAGAACTAAAATGGCTTCTGTAACTGAGGTAAAAACTTTATGTTCTTCAATGAGAAACTTTAATAACAAAGGCAAGACTTCCTGTTTCTTTCCTGTGAGGAACTGAACTACAATTGCAACAGGCAACCACCAGGTGTCCTCAAAATGACAATCCTATAATAGACAGCACAGATACGCTTTATCTCTTCTGCATTAAAATTAGTTCTACTTTAATAAAAGTAATGCCCAAATGTATTATGTCTGGCCAGAAGATGCTGTAGAGGAGGAACCCCCCCACCAGTTTGGTTTTGGGAGGTTATCTTCCTCCGATTAGATAGTACCCACCAAGCATGGCTCAGACCGAGGGGATAAAAATCAGGGGTTGTCGTGCCTAGCCAATAAACTTCTGTTCCCAATTGCAAAGAAGGGTGGTCAAATAACATAACACATGGTGTATGATTTAAGGATCCTCCAACATTTTTGAGGCAGACAGTCCTATAATGCCCAACCCTCACACTTTTTACTAAGTGGAATACCTGCCTCCAGCCTGACACTAAGCTTTTTGAGTTCTCAACAACCATCAAAAGTTGTCATCTTGAAGGTTAAAGGAGGTGTGAACGAGTGACATGACAGCCAGAGGAAATGCATTAGCAGATAAAGCAGCTAAGGGTGCTGCCCTTATGACACCTGAAGTTACACCCACTGCAGGGGTCACCCAGGCAGCAGGGAAAGATTCCTTTCTGAAAGAGCAGTGGGATATAGAAACCTTAAAGTGGAAGTTCAGCCTAAAACTAATTATCTCTAAATCTACTGACAGCCACATTCTAAGCATTCTAACCTATTTAACGCTGTAAAGCAAAAATCACTATACATACCTTTTCTGAAGCCAATCTGGTCCGGTCTTCAGCAGTGGATGCTGTGTACAGGAGACAGCCGACAACGACTGGGAAATGCCTGAGAAGTGACGTCACCTATAGAGTTACTATGGAGCTTCCGTTGTCGGCTGCCTCTTCTGCACACTCCCACACAGAGAAGTCGCCACTAACAGCTCAGCGTGGAATCAGACCGGAGCGGCTTCAGACAAGGTATGTACTATATAGTGATTTGTTTTTACAGGGCTAGATAGGCAAGTCTTAGAATGTGGCTGTGAGTAGATTTAGAGTTAGTTCGTTTTAAGCTGAACTTCTACTTTAATTCACTTTCAAAACTAGGTTTCTGATGATCAGAAAGATGAGCGGATCAAATAAAATACTAGACAAAATGAGCAGGGCCTGTGGAGCACTGGGAACAAGTGATGTCTACCTAGGAGTTTGTACCCAATTTTAGCACAACTGGCACATAATGCCAGTTAACTCACAAAAGGAGCAATGGTGACATCTATTGACTGCTATTGGAATGCATTTGGATTTAGTGCATTTTCAGCCAGGCTTTTGTGATATATGTCTCACTTATGCTCTGTACAACACAGTGAGGCATGTACAGGTTCCCCAAAAGCATTTGCCTAAGCCAGATTTCCCATGTTGACACATTCTCAGGTTGGCCTGAGGTCTGGCAGGTGGCTAAGGCTAATGCAAAACCAACTGCAAAGAAAATTTAGAGTAAGGTACTTTGCAGCAATATTAATTTTGTTGACTAAATTAACATTATTTTAGTTGACTGAAACTAAAACAATTCAGATGACTAAAATATGACTAAAAATAAAATTGCATTTTAGTAAAAAGACTATGACTAAAACGAAATTGAAATTCATTATCAAAATGAACACTGCACTACCACATAAGAATATGTAGGGGGCATCTACTGAGCTGCTGAAAGAAAGAAAAATAAGAAAAAGGCTTTTTATTTTTTTTTCCTTAATATTTAATGTTGGTAATATATTCAGGTAATATGTACATAGCATTAGAGATTATAGTCTTTTTTTTAATATATATTTTAACCACTTCAGCCCCAGGAGGCAATTTATTGGGATTCAGCACTGCGTCGCTTTAACTGACAATTGCAAGGTCGTGCGACGTTGTACCCAAACAAAATTTATGTCTTTTTTTTTCCCCACGAATAGAGCTTTCTTTTGGTGGTATTTGATCACCTCTGCGTTTTAAAATATTTTTTAGTTTTTGCTACAATAAATATCCCCAAATTTTCTTTTTCAGTTTAGGCCAATATATATTCTTCCACATATTTTTGGCAAAAAAATCGCAATAAGCGTATATTGATTGGTTTGCGCAAAAGTTATAGCATCAACAAAATAGGGGATAGATTTATGTCATTTTTATTATTATTTTTTTTTACTAGTAATGGCAGCGATCTGCGATTTTTATTGGGACTGCAATATTGCGGCGGTCAGATCGGACACTTTTGACACTATTTTGGGACCATTGGCACACACCTGGGTGTGTTCTAACTGTAGGGGGGATGGGACTGACTAGGGGAGGAGAGAGATTGGTGTTTATACTTAGTATGAACACACAATCTCTCTCCTCTCCCCTGAGAGAACTGGGATTTGTGTGTTTACACACACAGATCCCGATTCTCGCTCTGTCACGAGCGATTGCGGGTGCCCAGCGGTCATCGCGCCCGCCGGGCACGTGCATCAGCTCAGCGGACAGGGTTTGTAACCCTAAATTATACTTGTATAAGTGTTTGTTAGAATCGATGCCTCTAAATATCTTTTGTGAAGTATCTTCAGGCCAGTCACGTGACTCCCGGCTGCTCTAATATTCCGATCCAGGGCTACAGCAGGAGCCCAGCTCTCCCTCTGACGTCAGCCGGGAGTCACGTGACCGTAGAACTGGCCGCTTGGCCCCTCCTGCTGTAGCCCTGGATCAGAATAGCAGAGCGGTCGGGAGTTACGTGACCAGCCTGAAGATACAGCACAAAAAGGTATTTAGAGGCTTTGTTTCTAACAAACATTTATACAGTGCAGGATATGATAAATCGTGGTTAATTTACAGGAGGGAGGGCAGAAACTGGCAGAATCAACCAGGTATCTTTCAGTTTCCAGAGGGACAGCTTCGACAGCACAAGCACTGTGCTGTTTAACCTGCTATAAGGAAACAGGATCTCTCTTTTTTTTTTTTTAGGATAACAACCACTTTAAGGCTGGCCATACATTATACAATTTTCTTTAGACTTACCTTCAGCTATGTAGTAGAAGGGCCTGCCTGAAATTGAAAGTGTTTAGATTTGACCTCATATTATATGTTTTTGGTAAATCTAAAGAAAAATTGTACAAGAAAATTGTATAATGTATGGCCAGCCTAAAGTTGTACTTCTGTTTGTCTAAAAACAATATTTTTGTTTATGAAACACGGTTTTATTTATAAAGACATTATATATCACAACGGTCAAATCTGTGTCTGTAGTGCATGTTCAAACCTTAATACCAAAAATAATAACATGTTATTTGATTTTTACTCCAGGAGTATATAATGAGTTTAGCAATTCTAGAGAAATGCATTACAATTTAACTAAACCCATTCGATTTTAGTCAACTAAAATATGACTAAAACCAGAACAATTCAAATGACTAAAATAAGGCTAAAACTCAAACAATTCAGATTACTACAATAGGACTAAAACTAAAACAATTCAGATGACTAAAACACAACTAAAACTAAAATGGCATTTTAGTCAAAAGACTATGACCAAAACTAAATCACCCACAAAGTAGTGGTAAAGTTTGAGAGGTTTAAAGTGGTAGTAAACTCCATATTGTTTACTTGTACCTACAGGTAAACCTAAAATAAGGCTTACCTGTAGGTACAGTAACTACCTTCTAAACATGTACTGTTTAGGAGGTATTTACTATAGTAGCAGCCAGTGACGTCACCGGCACATGCACACTGCGCTCTCAGTGGACTGCGTGACATAATCACAGCAAAGCAAAGCCAGTCAAACTGCCAAAGCCGGTGAACCTGGAAGGAAGACTGGGTGAAGATGGAAGCCCTGTCAGCAGTGACATTGCACCGCTAGAGGGCTTCGTTCTAAGGTATGTCTTCCATAATGATTATGCTCTTAACTTGCAGAGAGAAGATTTTTTTTCTCTTTTTTTTTTCTTTTTTGTGGTTTTCTACCACTTTAACAGAATTTTGAAAAACAGAGGTGCAAAAATTAAAACAGAAAAAGGGAAAGGCTGGGTAGAAGCCTTACCAATAGCCATATATTCTTTACAAACTACTCCTAAGCAACCATATTGGCTGTCTTCTATGAAAGTTTATTTGGAGGACTACCCAAAACAGGGCTATATTTCCCCAAACATGTGGATGGGGGAATTCATTTTTTTTGACCAGCCGATCTATATATGTCCAGCTTTACAGGCTTCTCAATCTAACATACTAAAGTATGTTAAACATTTTCAAAGAACATAAACAAGGTACATGAAGGTGTTTACAATGCTATCCCTGACCTAGATTCTGTTTCAGGTTTCCACCAGATTAAAGCAAGTGATTGGGTAGTGGTCAAACGACATATCAGAAAGCCATTGGAACGAAAATTTGGCAGGCCACATTTGGTACTCCTGACAACAGATACATCTATCAAATTGGAAAGAAAGACCACCTGGGCTCATGCCAGTCACTCAAGAAGATATCCTCTAAAAAAAACATGATACTTCTTTGTCTGGGGACTGAGAGTTGGGGCATTGGAAAATGAATCCTTTCAAAATGTTGAAATTATTAATAACCAATAGCAACATTAGTGACTACTGGGTATGTTTTTATTTACATCCTAAACAGGAATACCATACATACATACAGTATAACTCAGTTCCATAACCAATATTGTAAAATGGAAAAGGTTTTCTGTAAACACTGGTCGGTTTTTTACAGGACCCACATCTGAAATTAAGTCTTCTGCCCAAACCCAAGCCATAAGGCTCAGAACATAAACTGTAAAGTTGCATCATATAGGGTAATACTTAATCCAAAGTGGATACTAGTGCGGGTAATATGTTTGGAAACTTAATAGGTGTCATCAAACATGGCCAGAAAACCTTTAATCATGACTAAGCCTATTTTTGACATTTGGTGTTTACAAGTTAAAATCCGTATTTTTTGCTAGAAAATTACTTAGAGCCCCCAAACATTATATATATATATTTTTTAGCAGAGAATCTAGAGAATAAAATGGTGATAGTTGCAATATTTTTTATCACACGGTATTTGTGCAGCTGTGTTTTAAACGCAACTTTTTGGGAAAAGGGACACTTTCATGGATTTAAAAAAAATCAAACAGTAAAGTTAGCCCAATTTTTTGTATAATGTAAATAGAGTAAATAGATACCAAACATGTCACGCTTTATAATTACACGCACTTGTGGAATGGCGATAAACTACGGTACCTAAAAATCTCCATTGGCAACGCTCTGTACAACACAGTGAGGCATGTACAGGTTCCCCAAAAGCATTTGCCTAAGCCAGATTTCCCGTGTTGACACATTCTCAGGTTGGCCTGAGGTCTGGCGGGTGGCTAAGGCTAATGCAAAACCAACTGCAAAGAAAATTTAGAGTAAGGTACTTTGCAGCAATATTAATTTTGTTGACTAAATTAACATTATTTTAGTTGACTAAAACTAAAACAATTCAGATGACTAAAATATGACTAAAAATAAAATTGCATTTTAGTCAAAAGACTATGACTAAAATGAAATTGAAATTCAACATCAAAATGAACACTGCACTACCACATAAGAATATGTAGGGGGCATCTACTGAGCTGCTGAAAGAAAGAAAAATAAGAAAAAGGCTTTTTATTACGATTTAAATTTTTTTTACGGTGACCAGGTTAGAGTTACAGAGCAGGTCTAGTGCTAGAATTATTGCTCTTGCTCTGACGATTGCAACGATACCTCACATGTGTGATTTGAACATCGTTTACATATGCGGGCGCGACTTCCGTATGTGTTTTCCTTGCTGCGCAAGCTCGCGTGGACGGGGGTGCTTTAAAAAAAAAATGATTATTATTTTTATATTTAGAAATTGTGTTTAAAAAAAAAAAATTTGATCACTTTTATTGCTGTCACAAGGAATGTAAACATCCCTTGTGACAGTAATAGGTGGTGACAGGTACTCTCAAGCGACAATCTTAGAACGCAAAAATCTTAACTCAATTACAAAGATCCTGCAAAACCATAGCATGATTTACAAATTGGGATTCCCCACAAAAATACTTGTGGCTCATAAAGGCACCTCATACTCAATCAATAACCTGGATCAAGGCTTGAAAATCCTTCGCTCATGGGGCCTTCTCCCAAATCAGGAGGACAACACATTGGGTAAAACCATACCTGGAACAATGCCCCAAGATTGGCAAAAAAAAACCTAGATGAGTGTATTCTACAAAAAATAAGGTTCATCTTTTTTCTACAAATTGGACCCATTGCAATCCCCTTCTATGTTAATACCTCAGGGTTTTCTGAAGCTCAGGGATTCCGAAACTTGGGAAATCTCGTGTTATTCCTGATATCCCCTGATATTTAGTACATGTTACTGTACACTGGAGTTGCACTACAAGTCCTTATTTTTTTCAAACTTTTCTCTTCTTCATGTTTATATTAAATCACTTTCCCTGTTTCTTTATTACAGGCAGTCCCCGAGTTACAAACAATCAACTTACAAACAACTCCTACTTACAAACGGAGGGAGACAACAGGAAGTGAGAGGAAATCTACTCCTAGGAAGGGAAATTCCCTCCTGTAAGAGTTATCATGGGGAAAAGGGGTCTCCACTGATGCTTTACCACCAAGGATTGTTTCTACAACAACTCCAAATTTTCAAAATCCAATTGTCATTGGGACAGAAAGTGAGGTGAAATCTTCTGAAGAGGAGCACAGACAGCAGAACAAACGTTACAGGGGTGTTAACCCTTCCCTATATCCAAAAAGCAGAGAACAAACCTACAGACCCCATCTTGTTTGTAACCCAGGGACCACCTGTACCTATAAATTCTACTTTGAGCAACATCTCCACCTACTAGAGGGAAAATATAACTACACCGTCATTTTACTTTTCATTATTTCTGTAATCTACTCACATACAGGTATACTACTACACCTCAGCATTCACTTTCTTTTCTACAATGAATCTTAAACTTATGTCAATGAATGTGTAGGGCCTAAATAGCCGATATAAACGGAGAGCTCTTTGGTCGGACGCTATAAAATTCAGAATCGATATCATCTGCATCCAGGAATCACACACGCAAAAGATAATCCACCCAAATGTATTCATCATAAATTCCCACAAATATTTGTTTCTAATAATATAAAAAAAAATACAGAAATCAAAGACACTGTCTCTTTTCAACAAATAGATATCAAAACAGATACCCAAGGAAGATACATAACTCTGGTAGCATCTATAGACAATGCGAAACACACAATTGTCAACATTTATGCCCCCAACAAAAATTCTCACCAGTTTATCTGGAAAGTTATCAAGAAAGCACAAAAAATACAGAAGGGATATCTCATTATATGCGGAGACTTCAAAGCACCAATGGATCCGGTTATGGACATATCCAAGAAGGTAAAGATTTCCAGAAGCGGACTAACCAACATCTTCTCAGCAGAAGACATGTATAATCCCTGGAATGTTTACACACTACAAAAAAAGACTATACATTCTTCTCACATGTTCATAAATCATATTCCAGAATAGACTATTTCATCACAGACAAAAATCTCCTAGCAAAGATAACGAATGCTAGCATTCACAACATAACGTGGTCTGACTATGCACCAATTACACTTAAAATTTATTCAAACCAAACTTGTACCAATAATTATCTCTGGAGGAATAATACCTTTATTCTTTCTCAGGAGAAACATCGGTCTGTGATAAAAAAAAGCCTTGAGGAATTCTTTGTATTAAATGATAAAGATTCTGTCAAAAGCTCTACCTTGCGGTGTATTCACAAAGCATATGCTAGAGGTCTTCTTATACAAATATTATTTCTGGTTTACCCTTATATTTTTGTTTTTCCCTCTTCTAATATTCCTTCCTTAAAGTTTAAATGGGCTGAATTACAGATTTACTTGGTGACCTCCCAGGCCTACAGTATGAACCCATTAGGGTTAGGCAGGTCCAGGACATCAAGAACTCAACAATTCTATACTAAATTCCTTTATAGTATAGATATTACTACCAATGTTCATAAATATATATGGCAATTTTATTTGTATTGTTTCTTACTTAGCATAAATAAAAATTTATTGTTGGAAAAAAAAGAGTAAACACAGTTCATTGATAATAAATGGCTTGTGTTATTCATATTCTCTGAAAAATGGCCAAGAAATCATAAAATCTGCCGGGGTATGTAAACCTATGAGCACAACTGTGTATATATATATATATATATATATATATATATATATATATATATATATATATATATTGTAATGTTTGGGGGACCAGCTAGATCGCAGGACACAGGCTTTTCACTCAAAAGGAGATTTATTGAACTTAAATAGCTTTACAGCAGCAAAAACAAAAGAAAAAGGTTTTAGTCTCACCGACTTGCAAAGTCCAGAACTGCTATCGCAGTTAAACAGTCCTTAATTTCTGTTGCAGCTAGCTTCCCCTGGCAGGAGACTTCCAGGCAGGACACTGCTATTCACTTTTGTTGCTGCACAACAAACACCATCCACCATCCACATTCTCCTTTACACTCCTCCACCATCCACTCCAACTTCCTGTCTTGTTTTAAACCCACTTCCTCTGACAGGTGAGTTAACCCTTTTTATTCCCTTAAAGGGACCACAGTCCAAACAGAGGGGAAACATAGCGTCCTTTCAGGACCCAGCCACGGCGTCCTGTACATATCCCCCCCTGTGCCCCAACGCCATGGAGGTGGAGGCAACAGTGGAGCTCAAACAATGGACTCGGGAGAGGGCATCTGCATTTTGATGCAGTCTCCCGGGCCTATGCTCCACTACAAATTTAAATTCCTGGAGTGCCAGGAACCACCGAGTAACCCTGGCATTATTCCCTTTACCCTGTCTCAACCATGTTAAAGGGGCATGGTCAGAAATCAGCCTAAACTTCCTCCCCAAAAGGTAATATCTGAGGGATTCCAGAGCCCACTTAATGGCCAGACACTCTCGTTCAATTATAGCGTAGTTTTTTTCCGCTGGTGTTAACTTCCTACTGAGGAAGACTACCGGGTGCTCCTCTCCATTAATAACCTGTGACAACACCGCTCCCAATCCTACATCAGAAGCATCAGTTTGGACAACAAACTCTTTTGAAAAATTGGGTGCTACCAGGACAGGGTGTTGGCACAGTGCCGACTTGAGCTCCAAAAAGGCCTTCTCAGCGTCTGCATTCCACTCCACCATGACCGATTTCCGACCCTTAGTCAGATCGGTCAATGGAGCCGCCAACGTGGCAAAGTTGGGTACAAACCTCCTGTAGTATCCCACCATGCCCAAGAATGCACGTACCTGCTTTTTTGTGAGGGGAAGGGGCCAACTCTGTATAGCCTCTACCTTGCTGACCTGAGGTTTCACCACCCCTCTACCCACGATATAGCCCAGGTATTTCACCTCCTCCATTCCCAAAGCACATTTTTCAGGGTTTATTGTAAACCCCTCCTTCCAAAGAGAGTCCAGCACTGCCTGGACTTTGGGCAAGTGTGATTCCCAGTCTCTGCTAAAAATGACTATGTCGTCCAAGTACACTGAGGCATATTTCTGGTGAGGTCGTAAAATCCTATCCATTGCTCGCTGGAATGTGGCTGGAGCAGTTTGCAATCCAAAAGGCATCCTTTTGTACTGAAAACTCCCCTCTGGGGTAGAAAAAGCAGTTTTCTCTCTAGCAGCCTTAGTCAACGGGATTTGCCAATATCCCTTGGTAAGGTCTAATGTAGTGATATACCTGGCTGGACCTAGTCTCTCAATAAGCTCATCTACCCGGGGCATGGGGTAGGCATCAAACCGTGAAACTTCATTAAGTTTCCGAAAATCATTGCAGAATCGCAGAGTCCCGTTGGGCTTCGGTACCAACACAATCGGGCTCGACCACTCACTCTGCGATTCCTCAATAATCTCCAGGTCTAACATCTTCTTCACTTCCTCTGAAACAGCCTTCCTTTGGGCCTCTGGGATGCGGTAGGGCCGGACAAAAACTTTGACTCCTGGTTCCGTGATGATATCATGCTCTATGGTACTCGTGAGCCCTGGCAAGTCTGAAAATTTTTCTTTATTTCTCTGCAAGAACTCCTTTGCCTGCTGGCTTTGGGTTTTAGACAGGGTATTTGCTACTTGGACACTCTCCACCCCAACCCGAGGCTCCAATCTTGCACTAGCCAGGGAGGTCACTGGTTCCCTCTCTGTCCAGGGCTTTAACAAGTTTACATGATATATTTGATAGGGTTTCCTCTTACCCGGTTGGTGGATTTTATAATTCACCTCTCCCACTTTTTCTACAACTTCAAAGGGGCCTTGCCACCTGGCTAAGAATTTACTTTCCACAGTGGGAATCAACACCGCTACTCGATCCCCCACTTGGAAATTCCTTATTTTAGCAGCCCTATTATAGACTCGTCGTTGGGCCTCCTGAGCTTTTTGTAAATGTTCCTTGACTAGTGGCAACACAGTTCGGATCCTCTCCTGCATTTGGGAAACATATTCAAGAACACTCTTATGCTGACTAGGTTCACTTTCCCATTCCTCCTTAACAAAATCCAGTAGTCCGCGAGGTCTCCGCCCATATACCAACTCGAAGGGCGAAAACCCAGTGGAGGCCTGGGGCACTTCCCGGATAGCAAACAGGAGAGCTGGTAACAGACAGTCCCAGTCTTTCCCATCCCTTTGTACAACTCTCTTAAGCATAGATTTAAGGGTCTTATTAAAGCGTTCCACTAACCCATCCGTTTGGGGATGGTAGACCGATGTGCGCAGCTGTTTAATCCGGAAGAGCTTACACACGTCGGCCATAACTCTCGACATAAACGGGGTGCCCTGGTCCGTTAGTATTTCCTTGGGAAAACCAGTCCGTGTAAACAACTGGAATAATTCCCGGGCAATAGCCTTAGAGGAGGTATTTCGCAGGGGTAGCGCCTCAGGATATCGGGTGGCATAGTCGAGAATCACCAGTATGTAGGAGTGACCTCGAGCCGACTTCACCAAGGGACCTACTATATCCATGGCTATCCTTTCAAATGGGACCTCAATTATGGGCAGAGGGACCAAAGGATTCCGGAAGTGGGTCACCGGAGCGGTCAACTGACAGGTGGGACAAGAGGTACAGTATCTCCTTACCTCTGCTTTCAGACCTGGCCAGTAAAACCGGTCGGTGATCCGTGCCTCCGTCTTTTCAACTCCCAGGTGTCCCCCTAAAACATCATCATGGGCCAGGTCCAGGACCTTGCGTCTATACTGTTGGGGTACCAATAATTGCTCTACCACATTTTCTCTCACTTTGGTAACCCGATAAAGCAATTCATTACATATTGCAAAGTGTGGCCACCGCTCATTCGCACCTGGCTCTTGGGGAACCCCATTTAATACTACCACCTGTTCCCGTGCATGGGCCAAAGTGGGGTCCTGCATCTGGGCAGCACCAAATGCCCCCTGCGGAACACCCAAATCCGGCAGGGCAGGGGTAACGGCCACTTCCTCATCCTCTTCCCCCAGCATTACCTGAAGTGGGAAAGGTTCCCCCCCCTCTTCAGTGTTCAGGTAGGTCTGTGAACCACACATTTTGACACCCTTAATAACATCAGCACTACTTTCATCACCATTAACCAAATCATTAGCATTTTCAAGAACATTCGGCATTTCAGGGTTATTTCTCTCAACCGCAGGAACAGAGGGACTAGTTTCTCCCCAGTCTCTGGACCGTTCAGGTAGTTCTCCTTGTCCCCACAGTTTTGCAAATAACGGACAGTCTCGTCCTATGATAACATCATGTACCAAGTTTTTTACCACCCCCACCTCTTGAGTACCAGTGCCACATGCTGCGGAGATGGTCACCGAGATGAGAGGGTACTCTCTAGTGTCCCCGTGAATGCACACCACCCGTAAAGTTTTTCTTACCGGACCGATCTTCCCAATCACTCTAGGATGGATCAGGGTTACCATGCTTCCGGAGTCCAGCAAAGCCCGGGCAGGGAGGTGGTTCACTTGGACTTCACACTCGAATTTCTCTTCTCCAAGATCGATATGTGTTGTACATGCTTTATGGGCATAAAAAGACCCCCTCCGAAGAACCCCGCATTCCATGGGCTCCTCTTGCAGTGGGCAGTGGGCCCGGGTATGGCCCCAGGAATGACATCGCCAACATTGTACATCCCCTCCTCTCCGAACAGGAACAGGTCGCTGAGAAGGTATCGGGAGTGACTCTTGACCTTCTGGGGTGTTGGTTCCAGGGCTCCGGGGAACGTCCTTTCGAAGGGCAGCAGTCGAACGAATAGGCCGTGGCAGACTGGGTCCTTGGCGCTTGGTAGGGCCAAGCAGATCCTCCACCACTGTGTATCGTTCTACCATCTCGACAAGGAGGTTCACTGTTTTGGGGTCTCCATGGCTGACCCACCGTTGAAGGTCGTCTGGCAGTGACCTTAGGTATCGGTCCAGCACGACCCGCTCCACGATTTGGAGGCCAGACAACATTTCGGGCTGCAGCCATTTTTTTACCAGTTGCACCAGGTCATGCATTTGAGACCGTGGTGGACGATCTGGACGATACTTCCATTGGTGCACTCGTTGGGCCCGAACAGCTGTAGTTACCCCCAAACGAGCCAATATTTCTGCCTTTAATTTTTGATAGTCTTTAGCGTGATCTGGTGGCAGGTCGAAGTAGGCTTTTTGCGGATCTCCGGTTAGGAAAGGAGCAATTAGGCCGGCCCACTGGTCCTGGGGCCACCCTTCTCTCTCTGCCGTCCTCTCAAATGTAGCAAGAAATGCCTCTACATCATCACTCAGGGACAATTTCTGCAAAAAATGGCTTGCCCTCACGGTCACCTGGTTGCCAGGGGCAACAGCCGCTTGCTCACGGCCCTGAGAAAGCTGCTGCACTACTTCTTTTAAGGCAGTCACTTGAGCCTGCATAACCTCTTGCTGGGTCGCTTGCTGGGCTGCCAACTGGGCCACCAACAGGCGAGTGTTTTCTTGCTGTACCTCATGGCGAGTCTGCGCTTGTATATTAGCCAAGGACAGCTGTTTAATTAGCTCCTCCATTGCTTCAGCTTTCAGGGTTTGTGCGGCTTTAACCCAGGACATAAATCCACTGTACTGTCCCTTTAAATGTCAGTTTTAAGTCCAATACACAAAAAAAAAAAAAAAACAGCAAGAAAAATGCCTGTTACTCTGTCCTGCCCGCATTCTCCACCACTTGTAATGTTTGGGGGACCAGCTAGATCGCAGGACACAGGCTTTTCACTCAAAAGGAGATTTATTGAACTTAAATAGCTTTACAGCAGCAAAAACAAAAGAAAAAGGTTTTAGTCTCACCGACTTGCAAAGTCCAGAACTGCTATCGCAGTTAAACAGTCCTTAATTTCTGTTGCAGCTAGCTTCCCCTGGCAGGAGACTTCCAGGCAGGACACTGCTATTCACTTTTGTTGCTGCACAACAAACACCATCCACCATCCACATTCTCCTTTACACTCCTCCACCATCCACTCCAACTTCCTGTCTTGTTTTAAACCCACTTCCTCTGACAGGTGAGTTAACCCTTTTTATTCCCTTAAAGGGACCACAGTCCAAACAGAGGGGAAACATAGCGTCCTTCCAGGACCCAGCCACGGCGTCCTGTACATATATATATATATATATATATATATATTTTTTTTTTTTTTTTTTTTTTTGAGGGGGGAGGGGCAAAGTTGTATTTATATATTTATACATTTTGGGGCCATTAGGTTTTCTCATTTTTTGCATGGTAACCATGTATATACTTTTTTGAGCATTTGTTTTAGATTGTTTAGAGTTTTTTATATTGACCTTTTGGTATAATTATAAGTTGATATTTGGATATCAGTTGAGATTTATCCAATATGGTTTTCCCTTTCAGTGGTGCATTTTGATTATTACGGTTTTGATCTTGCACATCAACAAAGTTGTTTTATTATATTTATTATAAATATGAGATTTATTGTTTTTTTGAATATGAGATGTAATCATTTCTATCTTATTAATTTTTAACAAGTTGCATATACTGTATCTTATTTTATATGTATGCCAGTTTTAATGTTTCTTTTTTCCACAGTCTATTTTATGTACATTATTTGAGTTTTTATTTTCTGATTCCACCTGCCCCTTGTGAAAAGTGAAGGTGCCCGTTTCTCACTCAGCCTTGTTTTTATTGATTTGAAAGCTCCTGTATTGCTGAGTCGTGTTGTCCCATGGGTGTTTTAAGACTGCACTCTGTTAGAGGAGGGTCAAGCTTGAGAAAAAAGCCATAGGCTTAATAACACATAGCCACGCCTCTTTCATTGTCCCTGGCATGTGACATCATCGCTCAAAGTTTCCGAGCTGTCATCTCTGGTTTACATTAATGGCAGACCGAGCCCTTGGCAGCGGTTTTCAGTACACATTGACAGCCAGGATCTGTGGATAGGGGCAACTACATGCCAGTGTTATTTATATGCGCACCCACATCTGGTCAGCGCGAGCTACCATTTGTCTGTTTCTAATAAGGAAGTTAATGCTGCACTTAGATTGTGCCCTATGGTGTTTTCTTATTGTTATTATCAACCCCTTTATTACCCCTGCGCATTCACTGTAAAGCAGGACATTCCACTCTTGGGAGTGGAGTGGAGCAAGAGCAAATTTTTGGTGGTTTTCCTGGCCTATGAGGACAAGGACAACTTTTAAGGATGGGGGGGGGGGGAGTGAATTTAGTGCCCTGCCCTAGTCTGCCCAAATTTAGCTTTTGGCTCTGCTGAACAGTAATTAATTTTCCAAGTCTATCCCTAAGTCTGATAGTTGATTGCTCCTGCCTGTTTTTTAGAAGAAGCTTCCGGAAATAGAATAGGGGGATTAACCACTGGGTTATGAATATTTATCTGACATCAGCCAATCCCTGGGAGGGAGACCCAGAAGGTGTGGTTGGGGAGAAGATAAATGTTTAGGAAGGTCTGATCAGAACCCTCTCTCCTGGGGCCTCTCCCCTGCGTTACTGAAGAGCTGTTGCTGTTAGGCCTCAGCATGTGCTTGGTTAAGGCCTGGAGAATGCTGAACCTAAAGAAATGTGCTGGAGGACACTATCTTAGGAAGCTGGGCTGGAGAAGGCCCCCTTTCACTGAAGAGTGTCGCAAGGGAGCTAGTTGGGGAGATATCTTTGGACATTGAGTAGAACCTCTCGTCTAGAGCTCCAGGTATGCTTGTGCTTTGAGGGTTAGATGACAGAGGTTGCTACAAGGACTGTGACTGTTCTCACAGAGTTTTGGACTAGCTGGCTGTCCCTCTGCTTCCAGCATTATTTAAGGCTACTACTGAAGAACTTTGCTTGAGAATCTGTCCTCTAATGCTCGCATGTTGGAGTATCCTGCACCCTCATCCCATTACCACAAGGTAATTCTCTTTTTGGGACCTGTACCCATAATAATAACTTAGAGCACTTAGGTAGCCTCTCTTTATAAATGAGATGTTTATAGAAGTATCATACATCCTGAGGTTATCACATTGATTATAAATGACTTTTGTTTTACTATATGGGGTAGCTTAGCTGTACATATCAGTATATGCAGTTGCACTGATAACCACCTTTGTCTCTCAGTATATGACTAATATACATATAAATATCATAGACACTGATATTTATATGAGACACTGTACCCTCTTACTTGTAAGAGAAATATGTACATAGAAATAGAATAAACTTAAAGAGCAAAATGATTTTTAATTCTCAATATGGAACATATTTGTACGGAAATGGCACGGGGACTTTGTTTTAATAGATGATAATGTCTCCTATTTAGCCACCAAAGCACTACAGGCCAACAAAAGCTTTTGACAAGCATCCAGTTAGCAACACGCCATGTTGACTCCTCGATCACCTGTTGTCTTCTTATGTCACTGTCAGCGGCCACCAGGAGAAAAATGCATTTAATGAACATCCACTTCTCTCAGCAGGTAGCAGTGTTCCAGATTCCATATTCTAAGGGATGGGACATGAACAATGGGAAGTGTCCTACCAAGACTGTTCTGCAAGATCTAGGATGCTTCTCAACCAAGGCCTGATGGTCGAAACACGTTGGCTTTTTTGGCTGCTGTTCACATGCCATAATAAAACTATGTTTTAGCCGACTTCTGTGGCACCAGCCTTTCTCCCTTTTTTGCTTGTCAATTATTGGAGTATGCCACACTGAAAAAGCAGAAATGGTTTAATAGGTGTGCTCATTGTATGTTGCTACCAAATATGGGACTAACCAGTGCTGTCATTTTAGAGCAACAGGCCTACAGAGGATTACATTATAGTAATATGGTTCTTTAAACAAACAGCACTGACTTGGCAATACAAAGGATAAAATGTGCCCATAGAAGTTTGACTTCAGTATGCAGCATTCCTGCCCTTTACCAGTGCCCCCCCTAGATGTTGCCCCTCCATGAACATTAACCCAGAACTTGTCCTAGTTTCTCTTAAAAATATGCTTCTCTGCTAGTAAGCAGTCCCCAGAAAGAGCTCAGCATACATTTCTTTGCAACACCAGCTAGCTTGTGAAACAACCACCAATCCCTTGACTTCAGAGTCTCTGATGTGATCTTTGATATTGAATTACTCCATATACATACAATTTAATGGCCAGAGAGATTATGTTTTAAAGCTTATTGCTTGTTATGCAGATGTAAGTATTTTCAATGTCCATAACCTGGCCACAGGTTTACTTTAGGTAGCACAAGTCTGAAATTTGTGCTTGGAGCCTCTTGTATGGAGCAGGTTTAGTTACTGTGCAAGAAGTGGTGCTGTCTTGATCACTGCACTGAACCGCTTGTGAGGGCAGCAATTCCTGGTGAAACACAGCGTGCATCTTCCCTGAGCAGTGGCTCTGGACTGCAAAACCTTCATGTTGTAAGGCTTATACTGTAAAATGAAAAAACAGCTGAAATCCAAAATGTTATATGTGTTACCGAAACAGGAGGCGAGGAAAAATCTTTCTAAGGGAACAACTGTCTAAAAAGTGAATTTTCCTCACTTTGGAAAGATTTCCTTTCACTTCCTGTTTCATCTCCAGGACATAAAGGGAAATATTCCCAATGGACACAGAGCAACATAAACTGACATGTTTTAACCCATTCCTACACTATCCCAAACTAAACACAATTTGTTGGTCATAACCTTCCTTAACCTAGATTTTTTTTTATCACATTTCTTTTATTTTATTATTCTCTTATCCTATTTCCAAGCAAAAGAAGTTCACCCTGATGTTTAATAATTCTTGTGCATCTTTTTCTCTAGACAGAAGGTGGCAGTATTGAATACATTTTTTTTTGTAAATTTTGTAACCCACTTAGACAATACACTAACCTAGTTTGAAGAGTGTGAAGTAGAATATTTTGTCCACTAAGTTTTTTTATTGTCAGGAAATTAACAATTGCTATACCCAATACAAAACATTGAGGGCTTGTTCATACCACATGTGACAAGCTGCCTTGGTCAACAAAGTCCCAAATTGTAGACAGGAGTGAGACTATTTATGTAATTTTTAATGCAGCAACAAGCCTTTGTGCAAAAAGGAGGCAGCAAAATTAAAATTAAAGTGGTTGTGAACCTCTGCAATGAAAAATGAACAAAACATATAGGATCTTTTTTTGTACTTTCCTCTGTCCATAGCGCAAAGTGTGAATCCTGGTTGCTTTATTTTTTTCTTTACTACCTGCATGAGTCACTTCTCATAGTTTTCTGTGACACCAAGCAATCTATGGTGAATCCCCCCCCAGCACAGAGCAGAGCAGGTGACTGACAGCCTAATATGTTCATGTTTTTCTATTAACTGTGTGTGTGTGTGTGTACATCCCCTCTCTCAGGTGTCTGACAACACAGTGTGAGAAGTCAGATCCCCGCCCCCTGCCTACTGGAAGTTGAGAAATACTATTATTCTGATCTGTGTATTTTGGAGGGCCATGGAGGAGAGATTGCTGCAGATAAACAGGTACAACTCATGTAGGAGGATTTACTTCATCTCTGTTTATCACTTCGGTGAGCTTATGTAAGGGTTTTTTTTTAGTTTTGGATAGAGTGGAGAGGGTTTGAACCCTGTTAGTTTTTTTATTGCTGTCTGTGCCCTAGATAACTACTTAAGGACCGAAAAATTTTCCCCCTTAATGACCGTGCTATTTTTTGCGATATGGCACTGCACCGCTTTAAATGACAATCACACGGTCGTGTGACGCTGTATCCAAACAAAATTTACGTCTTTTTTTTCCCCACAAATAGATTTTTCTTTTGGTGGTATTTAATCACCTCTGCGGTTTTTATTTTTTGCGCTATTCACAAAAAAAGACAGACAATTTTGAAAAAACAAACAAACAATATTTTTTACTTTTTGCTATAATATCCCAAAAAAAAAAAAAAAAAAAATATTTCTTCATCAGTTTAGGCCAATATGTATTCTTCTACATATTTTTGGTAAAAAACAAAATCCCAATAAGCATATATTGATTGGTTTGCGCAAAAGTTATAGCGTCTACAAAATAGGGAATAGGTTTATGGCATTTTTAATTATTTTTCTTTTTTTACTAGTAATGGCAGTGATCAGCGATTTTTAGTGGGATTGCAACATTGCGGCTGACAGATCGGACACTTTTGATACTTTTTTGGGACCATTGATATTTATACAGCAATCAGTGCTATAAAAATACACTGATTACTGTACAGGCATACCCCGCTAAGTACACTCACTTTACGTACACTCGCGAGTACGGACATACCCGCAAGTGTATGTAAAGTGCCTCACAAGTACTGTACAGACATTTTGCAGCCACAGTAGAAGGAGCTGAAGCTCCCAGAGCGTAGCCCGCCCTGTTCCAGTGTGCCCCTGACACCCCCACTACAGCCCCTGACCCCCCACTACACTCTAGTAGTGAAAAAACGTATTGCTTCACTTTAAGTACATTTTTGTTTTACATACATTGCTCTGGTCCCATTGTGTACTTAAAAGTGGGGAATGTCTGTATAAATGTCACTGGCAGGGAAAGGGTTAACATTAGGGGGCGATCAAGGGGTAAAATGTGTTCCCTAGGGAGGTGTTTCTAACTGTGGGGGGAGTGTACTGACTGGAGGAGGAGAGAGATCGCTGTTCCTGATAACTAGGAACAGACGATTTCACTCTACTCCCCTGACAGAACGAGGATCTGTTTGTTTACATTAACAGATCCCCGTTCTGCCTCTCTGTGCAGCGATCGTGGGTGGCCGGCAGAAAACACGGATGCGGCCATGCACATCAGCTCCCCCGCCATGCAGCGCGCGCGCGCCTGCTATAGCTGTTCAAAGGGCCGATGTACAGCTACGGCGATTTGTGGGAACGAGCCGACCTGCCGCAGTATAATGACAGTGGCTGGTCGGAAAGTGGTTAATGAGATTCACCCTCTCTATTTGTCCTATTTACTATTATCATTGAAAGTGAAAGTAAAAAAAAAAAAAAAAAGAATTTCGGGTTGCCAACAGAAAAATAAGAGGCGAAATCTTCCAATGGGGACACTTGTTCTGGTGACCTGGGGGTTCCCCAGGAATTCCCTTAATTTGCAGGGATTTCCTCCCACTTCCTGTTTTGGATATGGGACAGGAAGTGAAGGGAAATCTCCGCAATGGGACACAGATGGCGAAAAAAAAATGAAAATAACATTTTGCCTATAGTTCACTTTGATGTTTTTCATCTATGGAATAGAAAATCAGCCATGAGTTAGAAAATATAGTCTTCCTCCTTCCCTTCAGATTTTTTAGATTATCTGAAACATTTATGTAGGTATTGTGGAATATTTTCACAATTCCTTTTACATAAACTGGTTTATTCAGATTGTAATATTAGTATAGTGACCATTTCCATTCACTCATTAACTGCTTGCCGACCAGCCGCCGTCGGCTCCTTTAAGTGGGATAGCAGGCGCGAGCATGCGCCCGCTGCACTGTGGGGGTGCCGATGCTCGTGGCTGACCGTCGCGATGCCCGCCAGCCACGAGCAATTGCGGGCACGAGAGGCAGCACAGGGACGTGTGTGTGAACACACAAACCCCTGTTCTGTTCTGTGAGGAGAGACAGATCATGAGTTCCTAATAGCTAGGAACCACAATCTGTCATCCCCTCTAGTCAGTCCCCTCCCCCTACGGTTTGAACACACAGTCAGGTAACACAGTTAACCCTTTGATCGCCCCCTAGTGTTAACCCCTTCACTGCCAGTGACATTTATACAGTAATCAGTGAATTTTTATAGCACTGATTGCTGTATAATTGTCAAATGGTCCCAAAAATGTGTCAAAAGTGTCCAATGTGTCCGTCATAATTATAGTCACAATAAAAATTGCAGATCGCCACCATTACTAGTAAAAAAAAAATAATAATAATAAAAATGCCATAAGTCTATCCCCTATTTTGTAGACGCTATAACTTTTGCGCAAGCCAATCAATATATGATTTTTGCGATTTTTATTACCAAAAATATGTAGAAGAATACATATCGGCCTAAACTGAGAAAAAAAATTGCTTTTTTTAAAAAAAATTGGGGATATTTATTAGGGCCAGTTCACACCACATGCAGTCCAGTGCGTTTTTTTTCTGCATCAAAAACGCATAGAAAGTAGGTTATATGGTTTTCAGTGGCATAGTTCACACCAGTGTTTGCAGTTCCAGTGCCTTCTAGTTCCAGAAAAAAAAGTAGAACATGCTGCATTTTTCCTGCACTGGACTGTACTGGAACGCTGTAAAAAGCATCAAAAACTCATGGGAACGCACCTAAACGCACCAAAAATGCACTGGAACACCAATGTTCTTATTTAAGTTTAAGAAAAAAAGGGGGGGAAAATGCACTGGACTGCATCAAAAATGCACCAAAAACGCATCAAAAACGCGCATGTAAAAAGCATCTGGAGCGCATCCGGACTGCGTTTCTATGGTGTGAACTGGCCCTTATAGCAAAAAGTACAAAATATTGTGTTTTTTTCAAAATTGTCACTCTTTTTTTGTTTATAGCGCAAAAAATAAAAACCGCAGAGATGATCAAATACCACCAAAAGAAAGCTCTATTTGTGGGAAAAAAAAGGATGTCAATTTTGTTTGGGTGCAGCGTTGCACGACCGCACAATTGTCAGTTAAAGTGACGCAGTGCCGTATCGCAAAAAGTGCTCTGGTCAGGAAGGGGGTAAATCCTTCCAGGGCTGAAGTGGTTAATAAAACAAGGTTTGCAGTCCTTATATCTGTCATCGTGTCCTTTCAGCTACAAACAACCTCCCATGATAAAGGCTCGGTTCACACTGGTGCGATGGTGGAAACCCTGCGATTCAGTGCTGGTTCCCACACCTGAATCGCACAGTGGTTCACACTGAGATCTGCAAACTGCTGGGGGTGTCAAAGTAAAGTTAATGACACCCCCAGATCGGTTCGCAAATCGCAGTGCGAACTGTGAAAATGTGTAGGAAGCAGATAGCATGGGTGAAAAAAAAGGGTCCTGCACCATTTTGATGCGAATGAGATGCGATTTCAGCCATACAGTTTGTATGGCTGAAATCGCATCGCACAGACATCGCATGTGATCTGCACAGCAATGTGGTGCGAATCACATGCAATGTCTGGCATCGCACTAGTGTGAATCGGCAAAAAGAGTTTCTAAAAGTATAGACTAATCAGTATTTTCTGTGCTTATAATATTTACACTTATATTTAAAGTACACTTAACCGTTCATATAATTTCCTTCTTCAGAACTGCCAACAAAAAATATTTATTACACATTTAAGCTCTGCTTCCCTTGCTTTCTTGTATCTCTCTGGCAAACAGCATCTGATTAAGGCTGGGTTAACACCTTCAAATGAGAAAAAAAACATTTTTAACTTACCAGAAATGGCTGTTGCTAGGCAGATCGTCCTAATCTGCCACGTCCTACACCGCGGTGATCTTCAGTCTTCTCCTCCTCGCGTTGTCTTCTGGGGAATGGGGCGTGCTGTGTTCTGGGAACTGTGTGTGTCCCACAACACAGCGCGCCCCATTCACAAAGTGCTGCGCGACTCACGCATGTGTAGTAGGAAACGGGCAGTGAAGCCGCAAGGCTCCACTGCCTGTTTCCCTTAGTTCGAATGGTGGTGCCGCGAGCCAAGGGACGGGTTGGCCTCGGGCGGCCGACATCGCGGGCACCAGGGACAGGTAAGTGTTCTTATTAAAAGTCAGCAGCTACAGCATTTGTAGCTGCTGACTTTTAAAATAGTTTTTTTTCAGCTGGCCCACCGCTTTAAATAAAAGACTCTCTGTAAAACTCTAATGAAGTAAAGCACAGTGCTTTTTGGTAGCTTGAGTCTATGGGGTTGATTTACTAAAGGCAAATAGACTGTGCACTGTGCAAGTGCGGTTGCTCCAGAGCTTTTTTACAAGGTACAGTGGAATCTCGGTTTGCGAGTAACGTGGTTAACGAGCGCTTTGCAAAACGAGCACTGTATTTCTAAAACTCCTAACTCGGTTTGCGAGTGTTATCTCGCAAAACGAGCAGGATTCAGGCCTAAAGCGGTGTGCAGTACCGCTTTTGGCCTGAGATGGGGGGTGCCGGAGCCAAACAGCGCCGATTGTCGGCGTTCGGAAATCCACAGAAAGGCCCGAGGACAGTTCGGCTGAGCTCGGCAAACCTCGGAAAGGCTCGTGAACGGAGTCTTTCCGAGGTTTGCCGAGGTCAGCCGAAGTGTGCTTGGGCCTTTTTGGCCGTTTCCGAGGCTCTCCGGCGCCCCCCCGCCTCTGGCCGCATGCGGTATTGCATCCCATTGAAGTCAATGTGGAACAAATTATTTTCAGTTCCATTGACTTCAATGGGAAAACTCGCTTTGATATGCGAGTACTTTGGATTACGAGCATACTCCTGGAATGGATTATGCTCGTAATCCGAGGTTCCACTGTATACTGCCTTTACTGTATAGTCTCTTTAAACTGATTAGGGGAATGTTTATGTTTTAAACATTCATTTGTTAAACAAAGACATATAGGCAGTAGTGTGCAAACATTTTTGGTACTTGTGAAATGTATAACAAAAATGCTTTAAAAAAAAACATAATAAATCGTTTTTATCAACTAAAAACCTTCAAAGCACTTAAAAAAAAAATAAACACATCGAATCAATATTTGTCGTGTCATTAAACCTATTTTGGCAAGTTCTAATTTATCATTGGCAAATCTTACAAGGAAAGCAAAAATATTCAGCTCACATGAAAAAAATGATCAATTCCTTTTTTTTTCTCCTATTAAGTTTGCTCCTGTGGTATACTGTGCTTCCTCTGTGCATAAGGGGCGGAGAAAGCATAAGATGTAGTCTGTGCTTATAAAAAAAAAAAAAAAAGCATAGAGAAGTTGTAGATGTGATTGTTAGGAGCCTGACATGCTGCTAAGGTGTCTGCCCCTGTCCTTCCTCAGACCACCGCTCAGTTGCCTTCATCTGCATATGTCTTTTTCTCACTACAGCTGTGCTTCTCCTCTCAGCTATGGTTCTGCCAATAGTAGTGGAGAGGGTGTTGGTGCCAGAGTTGGGCCTGTTGCCCCACAACCGTCACCCTAGCAGGTGAAAGGAAAGAGGCTACTACAGGAATAAATGCAGGCATCATAGGCGCATAGCTGCGGGAAGAGGATAAGACAGCCCAGGTTGAAGGCAACCAAACATGTGTGCAAAAATGGCAGTCCAAATTTAAAACATTTGGCTGTAACAAAAGGCAGTTTGTTGTCTGAAGGCTTGGAGAGTGGTACAACGATGAGTGTCTACAGGCAACAGTGAATTGATACTGTAGTATACCGATACAGAATATGGTTAGATGGAGCTAATGCAATTAAAATTCTTTCAACCGAATCAGTGAGTAGCACAGTAAAGGACTGACTTGCTTGGCTCCGACCACTGTCCTGAATTGCGGAATAATCCTCTTATTTTGGGATATGTGATGGAACGAAACATGCAAATGCCTTCTGTTCTAAAAAGGCTTTATTGTACTAAACTGAATAATCAAATTAAAAATGCACTGTAGCTATCTAAAAAATGCCAATTTATGAAGTTTTTTCTCCAAATGTCTTCCTCAGGTTTATTATTTACTGGCTTCAATTTCTGTTCATAAATTGGCTCCTGCCAAGCTGGCTGGCTGCACACTGGTAATGCAGGCATTTGTTTAACCGCTTCCGGACCGCCCCACGTACATTTACTGTGGCAGGGTGGCCCGGGTGTGCAAAATAATGTACCTGTACATGATTTCGTGAACGCGGTTTAGGGGGGGCGCTGCTCCCCTGTGATTGGACACAGTGGGAGCCAATCAGCGGGTCCTGCGGCCACGATGGCAGCCACGACCCGCCAATCTTTCACAGGAGAGACGGATCAGCCATCTGCCTGTGTAAACAAGGCAAACGGCAGATCTGTCAAGAAGGGAAAGTGAGATCTTGTGATTCAGCTAGGCTATTCAGTTGAACATTTAACCATTTGATCACCCCTGGTGTTAACCCCTTCCCTGCCAGTGTCATTTATACAGTATTCAGTGAATTTTTATAGCACTGATCACTGTATTGGTGTCACTGGTCCCCAAAAAATGTCACTCAGTGTCAGATTTGTCCTCCGCAATGATGCAGTCCCGCTAAAAAACGCAGATCGCTGCCATTATCAGTAAAAAAATGTGTAGAAAAATACATATTAGCCTAAATTGATAAAGACATTTGTTTTATTATCTTTTTCTTTTGGATATGTATTATAGCAGAAAGTAAAAAAATTATTATTTTTTTTTTTAATTGTCGGTCTTTTTTTGTTTATAGCGCAAAAAATAAAAAGTGCAGAAGCGATCAAATAACACCAAAAACCGAAAGCTCTATTTGTGGGGAAAAAAAATATCAATTTTATTTGGGTACAACATCGCATGACCATGCAATTGTCAGTTACACAGTGCCGTATCGCAAAAATTGGCCTGGCCTGGTCCAAGTGCTCCATAATTTATTAAAACGTTTTGGTGCACCCCTAGTGGTATAGGTGAGTTGATATAGTGGAAGGGCAGCATTAATCAGTTGTTTCTATTCTAAAAGGGTGGGCAAGAAAGATCTTTTCCATGTAATTAAAATAAGCTTTTTAGCATAGAAACAAAGAATACGTATCAGTCTTTTAGTATGGAAGCTAACCAGGAGATCCTCCACCAACCCCAATAGGCAGTGGACATCCAGGAGACCTAGTGCTAACTCTAGAAGTTGCATATTTGGGTCCAAAATATTTGTATCAGAGAACACAGCCACAAGGCATGGAAGAAGTAAACCGCTGAGGCAAAGATAGAGGCAAAAAGATCTGTGGTGCTACAGTAAGTACATGTGTTGAGCACCACAGATCTTTTTCAGTTCTGCACTGATCTTTACATTATGTGTCTCTTGATTTCTGACTCCTTAAAGTGGAACTTCACTCTCCAAATCAACACTGACTATTTGTAATCTTCATGCTGCTAGCATTAGTAAATAGATAGGAAAGTATATCATATTTACTTGTTTTAAACTTTTTTATTTACATTTTTCATTTACTTCCTGGTTTCTTGACTAGGCAAATGATGTCATACATCCCAGGAGTCTTCAGGAGGGGAAGAGAGAAGGAGGGGTTTTCTCAGCTGAGCACATTATCCTGCATGCATGCTTGAGCTAAGGGCAGATGGATTCCAGAAAGTAAATGCTACATGAATCATTTGCCCTTACTCAAGATGGCCACAGCCAGAAATGCTTGGGGTAGTTTTTCAAAGTGATTTCTCAACAAAATAAAACATAGAGACATGGATGGATGGGGGAATTTGCTTTGAATATTAAAAAAATAATTAACCACTTAAGGACCATATTTCTGACATTAGTTGAAGTTAAAATCAGTATTTTTTGCTAGAACATTTTTTTAGAACCCCCAAACATTATAGATATTTTTTTTAGTAGAGACCCTAGAGAATAAAATGGAGATAGTTGCAATACTTTATGTCACACCATATTTGTGCAGCGGTCTTACAAACGCAATTTTTTTGGGAAAAAATACACTTTTTTGGATTAAAAAATAAGAAAACAGTAAAGTTAGCCCAATTGGAATGGAATGGCGACAAACTACGGTACTTACAAATCTCCATAGGCGACGCATTAAATTTTTTTACAGGTTACCTGTTTAGAGTTACAGAGAAGGTCTATACCTCACATATCGTAGCAATACCTCGCATGTGTGGTTTGAATACTGTTTACATATGTGGGCACGACTTGTGTATGCGTTCGCTTCTACGTGCAAGCTCAGAGGGATTGGGCGCTTTCAATTTTTTTTTTTTCTTATTTATTTTACTTTTTATTTTCTATTTTTACATTATCCCTTTAAAAAAATGTTTTTGATCACTTCTAATCCTATTACAAGGAATGTAAACTTGTAATAGAAATAAGCAGCAAAAGAGTCTCTTTAATGTGAGATCTGGGGTCAGATTAAGATCTCAGACCTCAGATCTCACATTTACACTTAAAAGCAGAAAACAAAAACAAAAAAGATGTAATTTTACTTTTACACAAAAAAAAAAAATGGGCCCTTTAAGGCCAGAGGGTGGAAGTGATGTTTGACATCGCTGCTGTCCTCCAAGGGCATAGAGTCGAGTGGGGGCCATATTGCCCTCACTTAACTTCCTGCTCATCTCTCTAGGGGGTCGGATCATTTCCCCCTTTACTGACAGCTCTGGTAATCGTGGAAACGACCGGAAAGTGGCAGGTAAGGGGGCACCTCTCCCGCTGCCTATAAAAGTGACCCCGTGGTGAATCACTGGGACCACTTTTATCGGACGCCGGATCGCTCACTGTTTAAAAAAATACCGGGGTTATGGCAGGATAGCTGCGGTCATATCCTCAGTAATTAACGTCAAAGTAACGATGTAAATATTTGGTTTGTAGTGCTCATATGTAGTGAAGATCCGCTTTAAGTTCTGGCTTATCGCTCTAATCATTATGGGGTCTCCGTGTGTGTTCCCTGACATTCTTGGGCTTTCCCTTCACCAGGTGCCGGTGGGGTGTGTGGGTGCTGGCAGTTCTTCCGAAGGTCCCCTCGTTTGAAGTACGGAAAAGTTCTGGTTTAAAATTGGAACTTTCCAACATTTTTCTTAGTCAATCAAGGTCATTTTGGTTCTGAAAAAGTGGGGAATCCCTTGAAATGCGTCAACTTTGACATCAACCGACTTCTATGTTTGCCACATGATAACTGTCTGATACAATGACCTCTGTAATAATAAGTTTTGTATGCCGTTTTTAAAATAATCACCACATAGGTTTTTTAATATTGTGGAATAAAGCCTTGATGATTTTATAATTGTGTAGTTTACTATTTTCAGGCACAAATTAGAGTTCTATTATCATATGGTTGGTTGTACTACATTTTCAGGTCAAAGTGACAGACATCTGGTAGCCAAACCTACAACCCCAATTCCAAAAAAGCTGGAATGCTATGTAAAATCTACATAAAACCAAAATGCAGTTATTTGCAAATCTCATAAACTAGGGATGCAACGAAATTTCGGCCGCCGAAACATATCGGCCGAAAATGGCCTTTTCGGCAAAATGCCAAAAGAGAATTCTTGCCGATAATGCTGTGCTGTGCTAGTGCTGCGCTCTCTGCTTCCCCCTACAGTGTAGTACCCGGCATGGAGATTGAAGTTACAGAGCTGCATCTGCCAATTTTTAAAAAGGCTGTCTATATATGTTTGTATGCATGTGTGTTTTATATGTGCGTATGTTTATATGTGTGTGTGCACTTGTGTGTGTGTTTTATATGTGTATGTTTATATGCACTGGTGAGGCACTGGCAGGCTGCATATGATGGCACTTGTGAGGCTGCATTGATCTCCTGTACCATGTCTGCAGTCTCTGACCATCTCCTGTACTATGTCTGCAGTCTCTGACCATCTCCTGTACTATGTCTGCAGTCTCTGACCATCTCCTGTACCATGTCTGCAGTCTCTGACCATCTCCTGTACTATGTCTGCAGTCTCTGACCATCTCCTGTACCATGTCTGCAGTCTCTGACCATCTCCTGTACCATGTCTGCAGTCTCTGACCATCTCCTGTATTATGTCTGCAGTCTCTGATCATCTCCTGTACCATGTCTGCAGTCTCTGACCATCTCCTGTACCATGTCTGCAGTCTCTGCCCATCTCCTGTACTATGTCTGCAATCTCTGACCATCTCCTGTACTATGTCTGCAGTCTCTGACCATCTCCTGTACCATGTCTGCAGTCTCTGACCATCTCCTGTACCATGTCTGCAGTCTCTGACCATCTCCTGTATTATGTCTGCAGTCTCTGATCATCTCCTGTACCATGTCTGCAGTCTCTGACCATCTCCTGTACCATGTCTGCAGTCTCTGACCATCTCCTGTACCATGTCTGCAATCTCTGACCATCTCCTGTACTATGTCTGCAGTCTCTGACCATCTCCTGTACCATGTCTGCAGTCTCTGACCATCTCCTGTACCATGTCTGCAGTCTCTGACCATCTCCTGTATTATGTCTGCAGTCTCTGATCATCTCCTGTACTATATCTGCAGTCTCTGACCATCTCCCGTACTATGTCTGCAATCTCTGACCATCTCCCGTACTATGTCTGCAATCTCTGACCATCTCCTGTACTATGTCTGCAGTCTCTGACCATCTCCTGTACTATGCCTGCAGTCTCTGACCATCTCCTGTACCATGTCTGCAGTCTCTGCCCATCTCCTGTACTATGTCTGCAATCTCTGACTATCTCCTGTACTATGTCTGCAGTCTCTGACCATCTCCTGTACTATGTCTGCAGTCTCTGACATCTCCTGTATCATGTCTGCAGTCTCTGACCATCTCCTGTACCATGTCTGCAGTCTCTGACCATCTCCTGTACTATGTCTGCAGTCTCTGACATCTCCTGTATCATGTCTGCAGTCTCTGACCATCTCCTGTACCATGTCTGCAGTCTCTGACCATCTCCTGTACTATGTCTGCAGTCTCTGACCATCTCCTATACTATGTCTGCAGTCTCTGATCATCTCCTGTACTATATCTGCAGTCTCTGACCATCTCCCGTATTATGTCTGCAATCTCTGACCATCTCCTGTACTATGTCTGCAATCTCTGACCATCTCCTGTACTACGTCTGCAGTCTCTGACCATCTCCTGTACTATGCCTGCAGTCTCTGACCATCTCCTGTACCATGTCTGCAGTCTCTGCCCATCTCCTGTACTATGTCTGCAATCTCTGACCATCTCCTGTACTATGTCTGCAGTCTCTGACCATCTCCTGTACCATGTCTGCAGTCTCTGACCATCTCCTGTACCATGTCTGCAGTCTCTGACCATCTCCTGTATTATGTCTGCAGTCTCTGATCATCTCCTGTACCATGTCTGCAGTCTCTGACCATCTCCTGTACTATGTCTGCAATCTCTGACCATCTCCTGTACTATGTCTGCAGTCTCTGACCATCTCCTGTACTATGTCTGCAGTCTCTGACATCTCCTGTATCATGTCTGCAGTCTCTGACCATCTCCTGTACCATGTCTGCAGTCTCTGACCATCTCCTGTACTATGTCTGCAGTCTCTGACCATCTCCTGTACTATGTCTGCAGTCTCTGACCATCTCCTGTACTATGTCTGCAGTCTCTGACCATCTCCTGTACCATGTCTGCAGTCTCTGACCATCTCCTGTACTATGTCTGAAGTCTCTGATCATCTCCTGTACTATGTCTGCAGTCTCTGACCATCTCCTGTACTATGTCTGCAGTCTCTGACCATCTCCTGTACTATGTCTGAGGTCTCTGACCATCTCCTGTATAAAAATATTTTTTAAAAACAGTCACTTTCGGTATCGGTGCTGTTTCGGTATCAGTTTCGGTTTTCGCGATCAAGGAAGATTTATTTTCGGTATCGGTTTCAGCACCAAAAAATCCATTCGGTGCATCCCTATCATTAACCCATATTTTATTCACAATAGAAAATAGAAAACATATCAAATGTTTAAACTGAGACAATTTTGAAATTGATGACAGCAACACATCTCAAATAAGTTAGGACACTGGCATGTTTACCATGGTGTAGCATCCCCTCTTCTTTAAACAACACTCTGTAAATGTTTCTGAGGAGACCAGTTGCTGGAATTTTGGTAGAAAAATGTTGTCCCATTCTTGCCTGATATAGGATTTTAACTGTTCAACAGTCCTGGGTCTTTGTTGTATTTTTCATTTCAAGACATGCCAAATATTTGGTGCCAGACATGCCACATATTGGTGAAAGTTCTGGATGGCAGGCAGACCAGTTAAGCACCCGAACTCCTCTACTACAAAGCCATGATGTTGTCATAGATGCAATATACGGTTTAGCATTGTCCTTTTGTAATACGAAAAAGACATTGTCTGGATGGGAGCATATGCTTACCCCAGAGAAGATGGCGATGTTTCGGGATCATGTTCAGATATGACTTCTTTGCACGACAGAAATTTACCTTGCATTTTTGATGGTATGGCAAACTGCCTGTAAAATTCCATTCTCTCACTGATCAGTCAACTCCAGTCATGTTGATTAGAAGACAGATTTATTACAAATGTATCAATACATAGGGATGAACTCTCACAGCAAGGAGTTCCGTGCAGAGTCATACAGGAACCCTTTTACAAATGTCATTTTATAGCAGTATTTGGCAAGCTGCCATTGGCTAAGGCACACTGGTGACTCATGGTGCATTGTCAGCTTTATTGTCAAATCCAGCGTGTCTTTCACAATATTTCCTATTATGGTAAACTTTTGCTAGTTCTTTAAATATTGTTGTAGGTGTTGGTCGGAACTAAGCAGATTGCATAAACAATAAGTCAGCGCCATTTTAGCTAGAAAAAGAGCATATAAGGAACAAGGCAAATGTCGATATCACCTGTAGTTCTTTGCATATTTCTTATCATTCCCTCCTCTGATATCAATATTTGCTTTCTCAATTTATTACTTCAGTGGAGGTCCGTTCCACAACTGGGTTTTCAGTCCTTACTTCATTGAGAGGAGTACTCGCATCATCATAGATATCTTCTCCTGGTCATAATTGTCTCAATTAATCTTTGAAGGAGTCCTCAGATACAGGAATACAACAACATCCACAAATGACTAAGATGGCTAAAACCACGGCAATAGAGATCAAACATGAGGTGGCAAGTCCAGTCCATTTCCCAAACCAACCTCCAAGCCAATTTGTGAATGGATCATTAATGCCCGAGTTTTCTGCTAATTCATTGCATAAAGCTGTCAATCCTTTGAAGGCTCTAGTCACGGTTCCTCCAGGAGCTGTAATGTTAGAAAAAAAGGTGCAACACATACCACCAAACATTTTACAGACCCCTCCTCTTTCTGCTAGGACCATATCTAATGCCATCCTGTTCTGCCATGCCGTCAGAGAGGTAGGGGCTAATTGCACTGCCAATCCCTTAACTGCATCCCTGGTGTAGTTTACAAACCTTTGTTGGTTATAGTATATATAGTTAATCCAGTCAACATTTTTGTTTACTGTTACCCACCAGAGAAGAGACTCAAATCCAGCTGCCACTTGGTTCCTAGCCCTAAACTCGCTCGGCACTTCACGCGGAACCCCAGTTTCATCTATGTAGATCTGGGGGTCTAAAGACCCTGCAGGAGAGGTGTCCCTTCTGCTCCTCCAGTGACCCTTCTTCCAAGGGGACTCTGACAGTAAGCGCAGAGGCATTGCCAGCTGTACCAAGGCACAATCCCCTCTGGAATTGGCTGGGATTCTCGCTCTGAGCCTCTTATCTCCGCATAACCACCAGACTTCCGCCCTCTGGGTGTCGTGCTCAACCCAGTCGTCACCCTCTCCCTTTACCATTTTGTTAATCCTCTACATGCAGTAGTCATCCGGTAAAGACCCCAAATCTGTGCCACTCTCATTCCCTGGAAGTGCAAATCAAGTAAAGTTGTCAGGGTATGCCGTGACAGCAGGGGGTATCTGAGGTCTCTGAACCAGGGGAAACAACAAACTTTATGTATGACAGGGAGTGTTGGTGTCAAGTTTGTATGTTTTTTGATATAGCTTTAGCATACACCCTAAACCATCTGGATCTGTATTGTTATTTAAGGGAAAAGGCACTGTAGCCAGCTGGGGTCTGGCCTCTGCACAGACCAAGCAGTTCTCTTTTTTTAAGGATGTTACAGTATAGATTAACCATTCAAGCCATTCATTCTTATCCTGGTATCCTGTTTCTAATGTTATAGCTTCTTCCACTGTGAGATTGGTGCATCTCACTGTGGGTCCTAATACCTCTACTGTAAGTCGGTCCTCATTATCTAATTCTTTCTTCTTGTTTGTCTCATTCTTTGGTGTGACTTCAAGGAAGAATTTTCCCAAAGGGTCAGTTCCTGATATCCAAGCTCCTACACGGTATAACCTCTGATCTTCTAGTTTGGGGTCCTTCAGGGAAATCAATAATATATTGCAATTCTTTGGTTCTGTACAGGGAGAGTGGGCTGCTTTTAGTTATGGTTAATCTATTCTTTAAATCTCCTGCTGCTGGGATCTCATATCCCCAATCCTGGGCTGCAGTTGTCCACATGACTGAATCCCAAGTAGTACACCCGGTAGTTCTAGCCAGGTAGCACACGTATTTGTCTGCCCAGGTCAACTTGATTGCTTCTACCTTATCTCCACAATCTGTCATCTGGCAGAAATCCACCTGTATAGTACTAGTGGTTTCTTCAACAAAGGTGAGGTTCAATGCTCTTCCTGTCTCTTCCCAATTGATTGGTTCCACTATCCTCCCGTGTCTCCTACCTCCCCGTCTATAGGCCTCTCCTAGAGTCACCAATGCTCCCACGAGGAACAAAATCCCTACTATCCTATCTGAAGTGAGGGGGGCCTAAATAGGGCCTTTTCTTCACCAAGGTTGAGACAAGCAGACCTTTTATCTGCCTCCCTTTGTAGTTGGACTTTCCCCCTCCTTCAGTTTTTCTGTCCCTACTCTGCCTATGTTTACCTTTTTACAGTGGGATTGGTAAATCCAGATAGTCCTTTCAGCAATTCTTACTGCAGTGGGAGTAGTAAGGAATACTTGATATGGCCCGTCCCACTTAGGGGAGTGCCAATGCTTCTTTCTGATCACCTTGATGAGGACCCAGTCTCCGATTTGTACTTTGTCTTCTCCTATGGGCTCTCCTTCTGGAATGGAACACTCTTGTTTAATTTGTTTCTGTTTTAATAACCTTGACATGTAGTCTGCTAAGGTTCTCCCCACTTCCTCTGTGTGGGTTTCATTTGGTAATAAGGGTATTTTATAAGGTCTACCATACATCATTTCAAATGGACTCAGCCCATCTTTAGTGGGGGTGATGTGCATGCTTAAAATAGCTAGTGGGAGACAGTACATCCAATTTTACCCTGTCTCTTCCATAGCCTGTTTTAGCTTGCTCTTTAATATCCCATTATGTCTTTCTATGAGCCCTGCTGACTGAGGGTGATATGAACAGTGATTCTTTACTTCTATACCCTTCCCTTCTGTTAGGTGTTTTATGGTCTGATTTACAAAATGTGGACCATTATCACTATAAATCTTCTCTGGTATCCCAAATCGTGGAATGATATCTTTTAGTAAGGCTTTGGATACTGTTAAGGCGTCAGCACCTCCTGTGGGGAATATCTCTACTCATTTGGTCAATGCATCAATGATTACCAAACAATATTTCTTCCTTTTCACATTTGTCTAATTCAATAAAATCCATGCAAATAAGTTGGAATGGATATTGCGGTGTGGGGAACTTCCCTTTCCGTAGTTTTATGCCTCCCTGAGCATTGTGTCTTGCACATATAATGCATTGAGAACAAAAAAGTTTTTTAGTAGTTTGTGAAGCCATAGGCTATACATACCTTATGTTCCTATACATACCTGTGTTCACTGACAGAGATTGGAAGTATTTCTGAGCCCATGCAGTGATGTCCATCACAGAATCATACCTGCTTTTAATGCAGTGCCGTCTGAGGGCCCTAAGATCAGGATAATCCAATATTGCATTTTGGTCTTGTCCTTTACACACAGATATTTCTCTAGATTCTTGGAATCTTTTGATATTATGTACTATAGGTGATGATATATTTAAAGTCTTTGCAAATTTAGGTTAAGGAATGTTTTCTGGAATTGTTCAACACTTTTTAGGTGCAGCTTTTATCAAATTGGTGAACCTCTGCCCAGCTTTTCTTCTGAGTCACTCTCTAAGATGCCCTTTTTATACCCAATCATGTTACTGACATGTTGCCAATTAACCTAATTAGGTTCAAAATGTTCTTCCGGCTTTTCCGTCTTAGTGCCACTTAATTTGCCAGGTTTTTGTTGGCCTGTCCCAACTTTTTTGACACGTGTTGCTGCCATCAACTTCAAAATCACATAATTTTATTCTTAAAAAGCCAATTTGGTGCGTTTAAACATGTTTTTGCTGTTTTCTATTGTGAATAAAATATGGATTTCCTGAAGTTTGTAAATCATTGTATTCTGTTTTTATGTAGATTTTACACAGCATCCCAACTTTTTTTGGAATTTGACTTATGCTCATCTTTCTCATCACTCCATCAGAACCCTGGCCAAAAAACTGGTTTCTTCAGGTAGCGATTGACCTCCTTCCATGATACAATGATTAGGTGGTGGCAATACAACCATTTTGTAGGCATTCAACATCATAACACACAAAACTTACATGGGGGTTGACTCTCAACTCCAACATAGTGCCATTGCAGCACTACGGACAAACCTGTCAGTTTTTTTAGACGGACCCGGTTGGACCATCCACTGCCCTCTATGGAGCAGCGAGTTTAAATGGACATGTGTCCGTTTACACCCGCCGGCATCCATTCCGATCATATTCGATAAAAACAGACGGTTGGCGGGTCCCCATCTGTCTAGTGGATCAAATTGGATGCAAGTCAAAAGTATATGGACAGGTGGTCTATTTACATCCGACAGGGCTGTGTCTGTGTCCATTCTGCATTAGCGGAGTGGACAAGGACCTGTCATCGGCCTGCTCAGCAGGGATCAGCAGGGATCAGCAGAGAGCTGGCGGGGCCAGCCAGTGTGAAACAGCCCTAAGTGGGCTGACGAGATTGGTTAACAAAAAATTCTGTCACTTTGCCCTGAATTTAAGATCCATGCTGTGTTATAGGTGTGTAAGAAAATGTACGAGAGACGTTGAATAAAGACAAAGACACTATATCTAAAAAACAATCTCAAACATAGATTCTTATAAGAAAAATATTTATATATGTATATATATATGTATATATATTAAGAGTGACTTCCATAGGAAATAACACACCGGGATTCAGGGTTTGAGGTTGTTACAAGAGGAATACAATTGCCATACATAGTATATACATACCAATCAGAAGCTGAGAATCTGACTCCAGGCACATTGTTATTTTCTGGTGTCAAACTATGAAACTTGTTAAAACTGAAATGAAACTAAACACTTTCACCTTGTGGCTAGATCCTTTGAGAAGGCAATTAATTATAGTCAGTGCAATGTAATGTAACTGATCACTCCAGCACTAATACAGGTATATGGTGAATTATGCTGGCAAAAATAAAATAATAAAAAAAAAACTTATTGGGGAAAGGAAGTAGCACAGTTATCTTACAAAATTAGGTTTTTCAAAGTCTGGAAACATAGCACAATAAAAATGATAATGAGATTACCACAGGTTGAAAAGAAATTAAAATACAGTGTTGTTGGACAGTGCAATTCCAATTTTCGACAAGGACTCTCGCTCACAGTGTTTAACAGACAGTATTTACAGTAAAGCTTGGTCACATAAGGATTTGTCAAAGGTCATGCTTGTACTAACAGTCCACATCAAAGCTGTGCCACAATAAAAAGAGAGAAAGAATCAAATACAGTCTCTTAAAAAGTGAAGTATCGCGCAAACCATTCCTGGCGTTGCGGGTCTGGTGATGCCACCGGTGAAGTCTCATTCTGGGGAGGGCTAAATCCCAGAGAGAAAAGGAAAAAAACATTATAAAGTATACAATATACATATGGCACACAGGAGCTGCAAGATGGCAGACTTAGTCACAACCTGCAAGCACAAAGAACAAGCCAAAATCCATACTGCTTCTTTTCCTTCAGATTGTCCTTGTGTGGCACCTCTGCACATCCACTACATTGCAATACATCAGCAGCACAGGCTACCATAGGTCAGGAAATTCCTTTACATTAGATCAAAATGAAAATATGTAATGGGTTATTTGTCCGATTTGCCTTTGGTCTGTTTTGAAGCCCCTCTTTTAGTCTCCTTTTAATTAGAACAATCACTTGTGAGAAGTATTATTACCAGAGCCATGTTCCACAGGAATGTGCTGAACAAGCACTGTATACTTCTCATCTGGTAAGCACAAAACACATTAAAGTATCAGACTAGGGACATTCAGTTCACTGATATTACCTGGCTGTGTCATGCAGTTATTATTTATAACAGACTTGAAACAACAAATAAGTAGATTAATGTGGGGTTGAATGGAAGTGCTCATTTACATGTCCAACTGTACTGTGTTACATAGGGAGAAACTGCATGTTATTACTGAAGGTCCACTAAACAGAAGTTTACTATACAACATTTCATTGTATATAAAGAAGCACACATGGACAATTCATTGGAGGACTTTATCATGTGCAGCATGCAAAATATTTATTAAGGAAACATTTATATCCATGCTCATAAAAATATGTACTGTTGGAATAAACACAACCAAACCATGTATATGGTGTATTCAGTATTCTTTCCTGTATTTTTAAAGAAAAATATATTGCAAAACATATTTGCATTATAATTAGTTTCTTTTCATGTTATTGGATTTATGTATTAAAAGGTTTTACAAAGAGGCATATTTAAAAAAACAAATAATGTATTTGCTGACCATTCACTATTCCCACTGCCTCCTCTGTAATTGTCCCCCCCGCCCGCCGCACCGATCCCCCTGCTGTTTGAGTCCCCCTATGTGCTGGGGTCCCCTTCAGGAGGTCTGTGGTACCCCTTGTCGACGGCCTTGGGGGTATTGGGAGGAAGGAGGATTTGTGCTCGTAGGGGAAGATGATTTGTACTAGGA
The DNA here is from genome assembly GCF_042186555.1 of Aquarana catesbeiana. Lineage (NCBI taxonomy): Eukaryota > Metazoa > Chordata > Amphibia > Anura > Ranidae > Aquarana > Aquarana catesbeiana. The sequence continues at coordinate 385,625,889 of NC_133327.1, forward strand.
GGGGGTTGGTATAAGTGCTGGGGATTTTGGGTATGGTGGAGGGGACTTGCTTTGTGGAAGGGGGAAGAAGATTTGTTGGGGGGGGGGGTGTTCTGGGAGGCGGAGAATTGATTTTTGCTGGTGGGGGGTGGAGAGTGAGCATAAAGATTATTGCTGTATTTTTTTGCAAAAGAGGGAGTGGGGATTTTTGATGCAAGGGTAAAGTAGGGGTGAGTATTGCTCATGGAGGGAATTTTGCACTCTTCTTACCACTACACTGTGTATTACACACCCCTGACTCCTGCACTCTTTTTGTTTTGTACTCATGACTCCTAATATGCATTACACACTCATCTCACCTGCATTCTATCCATAAGACGCACAGGCTCCATTCCTGATCACGGGTGGAATCGCTGCAAATCGCAGGTTGCGCTCGCAATACCGTTACTTTCAATGGTACCCCAAGCGTGGCGCAATTTTGCCATGATTGTTTCCTGACAAATCGCAGCAAAAGCACGCAAACAGAATCACGGGACGCCTGTCGCCCAAATGAAGTTCTGAAACTTCTTTTGGGCGACAGGCATCCCGCGATTCTGTTTCTCCTAGCCACAATTTGTCTACACTCACTGTTCACTGTGGAACACTAAGCTGTATTACTACTCTCCTTGGGGCACCTGAAAGTGTCCCAGGTCTTTCAAATCTTATAGTGTATGCTAAGAAATAAAAAACATGCCGTGCGCCGCTAAAGTGTTTGAGTTTGGCTTGAAGAAAAACCCCACCTACTGGTCTCTTCTGACATAACTGTTTCTCCCCGCCCATTAGCATTAATGTAAACTGAGCCATGCAAGACCAGCTTGGCATACATTTACGGCACCACTCTGTGCTGTTATGATGCGATTCCCATGTGCATGCACAGGAGTGTTGTCATCACAGCCTAGCTAATCAAGTGGCAGAACATCCTGAAACTGGAGGGGATCATTTTAGAAGTACGTCTGCCATAATGTGCTAATTTACTATGCATACTAGCACATTATGGCTTACAGCTTATGAGAGCTAATTTAAAAAAAATGCATAGTTAAATTCCGCTTTAAGTGGTAGTAAATCCAAGAACAAAAATTAAATAATTTTCAGTGTACCATTCCTTAAATGTGTTGGCTTCATTAGTTTTATTTTTTATCCTTTATTTTCACCTGGTTATCTAGTCAGTAACATACTTCCTGTCTTATGCCCTGTACACACGGTCGGATTTTCCGACGGAAAATGTTTGATAGGAGCTAGTTGTCAGAAATTCCAATCGTGTGTAGGCTCCATCGGACATTTTCCATCAGAATTTCCGTCACACAAAAGTTGGGATCTGGTTCTCAAATTTTCTGACAACAAAATCTGTTGACGTAAATTCCGATCGTGTGTACACAATTCTGACGCACAAAGTTCCACGCATGCTCGGAATCAAGCAGAAGAGCAGCACTGGCTATTGAACTTCATTTTTCTCGTCCTCGTCGTACGCGTTGTACGTCACCGAGTTCTCGACGTTCGGAATTTCCGACCAACTTCGTGTGACCGTGTGTATGCAAGACAAGTTTGAGCCAACGTCCGTTGGAAAAAAAACATGGATTTTGTTGCTGGAATGTGCGATCGTGTGTATGCGGCCTTAGAGTGTCTCCGCTTCACTGGAGGAGCAATAGAGACACCTTTGCATAGCACCATTATCAGTCTTGGGAGAGGGTGGCGTTAGATACAATAGCAGATAAGGCCTCATGCACACTGAGTGTGAAAAATGCAGCTTTTAGGGGCATCTGTTTTTTTTCTGCCTCTAAACGCCCCTCCATGTGACCTATTAGAGGCAGAAAAACCCCTACCGCCAGCGCGTCCAGGAGCAGCAGTGTTTTGACAGTAAAAACACTTGATGCATGTAAACATGTCTAAATGCACGTTACCGCTCTAAGCGCATCAAGTGCTTGAACGTAAATTTATTTCAATCTGGATGAAATCTAAATGAATTAATGTCCAAGCGCTTGACATGTGTCAAGCATTTTTTCTGCCAAAACGCTGCTGTCATCAGAAAAGGCATTTAGGAGAGCTGGGCAAACGCCCTGTGTGCATGGGGCCTTAGATGGACTTGACTAACAAACTGAAGCTGAACTCCAGCTAACATTTTATAAGCAGTTACAGCAAAAACATTTTGTTTCCTTTTTGGATCAAGGTTTACCATAAATGAATAAAAGCTGATCATTGTAAGCACCCTGGTCGGTGGTAAAAAGTTGGTGTCAACCCTCTGTCACTTTTTCTGGAAAGCTTGGTCCATTTACCTCCCTGGCGGTATGATTATTTCGGATTTTAGGTGCTGAAAGCGGTACCATTATTTTGCATGGCAATTTGGCGTTTTATATTGTAGGTCTGTAAATCTTAACAATAACACACTTAAATCTGTCCAAACCAGAGTCTAGTAGATATCCCGGGTATGATAAAGTTTGAAACACAAAAACATAAATTATAATATAATAAATAAAAATAAATAATTAAAAAAAAAAAAAAAAAAATAGTAATAAAATAAATTTCCCCACAATTCACTATCGCTCAATTCTGCAAGTGTTCTAATTTATTATCGCTGTTTTCTAGCTGGTCTAAAGCCACTTTTGACGTAAAGGGACACTTTTTGGTTGCTATGGACAATCCCCAGTTTCCAGGCAGAAAGAACAGTGTATATCATGTAAAACTGCATGCAGGGCATGGGCCAAAGCACTGGGGACAAAAGGGATGTGAAATCATTTCATACAGTACTGTAATCTGTAAGATTACAGTACTGTATGTGTTATGATTTTTACTTTTTTTTTAATTTGCCGCCAGGCTCCGCCCCCGTGCGTCGCGCCGCTCGCAGGGAACGGAGCCTGGCACGGAGAGGCTTCGGAGGAGGACGGAGCCCTCGGACACTGCGGGGAACATCGCAGGATCCCGGGGACAAGGTAAGTAACGCCGCCCCAGGATCCTGCAATGCGATCCCGAGTGTGGCTCGGGGTTACCGCTAATGGTACTGAATTTTAACCCCGAGCCACACTCGGGAAAACCGCCAGGGAGGCTACAGGAAGTTGCAAAATAACATATTAACTGGCTGACTCAACAAATGAAAATAAAGGAAAAAGCCCAAAGAAAGGAAACGAATGCAGCCACCACATCTAAAAAAAGGTAATCTGAAATATATATTTATATATATATATATATATATATATATATATATATATACACACACATATATATATATATATATATATATCACACATATATATATATATATATATATATATACACAGTACATACACATATCTATTTTTTTTTTTTTGTTTAATACCACTTCATTTTTCTAAGTATACCTCCAAATGTAATATTTTATATCTGAAACTTTTTTGAAGCATTTTAAAATAAAAAAATATATGAATTATATGTGTATCACTATTATTAGTTTGTGTCCAAGGCAGAGAAAAAATAAAACACAGCTACGATTTTATGTAGGACATGTGGAAAGATAATTTACATGATAGGCATTTTAAAAACTAGATAATATAGGAAAGAAAACTCTCAACACCAGTAACGTGCATATAAAATGGTTTCAAATAAATATGTATACAAGCATGCAAAGGCATTGCAAGTGCACAAAAGAAAATAGATACAGAAGGATGACAAAATGCAACACAGTCCACAGTCTATACAATGCGCTTAGCAAACACTGACAAGAATACAGTACATGCTCAAAAAAAGGAGCACTATAAAGAGGTTGCAGAAGCCATATAAAATAAATCAAGGCTATAGCTGCAGTTCAGCACTCTCATGACCAGTGACAGTTGGGCTGGCGAGGCAGTGCTCACCTCAAAAAGGTCTTGGCCTCTTTGGGTGGTACAGGCTGTGGCAGAGGCTTGCTGCTGTTGAACTCAATATCGTGGATGGGTGAATTTGGAATGGGCTCCAGGCGTGTAGGGTGTCCGTTTCCCATTACGGCAGTCTCCACTGCACTTAGGTTAGGGGAACTCACAAACCTGTTTGCAGACTTATCATTCTTCTTCTTTTGCTGTTTTGAAAACAAGTAAGGCATTTTAAACTACACTATAGTCAACTCAATGTGTATGTGTGTATGAAATAACATACAAGCTTACAGGCAACATTAGGATGTTTTTGTCCATTTCTTTTTTTTTTTAGCAAAAAAGGTAATTTCACTTAAAAGCATTCTATTTTGGGAAGTTATTGGCAGGTTAATCCATCTATTAACAAGTCTATATCTCTTGGTCATTCTGGTGGCGATACCTCTACACCTGGTTTCAAGGTCCACCCATCTGCCATGGCGGTTATGAAGGGTCAACAATCTCTCTGTTGAATACATTTACTTTGCTACAGTGCAACAATTACAATAAGTGGATATGTAGGCCAGTACTGGGTGCTTCACTGCTAACCTATGACTAAATGATCAGTTTTGGGTGGACCATACTCTTAACGTGGGCCTTACATTAAAACACATTATGTTAAATAGTTACATTTTAATTGCCACAAAGCTACTAACCTCTTTTGGGGGTCCAGGACGTACCATGAGGATATGCCTTTTGCCATTTTATCTTCTTTTTATATTCAATCTGATGTTTTTTTATAGCTTCAGTTATCTGCCCCATTATGCTAGGTAACCATGGCTCCAATCTCCTTGTAATAAACCAGAGAGAAATACAGTAGCTTTCTGGTCACACTGTTATAGTCAACCCTGTCTCTCATGGAGAACTCTTATGGCCCTTTCTTTAAATAAGGATGCCATCAGCAAAGCCCATACGAGAAGCAATTATGTTATGGAGCCATTGTTAAATAGGTAACGGGGCAAACAGCAAGGGCTTTGATGTTATCATTGCATTATTTAAAACATGCAAAAAAAGTAACCTTGTCCTTCAAAACTGATATTTCCAATATGCACTAAAATCTTCATCAATCAATCAAGTACACTTTCTGCCTCCTGTTCTATTCCCCTATTTGAAAGCTTATAAACTGACGTTTTATGTTTTTAATTATGTATATAAAATATTTATTTTGGAAATACACATATAATACAGGGGTCACCCATGAAACTGATGTCACAGAACATCATGGCTTTTTAAAGAGAGAGCACAGCAGAAGCTTGGTTCCTTTTACACTGTCTCTCTGCAATTGAAAGTTTGTACATGCAGAGAATTGGGAGTAGCTTAAGAAATTGAGCTTTGTATATTAGAGGCTTTATCAGCAAATTGTTAAAGATTAGTCTGTTGAACATTTGAAAATAAGCCTGCTGCTTCACCTACTAGCTGGAAATGTAAGCTACTCCCTCAAGGATCACTGCCCAGGGCTGCCAATAGTTCACATAGCCACCATGCATTGCATTGCTTGATTTGGGCCAAAAAGAGTGCTTGTTCTGCACTGTAAAGAAACAGAGAACATTCTGTCGGTTGTTGCTGCTGGTTTTCTTGGTTACTTTTCCATAGTTTTGAAGCAACAACCATGAAAAAACAGAGTTTTATTCAAAGATACTTCTCTGCCCTGTTCAGTTGTTATGCATATGTTACAGTAATTTAGCAAAACTGGAAAACAGGTTTATATTCAACATAAATTATCTCTAGTTGTTGTTTCCTGTAAAGCTGTTAACCATTTCTGAACAACAACTGGATCTCTGTAGCTTTATAAAAAATAAAAGCATACATTTTTTGGAAATCAGCTTTTACTAAATGATGTAATGAGCTTTTGGTATTTGTTTGTATATATAGGTTTACTTGTATTTTTATAGGGCAGAAGCACTGATTAAACCTGTAGCATAAATTGTTTCAGGTTTAGGTACATGGCAGTAAATAGGAGAATGTAAAGATCTTAATTACATGGATGATAGATCTGCCCATATATACTGTATCTTTAAAAAGAGTACAAAACAGAGTAGAATATATTTGACCTTGGTGCTTGAAAGGTTGCATGAAATTAAAATGTTACATTACATATTATTTTGAGAGAGAGTTAAAAGAGACAAATTACACCAATGTTTAGTTCAGGGATCCCCCACCTGGGTACTTAACTTATTAGGAAGCAATTCGTTAGCAGTTCAGGATGCAACTAATTGGAGACAAAGGCTCAGTTACTTAGGAGTATAAACACTTATTGCTCTCAGGTGTCAGTACTGTCTCTTTGCTTATTAAAACACATTTCAGCTACGGTTATAGTTACTAAAAGCTGTCTGGTGCACAGACTATTTTTACTAAACTGTATTTACATAATATATATTGTTTTCAAATTCGCTTCAGTTAGGTTAATGTGTGACTCTATACAAAATGTATTTAATTGTTAGGTCTCATGCACACTGCTGCTCCTTTACTCACGTTTAGGAGCTTTTGGAGTTTTTTTGCCAAAGCCCCTAAACTCAACTCAAGAAAAGCCTATGTGTCTATGCACACATAGGCTTTTAATAGAGTTTAGAAGCAGCAGAGTTTAGAGGCAGTCAAAGCTCCTCTCCTGAACACAGAGGGGCATACAAAAACTAACCTAAATGCATCTAAATGCACTTGGCGCATTTAGCACGTCAGCATTTATTCATTTCAATGGCCAGAATAAATTTAAATTCTGGCCAAAGAGATAAACTCCCAAACACCAAATTCTGCTATACTAGCCTAAACTGGTTTGAAAAAAATGCACGATAGGTGAGTTTTTAACCTTAATTTTCTCCTGTCAGGAGAAACAGCATTTTCAATAAGCCAGTGTGCATGAATCCTTATAGTTAGATTAAAACTCCTGTCATTCTTATATTGCTGCTTGTGCACTGTTAAGGGAAGTTCGCCCTAACTTACTGTGTGGTCTGGAACCTCTGTCAGGTTCTCATCTGGTTGATTTTGCTTATCAAAGGGTAAAGAATATCTAAACCCAGGAAGCCATAAACAATAATGTAATATATTGCAGCCTACTAGTCCTGAAATGTGGGGGCTACCTACAGTAGGTTTCATTTTTCACATTTTCAGCAAGTACGGAAAATAGCTGTTCGTCTTGCCAAAATGTAGTGCCCTTGTTACATCCTGTAAGCTGAAATGAAAGCATAATGTTATGGGGATAAATAAAATGTAATGGAGATAAACAAAGGCAGACATGTTTGAAGTCCAGCCTGGCTCCCTCCACAGATACAGTGGAGTAAGCAAGCATAACCACTCAAGAACAAAAAGGTATTATTTGCAGGATTACCATATGAATATAAAGTAAAAAAAATGTAAAAAATAAAACAAAATACAACAAGCACATCTAAGGGCGACCCTGGACTGCTTTGTGTGCCGCTCAAGCTCACTGGAACGGGGTGCGGATCCCAAGCATCCACCGCTGGAAGTGCCAGCATGGCATTGAGCTCATCCCAGCTCCTTCAATCACTGGCAGTAAAGAAAGGACTCCCTGAACCGCTTTAGGGACAGCAGGGATGTGTGGCTTCACTAAGTTTTTTATTTACTGCTACGGACCTCTAAGGACTGATGAGCTGCAATATATTATATTTTTGTTTTTGGGTTTAGATACACTTGAATAGCTAATGGAAAGATAAAATTATTGTTCTCCTTAAGACTGCATGGCAAAATGTTGTAAATTTTTTTAATCATTGGTGGTATTTGTCAAAACATTGTCTCATCTATGGCTATCAATGCAAAAACAAGATTTAAAAAAATAGATTCAAATGTGTACATTCAATTTTAGAAGAGATTTGGGAGTTAATATATCCAATGTACATGTTGCTGTAAGTACCTTTACTAGGGGATTGATAACGCCAACATTAGGACTTGCATTAAACACTTTGTTGAAGTTGGTCTCTCGGTTGACTAATTCTAGTTGATAGAATTTCTTGTCTTCCTGTTAAAAGAAAAAGGTTATTCTGACTGTGCTTCTTTCACGCAGCTTTGCATGTCCAGATAATTGCTTTCAAACACTTCACCTATTAATATTTTAAGCACAAAGTGTTCGTTTGTAAATGCCGTTTTGTTTAATAATTGATTAAATCAGTTATAATTTATGAACTTTAGAGTATTTAAAGATCACTGAATTGTTAATGCCAATGGGTCTCAGAGGTAGCGATTTGGAAATTGTTTTGTTAAAGGAAGTAAACACTGAAATTGCTCACAATTAGTTTCTTGATAAGTTGATCCCGCTCAGCAACCATGTCCTTTAATTCAGAGATGACCTGCAGATCTTCTGGCCTGGATTCTCTGTTCTGGTATTTTTCCTCCATTTCTGTTAACCTTGAGTTTAGAAAAGCATGGTTTTATCCTTAATATAATCTGAACGCTAAAGACAACATTCACAGTACAGTACACACCTTTTCTAAAAACAATGATGGACAGAACAATACCATACATGTACTGGGAAGTAATCCAAACCTATGTATCTGTGTCCTTTATGAAAGACAATTTTTCTTACCAAACCGATGAAAAAGTACATGTGAATTTTGTAATTCAACATAATTTGTAAATGTCCACATGCAAATTATGAAAACTGGAGAAAAACACAATCTTTTGCTCAAACTTACCAAAAAGAATCTGAAATTTGAATGGCTGATAGATATATCAATTATGCTTTATTTATTTTTTTTAGAGTTAGCTTTTGCACATTCAAAATTACAGATGTAAGTTGGTGGTAATTAGCACCAAGTTGCATACTTAGATGTACCTATATACAAAGATGTGTAACTAGGATTACTGAACTCTGGGTACATGTTTCATGTCTCATTATATTTTGACCATGTTACAACAGTACTCATCATAGCAATAATGTAAACAACATTGGCATTGAAATCCTTTATGGTGATTTTGGCAAAAAGTCAGACCCTAACCTGGCCACTGATTACTGATAAAAAAGTCCAAGCTAGACCCTGAATCTGTGTTGGATGGCAGTGTGTGCTAGTCTGTAGTTTTCAGGAGACAGATAATGCAGTGAAGTAGCAGTGGTAAGGACACGGAATCCCGAAGCATAGATGAAGAAGAATTGATGAGTCAATAGTGGAGCAGCTGACAAGTCGGATAATAGTAGTGGAGGAGCAATACCATACAACTGGCTACAGAAAATGCCACAGGAGCCCAAGGAATGTTTTAAGACCATGCTAACTTGATCAGAGGAAGTGCCACACCAAAAAATTGTCCAGATGCAGGTTTAAACTAAGATAGGATCGAAGATTTTACTACAAAGCCAACAAGCCTTATTTTTCAGCATGGTTGCACTTGTATGCAGAGATGTGAAAACAAGCCTTTGGCCAAAATGTTATATCAATGGCATATACCCTCAAGCACCAACTGACTGAATAAGGAGTGCTAAAACTATGTATACTGTGTACCATAACAGTTTCTCATATTTCAGTAGTTAGGGCTCTATGTATAAAGCAGTAGTATCCATTAAGATGATCTGCACAGCCAGTGGTCTCTCCTAAGACTTTTTTATTGAAAAACCACAGTGTACAAACACAGATAAAACCAGTTGACGCGTTTCAGCCTACAAGGCGTTAGTCTTGCAGTAGTATGCCCCCCCCCCATCAAAAAAAACACTTGCACAATACATTTAAAAATCTCAGTGGTGTATCTAACAAATATGCATTGCACTCTGCTTGCTTTGGGACTCTTTGGGAAGAAAGTGGAGCAGTATTCAACAGGTGAGTAGAGCAAAAATAGATTCAGAAGGGAATAACACTGCTTCAATCTTATCAGAATCAAATACAAGATTTACTACTGTGACATCCCTATAGATGGAACATTTACATTTTTACCAATTTACCTGAAAAAAGCTTTATAATTCTGTACAGCTACTCTTTTTTGATTTATACACCTTTGCTGCAGTGGACAGTGGGCAGTCAGCAAACCACTCTACTACTACATGGTTTAGCTTTAGTTTTTTTTTTCTGGCACTTAAAGTGTTACTAAACCCAGTAATATGAAAATATGGAAATAGTTAATCCGCCCCCCCCCCCCTCCCCCCGAGTGCCCACAGCTTCTAACTTTTCTTTTTACATTAAAATATTTCCACTATATACCTTTTTGGATGATCTGTATACCACGGTTACATAATAAACTGCACAGTTTCTCCAATGCTGAGAGTTCAGGTAGGAGGAGATTTCCACTACAGCCTGTAAACACGCCCACATGTGTGATGTCAATATCATGTGACCTGGCTAGCTCTGAGAAAAAGTAAATGTTCTCTCCAGCATAAAAGACACAACTAAGCATGTGCAGGTTGGCTACCCTGCCTGTGTTTGCTGGCCTTCCCCAGATAGACAGTGCAGGAGAGGGAGGATCTGTGCATACAGGATAAAATAGCCTTTTTACACAATGCAGAGTACTAACCCCTTAAGTTCCATAGTGAGTATAACATGCATGCTGTGCTGCATATACAGACTGATTTCCTGTTGTGGGTTTAGTAACACTTCAAGGTCAGGTTCACACATATGCGATTCACTTGACAGGAGAGTGTGACCAGTTCTCAATGGAGCCGGTTCACACAGCTTCGGGACGGCTGCGGTCCACATTTAAAAAGGGTCCTGTGCGTCTTTGGTCTCGATTCAGGTGCGAGTTCAAGCAAAAATTCGGACCTGGTTCGCACCTGAATCGGTGAACAGGGACGCACCAGACCCCATGCTGTGAACCGCGGTCGCAGCATATATAAACCCAGCCTAACAGTATCCTGGATTACCTCTCTACTAACTAAACAGAGGAAATAAGACTGAATCCTTGTGCAATTAACAAACTCTAGGAGGAGAGGTGATTGCTGAACCTACCTAACTGTGCAGTGTGGTAGATGTGTGCTCACTGCAAGGCTAACTGTACAAAATTACATATACTTTAATAGGTAAAACCATTTACATACAGAATATGTATTTCAAAGATGCATTTAGCTGTTTGCTATAAGCTTTAACTGTTTGACTTTAAAGTCTAAGTCCATGTTTCTTTAGTAATACCAAGGCCACAATGCTAGTGTTTAGCCTCAGCTGTAAGACCTTTTAAAGTGGTAGTAAAGTCGGAGAAAAAAACCTTCACCCTGCAAGTTAAGAGCATAAGCATCGCATACAAGCACATTAGGAAAGACTTGCCTTAAAATGAAGCTCTCAAGCTGTGCACTGCCAACGCTGACAGAGCTTCCATCTTTGCGGTCTTCCTTCCGGTTTTGCTTGCCCCGGCAGTTTGAATAGCCAAACCGCGATGACATCACTCCTGCGCATGTGCATGGGAACCACAATTTGGCATAGTGCTCTGAAGGGACAGCATACTCAGTGTGCTGTCCCTACAGAGTGCAGTTCACATGTGCCGATGACATCACTGGCTACAGAAATAGTGAATATCTCCTAAATGGTGCAAATTAAGGAGATATTCCTTGTACATACAGGTAAACTTTATTATACGCCTACCTGTAGGTACAAGCCACCAAGTGTTGTGTACTACCACTGTAATCTTGTTTTGTGATGCTTACCAGGATATTTGATATTGTTGCTGGAAAACCAACACTGAACCATATAGGCCTCACAGCACTCCTTATGGCTTTATTAAAACCTTGTACTGTCACTTTAAACCAGATGCAAGGAAAATTCATCTCACTAGATGTTTATTAAAAGTTTACTGAAACAGCCTGGTTAAAGTGGCAATCACTTTAGCACTTGCGTTATAAGTATTTTACATCCCAAAACTGGAGCTGAAAGGTACTTTGAAGGCTTTGCCATAGCTACTCAGTTCACATCAGTGTCTGTGCCTAGTTTGCATTTATAGTAATATTTCTACATATCACCTGATGTTACAGGTGTACTTTAAATGCTTGGGAAAAATATGAGGTTTGTGAGCATACACGTATACAACAGATGTACAAAGGTTGATTGTTGTCGATGGTCTGTGGCTGCGATGTTCCCAGATCCTTTGAGGGAGAGGCGCATGGCTAAAGGGGCATGGGTAATCCCTGGTGCCGCCAATCACTGACACTTGAAGTGTAAGCAGGTGGGAGATGGAGTAGAAGGTGGACCTGAATCCTCCCCGGAGTGTTAAAGCAGGCTTCCTCTGGTCAGTAGTGCTACACTGTGCAGTCTGATTCCGCAATGCCAGCTGCTGTGAACCTGGCAGATGTAGGCACTGAGGGCTCCTAGGTAGGTTGGAGTTTTGTTATGGCTCTCCTTCCTACTATACCCATACTGTGGGGAGGCACAGTGTGGGGTGCCCTTGTGTTACTCAAGCAGCTAGTTATTAAAAGAGCAGATGAAGTTACTCATTTTTATACCTCATTATAGTCCTGTATATGTTATGACTTGTAACTGTGATTTTGCATTTGAAAAAACGTTTTTTTCTCAGTCAAGGTTCTTTAATATTTTGTATTTTTTTAACTTATATGCAGCAATTATACACTAAATATACTGTACATCACTGTCAATTAGCTTGACAACAGTAATCATTTTGATGTGAACAATTTGAATCATAATACATGTCAGTTCTTTGATTAGATTAATATTATAATAGTTTAAAAAAGGTTAGTAACAAAATAGATTTTTGATGAAAAAGGTTAGTTTTTAAGTGTTTTCTAAAAATGTACTATGTTTTTTTTAAACTTACGAAATATTTATTGCAGAATTTTTTTCCATGAGCATTGCTTGTGTCTTTGCAAATTCTGCCATAATTGCTTGCTTCTCCCTGATATGGGTGGCTGTTAAGTCATTCATATCCTCTTCGTGTTTCTTGTTTAAATCTTGCTCATGTACCCTTTTTGTTAAGAAATGAAATATATTTGCTTACACACTGTAAAAATTTGCTTGCACTCTGTACCACAGCTGAACCTGTTCATATAATTATTTGATAAACCAATATACAGAAGAATTTCTTGGGGTTAAAACTTGTGTATAGGAATAATGCAATCAAGTATTATTCAATTGGCCATATGGGTTTTGTAAGTTTTACACACACACTAAATGTTTAAATTGTTCTAGTGAGGCACGATGTCTTGTCCTGCAGACTGCAAAAATGCTGAGGGCTGCAAAACAGGACATCACCCTTTACAAGGGCTTTTTAAATATTTGTTTTTTAAAGTGGACCTTCACTCAAAAGGGGAAGTTCCACTTTTCCGCCTCCTCCCCCCTCCTCTATCTGGATACATTTATTTTTTTTGGAGGGGGGCAGATACCTAGTTTTGACATGTACCCACTTCCACTCAGGTCGCGTAGGCAATCTGAGCAGAGGTTCACGCCCCCCCCCTTTGCCCGCAGCCTTTTGGAACATGTCACAGGTCCCAGAAGGCTGCGGGACCATTCACAAAACATAGCACGGCTCACGCATGCGCAGTGGGAATTCTGCTGTGAAGACACAAGGAGTCACAGCTGGCTTCTCTTAGTAAACATGCCAGTGCGGGGAGCCCAAGACCAGTGAAGAACTGGACTGGGTGAGGATGGTGCTGGATCCTTGGACAGGTAAGTGTTCTTTTATTAATTTAAATTAATATTATTTTTTTTTCATAAAGCCTGAATATCCTCTTTAATGATACAGCTATTCAGGCCTGTCTCTGAGTGAGAGATCATGTTGTTTGATCCAATTACTTACAATGTGATATGATGCGGTAGCCATTAAAATGCCTACCAACAATACAGATTTTAGCAGTATTTTGCTCATTTTTACATTCCAGTAGACAAAGCTTTCCAAAGTGGACTTTAGCTGTCTAACCATGGTCACATTAGGTTCAGATCAGGGATGATGATTTTTTTTTTATTCTGAATAGATAGTGAGATTAATAATGTGATCTAATACAGCATCTTCCTTCATGGAGCACTGAGCAGGTCTAAATGTCCAAGCAGAAAATGTTTAGTAAAGCAAACACAGCACACTCATATGACTTTACTAAGCTCGATAGATATTGCAGCTTAAATAAGGTCAATAGACTGCACTTGGCATGTTGTTTAGGTAACAAAGACATTTTTTAGGAATGCTCATAGGGACTTCCTGCTGGATAAAAAATAAATACAAGCTTGTAAATATATCAGATCTTGCTTTGGTGGAGAAACATTATAATATACAAAGGCAACTTTACCTAATTTGTTGATTGGCTTCACTACGTATTCTAAGGATCTCTTTTCCCTTAAACTCCAATTCCTTAGTTAAAGTGTTTATGCTTTCATGTAGTATCATCAGCTCCTTATTGAGATTAACCACATGCTGCTCTTGATGTCTGAGCTGCTTTTCAAGCTCTGCTTTTCGCCCTAAAAGCTCAGATTCCTAAAATATAAAAACGTGAAAATCAGTTAATTGATTCTTTTATCTCCCTTCGTGCCATTGTATTTTGCATAATTTCATAGCACTAAAGTTCAAAAAATCTGCTTTACAGAGCTGAAAACAGGAAATGATAAATACGCAGCACTGCTGGACGCTGATCTTAAGAGTTGGTGTTAATCATAATGTACCAATAAAATACAAACAGGATTATATACACTAGTAATTAAAACACAAAAATATGATTCAGAAGCCTATTAGAAATTATTTATATGTGACATAAAGTTAAGCATTTTTATTCAAGAGCAAACTTCTCATTATTAGTCATGCTAAATAACCCAGATGCCAAGATTTTGGATGCTTTGCCAGGCTCTGGGGTAAAAAAGTTACAACATAAAGTGTCTCATACAGGTATCAATACTTGTGCTCACTTTAAACCACGTACCCCAATGATAAGGCATATTTTCCTGCTACTGACCACTGCCTCTTTACTCTCACTGACACCAACATCATGGCATTGTTCCTCCCACTGCCCACTGATCACCAATCCTCGGGCATTTTTCCTCTTACTAGCCACTTCTCCCTCTGGGGCATTTTTTTCTACCACTGATCAGCAATGTAAAAAGTACAATGTTACATAATCTCAGTGCACTCTGTAAGCCGAGCTGTATCTTACTTATCTCTAACCCCTGCATCCTACACGCTATGTCATAGACCTGAACCTTGCATTCTGTATGCTACGTATCTTGTATGTTACATAGACTTGGGGCCAAACTTCCCCACTGATCACTCAGGCTGTCAGAGCAGAAGTAGGAGCGGAAACAAGTACCCCCCCCCCCCCCCCCCAACAAAAATGTGTCAAATATCTTAGTGGATAGAAATAAAAAGATGCAGAACTTCCCTTTTAGGGTGAAGTTCCGCTTTAATTTTTAAATATGCGCTTGTGTCTTGAGGTTTATATGTTTTTGTAAGAATGTCACATGTGGTATAATAATTAAGGCAAATTTTGTGGGTACAGAGACTGTGGCGTCTTGTACACTGCAAGAAGAGTATTGTCGCATACACACGGCCGGACTTGCGAACGGTCTGAATTCCGTTGGCATTTCCGACGGAAAGATTTAGAACATGTCCTATATCTCAGTTCATTGGAAATGCCGACAGAAAAAGTCCGATGGGGCATACACACGGTCGGAATGTCCGACCGAAAGCTCCCATCTGACTTTTTCTGTCGGGAAGTCCGCCCGTGTGTACGCGATATTAGGCTCCATTTCACCACATTCCTTTAGGCCATGCCCAATATTCAACCCACTTTTTGCTGTAGTGTGCCCCAATTTATCCCTGCAGTCAATTGTCCTTCATTTTCAAATCCTACAGTTGAGAGGCATGGAAAGCCACTGTTCTGAGATACTCTGGATCAGAAACTGAGCGGACATGGGCCTGTCATTCGCCTGCTCTGCTCTAATCAGCAGGGGATCGGTGAACAGATTCAGTTTTTGTACACATGTAAAAATCTTTATTTTTGTCAATAAAATTTCTTAACCCCGAGAAGATTATAGATTTTCTGAAAGCAGAAGCCATGTAGAATAAAAAGATGATATTTGCAAATTTTTATGTCACATGATATTTGCACAACTGTTTCTGAAATAATTTTAGTGCAAACACACACAATATTATACCCATTGTTTTAGTAAAATATAAACGATAAGGTTGCATTGAGTAAATAGATACCAAACAAGCCCAGTTATATCACAAAAAACTTCAGTACCTAAAAAGGCTTTAGAAAGCCATTACAGCTCGCCAGTTTAGAGCTAACCAAGAGCTCTTATGCTAGAATGATTGCTCTCACTCTGACGTTCGCAGCAATATGTCCCTCATGTGATGAGACTGCGGTTTACATATGCGTGTGCACCCTGGGCCTGAATTTGTGCATGTGTGTGCAGTGGGGGGTATGGCAATTTTGTGTAAGTTTTTTTTATAAATGTATCTCTTTTAGCTTTTTCATTTATTTTTTCATTTGTTTTTACTTAAAGTGATTGTTATACCTACCTGCCTTATTCAGTGGTTTTGCACAGGGCAGCCCGGATCCTCCTCTTTTAGGGTCCCTGGCTGGAGCTCTAGGCTTCTCCCTACTGCTGAGTGCCCCCACAGCAAGCAGCTTGCCATGGGGGTACCCGAGCCAAGCTGCAGCACCGTGTATCCATTCAGACACAGAGCTGTGGTTTGCCCCCCCCCTTCTCTCCTGATTGGCTAACTGAGTTTGATTGACAGCATCAGGAGCTAATGGCGCCACTGCTGTGTCTCGGCCAATCAGGAGGGAGAGTCCCGGACGGCCGAGGCACTCGTGGACATCGCTGGATAGAGAGGGGGGCTCAGGTAAGTATTGGGTTGGCTGCTGCACACAGAAGGCTTTTTATCTTAATGCGTAGAATGCATTAACCACTTCACCCCCGGACCATTTGGCTATCCAAAGACCAGAGCACTTTTTGTGATTTGGCACTGAGTCGCTTTAACTGACAATTGCGCGGTCGTGCGACGTGGCTCCCAAACAAAATTGACGTCCTTTTTTCCCACAAATAGAGCTTTCTTTTGGTTGTATTTGATCACCTCTGTGGTTTTTATTTTTTGCGATATAAACAAAAAAAGAGCGACAATTTTGAAAAAAAAGCATTATTTTTTACTTTTTGCTATAATAAAAATCCCCAAAATATATAAAAAAAACATTTTTTTTCCTCAGTTTAGGCCAATATGTATTCTTCTACATATTTTTGGTAAAAAGAAATGCAATAAGTGTTTATTGATTGGTTTGCGCAAATGTTATAGCGTCTACAAAATAGGGGATAGTTTTATGGCATTTTTATTAATATTTTTTTTTTTATACTAGTAATGGCGGCGATCTGTGATTTTTATTGTGACTCCGACATTATGGCGGAGAGATCGTACAATTTTGGCGCTATTTTGGGACCATTCACATTTATACAGCGATCAGTGCGATTAAAAATGCATTGATTACTGTGTAAATGGGACTGGCAGTGAAGGGGTTAACCAGTAGGGGGCGCTGCAGGGGTTAAGTGTGTCCTAGGGATGTGTTCTAACTGTGGAGGGGGGGTGGGCTACGTGTGTCACGACACTGATCACCGCTCCCGATTACAGGGAGCGGTGATCGTTGTACTGTCACTAGGAAGAATGGGAAAATGCTTGTTTACATCAGCATTTCCCCATTCTTCCTCTCCGTGAGATGATCGCGGGTACCCCGCGGACATCGAGTCTGCCCACAATGCCACAATGCTTAAAGGGCAATGTACAGGTACGTTAATATGCCTGTAGGTGCCATTTTGCTGATGTTTATCGGCGTAAGCCGGTCGGCAAGTGATTAAGATAAAAAAACCTTCTGATTTTAAAATTACTTTAAGTGCCATCACAAATGGTTAATAAACCCCCATGTGATAGCATTGGGCGGGTCAAAGGTACTCTTTATGGAGACTTTAGGGGTCTAATAGACCCCAGTGTCTCACCTGCACTTCACAGCATCTAACCAAATACAGATCGGCTTGGTTAGATGCTTCCTGGTTTTATTAGCCAGGAAATGGTGGATAAGAAAACTGGAAGTGACAAAATCATCATCACTTCTGGTTTCCATGTTAACAGCTGAGATTGAGGCATGGATTTGCCTTACTCTCACACCACTCTACATGCTGAAGCCATGCTGAAGCCAGCGACTGTGGTCCCAGACTACCGGAAGGAGCGGGAGAACCCTGGGACCAAGGGGGTTGGATGGGGGTTGCCCTTGTACATAGTACAAATGAAATCCATCGATTAATCTCTTTCCCAAAACAGGTACATTCAAGGTACATTATGCCATGAATAACTGTCACAGTTGCTTGTGCTCTCAACCGAACGGTCAAGCTATTAAATGTTTGGTGTCATAACTGATCATATTTGCAGCACCATGGCAAACGCAGATAGAACAGAGACTATGATGACAGCCTCCTTGGCAGTATGGAAAGATAGAAGGGTTTAGCTCTACTTTAAGCCATTTCTGAGTTATTTCTTTATCGTACATCACGGGATACAGAGCCATAGTAGTTACTGTGAGGCTATAGGTCACCTTCAGGTGATGGACACTGGCACACCCTAAGACAAGAAGTCCACTCCCTATATAACCTCTCCCACTACTGGGAGTACCTCAGTTTTTTCGCCAGTGTCTTAGGTGTTGGTCAATTTAACTTGGGCAGAAAACAATGTATATTGTCTATCGGCAGTCTTCATTCCAGGAATAGAAAATTGGCAGATGGACTACTTGAGTCACCAGCAGTTCCCGTGAGAATGGGCCCTTCACCCCAATATCTTCCTGCCAATATGCCGAAGACGGGGGATCCCGGGCGTAGATCTGTTTGCATCCAGGTTCAACAGAAAGATCGACAACTTTGTGTTAAGAACAAGTGATCCACTAGCATGCGGAACAGATGCCTTGGTATTCCCGTGGAATCAGTTCTCATTGATTTATGCATTCCCTCCTTCCGCGATTTCTTCGCAGGGTCAAGCAGGAAGGGAAGTCGGTGATTCTTGTGGCCCCAGCGTAACCCAGAAGATCCTGGTATGCAGAGATCATAAGAATGGCGGTAGGGGAACCATGGACCCTACCACCACGTCCAGACCTTCTCTCGCCAAAACAGCCTTTTGAGCTGATACGGCATATTCCCTTGGTCCTTTTGACAAGGAAACTAATTTTTCTGGTAGCCATATCTTCTGCAAGAAGGGTATCGGAGTTGGCTGCTCTTTCTTGTAATATTTAATTATTCACAAGGATAAGGTAGTATTGAGTCCTCATCCTAGTTTTCTGCCGAAGGTAGTGTCAGGTTTTCATTTAAACCAGGATATTATTCTACCTTCATTTTTTCCAGAACCCTGTTTTACGGAAGAGAAATCACTACATTCTCTGGATGTGGTGAGAGCAGTCAAAGTCTACTTGAAGGCCACTGCTCAGATTCGAAAAACGGATGTTTTGCCTGAAGGTTCTAAAAGAGGACAGGCGGCATCGAAATCTACTATTTCTAAATGGATTCGGCAAGTAATTGTTCTAGCTTATGGTTTGAAGAGGAAGATTCCAACCGCTCAAATCAAAGCGCACTCCACTAGGGCTGTTAGTGCTTCGTGGGCAGTGCATCACCAAGCCTCCATGGCTCAAATCTGCAAGGCTGCAACTTGGTCTTCAGTCCATACATTTACCAGATTCTATCAGGTGGATGTAAAAAGGCGTGAGGATATTGCCTTTGTAGTGTGCTGCAGGCAGCCGTATAAGTTCTCTAGTCTCATGGTGCCCTACTTTTGTTGTGTCTCCCTCCCCTCAGTTGGCATTGCTCTGGGACATCCCACATAGTAACTACTATGGCTCTGTGTCCCATGATGTACGATAAAGAAAATAGGATTTTTATAACAGCTTACCTGTAAAATCCTTTTCTTGGAGTACATCACGGGACACAGAGGTCCCTCCCCTCTTCTAAAACATGTATATTGCTTTGCTACAAAAACTGAGGTACTCCCAGTAGTGGAAGGGGTTATATAGGGAGTGGACTTCTTGTCTTAGGGTGTGCCAGTGTCCATCACCTGAAGGTGGCCTATAACCCACATAGTAACTACTATGGCTCTGTGTCCCATGATGTACTCCAAGAAAAGCATTTTACAGGTAAGCTGTTATAAAAATCCTATTTTTTGCATCCACTTTGCTTGTATAGGGAAGAAAAGAGCCCAGATGCAAACAAAAGCTCATATAAATGACGTCTGTTCTGGCTTGTCTGCTGTGGCTACAAATCTACCTACAAAGAGGTGGTCTGGCCCCCCCACAAAAAAATTTAAAGTCAGCAGCTACAAATACTGTAGCTGCTGACTTTTAATATTAGGACACTTACCTGTCCAGGGTTCCCGCAATGTTGGCACCCCAGCCAATTTTCGGATGGGCTCTCGGGTGCTGCCATCGCCATTCATAGTAAGGGAACCTGGCAGTGAAGCCTTTCGGCCACCTCCTGGAAGTGGGGACAGGTACCTGTAAGAAGCAGGTACCTGTTCCCCCCTGAAAGGTGCCAAATGTGGCACCGTAGGGGAGGAGGAGTCAGTTAAGTGAAGGTTCCACTTTTGGGTGGAACTCCGCTTTAAGAGATGTAGTTGTTGCCAGAAGCATTGCAAGAATCAATATATCATGTGACCAAACAGGAATTTTATAAATCACATTTTCCTCTGTTAAGAAACAACAGACGCTAGGTCTCAGATTCATTGCTGTTAAACAACTGTTTAGTATATACATTAACATAGCAAAATCAAAACGACAGTTATATCTCTCTAGCATTCCACTGATTTACCTGACGTCTGCTAAGATCCTTATGTCTTTCAAGTTCTTCTGCAGAAGCTTCCATTTCCTGATGATGATGGTTCCTTAACTGGTCAATGGCTGCTGCATGTTGATGATTAAGCTCAGAGCGCAGGGATGCTGCATTCCAAAAAAAAAATGCAGCACTGTGTTTTATGGGCCATCATGGAAAAAACTGACATATAGAATACAAATAGCACCTGTACTTCAACAAAGACATCTATTTTACAAAATCTTACTATTAAGTTCAAATAAAGCAGAAACAATTGTTAACCCATTCCAGGACCACAGCCTTTTCCCCCCATACAGGACTTCAGCAATTATTTTCACATTTGGGAGGGGGCTTGGTCTTACATTTGGAAGCAGATTTGGTAGAGGGTAGTGTTAGATGCAGCAGATTTAGGTGGACTTGGATGGCACATTAAAGCGGAACTCCAACCAATGCTTTTTAGGCAGGTACAACAATTTTTGTTTATTTGGGGTACAATAACAATACAATAATATAAATACATAATAAATAACAGCAGACCATTGTAAGCACCCCTGCCAGTGTAAAGTGGTTTGTCCTGACTCTCTCACTAAATTAAAGACAATATTCTAAACCTAGTTCCTAAAGTAACACATGAAACAAGCAGTGCTATGGACCTGTGAATTCAATTAACTCGACCAAATACTTGGCTTTAGCCTCTCGTGCCAAAAAATAAAAAAATTAAAAAATTAGAATAATATACACAGCTGTACACTTTTTAATCAGAGTATAAAAAAGGAATACTTTTTAATCAGAGTATAGCATCAAGTCAATGAAACTCCTGGGATATTTATCTGGTCAGTAAAATAGCAGAGGGGTTTGTTAATCAGTTTCAGCTGCTTTGGTGTTAATGAAGGGCAACTAGAGACGACTCTAGAAGGGCACAAGAAGGGCAATAATGAGACGACCTCCAAAACAGGAATGGTTTTACAGGTGGCGGACACTGACATTTTTTTCCCCTCTTTATCTTTTCTGACTGTTTTTCACTAGTTTTGCATTTGGCTAGGGTCAGTGTCACTACTGGTAAGATGAGGGGATACCCTATAAAAGTTGCACAGGCAGTCTAACTCCTACAGGATGGCACATCAATACGTGCCATTGCCAGAAGGTTTTCTGTGTCTCCCAGCACAGTTCAAAAGCATGGAGGAGATTTCAGGAGACGGGTCAGGAGAGCTGGACAGGGCCATAGATGGTCCTTAACCCATCAGCAAGATTGGTATCTGCTCCTTTGTGCAAGGAGGAACAGGATGAGCACTGCCAGAGCCCTGCAAAATGACCTCCAGCAGGCCACTTGAGTGAATGTCTCTGACCAAACAATCAGAAACAGACTTCATGAGGGTGGCCTGAGGGCCCGACGTCTTCTAGTGGGCCTTGTGCTCACTGCCCAGCACTATGAAGCTCGATTGGCATTTGCCATTAAACACCAGAATTGGCAGGTCCGCCAGTGGCGCCCTGTGCTTTTCACAGATGAGAGCAAGTTCACCCTGAGCACATGTGGCAGAAGTGAAAGAGTGTGGAGAAGCCGTGGAGAACATTATGCTGCCTGTAACATTGTTCAGCATGACCGTTTGGTGGTGGGTAAGTGATGGTCTGGGGAAGCATATCCATGGAGGGATGCACAGACCTCTACAGGCTAGACAATGGCACTCTGACTGCCATTAGGTATCGGGATGAAATCCTTGGACCCATTGTCAGACCCTACTCTGGTGCAGTGGGTCCTGGGTTCCTCCTGGTGCACAATGCCTGGCCTCATGTGGCGAGAGTATGCAGCCAGTTCCTGGTGGATGAAGGCATTGATACCATTGAATGGCCCCCACGCCTGCCTGACCTAAATCCAATAGAACACCCCTGGGACATAATGTTTCGGTCCATCTGAGTTGTACCTCTGTCTGTTCAGGAGCTCAGTGATGGCCTGGTCCAGATCTGGGAGGAAATATCCCAGGACACCGTCAGTCATCTCATTAGGAGCATGCCCCAACATTGTCAGGTATGCCTTCAAGCACGTAGGGGCCATACAAACTACTGAGTACCATTCTGAGTTACTGCAATGAAATTTCAGCAAAATTGACTAGTCTTCTGCATCTTTTTTTAACTTTGATTTTTGGGATGTCTTTGAATTCAGCCCTCTGTAGGTTGATCATTTTCATTTTCCTCAAACGATGTGACATTCTTTCATTCCTAACACATTACCCAGTCCATATCAGTATAGATATCCAGCATGATATTTTCCCCCATTGAGATCTGATGTGTTTTCAAAGTGTTACTTTCATTTTTTTGAGCAGTGTATATAAAGAAACAAAACCAATAAAAATATTTGTACACTACGCAGTGTCTTTATGTTTGCGTCTCTTAAACCTACACAGATTTCACAATCATAAAATCAAAATCAAATGAAACAGTCCCACAATGTGACCAATGGGTCTTCACTGTTCACATGCTTGCTTTGGAGTACAGTGATTGGTGATAGCACAAGCACATGCACAGTGAAGACCCAGTTGTCACATTGTGGGACTGTTTCATTTGACTTTATTTTTCATGGTTTTATGACTGTGAAATCTGTGTGGGTTCAAGAGACACGAACATAAGGAACACTGCATGTTTGAAAAATATTTTTATTCGTTTTGTTTCTTTCTACCGTATATACTCGAGTATAAGTCATTCCGAGTATAAGTCGAGGCCCTAATTTAACACAAAAAAATGGGAAAAACTTATTGACCCGAGTATAAGACGAGGGTGAGAAATGCAGCAGCTACTGCAAGTGGAAAAAGAGGGTCAACAATGCCCATCTGCAGCTGTATACCTCCCTATGTCCTGTGCATGTGTCCTGTGCATATGTGCATATGTGTCCTGTGTATATGTGCATGTGTCATGTGTATATGTACCTATGTCATGTACCTGTGTATATGTGCATGTGTATATGTACCTGTGTCCTGTGTATGTGTATATGTACCTGTGTGCATGTGTCTGTGTGTGTGTGCATCCTAGCTGTGTCCTGTGCATCCTCCGTGCGCCGCTCTGCACCGATCAGCGTTTAGTATTCACTGTCACTGCCATTCACTGTTCAAAAGCCGCGCCTCCTCCTCATCCAAAAAACTCAATTTCCCAGCAGTCAGCGGTCAGCCTATCACAGACATTCTCTCATCCTCATACCACGGACGAGGATAAGAGAATGTCTGTGATAGGCTGTACACTGACTGCCTATCACAGACGAGGAGGCGCAGCTTTTGAACAGTGAGAGCCGCTGCCGAGTGCACGCTGATCATGTAGGCAGATGGCGGTGACTCGTGTATAAGTCGAAGGGGGCACTTTCAGCCCCAAAAAAGGGGCTGAAAAATTCGACTTATACACGAGTATATACGGTATATATATTTGTAATATTTTTTGGCACGAGAGGCTAAAAATATATGCTTGAATTGATTGAATTCACAAGTCCATAGCCCAACTCTCGAAAATGCCAATTGACCGAGTGGTCTGTTAAAAGAAGTTGAAAAATAACATACTTACTGGCCGAATCTCCAGGTGAAACTAAAGGAAGAAAAATCTAAAAGAAAATAAACAAATGCAGTCTCCACATCTAAGAAATGGTAAGCTGCAATTTAATACATTTTTGTTTTTGTGTTTAATAATGCTTTAAGGGGACTCATATAAGCACTCCATTAAAGATTTAATGTGGAACAGCGCAATTAAGATGCATTAAACAGACGCTCAGGGTCGGTTTCATAAATAGATTTTTTTTCCTTTTGAGCAGAATCATTCCTAAAATTAAAACATAATCAGATTATAGTGTAAGCAAAACTCCTAAATGCCTTCTGTTATCATTTATAGGATAACTATACCTAGCATGGCTTTGCCTTCATCTTCCAGTTCAAAGCGCAAGGTTTGCAACTCCTGTTCCATCTCCACTCGCAGCATGTCCATGACCTGCTTGTGGGCATCTTTTACAGACTGGAGCTCTTCTGAGTATTTTTGATGCAAGCGGTCTTCCAGATCCTGTGTAACAGGAGAAAAATAAAAAAATCTAACACAGGAAAATAACCAGTATGTACTATTCATTCTCTGGTGATAGACAAATTGCATGTACAAGACAAGAAAATTGAGCAAATTATCTTAACAGAACAAAGCACTTTACTGCTAGAATACCAATCTTCTTGTAATGCTGTGCATCCTGTCTGCTCTCACAATTGTTTTTCTTTTCCTTTTTTCTCCTTAAAGCAAACCAGGGGTTTGTCTGTATGGCCCCACAAAAAGCATGTGCTCTCCTCCCTCCCCTGTCCCTCTGTTTGACCACTAGGGACAAAGAAAAATACCCATTACATCTGAGTATGGGGAAGCATTTGACTCACTCCTCTCCCTTCCATGTGACAGTGCTGGGGCTTGGTGATTAGCTGCTCAGGCACTCAGAACTGTCACATGGGGCAAAGAGAGAGCCATCAGGCTTAGGGATTCCTCTGTTCACTCCCATTAACCAAATAGTGTAGGGGAGGTGTTTAGTGGAAGCAAAGCACAGGTTCACTTGAGCGGTGGTAGGATAGGCAGTGGGCCGTTTTTTTACCTTAATGCAGGTAATGTATTAAGGTAAAGAAATATTTTGAGTTAAGAACCACTTTTCGAACTGTAAAGAAAAATACCCAAATGTAATATATTACAAAATACCTATTCACACCTAACATCTGTAATATGCTCCATGCTAAATGGCAGCCTTATATTAGCGCGAGACAGATAAAAAAAAAAAGAAAAACAAGGTTAACTTGCTTTTTGCTCTTGGTCCTTTGCTTCCTCCATACTTTGGAATGCCAACATGTGAGCTTCTTGCAGTGACTTCTGCCTCTGCTGGTGTTCCTCCTCCAATTCTTGAAGCTCTCGAGTGAGGCGTTGTCGCTCTTGACTAAACTGTGACTGCAATTGCTGCAAAGCATTCTGGGACTGGCACAGCTGCATTTCTAGGTTTTGCTTCAGCAATGAAATCTAACACGCATAAAAAAGGCCAGACAGAAAAAAATTAGATTGACAGGGAGTAAGTGCAAAAAATATGAGATGATTGCAGCTGTACATTTCCATTTCAATGAGACACACGTTTTGCTTTTCTAAGCTCTTCTACTGTCAGCAACCAGTGCATAAACTATATTACATTACTAAGTAATACGTCCATGACTGTTATTTTTTTCATCATGATTATTAAAATCTGCATTTAATAGTGCATGTTTTGGTTTGCTTTTAAGACATGTATTTTGAATCCCCTTAAAGTGGAACAATACTCAAATGTTAACTCAAAAGACCTTGGAGTGAGGTAAATCTAGTTGCATACATTACACCTACTTTCATTGCCCCTATCCAGAAAAATTATTTTGTAATATTCCAGAGTCACAACACACTACCTCGCCACCCTGCAACCTGACAGCGGTTGGTAAAATCCCAGAGAATTCTATCAGGGCAAAAACAAATTTCACTGGGAGCAGATGTATGGCTGCTCCCAAATTTTTACATAAAAAACCCTTTATATCAGAATATTGAGGCTAGTGTAATGTAAATGATTATATTCATACCACCCCATATAGAGATCATGAAATCACAAAGTATTTCCCAAACCTATTTTAATAGACGGAAAGATAAAAAAAAAAAAAAAAAATCATAGAAAGACTGAATACTCACTTTACAGGAGAGTATGCTGTTTAAGGCTTCTTTATGTAATTGTTACATGAAAAAAGCTCACAGATCTAAGATCTATGCTAGCTGAAAGGGGGGATCAAGAAATTCATTTTTGCAAAGATCACATGGTAAAATACCTAGACCAGTGATGGCGAACCTTGGCACCCCAGATGTTTTGCAACAACATTTCCCATGATGCTAAACTACACTGCAGAGTGCATGAGCATCGTAGGAAATGTAGGTCTGGGGTGCCAAGGTTCGCCATCACTGACCCAAACTTTTGTTCATGTGATTAGCACTGGAGGGAGCTTAGAGTACTATTTTTTCTAGGAAAAATAAATGTTTCAGCTCTTGTATTTACTTATTGATTACAGCAGTACTGGTAACATAGATTTCTGTTAATATTTAAAGTGTTTGTTACCCCAACATTTCATATTCCTGATATGTGCCTGCTGTACCATGTATGAAAAAGTCTCCTGTTCTCTTAGTGTTGCTTCTTTTGTGTGAAATCCCTGGTGTTCCTGCCAATCCCTCTGCTTTCCTATTAATAACTGTCTACACTAAGCAGGAGATCACACTGTGGTCAGTTCTCTAGCTGTACTGGGAACCCACTCTGCTCTCCTCCAATGAACAGACTTGTCCTGACATGCCCCCCCGCTGCTCAGCCTTTCACTGGGAAGATCAGTGTGCCATTGCTTCTCCTCCCCCCAGCTCTTATGCAGCTAAGAACAGAGGGAATGTGATCACTTATAAAAAAGGGAAAAAGAGGTATTTATAATTTTTTTATATCTATACACAAATGTTTTGTCTTTAATTTCTTTTTTAACCACTTGCTTACTGGACACTTAAACCCCCCTCCTATCCAGACCAATTTTCAGCTTTCAGCAGTGACGCAATTTGAATGACAATTGCGCGGTCATACAACACTGTACCCAAATGAAATTTTTATCATTTTTTCCCCACAAATAGAGCTTTCTTTTGGTGGTATTTGATCACCTCTGCGCTTTTTATTTTTTGTTAAAAAAAGTAAAAAGACTGAATTAAAAAAAATATATATATATATTTTTTTATATTTTGTTATAAAAAAATTAAAACAGGTCATTTTTCTCCTTCATTGATGTACGCTGATGAGGCGGCAGTGATGGGCACTGATAGGCGGCAGTGATGGGCACTGATGGGTGGCAGTGATGGGCACTGATGGGTGGCAATAATGGGCACTGATCTGTTACACTGATAGGCAGCACTGCTAGGTGGCACTGATTGGCACTACTGGTGGACATTGATAGCTGGCACTTGTGGGCACTGTTCGGTGGCACTTGTGGGCACTGTTCGGTGGCACTTTGGGCACTGTTAGGTGGCACTTTGGGCACTATTAGGTGGCACTGTGGGCACTGTCAGGTGGCACTGTTAAGAAGCACAGATGAGGCAGATGTGCCTCTTCCTCTTCGGGACCTTTGTCCCTCTCATCTGAGCCGGTGATCGGCTTTTTTTTCTACTCACGCTATTAGCGTGAGTAGAAAAAGAAAACGATTACCAATCTTTTGTTTACATCATGTGATCAGCTGTCATTGGCTGACAGCTGATCACATGGTAAGGGACCGGGACCGGCCCCTTACTCGGATCGGTGATCAGCCGAGTCTCAGTGACTCGGTGATCACAGCGCGCTCGGCGCGCACCCTGCAGGGCACATGCACAGGGGAGGCCGTCATATGACGTCCTCCCGGGAATTCAGGCCCGCGCTGTGGCTGTCATTCGGCCATAGCGCGGATGGCAGATGGTTAAACTGAATGGGTTGTTTTACAAGGTGATTGTTTACAATCACTTTAAGTGTAGGTCTATGTTATGCTATACTTTTAGTGGTTGATTTACTAAAGGCAAAAAGACTGCTCCAGAGCTTAGTAAATGAGGTAAACCTTCACTTTGCAAAGAATACCCAATCACATGCAAGGAAAATATAAAAAAAACAGCATTTTTGCTTGCACATGATTGGATGATGGAAGTCAGCAGAGCGTCTACTCATTTACTAAACTCTGGAGCAACTGCACTTAGAAAAGTGCACAGTCTATATGCCTTTAGTAACTCAACCCTTTAGTGTCAAGGCATATATTAGACAAAAATGACATGACCGAAATACCTTCAAACTTTCCTGAAGCTAAACTAAAGTCTAATATGAAAAGCTTACAAGTAGGAATGGCTATTTATTGCAGAGGAGACATGCAATGTGTCTTCTACTATAAAATAAATTTACCTGCCTGATCACACTGTTCTGTAGCTCAGTTTTGCACAGCTCAGTTTACAATTCTAGAACGGTGTCTGTGTGCTAGGATGACTAAGCTCCTGCATATGTATGGGAGTTAAGTTATCCCACCCTGACCAATCAAGACGTCTGAGCACCACAGCCGGAAAAAGCTGGGAAGAAGGTAACCTCACTGGCATGGGACCTCACGGATGAAGTACCGTTGGAGCAGAAGACATTAATGCAGACTTTAGTTCTGCTTTATTAAAATAGAGCTAGCTTGAACAATCAACATAAAATGTCAAGCATTTCATTGTCAACCCTTTGAGGGGGTAAAATTTGTACTTACATTTACCTGTCTGCTCAGTGTTCAGTTCTGCACACCCCAGTTTACATTCCCAGGATAGTGTCTGTACAAGAATGACTGAACTCCTGCGCAGCGTGTATTGGAATTCAAGTTGCTGCTAGTAAAGGTGAAAGATAAGTTTCTTTTTTTTTTTTAATAGGCTTAATTAATTGATATTTGGTTTAATATGAGGAAATAACTAAATATTTGGTCAAAGAAACTGCGGATTATAATAAGGACACAATGGGGGAGATTTACTAAAACTAGTGCACTCAGAATCTGGTGCAGCTGTGCATGGTAGCCAATCAGCTTCTATCCCCAGCTTGTTCAATTAAAGGGGTTGTAAAGGTAATTTTTTTTTTTTTTTAAATAACAAACAAGTTATACTTACCTTCACTGTGCAGCTCCTTTTGCACAGAGTGGCCCCGAACCTGGTCTTCTGGGGTCCCTCGGCGGCTGTTTCAGCTCCTCCCCGCAAGGACTCACCACCTTAATGCGAGCTCCCTCGCATGGTGGTTAGTTCTTGCGGGCGCGCTCCCGTGATACAGCCGGCGGCTATAGCCGCTCACTGTATCACTCGGCCCCGCCCCCTGGCACGCTGCGTCATTGGATGTGATTGACAGCAGTGCAAGCCAATGGCTGCGCTGCTTTCAATCCATCCACTGTAGCCAATCAGCGGCCAGGCTGAGCAGCGAAGAGGATGTCGGGAGCGAGTGTGGAACTTTCGAGGGGGTCAGGTAAGTGAAACAGGGGGGCTGGGGGCAGCGGTATTGTTGGAAGTTTTTTCACCTTAACCCCCCCTAGCGGTATTCCCGAGTCTGGCTCGGGGTGGATTTTCAATACCAAAAGAGGTATCCCCGAGCCAGACTCGGGATCGCATCGCAGGATCCAGGAAGAGTTTACTTACCTTGTCCCCTGGATCCTGCGATGTCTCCCCGCTGTGATCGGCGAGCCGCTGTGTCTCGCTCGATTCACAGTGCCGAGCTCCGTTCCCTGCGAGTGTTGCGACGCATGGGGACGGAGTTCGGCGGCAAATTCAAAAAGTGAAACACACAGTATAGATACAGTATACTGTAATCTTACAGATTACAGTACTGTATCAAATAATTACACATCCCCTTTGTCCCTAGTGGTCTGTCCAGTGTCCTGCATGAAGTTTTATATTATAAATACTGTTCTTTCTGCCTGGAAACTGGAGATTGTCCATAGCAACCAAAACTGTTCCCTTTACATCAAAAGTGGCTTTAGAGCAGCTAGAAAACAGCGATAATAAATTAGAATCACTTGCAGAATTGAGCGATAGTGATTTGTGGGAAAATCCGTCATCAAACACTAAAAGTAACGAAAGCGACAATTCTGCAACTGAGCAAATTTCAGTGTTTTTGATTTGATTACATTATTGAATAATTTTTATTATTATTATATTATTATTTGTTATAATTATTTATAGTTATTTATTATATTATAATTTTTTATTTAGTTTTTCAAACTTTATCATACCCGGGATGTCTACTAGAATCTTGTTTAGACAGATTTAAGTGAATTATTCCTAAGAATTACAGGCCTACAATATAAAACGCCAAATTTCTGTGCAAAATAATGGTACCGCTTTCAGCACCTAAAATCTGAAATAATCATACCGACAGGGAGGTTAATGCATAGAATGCATTAAGGTGAAAAAACTTTTACGTTTACAACCCCTTTAAGCTTTGGCAATAAAACCTGGAATTGTGGGAAAGTGCAGCGCTAGAAGGTATTTGAATAGTCTGTAAGCCTATTCAGTATATTGCTACTAGTGTTATAGAAACGTGATACCAAATAAAACTAAAAATTACGTATAGTGAAATAAGCAAAAATAATAATAATAATGATAATACTCTTGGTTATATAACTTAGTCGTACATATAGTGAAATAACCAAAAACATATACAAAAAAATTAACAAATTGTTGATCTTAGTTATATAGGCTTAGTAAATAAAACCTGGAAGCTGATTGGTATCTGTGCAGAATTGCACCTGATTTTGCACTCTCCAACTTTAATAAATAAACCCTGAGTTGCCTGAAAGAGGAAATGTCATACTTGAAACTAAGAGGAAGACTGTGGACTACTGTAGTGGTTCTCAACCTCAGTTCTCAAGTACCCCCAAAAGGCCATGTTTTGGGAATTTCTCTTAGATAACATAGCTGTCCAAAATACCAAGCCATTGACTCTGATTTAAAGTACCTGTGCAAGATAAAGGAAAACCTGCAAACATGGCCTGTTGGGGGTACTTGAGGACTGAGGTTGAGAACCACTGGACTACTGGTATTGGCAGCATATAAGGGTTGATTTACTAAAACAGGAGAGTGCAAAATCTGGTGCAGCTGTGCATGGTAGCCAATCAGCTTCTAACTTTAACTTGTTCAATTAAGCTTTGACCAAAAATCTGGAAGCTGATTGATTTTTATGCAGAGCTGCACCAGATTTTGCATTCTTCCGTTTTAGGAAAAAGTGTCCTTTTCTACATTTTCAAACACAAAACCATATGCTACTTGCCTGTCAACTTATAGTACTTGTCAATTGATGTTTCTGTGTTTTAACTGTTAAATACCTGTGATGTGAAGGGAGTTTGTTGACAGATTCAACAGATTCCCATCATTTAGGATGCCCGATTCTCAACTATTTCTAACCACATATGCAATTGCATTTCTATCAAGGCTACAAAATGCTGTTGTTTTGGACATATTACAGTGTATGTCAACTTCCCATGCTGCTTAGATGTTGTTTCATTGACTGTTTACATGCCTTTTACATGTATGATTGTAGATGCTTCTAGCCTTAAAGTGGTTGTAAAGGCAGGTTTTTTATCTTAGATAATAAATAGCAGCGCTCAATAAACTAAATAACATACACCAATAATATTAAATGATGTAAAGAAGTGAAAGTGCTAATGACATGAAGGAT
This sequence comes from Aquarana catesbeiana, assembly GCF_042186555.1. Taxonomy (NCBI): domain Eukaryota; kingdom Metazoa; phylum Chordata; class Amphibia; order Anura; family Ranidae; genus Aquarana; species Aquarana catesbeiana. The sequence goes on from NC_133327.1 coordinate 385,657,646, forward strand.
TAGGTATATATGAGATTTGACTATCATATAAACTGTATAAACGTGAAATTGAACAAATCAAAAGCAACACTAAATGGGCAATAATAAAAGTCCATCTAGATGTGAGTGAAAAAGTCCAAAACCCAGATCACAATCTTCATAGTGATATTGGGAAGGTGAGGAGGTCTTTTTTAAATATAAGTGTACGTAACAATAATATTTAATATATGAAATCCTTTGCTAATACATGTGCATTTATTTATTTATTTTCTCTTCTCTACACTTACATGCAGATCAAGCTATCCTGTGAAAATGACAGTTACAGGGGTCCAGACAAACTATAAAAATGCTGTGGTGCTTACAAAAATTTTCTTTTATTCTCATGGTTTATATCTTTATTTTTTCATGGCTGCTGCAGCTGCTCAAGCAAACCTAGTAATGTGCCAGTAATATTATAAAAGTACATGAAAACAAAAAAATTAATTTATATACTGAAAGATAAAACATTTTTGGGGCCAATAGGTTCATTTAAAATGATGGTTGTTTTCCAGGTATGCTGCTAGTCGTGTGAACTGGTGTCAGGATCAAATTTTTGCATAGCCAACATACAGTATCTCACAAAAGTGAGTACACCCCTCACACTTTGGTAAATATTTTATTATATTTTTTCATGTGACAATACTGAAGAAATGACACTTTGGTACAATGTAAAGTAGTGATTGTACAGCTTGTATAACAGTGTAAATTTGCTGTCCCCTCAAAATAACTCAACACACAGCCATTAATGTCTAAACCGCTGGCAAAAAAAGTGAGTACACCCCTAAGTGAAAATTTAATTTTTTTATTTATTTATTTCAGGTACTTATATAGCACCGTCAATTTACGCAGCGCTTTACATATACATTGTACATTCACATCAGTCCCTACCCTCAAAGAGCTTACAATCTAAGGTCCCTAACTCACATTTATACATACTAGGGACAATTTAGACAGGATCTAATTAACCTACCAGCATGTCTTTGGAGTGTGGGAGGAAACCGGAGTACCCGGAGGAAACCCACGCAGGCACAGGGAGAACATGCAAACTCCAAGCAGGTAGTGTCGTGGTTGGGATTCGAACCAGTGACCCTTCTTACTGCTAGGTGAGAGTGCTACCACTACACCACTGTGCCGCGAAAATGTCTACATTGGGCCCACAGTGTCAATATTTTGTGTGGCCACCATTATTTTCCAGCACTGCCTTAACCCTCTTGGGCATGGAGTTCACCAGAGCTTCACAGGTTGCTGCTGGAGTCCTCTTCCACTTCACCATGATGACATCACGGAGCTGGTGGATGTTAGAGACCCTGCACTCCTCCACTTTGCATTTGAGGATGCCCCACAGATGCTCAATAGGGTTTAGGTCTGGAGACATGCTTGTCCAGTCCATCACCTTTACCCTCAGATTGTTTAGCAAGGCAGCGGTTGTCTTGGAGGTGTGTTTGGGTCGTTATCATGTTGGAATACTGCCCTGTGGCCCAGTCTCCAAAGGGAGGGGATCATGCTCTGCTTCGGTATGCCACAGTACATGTTGGCATTTATGGTTCCCTCAATGAACTGTAGCTCCCCAGTGCCAGCAGCACTCATGCAGCCTCAGACCATGACACTCCCACCACCATGCTTGACTGTAGGCAACACATACTTGTCTTTGTACTCCTCACCTGGTTGCCGCCACACACGCTTGACACCATCTAGACCAAATAAGTTTATCTTGGTCTCATCAGATCACAGGACATGGTTCCAGTAATCCGTGTCCTTAGTCTGCTTGTCTTCAGCAAACTGCGGGCTTTCTTGTGCATCATCTTTAGAAGAGGCTTCCTTCTGAGACAACAGCCATGCAGACCAATTTGATGCAGTGTGCGGTGTATGGTCTGAGCACTGACAGGCTGATCCCCCACCCCTTCAACCTCTGCAGCAGTTCTGAGAGCGATAGCACCAAATTTAACACACCTGCTCCCCATTCACACCTGAGACCACTAATGAGTCACATGGCACAGGGGAGGGAAAATGGCTACTTAGGCCCAATTTAGACATTTTTGTGTGTTGAGTTATTTTGAGGGGACAGCAAATTTACACTGTTATACAAGCTGTACACTCACTACTTTACATTGTAGCAAAGTGTCATTTCTTCAGTATTGTCACATGAAAAGATATAATAAAATACTGTAGTTACAAAAATGTGAGGGGTGTACTCACTTTTGTGAGATACTGTAGGCCTTGGCCTAGGGCAGCACACAATGCACTTGCGTGCATATCTTGGTAGTTGATACAAAAAATTAAAGCCCAATTAAATTAGCTAAATACATTTCTGGTGTGTTTGAATGTCTTATAGTCTGTTTTCTTAAATAATCAGGTTCCTTGCACTCTGTGTGATAGAAACAATCTCTTTGCAGAGGTCTGACAAAGCCCCTGCTGAGCGAGAGCCAGAGCTCTCCAATCAGTGAGGAGGATTAGCTTTGCTGATTAAAGAACTATTGGTCTGACCCAGCAGAGATGTGTGAGATCACTGCTTCACCATTGAGAGCAAGGGTCACGCAGCTGCTGTTAGGGGACAGGCTTTTCTACTTAGGCTGTGCCTTCTTTAGAAAGAAAATTAAATTTAAGAAGTTGAACACTTGTTTTGATGCACCTGGAATATATTTAGCTGATGTAAGCTAAAGGTTCAATTGAGCTTTAACCCTACTGTCGTTTTAAACATCAGTGGCAGTGGGGGGTTTTACACACACTCCCGGCTGCAACAGCAGCTAGGAGTGTGTGTATGTTTCCCAAAGCTGAATGGCAGGTGTTGCCGAGGAGAGGGGAGGGAGACCAGTAAACGTCCAATTGATGATCTCCCCTAGCTACAAGGAACCCGTGTATATAGTCACTTCCATTTCCAGGTGTCACTTTCCCTTCAGTTCCCTTGATGTCTCATTAAAAGGGAACATGTCACAAAGACATTATATCACATAGGGAACTTTTGGTCCTCTATACTCGCACATACACGTGTAAACACACCCGTTGGAGGCGCCTATGTATGAAACTGACTGACGCTTACGCCTGAGTGAGAGCAAATTGCTAGGGTCATTATTCATGGTTAACTCTAAAGTGATGACCTGTGGGGCCTTTAAAGCATCACCTATGGAAAATAAAGGATACTGAAGTTTGTTGTTGTTTTATGAACATGTGCAATTTTAAAGCTTGACATGTTGGGTATCTATTTACTTGGCTCATCATCCTTTAAAATTTACCAAAAAACAGAAAATATAATGAGTGTGTGGGCCTTAAAATGAAAAGTTTCTACTAAAATTCTACGCTTGATGAACTGTTGCACAAATATCACGTGACATAAAACATTGGAACTACTGCTATGTTATTCTTCAGCGTCTCTGCTTATAGTAAGTATATCTTGTTTAGGGGTTTAAGTAATCTTTAGGCCTAAAATTACATTTTAAACATGAGTGCAAAAAATGCAAAAATGGCCTCTGGCAGTGAAAGGGTTGAACAAGAATATTCAAGGCTGAAGTTGAGAAGAGTATCATGTGAACAGCAGTTGAACATAGTAACAAAAAACTGGCCACTGCCCCCACCTATAACTGGCCTTCACAGCAAGGAGCACATGGAGGGCCATATACATGTAAGACAAAAACAATTCCATAGCTCAACTCACCAACCAGTCTGCTGACCAACCAAATTACCTGTCTAACCATCTGTTAAAAGCAGGGGTTTAGTTAGCACACATTTGCAAACGCATGTAAAAGTTGCAAGGCCTCGTCACGGCACCCTGTGTTGCTTGCAGTCCTAACACTACAAATTTATAAGTGTCTCCACAGTGGAAGCACATGCATGGAATGGATAGATGTGGGGCAGGTGAGCCTGGAGGCAGCCCAGGCCCCCTTAAAGGAATAGGAGCACACTGGACACCCAGTCCGGGGACACACTGGGCACCTTCGCTGTCATTGTGCTCTTGCTGGGTGTCCAGCTTGCTCCTGTTCCTTTAAGGGGGCCTGGGCTGCCTCCAGCGTTAGGACTGCAAGCAACACAGGGTGCCGTGACGAGGCCTTGTAGCTTTCACATGCGTTTGCAAATGTGTGCTATCTAAACCCCTGCTTTTAACAGACGGTTAGACAGGTAATTTAGTCGGTCAGCAGACTGGTTGGTGAGTTGAGCTATGGAATTGTTTTTGTCTTACAAGCAGTTGAACATAGGTCAGTTTATCCTGTACAGCTGCATGGAACACATGTCACTCTACATGCACATAAACATGACCCTTTGCACAAAGGTACAGGTCTATGTGCTCATGTGAATGAGGCCTAAGAAATCTTTTAGTTATCAGTTTCTAAGGCTGGCCATACATTATACAATTTTTTTATTTGATTTCCTTTAGATTTATCTTCATGTAGTACGAGGGCCTGCCTGATTGGATACAAATTGAAAGTGTTTATGTGTGACCTCATATTATATGGTTTTGGTAAATCTAAAGAAAAATTGTACAAGAAAATTGTATAATGTATGGCCAGCCTAAGTGTACTGAGGCAGTCATTTTCAGTCCTGATCTCGTCAGTTTGATACTAAAGCTAGCTAGTTGACTACAATAGGGAAAAATCATGGCACAACATAGCTGGGCTAAGGTGTGTGAATCTGGCCCTGCCTACTGCTACAGATTTCTGTTAAAAAGTCTGTTTTGGTATATACCTTCAACTCATTTCAAAAAGTATTATCAATAGGTGAAATTATGGGGGGTATTTACTAAAACTGGAGCACTCAGAATCTGGTGCAGCTATTCACGGTAGCCAATCAGCTTCCAAATTCAGCTTGTCCAATTAAGCTTTAACAATACAACTTGGAAGCTGATTGGTTTAAATGCAGAGTTGCACCAGATTTTGCACACTCCAGTTTTAGTAAATCACTCTTTTGTGTTCATATCAGCCAAAAATCATGCATTCTATTGTTTAGGAGCGGCATTCACCAGCAACATTTACATTTTTAAGTTGGTGAATATATTGTCCATGAGCTAGTTACTTCATTGTTCTGCTTTTTTTTTTTTTATACAGAGAGACTGAATTGGGCTTTAATAATTGCTTAGTCTCAAAATATCTCATAATATATTTATGGAGCATAGTTTATTTCTCAGAAGAAACATGCATTTAATGAAGTAGTGTAATCATCGTACTGCATAGGACATTGTTCCTGTCAACAGAGCAACTGTAGTTACTAAAATTATCCCACGGAATAACCATTTATGTCGTTACAGCTCTGTAAAACTGATGTCTACAGTGTATTGATCATTTCACACCCGAACCAATTAAATGCCATCCAAATCATGCTTCTTGTCAGGCTCTGAACACAGCCAGCCTTCGGTAACATCACAAAGCAAATGAATTTACAACTGCCAAAGCAGGATATAGGGCTTTAATGTCTAATGTAAGCTGCGGTACAATCAATAGATTGCTCTGCTGCTGATCCACTTCCAGGGAGATTGATTTCCGATACTTAAGTGTACACAGATTAATGCCAGTGCTATTGCATGTAGCTAGTAAATTGATGTAGCAAATAAAAGCAAGCATTCTGTGGACAAGCTGCAGTGCACATGATGATGCAAGCATGCTTTTATGTCAACACTGTATGTACAGGTGACTTACATTACTGATGGATTTATGTAAAGCTTCACCCAGAGAGTGCCGCTATGAAGAAAAGATTACAACAGTAAAGGGAAACATTCAGACATCAACACAGCAAAAGGAAATAACAAAGGTGGATGACATATACAACTATTGTACTTACAGCTAGATATTACAAACAGGACATATGTAGGTTAGACAAAAACGGAATAAGACAAAAAATGGATATTATTACTACTACTATGTTGATGATCCATAATCAAGCAAGAATAGTGGAGTGCACCACACAAAACCTGAATCAGGTTCACTTAAGGCAGCACTGCATCTGGAGTGTAGACTAAAGGCCCGTACACACGATCGGACTTTCCAACGGGAAATGTTTGATGTCAGGCTGTTGGCGGAAAATCCGACTGTGTGTATGCTCCATCAGACAATTGTTGTCGGACTTTCCGCCAACAAATGTTGGCTAGCATGTTTTCAAATTTTCCGCCAACAAATGTGTGTTGTCAGATTTTCCGATCGTGTGTACACAAGTCAGTCGGACAAAAGTCCAAAGTACAAACACGCATGCTCGGAAGCAGAAGCGGTCGGTCTTGTAAACTAGCATTTGTAATGGAGAATTAACATTGGTGACGTGGCAAATTATGAAATTTCCAAATGCAGCGTACATTCTCTTCTTCTCTAATGGGATAATAATGAAGCTGTTTTGCTGGTGATACTGATGGAGTTATTGCAAACAAATTTTCAAAGGCTTTTTTTTTTTGTTGGTGTCCCTTGTCAATTTTACATTGTATTTTTTAAAATGTAACTGCTTACTCCCAAACTGTCATTTGAAGTACAACAAATAGCCAAGTATTATTCTCCACAATTTTTTTATTGTGCATTAAAAAAAAATTAAAAAAAGTTAGACATGCTATCTGCCAATAGAACTTAACCAAAAAGTGCATTCTATGCATCCAAAAATATACCAAATCAAATAATTATTCAACCAAAAAAATAATGTCAAAGCAATAACTCCAAGGCCAATAATAAATAACACGTTATCTCCTCCGATTCCGCAACATGTATGGTTGACGAACGGCCGTTCAGAAACGAATTGAAAAGCACGAAATGAAAAGCGCGAACTGAAAAGCATTAAATGAAAAACACGAAATGAAAAACACGAAAAGAAAAGCACGAAATCAACACTCACCAAACTTCTACTAACACGAAATTAGCAGAAGGACCTCAAAGGGTGGCGCTAAAGAGCTGAAAAACCACGTAGTACGTCTAGTATGTCACTACGTCCTTAATTGTTGGCCAACATTTGTGTGACCGTGTGTATGCAAGACAAGTTTGAGCCAACGCCCTAAGGACAAAATTCCATGGTTTTGTTGGCCAACAATCCGATCGTGTGTACGAGGCAAAAGGGTTCCATACTCTCCTGAGAAGCCAGGGCCACTGATAGGGGAGGGTACAAACAGTAGAAATCTGCAAGCTTGGGAAGCAGCCTGTGGGCTCCCTCTCCTATTATTATTATTACAGGTACTTACAGTATATAGCACCCTCAATTTACACAGCGCTTTACATATATATTATACATTCGCATCAGTTTCTGCTCTCAAGGAACTTACAATCTAAGGTCTCTTAAGTGTGTTAAAGACAGTGCTTTTGCTCAATAAATAGTGCATTAAATCTAATATACTAAATAAATAAATAAAAATCTCTATAAATTGATCATAATAACAAACATGTAACACTGTGTAAACATATTTTAAGTGCAAATTATTCCCACTTATTCCCAAGTAACTTAAAAATTACATATAAATATATTAACAACACATAAATTGTAAAATGTCCAAGTATTTGAAAAACAATTCCATTATCATTCCAACATGATAAATACATTTTAAATTCCTATAATGTTTCTTCCTACATCCACCACAACACCAAGTGAATCCATCACCGCCTGTATTAAATGGACTCACCAGAGGTATCTGCTGGTAAAGTTATAAACCAGCCAAAAATGCATTTCCCTCTGAGTAACAATCTGCGGTGTCTGCAATTATCTTGTTTCAATACCCATAGGGGCATCAATTCACCCATCCATATGTCAGAGGAGAGAAGAGTACTTATCTAATTCACATTCATACATACACATATTAGGGCCAAATTACCTACCAGCATGTCTTTGGAGGATGGGAGGAAACCCACGTAGGCACGGGGAGAATGTGCAAGGTCCAGGCAGGTAGTGTCATGGTTGGAATTCGAATTCCATTAGGCAGAAGTGCTAGCCACTTAGCCACTGTGCTGCTTCTATCACTTTGCCATTCACTGATGGACCCCCAAAAACACCACTCTGCCAAAACACCAGACTCTATTCTTAAAAAAAAGGCAAAAGCTATGTTGGCCAAGGCAGGTGGCACCAATGTCACTTTCAGAATGCTCCTCTTGCTGATTGTGACACTGCCTCACCTGGCTGCTGTGTTCTCTTTTGCAGAAAGGGGTACATGGTCAATGCACAAAAGAGTTCCTCCACTCCAAGGCAGCAGCTCCAGTCACGGTTGTCTTTAGTTACAGCTATAGAGTGTATGGCAGAGAAGATTTACAGACCCTGTGTTGTATACTCTCTGTAATGGTGTGCAAAAAGAGGATAGAGATTGGAGTGGGACTTTGCATGAGGCATGTCAAAGAGTAAATAACTAATTCTTTACCGAGAAAGTAGATTTTTATGTAATGTCATAGCACCAAATCGATGGTCCATAATGTCACAATTATATCAATAATCAATATTATACAGAATAGCGTAATCACAAGATTTACAAACTAATATTCATATAAAAAATACTTAATATAATTAGTCACTGGGCATGATGGTACAGTCAATACAGAATAAATCAAATGATATACATGATTGGTACAGTTAGTGCAAAGATGAATACATAGAAAGATAAAAGCAATTTGGATTTAAAAATTGGGGCATCCATTAGATGTTAACTCAACGCGTTTCATGGTTTTCGACCAATCATCAGGAGTCAGATGCATATATATACTGAAAAAGTTGAAATAATGAAAGATCTGTTAGTCTAAGAAAAAGAAACAGCCAGTTTCAATAATACTCACAAAAAACCAAGGTTGGTCATGGCTCCTAGGGTGAGATTTGTTGGTGGTCCAGATTGAACATAGTCTCACCCTGGGTTGAGGCAGATCACAGTACATCATCACATGGGAATGTGCAAATATGCTGCACTGGGCACCCCATTCTAAGAATAGGAAAATATGTGGTAATTAGGTGAGATTGAGAGGGGAGGTGTGTGGTGTGTGTGGCAGGTAAGGGAAGGTGTTACCATAGGTATCCACCAGGGGTTGGTGTATATAGGTGTGAATATGTGAATAAGAAAAAACACAGTGAGAATGAAATCAATATCAAATTGTGTGTACCAAAAGGGTATTGCAACAAAAGACCAAGTGAATGTAAATGGAAGTGAAGGGGGTGTGTGAGGGGGGTATAATTACCTGAAGTTGGTATGTGTGTTGCGCAAGTTGAACACTCCCAACGGGTGACAATGTGTGGACTGAACCGGCGAATGGCTGCCGTTGAAATACCCCAGGTCCGGGCGTGTTCACGCCAACATCATGTGAAGACGCCTGGGCAGCGTAGAGGGATGAGCGGACCTCCCCTCTGTGATACACCAATCATGGTAGGTGCCCGCCCCCTGACGCTGCTGCGTGAGATGGAACGAACACTGGCTCCCGCAGCACGGTGTCATAGGACGCTGCGTGCTGAGCGTGTAACCATGACGCCGATTCGCTGAGGTCCAGCCCGCCCCATTATGTACAAGGATGGGCGGGGGGAAGTGAGCTAGGCGCATCGCAACCCCGGAGCTGAGACCAGAGGAAGCCAGTACCACCACCCACACACCCACAGGAGGCGAGCGGGGGGGGAGCTCTAAGAAAAGGTGGACAGAAAAAATTAAAAGTAAAATTAAAAAATAAAATAAATTAATTATTGATTGAATTGGTTATTAGATATATGTTGGCCAGTAATAAACTGACTAGTTTAAAGATAGTTAAAAAATGGTAATAGGTATATAAATGAATACAATTTTTGTTGGGTTGGTCAGGTCACTAAAGCGGGTGTCTTCCACCCATAACATTGGAAATTTAAGGGAGTTGTGACCTATCCCAGCCTGAGTATAGCAATGACATGCCTCCATCCCTAATTTGTGTGCAAAAAGAGGATAGAGATTGGAGTGGGACTTTGCATGAGGCATATCAAAGAGTAATTAACTAATTCTTTACCGAGAAAGTAGATTTTTATGTAATGTCAAAGCACCAAATCGATGGTCCATAATGTCACAATTATATCAATAATCAATATTATACAGAATAGCGTAATCACAAGATTTACATACTAATATTCATATAAAAAATATTTCATATTTAATATAATTAGTCACTGGGCATGATGGTACAGTCAATACAGAATAAATCAAATGATATACATGATTGGTACAGTTAGTGCAAAGATGAATACATAGAAAGATAAAAGCTATTTGGATTTAAAAATTGGGGCATCCATTAGATGTTAACTCAACACGTTTCATGGTTTTTAACCAATTATCAGGAGTCAGATGCATATATATATACTGAAAAAGTTGAAATGATGAAAGATCTGTTAGTCTAAGAAACCCTCTTTATAGGTGAGAAGTAAGTAAAAAGAAACAGCCAGTTTTAAGAATACTCACAAAAAACCAAGGTTGGTCATGGCTCCTAGGGTGGAATTTGTTGGTGGTCCGGATTGAACATAGTCTCCTAGGGTGGGATTTGTTGGTGTGTCGCAGTATGCAACCAGACCAGGGTAAAGCGACACTGAACCTCGAACTAGAAGCTGACAGTGGCTCCCAGGCCAGGAGACAGCACTGTGGGGCGATGGCACAGTGTGCTAGAGTTAGGCACTGTAACCCCTTCTCTCCCAGAAGCGCAGCATGCTACTCTAGCGGGCTCTTACATCTTTAACCTGTTTCTTGTTGGGTGCTGTGAATGTTTTCTGCTGTGGGTGACATTACACCTTGTATTGTTATTTGATGGGTCTTATGTACATTCATTTTGCTCTACACCTAGTGCATTGTATCACTGGCATTCCAATCATTACAATATGGATCGATCTAAGCTTATTATAGCTACCTTTTATGTTCCAGTTCTTCCCCAAACATACAGGTGACATATTTGGGAATTGGGGATTGTGTTGAGGTCTGTATGTGCTTGTTAAAACTCCCACTTGTGGATTTTGTGAATATTTAGAGTATGGCATACGTTACTATGTACACAGCGGGCTCAAATTTTAAATTTCTCCCAATGTTAATGCCATTTTTTAACACCCACAATTTACAGCGGCACACTGCACACACCATGTCATTAATCTCTTCTGGATGCCAAGACTGAATCCTCCCCAAGAAACAAACATGCCTACATTCCTGTCCTGCTTGGGTAGAATACAGGTTCACTTTAAGGCAGTTCTGCATGGGCAAAGCACAAGTTCACCTTAGGTCACCCAATGCTTATCTCACTTTTACATAACACCGACAACTGTGAAAGAAGGGAATTTCCATAATTTCTTGTCTTGAACAGGAATAGAAATTATATTTTTTATCCTTCCCCTATCCAAAACAAAAAAAAAGATTTTTCTACTTATCACAAAATCTTGTTTTCTTGAGGGACACAGCTTAATAACAATAAGCAATCTAAGGTTATACCGCTGCCTACAGGGAAATTGAACACAAGGCACATAGAAAACTGAAGGGCAGACCCCTTGCCGCTATAACTCCTCCAACTTCACACTTGCACAGTTGTAGCAAACAGTCCAAAGACAGAACAATAGCGTATGAGGGGACAAATCTGTGTCCCTCAGTGAATTACAAGAAAAGGATTTTATTGTGAGCACAAAAATCCTATTTTAGTTATTGTTCATTGAGGGGCATAGCTTGATAATTATCATCCTAGAGACATTCAAAAGCAGCTCAAACAGAGGGGCAGGCACACCATAATAATTAAATACAGGTAAACCATCCCAACAAGAAGATTCCAAACAAAGGTGAAACTAAGGACATTAAAAAGACACTTGCAAAACCTTTTGACCAAAACTAGCATTTGCAGAAGCAGACACATTAACCTTATAGAATGTAAAGAACGTATGTATAAAAGTCCAAGTTGCAGTTTTACAAACCTAAGACACAAGCGCCTGATAATGAAAAGCTGAAAAAAACCTCTCACTGCTAGAGTGGGCTTTAATGGGAAAAGGAGGCACTTTATCGTGTAGCTCAAAGGCCTGCACGACAAAAAGTGGATCTGGAAGCTGCAGAACCTCTTTTTTTAGTATGTTTTGGAATAATAAACAGGATACCATCTGTTTTAAAGAAGCAAACTCTGATGTCCCTCACCACATCCAGGCAATGAAGAGAGATCTGCTTGAGATGCGCTGCAGCTGCAAACAGGGAAGGCAACACAATGTCCTCATTAAGGTATATACAGTATAGAGGCCACTTTGGGTAAAAAGGAGGTCACTAGTCTTACAACAACCTTATCTCTAGGTAAGATCAAGTGAGGCTTTCTACAGGACAATGCTGATAGCTCAGAAACCCTTCTGGACAAAGTGATAATCACAAGAAAGGCTATGGGCTAGCAACACTAAAGAGATGTCCCGAATAGGGGCCTTGAAGCAATACTATATTTAAGTCTCGTGGTTGAAGGGAGGTCTAACAGACGGAGCAACATGTGTAATATAAAGGTACAAATCAGTGAATGACTAGCAAGAGCATGCTGAAAAAGAAAAGACAGCGCAGACAGCTGACTCTTTATGGTACTAAGGACCAGGTTCTGTTTTTTCCCCCAACTGATGGAAGGAAAGAGCACGGCCCACCGAAAAGGCATGTGAGGAAACCAGCATAGGCTGACACCTATGAAGTCTTCTACATACATTGATAAATGTTACAGGAAATTGGTATACATGCTTTGAGCATGGTTGGGCTTACTAAATCTGAAATGCCCCTGTCTCTAACAAACTGGGTTTCAACAGCCAGGCCATTACAGCCAGCAAATGAGGAGCAATATGGAAATGTGGTCCTTGAGATAAGAGATTTGGCCAAGTTATGGCTACCAAATGCACAAAATCAGTATACCACAATCTTTGAGGCCAATCCAGAGTATGAGAATGACTGGAATGCCCTTGACTCTGAGGAAAGGCATATATCAGGGTATACTGATCTCAAGGTGCCACCGGTGCATTTTCTGCATCTGTCACCTGGTCCCACATCCCAGAGACAAATTTGTCCAGCTTGTTTTTTAACCTATAAGCTAGAAAGTCTGCATTCAGTGTTCCCTAATGCTGGTATATGTTCCAGGAACACCTACTCATGAAAAGGCTTTTCCCCTGGATCCAGATATGTTTGCTGAGAAAATCTACCTGCCAGATCTCCACCATGGGAATGTGCATTGAGGAGATCAATGGAACATGAAACTCCACCCAGGACACGATTGACTGTACTTCTGTGACCACTTCTGGGACCCCCCTTATAATTGATGTAAGCCACCACTGTGGCATCATTCAACTAAATGCAGACTGGATGACTGATCAAAAGGGAAGTCCAGTGAATGGATGACAAATTGCTAGTAAATCCAGGAAGTTCATTAGAAAGTTTGACCCTTCCTGAGATCAGCACTGCACAGACAGATTGTCCAGAACTCTGCTCCAACTCAGAAGACTGGCATTCATTATCGCAATATTTAAATGTAGGAGAAGGAAAAACTTGCCCTCTGACAACGCCAGGAACAGAAGCCACCATGATATAGACAACTTGGTTCGAGGATGTTATGAAATCATCTTGCCCAGAGAAAGACTGGATTGGTCCCCAAACATGAAAATGTTCTGTTACAAAGTACTAGAGTGGAATTGAGCGAATGGATCTGCTTTTAACGTAGATTCATCAGTCCTAGGACTCATATGCAGAATTGCAGCGAGGAACACCATTGAAGTTACTGAGCTTGATTCTGCAGTTTTGACAACTTCTCTTGGAGCAGGAATACCTTGGCCTAAAAAGTAAAAGACCCAAGTACTCTAAGTGATAAGACAGAATAATAAATGACTGTTCAAGATCCATCAGATGCCTTCCAAGGTCTGCATTGTGACTGACACATTGAAGTCAGAGGTCTGCTCTTGCAGCAGCAGATCTTGCAGGTATAAGAGGACTGGAATTCATCGAGATGGAGAAGACCCAGAACTGGTGGGGTCCTTAAGGAAGGAGCGTCATCTATGGAAATGATCAAGGTTTCATTTAAGAGAGATACAGGTGGCTCAACTATGGATAGAGTGGTCCACTCTATGGATAGAGTGGACCATTTTGTGACAAGATCCTCCCCAAGGACATAGAGTGGCAAGAACCATTTAGGGCCATGGATCTTTGTACACAAGTTAATTGAATAAGGGATCATGAGGAAACCTTCATGGAAAGTTTAAGTCTATCAGAACCAAGTGCAAACACAGTGTTATGGTAAGAACTAAGGACTCTTTCAATTTTATATTGGAATTAACACCCTTGATTAGAAAAAAATTGTTTTCCTTGTCTTTACTTCCTGTTTTGTGTTTTAAAATAGCAAAAAATCGACAAACAGTGCCTGTTTGTAAAAGAACCACAGCCACACCACCGCTATCTTGGTCTGGGTCCTACTTTGTTCCTTTTTACCCACTGTGTCACTCTACAGGGTTTGTCGAACCCATAATAAATAGCCATTTTATTTACTCTTGACAGATTACCACGGGCCTATATGCCACTACTCGTGCGCAATGTTTATGGATTCACCAGGACATGGATGCCCTATGCTCTCCTCTTTCCGTGGGTCTTGGTTGGGTTATGCCTCCTCAGCCCCTGGGATGGACGTTTCCCCCGGTGCCCCCCGCCCACACAGCTGCCAGATCTTTTTTACCCCTCTCCGTCTATTGAGCTGACATGTAAGTGTAAGTGTAAGAGCTTTTGTCCCTATACCAATTCATATCTGGGTTACCCCCATGATATTTATTATCATATTTTTTTATTTGTATCTATCACCCTAAGACTCCATTCTTCTGCATCTACTCCTGAAGAAGTGGAGATCAATCCACGAAACACGTAGAGTTATAGGATGCTGTGTAATGTTTGGACTGTTTGACCTTCTGCCATATGCATTTACTGCTGTTTGGTGTGACCATGCAATGATGTAATAATATATATGCATACTTACCTACTTTTATGTCAACCATGGTTCAGCTCAATGCAATGTTTTTATACTGATTTCATATTTGTAATATTGTCATTTTTACTTGCTATCATGCACTTAATTTACAAATAAATTTACAGATTTGCTACTATGTTCTTACTGATTTTTTAGTGATTGGCCTCATTTAAAGTCCCCTCGACTAATGTTTTTTTTTTGTTCCGTCTCTATATTGGGATGGAGGCCTATCACCTATGGTGCCACGGACCACATACGCTTTTTTTTTTTTGTAAAAGGATGGGGTAGGGTAAACTGCCACAGCTCTGGACCTGATAACTTTGCAAGGAATGTCCAGATATACTGGCCTGACCTGAACAAGAGAATACTTTGCTAAATAGAACAAGTTTTCGCAGCCAACCGCAGGAGAGTCGTAGAGAGGACACCAGTATACTTACTGTGCTTAGAAATTTTTAGCTTTTTGGCAAACTGAAGAATATTCCTGGATTTCAAATATCTGGTCTGAATCTACCATACCGGTAGCTGTTGATTGTTGAAACATCTTCCAAATTAAACAAAAAATATAGCAGAGGGGAAAGAGCATCCACTCTCAGAAGGACACTAATTAAAACAGAACAGATATGAGGTAGGAGAGGCTATAGCCTCAAGGGGCCATGCTTCTCCTGTATCCTACCGTATAACTCTAGATAGCTTATTATCAGGCTGTGTTCTGGAATGGATGGAAAAGAAAAATACATACACTTACATACATAGACTTTAAATGAAAAAAAAAAAAAAAATCAAAGGTAATTTGACTTTCTGTATATTTTTATGATTGGGTAACACCATATATCAAAAGTGCTGCTAGACTAACCAAAGTTCTCTACAGCATATTGTAGCAAAAATGGGGTAGATGTGAACACCATAGCTGTTCTTGAAAGTTTATATACTGAAAAATATTACATGATTTATGTAATATCATATTAGGAAATAAAAAACAACCTTTCAAGTTTAATTGCATACATTGCATGGACTTTAGCAAAATTAATTGCATATACAGTGCCTTGAAAAAGTATTCATACCCCTTGACATTTTCCACATTTTGTCATGTTACAATCAAAAATGTAAATGTATTTTATTGGGATTTTATGTGATAGACCAACACAAAGTGGCACATAATTGTGAAGTGGAAGGGACGTGGTATATGGTTTTCAAAATTTTTTACAAATAAATATCTGAAAAGTGCATTTGTATTCAGCCCTTCGCTGCAATTACAGCTGGAAGTCTTTTTGGGTATGTCTCTACCAGCTTTGCACATCTAGAGAGTGACATTTTTGCCCATTCTTCTTTGCAAAATAGCTCAAGCTCTGTCAGATTGGATGGAAAGCATCTGTGAACAGCAATTTTCAAGTCTTGCAACAGATTCTCAATTGGATTTAGGTCTGGACTTTGACTGGGCCATTCTAACACATGAATATGCTTTGATCCAAACCATTCCATTTAAGCTCTGGCTGTATGTTTAGGGTTGTTGTCCTGCTGGAGGTGAACCTCCAACCCGGTATCAAGTCATTTGCAGACTCTAACAGGTTTTCTTCTAAGATTGCCCTGTATTTGGCTCCATCCATCTTCCCATCAATTCTGACCACCTTCCCCGTCCCTGCTGAAGAAAAGCATCTCCATAACATGATGCTGCCACCACCATGTTTCACGGTGGGGATCGTGTGCAGTGTTAGTTTTCCACCACAAATAGTGTTTTGCTTTTAGGCCAAAAAGTTAAATTTTGGTCTCACCTGACCAGAGCACATTCTTCCACATGTTTGCTGTGTTCCCCACATGGCTTCTCACAAACTGCAAACGGGACTTCTTATGGTTTTCTTTCAACAATGGCTTTCTTCTTGCCACTCTTCCATAAAGGCCAGATTTGTGGAGTGCGCGACTAATAGTTGTCCAGTGGACAGATTCTGCCACCTGAATGGTGGATCTCTGCAGCTCCTCCAGGGTTACTATGGGCCTCTTGGCTGCTTCTCTGATTAATGCTCTCCTTGCCCGGCCTGTCAGTTTAGGTGGACGGTCATGTCTTGGTAGGTTTGCAGTTGTGCCATACTCTTTCCATTTTCGGATGATGGATTGAACAGTGCTCCGTGAGATATTTAACCCCTTCCCGCCGACCGAACGCACATATGCGTCCTCGGCTTTCCGGGGTTATACCGGGATGATGCCCGCAGCTGCAGGCATCATCCCGGTACCGTTGTTTTCAGCGGGCGATCGGCTACCCGAATATAACAACCGATGCGGCTAAAAGCCGCTCGGCTGTTATACCGGAGGAGCGGGAGGGGACATCCCCCCCCTCCCGCCGCCTCCCGCCGCTGTTACCGGGCCTCCCGTGCGATCGGGAGGCCCGGTGTCCATTCGGGAATCTCCGGCGGCTGGGGGCGGGCTGGAACGAAGCTGTGAGCGGCTTCGTTCCAGCCTTCTAATTGTAAACGCGGAAGCGACGTCATGACGTCACTTCCCGTTTACTCGGCTGCCAATGGCGCCGAATTTAAAAAAGTACACAGTATTCAGAATCGCCGTTTTCGGCGATCTGAATACTTTGAAGTGTAAAGGAGGGATGGGGGGTCTTTTAGACCCCCGATCCCTCCATAAAGAGTACCTGTCACCACATATTAGTGTCACAAGGGATGTTTACATTGCTTGTGACAGCAATAAAAGTAAAAAAAAAAAAAAAATTTTTAAACACAATTTATAAAAGTACAAAAATAAATAAAATAAATAAATAAATAAAAAAAAAATTTTTAAAGCGCCCCCGTCCCCGCGAGCTCGCGCAGCGAAGAAAACGCATACGGAAGTCGCGCCCGCATATGTAAACGGTGTTCAAACCACACATGTGAGGTATCGCCGCGATCGTCAGAGCGAGAGCAATAATTCTAGCCCTAGACCTCCTCTGTAGCTCAAACCTGGTAACCGTAAAAATTTTTTAAAGCGTCGCCTATGGAAATTCATAGGTACCGTAGTTCGTCGCCATTCCACGAGTGCGTGCAATTATAAAGGGTGACATGTTTGGTATCTATTTACTCGGCGTAACATCATCTTTCACATTATACAAAAAAATTGGGGTAACTTTACTGTTTGGATTTTTTAAAATTCATGAAAGTGTCACTTTTCCAAAAATTTGCGTTTAAAACACCGCTGCACAAATACCGTGTGATAAAAAATATTGCAACAATCGCCATTTTATTCTTTAGACTCTCTTCTAAAAAAATATATATAATGTTTGGGGGTTCTAAGTAATTTTCTAGCAAAAAATACGGATTTTAACTTGTAAACACCAAATTTCAAAAATAGGCTTAGTCATGAAAGGGTTAAAGCTTGGGAAATTTTCTTATAACCTAACCCTGCTTTAAACTTCTCCACAACTTTATCCCTGACCTGTCTGGTGTGTTCCTTGGCCTTCATGATGCTGTTTGTTCACTAAGGTTCTCTAACAAACCTCTGAGGGCTTCACAGAACAGCTGTATTTATACTGAGATTAAATTACACACAGGTGGACTCTATTTACTAATTAGGTAACTTCTGAAGGCAATTGGTTCCACTAGATTTTAGTTAGGGGTATTAGAGTAAAGGGGGCTGAATACAAATGTATGCCACACTTTTCAGATATTTATTTGTAAAAAAATTGGAAAAATATTTATCTTTTTCCTTCCACTTCACAATTATGTGCCACTTTGTGTTGGTCAAGTACATAAAATCCCAATAAAATACATTTAGGTTTTTGGTTGTAACATGACAAAATGTGAAAAATTTCAAGGGGTATGAATACTTTTTCAAGGCACTGTATTTACTATTTTCTGTTGCACATGTAATGAGATTGGCCCATGCAATTACATCCTTAAAGCTGAAATCCCCCACTCCAGAAGGTTCCTCCACACTGCTAGATCAGATTCTGTAGTCACTTCTCCCCTACACTCTAGTGATCTAAGGTCCTCTGACATCAATACTGATGCAAGGCCCATAGACCTGCAATGGACGGGAGAACACCGAGGAATAGTCAACCGCCTGTGCATGGGAGAGCCCCATCTGTCAGGGGAGGA
Source organism: Aquarana catesbeiana (assembly GCF_042186555.1). Lineage (NCBI taxonomy): Eukaryota > Metazoa > Chordata > Amphibia > Anura > Ranidae > Aquarana > Aquarana catesbeiana. The sequence goes on from NC_133327.1 coordinate 385,676,577, forward strand.
GAGGATCAGGTAAGTAAAAGTGCTTTTTCCTCACCTAGATGTAAACAAGCAAGTAACCTTTGCAGTGCAGGCATAGTCCCACTGCAAGGGAGGACTGTTATTTTTCCCCAGAGTTGGGCTTTAAGCCGAGTGTAAGGGCCTTTGTTTCATTTTAGAACTGCTTCTGTTTCCATACAGGTCTTTGGGAATGCAAAAGCAGCTAAAGCAGGTAAAATGCAGTTCAACATCTTTGTGTAAAATGCGTCAAGGCTCCCTTGGTCATGTCTGTTTTTCTGTGCCTATCTTTTACTCAATAAACCAATGGTGAGCAAGAGAACTATGTGAATTCATCATTGTGAATTTTGTCATGTATGTAGGACCATGCAACATCTGAAACCTGCAATTCTCTGGGCTTTGGGGTATGTTGTGCCAGCTCCCTTACGGCAACAAGGCCTTTGCTGCTTGTGCATCTGCAATGAATAAATATAACATGACGTTAAAAAAATAATTATAATAAGTATAATATTGAAGAATCACTCTAACTATTCTAAAACAGCAAACATGCACCTCAGTGTTATTGGAGATGCATGAATGTTTTGGCCAGAATATCACCAAATATACAAGACTCAAAAGTCCTCTGGGAAAAAAGAGGAGATCCATCACACTTGGAGAAAATGTGATGTTTGGGGGCGTTTTGTACACAGTGTACAAGTCCCCAGTGTTGCCACGATTGCAAACAAGGATTTTTTTTGCCAGTTATAGAAAATCATAGTTGGTTGCAGACTGAAATTATATGATATACAAAAGATCCATTTGCTAAAGGTACAATTTCATCACTTTATAATCAATTATATGGAGTAGCAAATCTTAATAGACCCTCTTACGTTCAGGGGTGGGAGGAGGACCTGGGACGAACTTTAGAAGACACGGACTGGTCTAATATATGGCTCACATCTAAGTCATCTTCACCCAACATCTTAGCACTGGAGACAAATTATAAAGTCCTAACTCGCTGTTACCTTGTACCCGCTAGAGTGGCAAAATATTCACCTAATACCTCAGCTCTTTGTTTTCGAGGATGCCAAGAAATAGGCACATATTTACACATATGGTGGACGTGCCCAATAATCCAAACCTTCTGGAAGGAAGTCTTCGTGATTGCATCTAAAATATTTAAAAAAATAATACAACCAGATCCATTTTTAACTTTACTTAATCTAAAACCGGAATGGTTAACACTCTCTCAATTCAAACTTATGATCCAACTAATAACGGCTGCAAAACAAACAGTGGCCAAGGCATGGAAATCTCCTACATTGGTACTAGCAGAAACAATTCACAGAATGAATAATACAATGTCCCATGCTAAGATAGTAGCCATCGATCAAAATCAAATTCCATAATTTGAAAAACTTTGGCATCCTGTTCCTGTCAGTTCCTGTCAAATTTCAATGACTCTGTCCTGTTGCCATGGTAACAGATTAAATGACTTACAGAGACACCCATTCTAAGGCTTCAAAGAGAACTAAAAAGAATAATAAACTGACGAGCGGGACAACCTTGTGGACCATACCTCTACCTTTCAACCCTTTTTCTTCTTTCTCTTTCCTTTTCTCCACCTTACGATTAAAGCTCATTATCAGAATTTATTTGACCTATATACACTCTACTTGTAAACAATATGTATAGTAGGTATAAATCATTTAAATACCTACAAAAGTAACTAAGGAAATGATATATATCTTTAATTTAGGTTTACGTGAACCCAATGTTTAATATTTGAAATTTCATGATATTTACCTATATAAACCCTACTGTAAAACAATGAGCTTACTTTATAGATCTTTGTAAACTTACTTTATGTATCTTTATAACATTGTATACTCAATAAACTTCTTTTGACAAGGAAATTATATGATATAAATGTATTTAGCAAAAGTGAAATTTTATTTTAAAGAAAGAGAAAAAAGACTTGATGTTATTTTGTGCTCCTGATGCAATTATATTTTTCAGATAATAAACTATTTCTTTTGGAAATGATTTCAGTCTGTTAGTATTTTGGTAAACAAACTGTTCTGTTTCTTGCTGCTTCTTAAATGTTCTTCTTTAACTGGACCAGATTGTGATTAGCAACACATAATTATTACGCTCTGCTGTGTGTACTAAACACTCCTACAGCAGATTTTCTTGTGGCTTTTGGTATTCTTGTATTTTCAATGTACTAAAAAAAGACTGATAGCTCTTTGTGAAAAATAAAAGCTGCGTATTTGCAAAATAGCAGAGCATGTTAACATGGAATTAGATTATCGGTTGAAAGAATACTTTAGCCTGGATTCTAAAATGTACCTTTTATTTGTAAGTGTTTTCTTATTGTGGCACTTCCACACATGCAGAAAGATGAGTGCGAATGAAAGGTTTCTGAAGCCCATGCAAGAAACTGGGAGTATGCAAGTTCCTGGCTGCAGGTAAAAAGTTTTATTGCCAAAAACAACTTTACCGTCACACTTATGCCCTGTACACACGGTCGGATTTTCCGACGGAAAATGTGTGATAGGACCTTGTTGTAGGAAATTCCGACCGTGTGTAGGCTCCATCACACATTTTCCATTGGATTTTCCGACACACAAGGTTTGAGAGCAGGCTATAAAATTTTCCGACAACAAAATCCGTTGTCGGAATTTCCGATCGTGTGTACACAAATCTGACGCAAAGTGCCACGCATGCTCAGAATAAATAAAGAGATGAAAGCTATTGGCTACTGCCCCGTGTAGAGTCCTGACGTACATGTTTTACGTCACCGCGTTCAGAACGATCGGATTTTCCGACAACTTTGTGTGACCGTGTGTATGCAAGACAAGTTTGAGCCAACATCCGTCGGAAAAAATCCTAAGATTTTGTTGTCGGAATGTCCGATCAATGTCCAACCGTGTGTACGGGGCATTACAGTAGCCCTTTAGAGCTCCTTCACCCCTGTCCTATCTGATGCGGCGCTATTCATTTGAATGCTCTGTCAATGTACAACAGACCAAAATTTGCAGTGCACAATATTAGGCAATAGTGTGCAGGTGCATTAAAGGCACATTGGTTAAGTGTGTTGGGGTGCCATTCAAGATGATCGGCACCATGAACCATGGGTTATGCACTAAGGTACCTCGCGTTTGAAAATGCACTTTACTACAATGTAGATGCGCGAAGCTTGCCCAAGACTTACTTTTACCCTTGACACCATAAAAACTAACTCTTACCTACCATTTTATATATATATACAGTATATATATATTGATTATATATATGTGTACACCCCTCACATTTTTGTAAATATCTTATTACAGTATATCTTTTCATGTGACAACACTGAAGAAATAACACTTTGCTACAATGTAAAGTAGTGAGTATACAGCTTGTATAACTGTAAATTTGCTGTCCTTTCAAAATAACTCAACACACAGCTATTAACCACTTCAGCCCGGAAGAATCTACCCCCTTCTTGACCAGAGCACTTCTTGCGATTCGGCACTGCGTCGCTTTAACTGACAATTGCGCGGTCGTGCGACATGGCTCCCAAACAAAATTGACGTCCTTTTTTTCCCACAAATAGAGCTTTCTTTTGGTGGTATTTGATCGCCTCTGCGGTTTTTATTTTTTGCGCTATAAACAAAAATTGAGCGACGCTTTTGAAAAAAACGCATTAGTTTTTACTTTTTGCTATAATAAATATCCCTCAAAAATATATAAAAAACAATTTTTTTCCTCAGTTTAGGTCGATAAGTATTCTTCTACATATTTTTGGTAAAAAAATCGCAATAAGCGATTATTGATCAGTTTGCGCAAAAGTTATAGTGTTTTCAAAATAGGGGATAGTTTTATGGCATTTTTATTAATATTTTTTTTTTTTTTAATGGCGGTGATCAGCGATTTTTATTGTGACTGCGACATCGGACATTTTTGACACATTTTTGGGACCATTGTCATTTATACAGCAATCAGTGCTATAAAAATGCACCGATTCCTGTGTAAATGACACTGGCAGTGAAGGGGTTAACCACTAGGTGGCAGTGTAGGGGTTAAGTGTGTCCTAGGGGCGTGTTTATAACTGTGGGGGGGGGGTGGTGGCTACATGTTACACGTCACTGATCTCTGCTCCGATGACAGGGAGCAGAGATCGAGTGACACTGTCACTAGGCAGGTCGGGGAGATGCTGTTTACATCAGCATCTCCCCGTTCTTCCTCCCCGTGAGGAGATCGCGGGTATCCCCGCAGCAATCGAGTCCGCGTGGCCCGCCTCACGGAACTTGCCGCGGACACGCCCCCCGCTGGCCGCCTCTTAAAGGGCAATGTACAGGTACGTGGTTTTGCCTGTACAAGCCCTTCTGCCACAGTATATCTGCGTGAGGCGGTCGGCAAGCGGTTAATGTCTAAACCGCTGGCAACAAAAGTGAGTACACCCCTAAGTGAAAATGTCCAAACTGGGCCCAAAGTGTCAATAACCCTCTAGGGCATAGAGTTCATCAGAGCTTCACAGGTTGCCACTGGAGTCCTCTACCACTCCTCTATGGTGACATCACGGAGCTGATGGATGTTAGAGACCTTGTGCTCCTCCTCCTTCCGTTTGAGGATGCCTCACAGATGTTCAATAAGGTTTAGGTCTGGAGACATGCTTGGCCAGTCCATCACCTTTACCCTTAGCTTCTTTAGCAAGGCAGTGGTTGTCTTGGAGCTGTGTTTGGGGTTGTTATCATGTTGGAATGCTGCCCTGTGGCCCAGTCTCTGAAGGGAGGGGATCATGCTCTGCTTCAGTATGTCACAGTACATGTTGGCATTCATGGTTCCCTCAATGAACTGTAGCTCCCCAGTGCCGGCAGCACTCATGCAGCCCCAGACCATGACACTCACACCACTATGCTTCACTGTAATCAAGACACACTTGTCTTTGTACTCCTCACCTGGTTGACGCCACACACGCTTGACACCATCTGAACCAAATAAGTTTATCTTGCTCTCATCAGACCACAGGACATGGCTCCAGTAATCCATGTCCTTAGTCTTCAGCAAACGGTTTGCGGGCTTTCTTGTGCATAATCTTTAGAAGAGGCTTCCTTCTGGGATGACAGCCATGCAGACCAATTTGATGCAGTGTGCGGCATATGGTCTGAGCACTGACAGGCTGACCCTGCACCCCTTCAACCTCTGCAGCAATGCTGGCAGCACTCATACGTCTATTTCCCAAAGACAACCTCTGGATATGACTCTGAGCATGTGCACTCAACTTCTTTGGTCAACCATGGCGAGGCCTGTTATGAGTGGAACCTGTCCTGTTAAATCGCTGTATGGTCTTGGCCACCGTGCTGCAGCTCAGTTTCAGGGTCCTGGCAATCTTCTTATAGCCTAGGCCATTTTTTTTTTTTTTTTTTTTAATCTTTTTTTTTTTTTTTTCAGAAACAAACACATAGACAATACAATCGTACAGCAGCACAGCCAACATTTGGCTCAATATCTTAAAAAGTACCCACGCAGGGGTCACCAAAAATCAGTCTGATACAGGGGAATTTTAAACATTCTACCAATATCATAAGATATCTTCGTCAGAGATCTGACCTGACACTTGCTCCAAGATTAAACTGACATGGAAACGTCACACATGTAACTCAGCGCTAGAAGGGGCTTCCCGTTCGGATCTTGAGACCGGGCCATCAACTACTAGTAAGGTACCTAATCAGCTGCAGCGGTAGAGGGTTCTGCCAACCACTTAGTCCACACTCTGTCAAGTTTTTTCGGACAGCCTCTATGTATATAGGTATCCTTATATAAGGGGATCACATTATTGACAATTGTTTTCCATATCTCAATAGAGGGAGGAGCCTGTCCCTTCCAGCAGAGGAGGATGGATTTCCTGCCACAGAATAGCAATAGACCCAACAAGGTCCTCTTCGTCACCCTGGGCACCAGTTCCTCCACCAACCCAAGCAGGCATATTTTTGTCGACGGAGCAACAGAGATATGTAGGAGTTCATTCACCGCCATAAGGATCTGGGACCAAAAGACCTTGATTACCAGGCAGGAGCAGAAAATGTGGATCTAATCCCCGGGGGGTATGGTCACAGCGCCAGCACTCCAGGGAACTCATCTTGTGCACACAGGCGGGAGTGAGGCCCTATGAACAATTTTATACTGAATGAGGCGGTCTCTTAAGGAGACAAGTATTTTAAAGGTAAAGTCCCACATATCCTCCCAGTCCTCAGAGTGTAGCTACAGAACATCCTGGGTCCATTGCTGATGGAGCCTAGACAATTCCGAGAGATGAGACCCGGAGGAGGTGTGCATATAGCATGGAGGTGGGTTTCTCAGCGCAATCAAAACGCAGAATCCGCTCCAGGTCAGATTGCACCAACTGCCTCTGGCCTGATGGGAACTGATCCCTGAAAGCATGGGACAACTGTAGGTAAATTAAATGTGAAGGAGGGACGTTGTGCTGAGACATCAGATGATCAATCGAAGGAATAGAAATTGGCAGTGGTCGTCTTGGAGGTGTGTTTGGGGTCGTAATCATGTTGGAATTCTGCCCTGCGGGCCAGTCTCTGAAGCTAGGGGATCATGCTCTGCTTCAGTATGTCACAGTACATATTGGCATTCATAGTTCCCTCAATGAACTGTAGCTTAACAGTTACAGGAGCACTCATGCAGCCCCAGACCATGACACTCCCACCACCATGTTTGACCAGGCAAGACACACTTGTCTTTGTACTCCTTACTCATGCTTGACACCATCTGAACCAAATAAGTTAAGTTTATCTTGGTCTCATCAGACCACAGGACATGGTTCCAGTAATCCATGTCCTTAGTCTGCTTGTCTTCAGCAAACTGTTTGCGGGCTTTCTTGTGCATCATCTTTAAAAGAGGCTTTCTTCTGGAACGACAGCCATGCAGACCAATTTGATGCAGTGTGCGGTGTATGGTCTGAGCACTGACAGGCTGACCCCCCACCCCTTCAACTTCTGCAGCAATGCTGGCAGCACTCATACGTCTATTTCCCAAAGACAATCTATGTATAGGACGCTGAGCACGTGCACTCAACTTCTTTGGTTGACCATGGCGAGACCTGTTCTGAGTGGAACCTGTCCTGTTAAACCGCTGTATGGTCTTGGCCACCGTTCTGCAGCTCAGTTTCAGGGTCTTGGCAAGCTTCTTATAACCTTGGCCATCTTTATGTAGAGCAATAATTCTTTTTTTCAGATCCTCAGAGAGTTCTTTACCATGAGGTGCCATGTTGAACTTCCAGTGACCAGTATGAGAGAATGAGAACGATAACACCAAATTTAACACACCTGCTCCATATTCACACCTGAGACTTTGTAATACTAATGAGTCACATGACACCGGGGAGGGAAAATGGCTAATTGGGCCCAATTTGGACATTTTCACTTAGGGGTGTACTCACTTTTGTTGCCAGCGGTTTAGACATTAATGGCTGTGGGTTGAGTTATTTTAAGGGGACAGCAAATTTACACTGTTATACAAGCTGTACACTCACTACTTTATATTGCAGCAAAGTGTCATTTCTTCATTGTTGTCACATGAAATGATATAATAAACTATTTACAAAAATGTGAGGGGTGTACTCACTTTTGTGAGATACTGTATGTATATATATATATATATATATATATATATATATATATCGAGGAACATAATTATTTGATACCCTGCAGATTTTGTAAGTTTGCCCACTTATAAAGAAATTAAAGGTCTATAATTGTTATCATAGGTGTATTTTAAATGGTAGAATGTAACTGTTTTATTCTATTTTATTTTTTATTTTTATGTAATTGTTTTTCTTTTGACTTTTGTATAATGGGCCAAAAGGCCCTGGCCCGGCATGGGCAACCATTGCACTGTTTTTTGTATAACTACTTGTTAAAATCAATAAAACAGAATACAGTAGGGAACAAAATTATTTGATCCCCAGCAGATTTTGTAAGTTTGCCCACTTACAAAGAAATGAAGGGTTTATATTTTTTTATCATAGGTGTGTTTTAAATGACAGAGACAGAATATCAACCAAAAATCCAGAAAAAAACACATGATACAAATGTTATACATTGAGTTGCAGGTCACTGAGTAAAATAAGTATTTGATCTCCAAGCAAAACATAACTCAGTACTTGGTGGAGAAACCCTTGTTGGCAAGCACAGAGGTAAGACGTTTCTTGTAGTTGGTTACCAGGTTTGCATACAGTACATCTCAGGAGGGATTTTGGTCCACTCTTCTTTACAGATCTTCTTTAAATCCTTAAGGTTTCTTGCCTGTTGCTTGGCAACTCGAAGTTTCAGCTCCCTCCATAAATTATCTATATGGTTAAGGTCCGGAGACTGGCTAGGACACTCCATGACCTTAATGTGCTTCTTTTTGAGCCACTTCTTTGTTGCCTTGGCGGTATGTTTTGGGTCATTGTCATGTTGGAAGACCCATCTTCAGTTTTCTGGCTGAGGGAAGAAGCTTCTCAGCAAAGATTTTACATTGCCCAGTCCATTGTGCGGCAAAGTTGGCTTGTACCTTTAGCAGAGAAACAGTTCCAAATCATAATGTTTCCACCTCTGTGCTTGACTGTAGGGACGGTGTTCTTAGGGTCATACTCAGCATTATTCTTCCTCCAAACACAGCGAGTCCAGTTAATGCCAAAGAGCTCAATTTTGGTCTCATCTGACCACAGCACTTTCTCCCATTCCTTCTCTGAATCATTTAGATGTTCATTGGCAAACTTCAGACGGGTCTGTACATGTGCCTCATTAAGGAGGGGGATTTCAGGATTTCAATTCATGGCGGCATATTGTGTTACCAGTGCTTTGTTTGGTGACTGTGGTCCCAACTGCCGTGAGATCATTCGCAAGCTACTCCCATGTAGTTTTAGGCCTGATTCCTCACTTTTCTCATGATCATCCTTAACCCATGAGGTGAAATCTTGCATGGAGCTCCAGACCAAGGGCGATTGATGGTTATTTTTAATTTCTTTCATTTGCGAATAATCGCTCCAACAGTTGTCTCCTTCTGGACAGGTGTCTTTTAGGAGCACCTTCTTAAAATGACAGGACTAATCTTTGTACCACATTAGCACATCCTGTAGCCAGTCTGCGGGAGCCAGAATTATTGTTGGGTGGTAGGGGATCAAATACTTATTTTACTCACTGAACTGCAACTCAATTTATAACATTTGTATCATGTGTTTGTTCTGGATTTTTTGGTTGATAGTCTGTCTCTATCATTTAAAACACACCTATGATAAAAAAATATAGACCCTTCATTTTTTTTATAAGTGGGCAAACTTACAAAATCTGCAGGGGATTAAATATTTTTTTTCCCCACTGTATTCTGTTTTATTGATTTTAACAGTTGGTTATACAAAAAACAGTGCAATGGTTGCCCATGCCGGGGCAGGGCCTTTTGGCCCATTATACAAAAGTCAAAAGAAAAACAATTACATAAAAATAAAAAATAAAATAGAAAAAAACTGTTACACTCATAAAATCACAACCTAGAGAGAAGGAGTAAATCTCTTAAAGCGCAAGGTTCGAGCACTCATGAGTGGAGTAAGAAGAGGATATGGGACCATTCACAGTGGGGGGAGAGGTTTGTTTCCAGCACACTGAAATTGCCTTATGGGCATAGAATAAAAAAAGGCTCAGAACAGTTTGCCCAGATATCGTGCTGGCTAATGGTTTAACTAGATCCAAGTAGACAATATTACGGCTCAAGAGGTATTTTTATCTTGTAACCTACCATTTATTGTTGTATGTGCTTTATAAGTTTGTGCAAATCTACTTGTTGAAATAGTGTATTGCAACCCATGAGCCTGTGACCTTACATAGCTTTATATACAGGTCCTCAGTGCACTGGGACAGTGTTTGAGCAGAAGTTTTCTTATCCTTAGTCCCATCTAATGCTCTGAAACCCCCTCAATCTGTTCTCTAGTTATTTTTACTTGTCAGCAACCTGACTTGACCAAATGCATTAGATACAACACTGCCTCAATGTAGCATGCCCTGAGTTTTGCCTGTTAATAAAATTATTCTCTTGTCTGATGACTGTTTACTTTTCTACAGTTGTCTGCTCTTCAGCTTTCACCACTGCATGTGGCAACCTGGAAGTGCCAACCACGGCACTCCCTGCCTGGAGTTTGCGTGTTCTCCCTGTGCCTGCATGGGCTTCCTCCAGGTACTTTGGTTTCCTCCCACACTCTAAAAGACATGCTGGTAGGTTAACTTGCTCCTGACTAAATTGGCCCCAGTATGTTTATGTATGAATATGAGTTTGGGACCTTAGATTGTAAGCTCCTTGAAGGTAGGGACTGATGTGAATGTACAATAAATATGTAAAGCGCTGCACAAATTGACAGCTCTATATAAGTATCTGTAATAAATAAATAAATATAGAGAAATACAGATACTGGGCTTTTGAAAATGACTAGAATCTCCTTAGGATCTTTGCTTTATTCAAAGTCATTTTACAGCATTATCTTGCCTAATATAAATAAGCTGCAAAAACAGTTTAATGAAAGGAAATCGGCATGACAAATGAAAACAAATTTACTAATGATTTTTTAAACAATTCCCTACACAGTTTAGAACAATTTATTCGAAAAGCATCCCCTGCTACTTTTTCGATGTGATAAATGTCACAAACCTTATCAAAGGGAAATCAACATGGACCCTTGGAAAGTCAATGTTTCCAGCAAACTGGAGTCAGCAAGCTCCAGAGTAGCCACAGGTCCCAGCAGCAATATAGGGTACTGTCCAAAACTGTAGTAATAGCTTCAAGTTGCCTTGAGTTCACGAAAGAATGAGCAGACAACTCTGCCACATCATTATGTGGCTCTGCTCTCTACAGCATTCAAGACCAACCACTGCCAAGGACAAAAGATGACACCGTATGTAACGTGATCAAGGACACTTACAAAAAAGTATGTATAGGGGGAGAGGGTGATGTACAGTACTGGGGTTAGGTATGAAGATAGAAAGTGACTTCACGTCACCTAACTTCTTATATTTTCTTGAGGTTTTAGTGGGGACTTCTCACCATAATGTCCAGCCCCTTTTCTGCTCACCTTGGAATCTCTCTCTTTCTGTTACAACAGGGGTGTTCCTACTACTCCTTATGCTTCACTCCTTATAAAACAAAAAAGATGGAAAAACCACCAGAAGAGTGGAACTTTCTCAAAATGGCCTCAGCAATTTGGCAGACCTGAGAAATTAAAGCAAACCTCTCCAATGAAATCCTTGAGATATTAGAAAAATGCATATTTTAATGGAACCAGCCAGGGTAGAAATAATGAGCTCTACCGAAAACAAATCTTTGTAGGTGGAAGCCATTTAATGGACAAGACATGCACTTCCTTATAAATCATGAATCATAAAATTGATCTACAGCCAAAACATTTTTTTGTAGTATTGTTGGAGGAGGGAAGAGTTACAACCCATGTCATTTTTTATGTTGCTGGGGAGACTTTCCCTAACTTGTTCTAGAGACACAACAGGAAGTTGGGGGAAACCCAGATAGCAAGGATAACTTTCCCCAAATTTGTGGCAATGTTTAATTGTAAGTCTTGTTAACTTGCTGCACATTTTCACTGGCAAGTTGTACACTTGCAGATTACTTTAAGTACAAGTTCTAGTTTACACTTTTCCAATTTCAGCCACAGTGACCCCTGTGGTGGGATGACTATTGCACAACATATCTGAACCAGAACTTGCAGCAGACTTGCAGAATGTTTGCAAAGAAAGTTGATCTGGGGTTATTCATTGCATACTTGCTGCAATTGTGCAACAAACTTGTGAAGCCTGGCAAGTCATTTTCAAACTTGCAGCTCAATTGCTTGCTATCTGGGAATCTCTAAACAGGTGACACTGGAATAAGGAAAATCTCTTCTCCATTCCTGTGCTTCTGACAAATAAATGTGGATTTCCCATCAACTTAAAGTTTCTTTCCTTAACGCATTGTATGTATTAAGATTTAAAAAAAAACCTTCTGTGTCAGAGGATCTCCCCCAGCCAACCCCCCCCCCCCCCAATTATACCTACCTGAGCCTAATTTCGATCTAGCGTTGTGCAAGAGAGCATTGGCTTTTTCAGCTCTTTCCCTCCTCACTGGGCAGATGACTCCCGCTGCTGTCAAACAATTCCTATGATGAGGGAGCGGGGGGAAGAGCCAAGCCCTGCTGTTTGTGTCTAAAAACAAGCCTGCATTAGTGCCCCCATAGAAAGTGACTTTCTATGGTGGGTACTAGCTAAAGAGGAGATATCAGGAGCACCGATGGGGGACCCCAGAGGCCTAGGCTGCTCTGTCAAAACTATTGCACAAAGCAGGTAAGTATGACATGTTTATTATTTTAATAAAAAAAAAAAAGAGCTTTACAAGCACTAAGTCCTAGTGACAATAGTTACTAGGATAAACAAGTGGATTGTTTCTAAAGGCAACAGCTTTGCTTTGCTCCAGTGTTCATAAATCAGCCTCTCAGCTATTACTTTTACACTTTTATTGCAGGGTAAGTAGAAATACATTATTATTTCAATAAGTTGGGTGATAAGAATTCTACGCTTTTAAATGCATTGCAATATTTTTTTTAATGGCAAAGAAATGGTAGAATGGCTTGTGGATGGTTATAGGGCAGTAAAATACATTTCTTATCCAAGATGTTTTTCAAAAGCTTAACTCACTGCACAGCTCTGATTTTAGTTAAGGATATTGCGCGCTATAAGTATTCCAGCTCTTTCACACGCCTGGCCAAAATTTTATATTTTTAGCTAAGCGTGATGTAATCGTGCATTTAAATTAGGTTAATCTATTCATGGGTTGCTATGACTGCAAAGTACTTTTTCACTGTAATCTTTAACACATAATAATTCTCAGACATAAAAGTGACAATGTTGTCTTTGTAGTTTTCCATTGCTTACAATAAATATTGTAGTGCACAAATCAATTAAAAAGCTATTTGGTCTCTTTGGTGGTGAGAGGCGAAAAACACCCCAAACCCCACAACCAAATGGCGGTAGCAAAACTCCATTTCGTATGGCAGCCAGATTATAACTGCACATGTGCCAAGCATGACAACACAAGTTGTAGTGACGTCACACAGCCAGCGTCGGGATGTTTTTCACCTAACCCACATGACGCTGGGTAGGCAGCTTCTTCTGCCGGTGGGTACATACAGGAGGGATCCTGATGGCTCTCACTCTTCTCTGGCTTTTGGTAAAGACTATGAACACAACTATTGTCTTTGGTTCATTTGTAAGGGCTTAGTGGCAGAATTAGGTAATTTTTCTGGGATCATAACTTTTCACATTGTCCCTTTACTTCTGACTCTAGTGTTTTCTTCAAATCTTTGAGGTAAAAACTGTTGTACTTTCCTATAATCTTCTTTCTTTAACTTTTGTCACAGGATTTATCAGTGTTATCTTTCTCAGCCTTATTTTCTAGGGCTATATCCAATCATCCATACCTTGGTCAATGTCTGACATGTGTTTGACATCTTTGCCCCTTGATATAAATTTTATTGTAGTTGCCCACTATATGTGGGGCACCGTGGTTTGTGACCCCAATTGTGTACTTTCTGTCTGGTGGTCTCCTGCCCTTTACACGGCTCCCAGACAAGACTCTCCTCATGGTGCTTCCTCGTTGCACTCTATTTCTTTTGTCGGAGAAGGATTTTATATTTTTAAACGTGTTGTATGGTTGGTGGGTAAGTTATGTTTCGTACCGCTCATCAACTGTTTTGTTGGAAAGTTTTTTTCCTTATTGCAGTATTTTCTTTGGCACATATTTTTGCTACTGCATACTAATGACATGATTTCTCTGCAGATGTCACATTAAATATTATCATCTCTTGAAGAAGTGAACGTTGCTTCACGAAACACGTCAAGTTGTAGAATATCAACTGGCTATCCTTGTATGCATATATGCTATCATACAACTATTCATCGTTTTTTGATATACTCTATGCAATTTTAATATGGTATAAATTTAATTATGTATGTGAATAAAAATTAGATTTTTTTAGAATGTACTGATTTGTATTTGTGTGGTGTAACTCCAAAGTTCCATGGGCAATGTTTGTATTTGAGAGCTTTCATATGAGCAATTTTTATGATAACCGCACACCAACATGGCTACTTGACGTTTTAAAGCCTATTATAGTTTCTCTTTTCTTTTTTCCTTTTACAAGTTTTTAACTATCACTGTATACAGTCAGGTCCATAAATATTAGGACATCGACACAATTCTAATCTTTTTGGCTCTATACACTACCACAATGAATTTGAAATTAAATGAGCAAGATGTGCTTTAACTGCAGACTTTCAGCTTTAATTTGAGGGTATTTACATCCAAATCAGGTGAACGGTGTAGGAATTACAACAGTTTGTATATGTGCCTCCCACTTTTCAAGGGACCAAAAGTAAAGTTGGCTGCTCAGCTGTTCCATGGCCAGGTGTGTGTTATTCCCTCATTATCCCAATTACAAGGAGCAGATAAAAGGTCCAGAGTTCATTTCAAGTGTTCAATATGAGACCCAAAGAGCTGTCACTATCAGTGAAGCAAGCCATCATTAGGCTGAAAAAACAAAACAAACCTCTCAGAGAGATAGCAAAAACATTAGGTGTGGCCAAATCAACTGTTTGGAACATCCTTAAAAAGAAAGAACGCACAGGTGTACTCAGCAACATCAAAAGACCCGTAAGACCATGGAAAACAACTGTGGAGGATGACAGAATAATTCTTCCTCTGGTGAAAAAAACACCCTTCACAACAGTTGACCAGATCAAGAACACTCTCCAGGAGGTAGGTGTATGTGTGTCAAAGTCAACAATCAAGAGAAGACTTCACCAGAGTGAATACAGAGGGTTCACCACAAGATGTAAACCATTGGTGAGCCTCAAAAACAGGAAGGCCAGATTAGAGTTTGCCAAACAACATCTAAAAAAGCCTTCACAGTTCTGGAACAACATCCTATGGACAGATGGGACCAAGATCAACTTGTACCAGAGTGATGGGAAGAGAAGAGTATGGAGAAGGAAAGGAACAGCTCATGATCCAAAGCATACCACCTCATCAGTGAAGCATGGTGGTGGTAGTGTCATGGCGTGGGCATGTATGGCTGCCAATGGAACTGGTTCTCTTGTATTTATTGATGATGTGACTACTGACAAAAGCAGCAGGATGAATTCTGAAGTGTTTCGGGCAATATTATCTGCTCATATTCAGCAAAATGCTTCAGAACCCATTGGACGGCGCTTCACTGTGCAGATGGACAATGACCCGAAGCATACTGCGAAAGCAACCAAAGAGTTTTTTAAGGGAAAGAAGTGGAATGTTATGCAATGGCCAAGTCAATCACCTGGCCTGAATCCGATTGAGCATGCATTTCACTTGCTGAAGACAAAACTGAAGGGAAAATGCCCCAAGAACAAGCAGGAACTGAAGACAATTGCAGTAGAGGCCTGGCAGAGCATCACCAGGGATGAAACCCAGCGTCTGGTGATGTCTATGCATTACAGACTTCAGGCTGTAATTGACTGCAAAGGATTTGCAACCAAGTATTAAAAAGTGAAAGTTTGATGGATGATTGTTAATCTGTCCCATTACTTTTGGTCCCTTAAAAAGTGGGAGGCACATATACAAATGGCTGTAATTCCTACACCGTTCACCTGATTTGGATGTAAATACCCTCAAATTAAAGCTGAAAGTCTGCAGTTAAAGCACATCTTGTTTGTTTCATTTCAAATCCATTGTGGTGGTGTATAGAGCCAAAAAGATTAGAATTGTGTCGATGTCCCAATATTTATGGACCTGACTGTAACTGTACACTAATACCAATGGCAAGTTACTACGTGATGTATTTGTGAGTGACATTATGGCATGTATTTATAAAAAAATTAGCAGAGCAATTTATCCCGTGAAAAGGCATGTACATTTGTTCTGCGTAAATGCGGCAAAATCAACTGCTATAAGCCATTTTCTCTCCGTGTTGGATGATTTTCATTCATAAGAAAAGTGTTAATCAGGAACATTCTGCATTATGACTACTAGATGGAGTTGACATAAATAAAGTACTTAATTCCTATGATAATCCGTTCAATCTATCAGCCATAATGCTGTATTTTCTTGTTTTATGCTATTTTTATGAAGAACATGCAACCTCTACAGAAAATGGTCAAGTAACATTAGATTTTGCCGACATTCGCACTGAACAAATGTACACGTAGCTTCACAGGATGAATAGGTCTGCAAATTTCTAAAATATAGTCCACAATGTTTTGATAAATGAATATATTTTATACCATATTTAATACTCTCATACCCCTATCTCTTTTGTTCTAGATGACCTATTTGACATCATTTATACATAATTTTTCAAAAAACAATGTTCCTCCTAATAGAGAAGAACAAGAAAAAGCCTTTCAGCCTGAAGGGAGAAAATGAAACATTGTCATAACTTTCTTTAATATAAAAAGGAGCGTGTTCTAGCTTTTCTTATCTTCTATGGAGTATGAAAGGAAACAAAGGACTAGATTTCTGCAAAGCTGATATGCGCTACCTGTGTAAAGAACAGGGTGCCATTCTGTAGAGAATGCCACGGGATAGATTTCTTGCAACTCCAGACCTTTTTTTAGTCTACTGACCCTCTCCTCATTGCAGCAGCATAAATTAGGCAAACCACTGCAGGTTTAGTTTATTAGTGCTGATTAACTGATGTATTTCTTGCTTAATTTTACTTCTATATATTTGGTAATTTCACAATATCAATATTCATACTGTACTTGTAATAAAAGACCTGTAGATCTCTGTTAGGTTTCTGAATAATGAATGATAAAGCAGAACTTTTCAAAGAAACATTTATGACACTGGCACAAGTGAACCACTAAAGCCAATGCCTGCTAGCAGTTTGTTACAAAGCAGTTAGCACTCCCATCTGTTTTTGCAGAGTGTGCATTTTGGGACACGCACCCATGCAACCTCTATATCCCAATAGACAAAAAAAGGACAAAAGCCACAACAAAGTTTACTAAAAGCTCTGCAATTGCTTTGTAAAAGCTCACCTTTCACACTGCTCCTATACAAGCTGAGGCCTGTGTAAACTAGGCCTTACAGTTCACCAACATACTTAAAGTAAACCTAATAGGGTCCCTAATGATGTCATATGTGACGAAACACATAGGGCGGAGCCAGGATACATGACTTCCAGACATGTGTGACGAGCTTCGGCCCTCTTAGAAACTGGCATCTGGATGTTTTCCATGTACTAGAAGCGCTCTATATTCTACATAGATTGTAAGTGCATTGGCATAATATGTTTGTTTTTTAAGCGGTCTTTCATAGGTTCGCTGCAGGTTATACACAATAATTTGGTAGTTTTTCTCATTTTGCTGTGATGGATGTAAGTCTTTTATTTTTAACACTGCACTCTTAGTTTACTATTTGGTTATAATCTGTATTGAAGTATAGTAGCAGCAGCTTATTGGTGATATTTTCAGGCCCAAGCATGAATTTTTATTTGGTTTTTAAAGTAAACCTGAGCTTATAATAAATATTGTCTAATTAATTTTGATTAATCTTAGATTCATTTTGGTCCTTTAGTTCCCTATTTTTTCCAAGTTTCAATCAATATTTTATTTGCATTATTTGTAGTTTTTTTTTAAGTGGCATTAGGGCTAAGTGACTATCTATCCTAAAGATGAGTCCTGGCTCTGCTCCCTACTGGGACAATATGTATGTTCACTTTATGTGTGCCTGGGCTTCTTCCAACATCTAAGAACATTTTGGTTAAATTATTGGACTCCTGTGAAACTGCCCCTAAGTGTATGAGAGCACCTTCAGGACAAAGGAACAAATGTGAATGAATGGATCTATGTACTCTGCAAAGTGTTACATAATAGGACAACGCTGTATAAAACATTTTATTGAATATTTAGGGTTCTGAGGCTGCAAGTATTTTATTTTTCAGATGTAAGTCAGCAATCACAACTTCAGTAATGGTTAAATTGTGGTCTGTGCCACCGTTTGGGAGATTTATGCCACATATACAGAGCAGAAAGTAAGGGAGAATCCACCCAATAAGCCATAGTAAAAAATAAATTTTGTGTGGGTGGCTGTGGGGGGATAAGGAAGGTTAAAGTGGTTTTCTCATTCCTGTCACAGCCCTCTGAAAAACTCTGGTCCGTGGGAGGGGGGCTCTGGGCTGGAACCTCGGGAGGCGGAGTCTTGATGTCACGTTCTCACGTACCTGATGGATGATCCCGATAATGCAGAGGAAGGCCTCCCTTACATATCTGACTCGCGGTCCCTGATAGAGCAAACAGGCAACTCTGGAGTGCAGAATGGTATGAGTGCCTGGCAGGTCAGGTCAGCTGTCAGAAGGGCCGCTCTGGCGGGGTTCCTGATGCTGCAGGGATAAGTACCAGCAGGGTGAAAGGTCAGGACAGCGGACAGGCTGGAAACTGGATCAACCGATACCTGGACACCACACACCGGGGTGCTGAGACTGGCAGACAGTGGATCAGCCCAGAGGGATATGGATCACAGGTAAGTGCAGGCAGGCTGGGTCATTGCACAGGCAGGAGATACTGGAGCAGGTGCAGTAGACAAGGCAGGTCAGGTCACAGGCCGGGTCGGTAACTGGCGAGCAGCGTAGTACTTAAAGGAGCAGGCAGAATCGAGTTGTTATACCCAAGTAACCCAAGATGGCGGCCGGAGAAGATGACCTGTGACCTCAGCCCCTGTCAGAACACGTACGGTGCATCTGCATGCGCCCGTGCGCGCATATGCGTGCACACGCGTGCATTGTCAAGAAGGGCATGCTAGTACTCAAGATGGGAATCCAAGACAGTCTGTTTGCTCAGTCAGAATGCCAGTGCGCCGGTGCATGCTAACACGCACATGCGCGCCGGCGCATCCTGCGAGAGCTTTTGGAGCCCAACAGGCTATTTAAACTCAGTCAGTGCCTAGACCCAGTGCTGTCCGTTCTACAGCGTTCCTGTGTGTTCCTGTTTGCCTGCATCTGATACCTGTTATCTGACCCGGCTTGCCTCTGGCTCTGCTGTTTGCTGCCTGCATCTGACCCAGCTTGTTCTGACCACCGCATCTGCCTGCTCCCTCTACTACCTTGCTGCCAGCCCATCACCAACCCGGCCTGTATCCTGACTACGCTTTTGCCTCCGCACCTGCTCCTGACGTGCCCGCCAGTGTATGACCCGGCCTGCCTGTACCTGCCTTCTCTGTTATCTAGAGAATCCTGCTGAACTACCGTTCCACCTGCAGCTGCTTCCAGTCCCATGGTCTGCGACTCATCAGGCACTCGTGCGACTCTGCACTCCTGCACCTCCTGTCTGCTCTACCAGGGGGCCCCGAGTCAGAGGGGTAAGAGAGGCCGTCCCCTGCATATCAGGCTCTACCATCAGGTACGTGACAGTAACGGACAGCCATGTCTGAGCCTGCGCAGGGACCCTCTCCCATGGAGGAACTTTTCCAGCACCTGGCCGGCCTGACACAGGCTGTCAAGGACTTACAATGGGGCTATACCCAGCTGGGGGGATGCTTACAGACTCTGTCCGACTCTACAGTTGCCCAGGGACCACCACAAGCATCAGCCTCTCCACAAGGAACGCCTTCTGCTCCTGCAGTGGTCATGCTCCCACCTGAGCCCAGGGTACCAACCCCAGACAGGTTCCGAGCGTTCCGGAACGCATTCGAACTATACTTCACCCTTCAACCCCGCACTTTTTCTTTGGAAGCTACTAAAGTCAGCTTTGTGATTTCCTTGCTGCAAGGTGAGCCACAATCCTGGGCCCATCGTCTTCTGGAGCAGAAGGCTGAATGTTTATCGGCCACATTCTTCAGTGCCTCGGCCCAGCTGTACGAAGATCCCCAGCAAATGGCTTCAGCGGAGGCAGCTCTTCACTCACTACAACAAGGTTGTAGGGCGGTGGAAGACTATGTTTCGGAATTCAGACGATGGGCCTTTGACACCAATTGGAACAACGCCGCTCTACGCTACCAATACCGTATGGGCCTCTCCGAACCGCTCAAGCATGAGCTAGCGCGAGTAGGTGTACCCTCTACCCTTTGATGCGCTGATTGATTTATCCATTCAGATCGACCTCCGTTTGAGAGAACGAAGGTTAGAGAGAGCTGCAGTTCCATCCCGCCTGGTATGGATGTTACCCCGGGTACCCAGCTCCTTCAATCCTGCTCCACCAGCTCCTGCCACTCCCGCTCCAGAACCTATGCAGCTCGGCCTGCTGTGCCCTTCTCTCTCCACTGAAGAACGACAACGTCGTCGCCAGCAGAACCTGTCCTTGTACTGTGGGGAATCCGGACATTACGTGAGGTCCTGCCCAGTTAAACCTCGTAAGTCCCTCTCAACTACTTCTGCCTCGTCAACTCCAAGTTTGCTCAACAATTCCGCTCATCTTACTCTTCCCATCTCTTTACAGCTGCCAGGAGGGACAATTCAGACTTCCGCCATAAATGATTCCGGAGCCTGCAGTTGTTTTGTGGACTTGACCTTTGCTGCCAGACATCATATCCCATTACAACCCAAGGCACAGAAGCTCTCTGTTCATCTGGCGATGGATCCATTATTAAATCCAGAGCAGTCACTCATGAAACCATTCCTCTGCTTACCACCATTTCCAAAGACCACCAAGAACTGCTACGTCTGGACGCCATCGCTTCCCCTTTGTTCCCGGTCATCCTTGGTATGCCCTGGCTGAGGGCCAATAAACTCCACATTGACTGGACTAAGGAAGGAATTAAGTTTGTCTCCCCTTACTGCATCCAGTACTGCTTACAGACCCCCTGTGGTGTACCCGCTCTGCTATGCCTTGACACAGACTCTGAGATCAGTCAGCTCGTGCCCACAGCCTACCATGACTTTCTGGATGTATTTAGCAAGAAAGGGGCAGAGATCCTTCCTCCTCACCGTTTTTACGACTGTCCTACAGAGCTACTTCCCGGGAGTCAAAGTCCCTTTCGGGAGAATCTTCCCCCGTCCAAAAGTGAGCTGGTAGCTCTAAAAGACTACATCGATGACAATCTTAAAAATGGGTTCATCCGCCCTTCTACATATCGAGCTGGGGCAGGAATTTTCTTTGTTGAGAAGAAAGATCATCCGTTACAGCCCTGTGTGGATTAACGTGAGCTCAACAAAGTTACAGTTAAAAACCGTTACCCACTTCCATTAGTACTCAAACTTTTTCAGAGACTTGGCTCCGCCACCATATTTACAAAACTGGATCTTCGTGGCGCCTATAATTTAGTGCGCATTCGAGAAGGTGATGATAGGAAGACTGCCTTCCACACACGATTTGGGCATTTTGAGTATCTCGTAATGCCCTTTGGACTCTGCAACTCCCCGGCCACTTTCCAGCACTTCATTAATGACATCTTGCGAGACTTCCTGGACTTGTTTGTTATTGTATACCTTGATGATATACTAATCTTTCCTTCCTCCCTAGAAAACCACCGCAGAAGCGTACTAACTCGCCTTCGACAATATGGATTATACGCCAAACCCAAGAAGTGCGAGTTTGAACGCCAGAGTATCCAATTCCTGGGCCTGATTATTTCCACTGAGGGTATCAAGATGGATCCCCAGAAGTTTACAGCTATCTTGGACTGGCCAGTGACAAGAAGGGCATTCAACACTTCATAGGTTTTGCAAACTTTTATTGAAAATTCATTCAGGGGTTTTCAGCGATCATTGCCCCCATCACACAACTCACCAAACAAGGTTCCAGATTCCATTGGTCCCCAGAGGCTCAGGCTGCCTTCGAGGCGCTGAAGAAGTTTTTCACTTCCACACCTGTTCTGAAGCACCCCGACTCGGCCCTACCCTATGTTTTAGAAGTGGATGCCTCGGAAACAGTGGTTGGAGCTATTCTGCCCCAAAGACAGGGTCCCAAGGCCCTGTTGCACCCGGTTGCATTCTTTTCTTGTAAACTGTCAAGCGCGGAAAATAACTATGACAACGGGGATCGCGAACTTCTAGCGATCACTAGAAGAATGGAGGTACCTTCTCGAAGGAGCTGCGCATCCAATCTTAATCTATACAGACCACAAGAATCTAGAATACCTAAGGACAGCAAAGAGGTTGAGACCCCGGCAGGCCAGGTGGGCACTTTTATTTTCTAGATTTACTTTTAATTTGACATACAGACCCGGATCTAAGAACATAAAGCCAGACGTACTATCACGCATGTTCAGCAAATCTCAAGAATTCTCCCCCCCGGATACAATCCTGTCTTCTGGGAATTTCCTTCTTCTACAAGGAGACTTAATGACCCAGATCACGTAAGCCTCAGTGGGGAGTTCTGCACCACCCGGGACCACCTTACGGGCAAGGGAGGGGCTACTCTGGTATGAGGATAAGATCTTTGTGCCGAAGGATCTGCGAACAGCCACTTTGGGTATGTGCCATGATCACATGCTTGCAGGGCACTTTGGTGACAGCAAGATCTCCGAACTTGTTCAGCGAAATTTTGGTGGCCTGGGGTGGCGAAGGACTGCAGGAAATACGTAGAATCTTGTACTACTTGTATCCGCAACAAGAGCAGCAAATCCAGGGCCTGGGGTCTGTTGAAACCATTACCCATCCCAAACAGACCTTGGAGAATGATCTCAATTGACTTTATTGTGGAGCTGCCCCCATCCGAGGGCTACAGTACTATTTTTGTGATAGTCTACCGATTATCCAAGATGGCCCACTTCATTCCGATGAAGGGTACTCCTTCTGCACAAGAAACTGCACGGATTTTCATCAGAGAAGTTATAAGACTCCATGGGGTTCCGGCAAATATCATCTCTGACAGAGGGGTCCAGTTCACCTCCAGATTCTGGAGATCTTTTTGTGAATCTCTTGGGATTGAACTTTCATTTTCTTCAGCCTATCACCTGCAAACTAATGGGCAGCCAGAGAGGACCAACCAAAGACTTGAACAATATCTACGCTGCTTCTCTTCCTTTTCACAAGATGACTGGGTGTCCCTACTTCCCTTGGCCGAGTTTTCCTACAATAATTCTACTCACTCAGCCACGAAACAATCTCCTTTCTTCGCGAACTATGGTTTTCATCCCTCTTTTATGTTCAATAACATTCCGGAAAGCCCTGTACCCGCTGTACTTGAAACGTTGGATTTCTTTAACTCCAACAACAAACTGTTACAGGAGATGATGGCCAAGACTCAAGCATACAATAAGGAGATCTTCGACAAGAAAAGAAGAGGGGAGTTGATCCTAAAACCGGGGGACCAAGTCTGGTTGGCTACAACAAACCTGAAACTAGCTTGTCCTTCGAGGAAATTAGGTCCCAAATTTGTAGGACCTTTCCCTGTAAAGAGGTGGATTAACAATGCCGCTTGTGAACTTGAACTACCAGAGACCTTCAGGATCCATCCTGTGTTTCATATAGCCCTACTGAAGCCCGCAGTCCCTAACCCTTTTCCGGATCGAAATACAGGGCCACCCAAACCCGTGGTGGTAGACGGTGAAGAGGAATTCGATCTAGAGGAGATCTTAGATTGCAGGAGAAAAAGGAATCAAGTTCAATACCTGATTAAGTGGAGGAGATACGGCCCTGAGGACAACTCGTGGGAACCAGAAGCCAACATTCATGCCCAAGAACTTATCCGAACCTTCAAGAGGGCTTATCCTGACAAGTTGGCCAGAATGGGCATCCGGAGGCTGCCCGTTAGGGGGGCAATGTCAGGAAGGGCTAGTCAGTATCCAAGATGGTGGCCAAAGAAGATGACCTGTGACCTCAGCCCCTGTCAGAACGCCTCAGCGCATCTGCGTGTGCCCGTGCAATCATATGCGCACGCATTGTCCAGAAGGGCATGCCAGTACTCAAGATGGGAATCCAAGACAGTCTGTTTGCTCAGTCAGAATGGCAGTGCGCCGGTGCGTGCATGCGCGTGTGCATGTGCGCGCCAGTGCGCTTGCGCACCCTGTGACAGCTTTTGGCGCCCAACAGGCTATTTAAACTCAGTCAGTGCCTAGACCCAGTGCTGTCCGTTCTACAGCGTTCCTGTGTGTTCCTGTTTGCCTGCATCTGATACCTGTTATCTGACCCAGCTTGCCTCTGACTCTGCTGTTTGCTGCCTGCATCTGACCTGGCTTATTCTGACCATCGCATCTGCCTGCTCCCTCTACTACCTCGCTGCCAGCCCATCACCGACTCGCCCCTGTATCCTGACTACGCTTTTGCCTCCGCACCTGCTGCTGATGTGCCCGCCAGTGTGTGTTCCACCTGCAGCTGCTTCAAGTCCCATGGTCTGCAACCCATCAGGCACTCGTGCGACTCTGCACTCCTGTGCCTCCTGTCTGCTCTACCAGGGGGCCCCGAGTCAGAGGGGTAAGAGAGGCCGTCCCCTGCATATCAGGCTCTACCGTCAGGTATGTGACACAGTGTTGCTGGCAGTAAGTTGAGGGGAATTTGATTTCCCCCGGTGGCCCAGTCGATGTGAGGGTTGTGGGCCTGCAGCCAGGGCATACCTAGGATGATGGGGAATAAAGGTGATGAAATGCCATCCAGCCGTAGTAATTCTTGGTGATGGGAGGCGATGATAGCCAACAAGGGAACAGTCTCTTGTGTGACTGATTTATTGGTGGACCCATCGGCTAGATGTACAGATAGTCCCCGGGTCTTTGAAGTGGAATAAGGTGTCTTGCTGCAAAAGTCAAGTCTATGAAGCAGCTGCAGGCTCTGAAGTCAAATATGACGGACACCTGGATACTTCTTCCTGGGAGCTGTAACAGGATAGGAAGAGCAAGATGAGAAGATTTGGTTGGGTAAAGCAGGAACATGAATAGAAGAGATTGATAGGCACTTCTTCGCTGGACAGGATCTCACGTAATGCCCAGGTTCTCCACAATACATGCACAGATTGTTCAGTCGCTGGCGCTGGTGTTCTTCTGTGGTGAGAGAAGGACGGAGTAAGCCCAATTGCATGGGCTCAGAAGTATTGGGTGCCGAAACTACTGGAGGTGGAGGAGCTTGACTGGGGAAGCTGGGAACTTTGGGTAGTATCCAAGTTGGACGATATTGTTCTGCAGATCTCTCACATCGATGTTCTCTTAGACGTTGGTCGATCTGTATCGACAGGTTGATAAGGGTGTTCAAAGATTGGGGTATCCCTACCCGTGCCAGTTCATCCTTTAGAGGATTTGGAATCGGTAACGGAGGGCCGCATCGTTCCAATTGGTGTCAGAACTCCAACGCCTGAATTCGGCTACATAGTCCTCTGCCGCTCTGAGGCCTTGCTGAAGGGAATGCAATGCTGCCTCAGCAGTGGCAGTTTGCTGGGGGTCCTCATGGAGTTGAGACATGGCGTCAATGAACGTGGTGGCTTGAGGCTCACCTACCAACAGTGAAATGACGAAGCCCACCTTGGTTGCTTCCAGAGGGAAGGTACGTGGCTGTAAGGTAAAATAGAGTTCACAGCCATTGCAGAACGCTCTGTATTTACTGCGTTCCCCCAAAAACCTTTCAGGCGTGTAGGTACCCTTGGTTCTGCAGGTGCGGATGATGTAATGGCTGAAGTAGCAGAGGGATGAGCAGCGCCTTGAGGATTGGCGAGAGATGACAAGGCTTGGACCTCTTCTTCCAGCCGGGTGTACCCCTCTTGCAAGTTCTTGACGGCTTGTGTCAGACACAGTTGGCACAGTTCCTCCATGGGGGAGGTTCCTCACTCGGGCTCAGACATGGCTGTCTGATACTGTCTTGTTCTCACGTACCTGATGGATGAGCCCGATAATGCAGAGGAAGGCCCCCCTTACGTATCTGACTCGTGGCTCCTGATAGAGCAGACAGGCGGCTCGGGAGTGCAGAATGGTATGAGTGCCTAGCGGGTTAGCTGTCAGAAGGGCGCTCCGGGGTTTCCTGATGCTGCAGGGATGAGTACCAGCAAGGTGAAAGGTCAGGACAGCAGACAGGCTGGAATCAACCGATATCTGGACACCACACACCGGGATGCTGGTACTGGCAGACAGTGGATCAGCCCAGAGGGATATGGATCACAGGCAGGTGCAGGCAGGCTGGGTCTTTGCACAGGCAGAAGATACTGGAGTAGGTGCAGTAGACAAGGCAGGTCGGGTCACAGGCCAGGTTGGTAACTGGCGGGCAGCATAGTACTTAAAGGAGCAGGCAGAATCAAGGTCAAAGACGAGCCAGGGTCAGGTGCAGGCAGAAGGCAGGGAAAGTCCAAAGGCAGGCCGGGTAACATAGGAATCGATCGCAGAAGCAAATTACAAGGAGCAGGGGTCACAGGACGCTGCAGATCAGACAGCACTGGTCCTGTCTGCACATCCTGTTTAAATAGGCCATTTGGCGCCGAGAATCACACGCGCACAGACGCACACAGATGTGCACCAGCTCGGCCAGCAGCATTGTTTCTTCCACAGGGCATTTCCTGACACATGATATCATTGGACTCTCCTCCCATTTGTGCACTCCCCTCTGGCAATCACACTAGTTTGGCTTAGCATGAGTCTCTTCCTAATGTCTGTCACTCAAAGGTAAGGGGGCGTGGCGCCACCTTTTTTTTTTTTGCTGGGGTCAGTATTTTTTTCATTATCAAAGCGGGGAGGGTTGGAGCTGACAGGCTGCTCTTTTCGCAGACAGGCTAAGGACAAGTGAGTTGTGCTCTTATGCTGTAATAGATAAACTGTTTGGTTTAAATTCTGTTTTTTGGGTTTACAACCGTTTTAACAGCCACTTTCTTGTTTTTATTGCTGTCTACGTCCCCATTAGGCCTCATTTACACTTGTAGTTAGAGCGTGGTAAAACATATGATTAAGCTGCATTTTTACTGTCCCCAACTACTCCCCCTTAAGCTGCAAAGGCAGCAGCTGTGGGTGTACACATGCCGCTGACGCAATGCTTTGCTTCATGGCTGCGGCAGGAACGAAACCCCTTGTTCAGTAGGCACCATCACCAGCCGAATGTGACCCATTTAAGCGAATGGGGCCACATTACAACACAATGCCTACAGAACTATCTTCTAAACAGGACACAGACAACAATTAAAACCTGACAGAAAATCTAACCCTTCCTTGATACATCCAAAACAAAACAAAAAGTTTTAGCTGGTCCTGGGTTGTAATGCTTATAACCCAAGAAGTGATAAACAATTTTGTGGATGACCTATCTCACACACACACACTGTAGGACAGATGCAGAAAAGCATGATACTTAGGCGTTAAATATTTTTGCTCTAAGTACTGTCAAAAGGTTCAAGAAATCAGTACCACCAAAATACCAACCTTAGCACCACATTTGATGCCTACTGTTTTAAGACTTTTTTTTAACTTTACACATCCTAAAGATATTTATTCAAATATTTCACTATCAGTGCCAAATGGTGCAGATATGCTGCAATGCTTTCAGCAGATTTCCCAGCATGCACAGTAGTTCACTTTTAAAAATAAATGTAAACAATATGCAGTCTATTTCATGTCAGTGCAAATAAAGTACACTAATATACAACTGGGGGATTTGTGTAATAATGTGTGACAAACTGTTTTATGTCTAATCAAAAATGTATGTATATACAAATAAGAATGAACAAAATATATTCAAATTTTTTGATATACACGCAGAACAATTTTTTCCTTCACATACACATAGACTTATAAACATTAATCATATAATATATATATATAAACTAATAATATAATAATATTCAGACCTTAATCCATCCTTACCGATACACATGTGCATCTTATCTTACCAAGACATCAGATATCTTTTGAATTCTGTGTTTGGTTGCACTGCATATACAGAATCTCAAACACACATGCCTTTTTTTAATTAAATGACAAAAAAAATACAATGGTCAAATAAATGATGTGATTAAAATGGGCAAACCTAATACAAACAAGAAATGGCATATTTACATTTGATGACTTTCGATACATTCATTTAAATGCAGCGCATACACAATGGATTCTAAGCCATAAGTGTAAAATGCTCAGAAGCGTAAACATGCATTATTCAGAGCATTAAACTAGATATATGCATTTATTAATCATAAGAAGTCTAGAAGTAAGACACAAAATTGGTTAGTCATTTTGCCAAGAATGGCCAACATTTCTGTATTGTATGTAGGTGTTCATTATAATAATCACCATCTGATATATCTATTGCAATTAGTTAGAGGATGTTGTAGGTGTAGAGGCCAATCACTACATATTCTTATTCATCAATCTACCCAGGACCAGGCCCTGATCGATGTAGCAGGTTAGAAGTTGTATATCATATACTCAACGGGATGTCAATAAAATAACTACAAGTATTCAATAGGTAAATAAAATCATTTCTCAAGCAGTGCGTCATCTTATTTTTATGAATGTACCTGACCCACAACACCACACAGATATGCGGTACCTGACAGATATGCGGTACCTGGTCTAGAAGGTCCTCCACTTTCTTTTGCCAACTGTCCTTTGCTGTATTTATTTCTCTCTCCTTCAGTTGCAAGAGCTGAGCCATTGCAGCCTTCTTGTCTTCATCATGTTGTATCTTCAGCTCTTCTCGAAGCTTACTGCATTCTTGCCTACAATGAAAAAAAATATGGTATACATACAGAGTATACTACAATCCACGTTTTTCTGCTTTTGTCATAAACAATATATTTCCAACAATACCTGAGGGTCTCAGTCCATTTGAGTTCAAGATCTCGTGCTACTTTGTCTATCTTCAGTCTCTCTTCTTCTCGCATGGCAGATATCACTGACTCATGCTTCTGTCTTTCCTTTTCCAGCCCCCCCTGCAAAATTAACATAGAAATTCGCAGACTGTGAACAAAATCCAGATCACAAAATTATTTTCATGTTCATTATTTATATACAGTATATGTAAACATTTTAAAAGTGTAAATGACAAAATGAATAAGAAAAACTTATAAGTGATGATGTATTCAGGGGAATCCCCTCACTTGTCTGGTTAGCAGTAGAGTTCTTTGCATATTCACAGTCCCAACCAGTCTCCACAGAGCTTATTCTTCCTTTCACTGGGACTTACAAGTTACACTCTACCTTTCAATGTCAAAAGCAGTAACATCCTTTAAAGCCCGAACCCTGGGCAAAAAAAAAGTTTTCCCATGTAGTGGGACTGTGCCCGCACTGCACAGGTCAATTGCTTGTTTTGTCCAGGGGTGAAGAGAAAGCTTATACTCACCTGATTCTTTGTTCCATCAGAAAACAGCATTCCCTCACAGTCCAGCCGTGGACTTTTCCTGGTCTATGGAGCCTGCTCTGGGCTTGATGACGTCAGGAACAGTCCACAACTCAAGACCGATAGAGCGCGGGGTACTGGACAGGTCTTGTGCTGGAAGGATCAGGTAAGGTAATTAGGTAAGTAAATCTCCTTTTTCCTCTTGTGCTACTTTGCCTGTCTTTCCTTTCCATGCCAAAAGCATTAATATTAAGCAACATGGTTTAAAGGCCATCTCCGGGTAAAAAAAAAGTTTTCAATTGCTCATTTTGTCTAGGGGTGAGGAGAAAGCTTTTACTCACCCAATCCTTCATTCCATCAAAAACGGCGTTCCCCCACGGTCTAGCGGTGGACCGCTGGACCGTGACTCAAGACCGCTACAGCAGGGGGTGCCGGACTAGTCTTATGCTGGGAGGATCAGAGGATTAGGTAAGTAGATCTCCTTTCTCCTCTCCGCTAGACAAAAACGAGCAGTTAACCTGTGCAGCGCGGGCACAGCCTCACTGCATGGAAAAACGTTTTTTTTTGCCTGGAGTTGGGCTTTAAATGCAGGTTCTGACCAGCAGATTGAGAAGCACAAAAGCACCTAGAGAGAAAATGCTTATCCACACATATTTTATGACCTGTGACTTGTGACAAGGCAGTATAAATGATTTGTGGGATATGTTAGCGTAGGAGGAGTAACAGCAGAATAACCAGTGGCTACAAGGAACAACTGCTCTAGGTCTAGGTACCATATAAGACAATTTATCAATAGACATTATGAAGCACTGTTATGTTTAAAATGTCTGTATTCATTCTTTACTTTTCAGCTTTCTCTCTATGACAAGAATAGCAATGTCATTACTAATTTATGTTATTTTCTTTTTCCTATTGCTGCATCTAAATCACTCTTCTAAAGAACTTTATAACTCACCTTCACTAAGGTCTCTTGGAGGGATAATATCTGACCTGCTAGCCAGTGGCATAGCGAACCATGCTTGCTTTTCTCTCAAACATCCGTCTACCTCCCACTGACATTATCAACTACAAAAATAACAAGCAACATAAATATGTATTCATCTATCCTGCAAGTCACTATACCCGGTGATGCTGTAGCCCTTGGTTTATTTTGGATTGTGTCTAATAACTAGCACTTCACAAGAAATGATAAACTATATAGAAAAATATTTTTTGTATTACTTTTAAGCATATGCAAACTCAAAAACAAAACTGTTAATGTATATATTACAACTAAACATAATGGCTGCATTCGTTTTCTTTTTCCAGTTTTTTCCCCCTTATTTATTCCTTCCTTTATTGGTTGAACTAGATAGACTTGTGTCTTTTTTCAAACTCACTAACTATATGTAACGATGTAACTATTTTCACCTGATGGTCCTGCTAGTAACTTAATTCCTGTCTTAGTAAAGAACACCCCCCCCTCCTTCTTTCCATAACATAGGGGTAAGGTGTTCTGTAGTGCACAAAGATAACTAGGGAAAATGCTAAATGGTAACATTTAGCAGAAGCAGAGAATGCAGAAAGTTATCAGGGGTGTATTGGGCAGTGACAGCGTACATACCCGATGCTCTGCTTTTGCAGACCAGTATCACTGCTTTTCCTCCCTCCTCGGCGATCAGGAAGTGATCTCTGGGGGAAGTGAGAAGTGCAGGCAGCAAAGCAGCAAAGAGTTGTCCACTGCCTGTTCTTTTTGGTGAATGTTTGTCTGGACACTTAGGGAGAACCTACTACCTGCTTCTTCCCCTCTGATCCACTAGGCAGGAAAGAAGGAGACCAACTCTCCTGGCCCAGATTCACTATGGATGGGCATCTGAAAGCTTATCAGAGGCATAGCTTAAGGCCGGCCGGGTTCACACCTATGCAAATTGTATGTGGGTTTCCCCGCATCCAATTCGCATAGCAGGAGAATGTGACCGGCTCTCTATCTCTATGTCTTCGGGGCGGCTGCGGAGTGCACTGCACAGAAACGGTTTGCTTCTTTGGCTCCGTTTCAGGGCCGAATTCAGGTATAGATTCTGCCCTGATTTGTCCCTGAAACGGAGAACAGGGACGGACAGCGTTGCTGTGCGATCCGTGGCTGGTTTAGGTGTGAACTGAGCCTGATGTGCAGATCTGTGCCTAGTCAGTCCAGACGGAGATCTGTGACTATTATGTGCTACACTGAAGCACAGATGTTAGTTTATAGGATACTGAAACTGTGACATTCCTGTGACAAACTACAATTTGAGGTTTTCCAATAATATAGTATGTCTCCTCTGCAATAAAAAAACCCTGCCTGCTCCCAAATTTGTGTTGGGGGGGGGAAAAGTTACGCTTGAGAAGACCAAAAGGGAGAAAATAGGTAGTTAATTGGTAGGGTTTGCATATGCTTTCACCACAATTTGGGCATTTTATTTTACTTATGGTAATTGTTATATTCAAGCACTGATGATACTCAAACCGGAAAATACCAGTTGATCTTACTACCTTTTTTAGGTGTTAGTGCCATAATCCATGGGTACTTCCATGCAGCCATCTGTCTGAAGTGGTAAATTATATATTTTTCATTTAATTAAAAACACACTTCACACTAAAAACACAATTAAATGCATATATGGGAGTGGTTTGTAATTTTGTCTACCCAGCAAGCCAGTACATACAGGTTGGCGATCTTATTTTTCTTTACTTTTTTTATTATTACAGATAGACTATGTCCTTGCCACAGGTCTGCATATGGCTGAAGGAGCAGGTCACAGGTCGCCTCTCAGCACGTTATTTGCAAGGGTACTGGCGTGCAAAGGTGCCTGTTTGGCTACAACACAGAGGATTACTGGAGACTGATATCAAGACAGATTCAGGTATAGGTCACTTTTAAAATACAATGAGTTTTATTTCATAAAGCAAAGGAAGCTCTGCTGATTTCCATCATCCAATCATGTGCAAGCAAAAATGCTGTCTTTTTTTCCCTTGCACCTGATTGGTTATTCTTTACAAAGTGAAGCTTAACCACATTCACTAAGCTCTGCGGAAAATGCATGCAACTGCACTTGCAGCGTGCACAGTATATTTGCCTTTAGCAAATCAACCCCGATTAATTATTGTTTAATGAAAATATAACTGCACTGAATTTTGTTTTGTTATATCTCCCTGATGCTCACATCCAGCATGCCTCCCTATTTTTTAGTGTATATTTCCATTTTATAGCTGAGAAACATACAAAAGGAACATGATTTAAATGAATTAATTTGATTGAATTGAAACTGATTTATGCAAAAACTGCCTTGTGCAGAGTCTATGGAGATGACGTATGTTTTGTATGGTGGAGGTTTCAGAAACATAACAAATAGCCTACAATAGAAGAAACCTGTCTTGGGGTTAAATGTTCTCACCCTAGATGCCCTCTTGCACTACTGGTTACAAAAGTCATTATCAGCAAGAGAGCTGATTACAGCTCTCCATAACAGATTTTCCTGTCGCATCATGGCAGCATACACTTTGGGTTGTGACTCCGCCCCCACAACCTGATAGGACCACATAGCTATAAATTGTAGAGAGGGACCCCGCCCCAGTATTCTCTTATTTTTCCTCATCTGCCAGGACCGAACGGATTAAGAAGCACCCCCTTACCGCTTCGCCCCAGCCAGGTTCTAGCCTCTCCTGGGTGGAAGTCCTTACCTGTACAGCCTCTAAATGAGCTAGATGGAAGGAACCCCATTCTGGTGATCTCAGGGGTATGTTGCGGCTCCAGTATAAGCCTTAAATAGGCTTAGTTGTTGTGCAGCGGTCTCCAAAATCTTTCATATCACTTATTGTGTTTTTTCTGTGCCTTGTAGTCCTATGGCTCTCCACAGCGCGCTGAGCATCTCGGCGCTTCCGCGCATGCGCAGTACATAGCCTCAGGGCATCCCTTCATTTTTGCCAGGCTCCAAGATGGCGCTGAGCGTTTCGCGGCACTACTTCACATGTGCGAGCGGGACGTGACCTCGGCGCCCAGGGCGGTACTTTTAAAAAAGCTCCTGATTCTCATTTAGTGCTCCTCCTGCTCCCTGAACGTATTCTGTCTGCATTTTAGCTCTGATTATATTCTCGGCGTACCCCCCCTTCTGGGTAAGTGGCTTTTTTATCTCCATGCACTTTTCTTCACTTGCTTTGCATGTTCTTACCTTCCTGTCTCTCTCTCAGGTGCATCACCCTTCTTTTTCTATGGAGGCCCCTGCCCCAGCAGATCACCATCAGCCTAATAGGTAAGGGGGGGGAATCCCTTTGGTAAGTAGTGAAGATCGAAAAAGAGAGCAGGATTGCGCTGACGCTGCCTAATTGGTCAGCCCTATCAGGTCGTCAAGATTGTCCAAATCAAGGCGAAGAGAGACCTCGCACAGAAGAAGCCGCTCCGGCCATAGGCGAAGCCGCTCATGCGGAAGAAGTCGCTCAGGCCACAGGGGAAGCCGTAGAAGGAGTCGATCCTACTCAAGGCATAGCCGCTCTTACCACAGAAGATCCCCTGCAAGTAGACGCCAGTCACCTGTGCACCCCTCCCGCCCGGTCGGGAACACTTGCTGGGTATGCGGGGCCACAGCCCTCCCAGACAAACTGGCTTGTCGCAGATGCATTGATGAGGCCACCAGGGAGAAAGAACTGGATACCATAGAGCCTACTGGAGTCTCAACTCCTCAAGTCTCAACTCCCGATGCGGAGTTTAAAGCCCAGAGAGCCTCCCCTACCTATCCCAGTACATCAAGGGAACAAGAATTCCCGTTGGACAATGAAGAGCTGGAAGCATCAGCCGGATTTGATTTTTCGCTTATAGAGCCTTTCGTTAAATCGGTTAGGGAAGCGATAAGCTGGGAGGAACCTAAGGAGGCACAGCAGAAACAGAGGAAGTATTTCCCAAATCTCAAAAGAGTTCCGGAGGCTTTCCCGTTCATCGATGAATTAGATGAGCTGATTAAAGAGGAATGGCAGAATCCTGAAAAGAAGACTAGTCTAACCAACAGACTTACCAAATTGTACCCGCTTAGGGAACCCAAGGTATCCCCTTTGGTTACCCCCCCCCAGTAGTAGACACATGTGACGCTCCCTATTGAAGACGCAGTGACGTTCAGGGATGTGCTTGATAGAAAGGTCGATACTGACCTTACAAAAGCTTACCTATTAGCAGAAGGCGCTTGCAGACCAGCAATCGCACTGGCTGCGGTTGGAAAAGCTATCTCCAGTTGGTCCTCTGGTACCGCAAAACTCGTTGCTGAGGGCGCAGACCAAGAGCAGATAATCAAGGCCCTACAAGAACTTAGCCTTGCAGGGTATTTTGTAGCGGAGGCTTCTGTGGACACTATTAGATCCGCATCAAGGTCCATGCTGGCCGCTGTGATGGCCAGCAGGGCGCTATGGCTTAAGCTCTTGTCGGCTGATCCCGCCTCAAAATCCAATTGGTGCCAAATCCCGTACGACGGGGTAAACCACCTGGACGGGGTAAACCTCTTCGGGACAAAGCTGGATACTGCAATTTCAAAAGTAACCGGCGGGAAGTCAGGTCTTATCCCATCAGACAAAAGACCGAAACAGCAGAGACCGTCTCTCTTTAGACGCAATCTCCCAGAGTGATACAGGGATGCAAAAACCTATAGACCCGGAAAAGAGTATAGAAGGAGTTGGAAGAACCCTCAGACATCCTTCTTCAAATTCCAGAAACCCAAAACCCCTGCCTCCAATGACCAGAAGTCCTTTTGAAGGGACACCCGCCCAACCAGCGGTAGTGGGTGCCAGACTCACAAAGTTCAGGCTGGTCTGGGCGGGAACGATAAAAGACCCATGGACAGTGTCCACCATTCATTTCGGGCACAGATGGTCGTTCAAAGGTCGCCCCCCAAGGGATCAATTTTGCTCAACCAAGCTACCTCCATCCCGAGAAAAAAGGCTGTCTTTAGTCCAGTACATTCAGGATCTGCTCCAGAAACAGGCGATAGTGGAGGTCCCGCTATCACAAAGAGGCAAAGGCTTCTACTCCCCACTTTTCTTAGTAAAAAAGAAGTCAGGGGATTTGCGTCCAGTCTTGGACCTGAAGAACCTCAACCGTCAATCCGGATAGAGTCGTTCAAAATGGAAGCAGGTCCTTCTGAGAATGGACACCAGAGTGGCTGTCGCCTACATCAACAGGCAAGGGGGCACCAGAAGCAGGTCCATGATGCAGGAGGTCCATCTGTTTTAGAATGGGCACAGCTGAACCTGTCAGACTTGAGGGCAGTTTATGTCCCGGGAGCCCAAAACATCTTGGCCGACTCACTGAGCAGGAATTTTGCCTCCGAGTGGTCTCTGAGTCCCCAGACATATGCTCTCATATCCCGGACCTGGGGATCACCGAAGATAGACCTTGCAGCAACACCAGCAAATACAAAATGCCAAAGATTCCTGTCAATTATTCCCTTTCCTTCAGCAGAGGGGACAGATTGCCTCCAACACCCCTGGGATTTCCGCCTGGGCTACATCTTTCCTCCGACTCTCCTCATAGCGAGGTTACTCCTGAGGCTCAAGAAAACAACGGCATTGGTAGTAGCAGTAATTCCTTTTTGGCCGAGGAGGCCGTGGTTTACTACCCTCATGCAACTGAACACGGCAGATCCCCTGCTCCTCCCGTTATCGACGGACCTGCTCTCCCAGGGCAATCTACTTCACCCGAACCCGGATAAACTACATTTGATGGCCTGGAGACTGAAAGGGCTAGGTACTTAGATCAAGGCTGTTCCCAAAAGGTGGTGGACACCTTAATCCAGGCCAGAAGGCCTACCTCCAACAACACCTACAGACGGGTCTGGGAGAAATTTGTCGCATTCACTCAGCAGCAAGGCTGGGACTCATCCTCCCCTTCGGTAACACAGATCCTGGAATTTCTTCAGTCAGGCCTAGAAAAGGGCCTTAGGTCAAGCACCCTGAAGGTTCAAGTGTCGGCCCTATCCGCATTAACAGGAGTTAAGTGGGCACAAGATCCTCTTGTCATCCAGTTTCAAAGGGCCTGCCTAAAACTGAGGCCTCCCAGAAAACCTTCCTTCCCGGTCTGGGAACTCTCAGTTGTTCTGGAAGCGCTATCGAAAGAGCCTTTTTTCCCGCTCGAGAACATCTCTCTCTGGGATCTAACACTAAAGGTTTCGTTCTTAAAAGCCATAGAATCGGCTAAAAGGGTGTGTCAGGAAGGGCATGCCAGCACCCAAGATGGCTGCAGAAGAAGACGACCTGTTACCTCTGCCTGTCAGGAAGGGCATGCCAGCACCCAAAATGGCTGCCGAAGAAGATGACCTGTTACCTCTGCCCCTGTCAGAATTCCATTGGTGCACACACACCCTGTGACAGCTTTTTGACACCCAAACAGGCTACTTAAACTCAGTTAGTTTCCAGACTCAGTGCTGTCTGCTCTACAGCGTTCCCTGTGTATCCTGCAATTACCTACCTGACTTCTGTTCCTGTTGTGACCCGGCTTGCTTCCTGACGTTCCTGTTTCCTGCCTGCATCCGACCCCGGCCTGTCCTCTACTCTGCATCTGCCTGCTCCTTCTGTCACTTCGCTGCCAGTCTGCTGAC
Source organism: Aquarana catesbeiana (assembly GCF_042186555.1). Classification (NCBI taxonomy): domain Eukaryota; kingdom Metazoa; phylum Chordata; class Amphibia; order Anura; family Ranidae; genus Aquarana; species Aquarana catesbeiana. The sequence continues at coordinate 385,713,357 of NC_133327.1, forward strand.
GACCCGGCCTGTAATCTGATTCCGCTTCCGCTTCAGCCTCTGTTCCTGACGTGCCCGTTTGTGTATGACCCGGCCTGCCTGTACCTGCCTTCTCTTCAGCCTCGAGGGTGCCACCATCCCTTCTGCTGCACCTGCACTTCTGCCTGTAGGGACCGGTTGTCTACTCACTCCAGCTACCTGCCTCCCACTGCTCTGGGATTCCTACAGACACCTCTACAGCCCGGCCGAGTGCTCCGATCCAGCTCCAGGTTCAGTGATCCCGCCAGGCACTCGTGCGACTCTGCATCTTGGTGCTTCCTGTCAGCTCTATCAGGGGCTCCAAGTCAGAGTTGTAAGAGAGGCCGTCCTCTGCATATCAGGCTCCATCACCAGGTACGTGACAGTAGCAGACAGCCATGTCTGAGCCTGTGCAAGGACCTTCTCCTATGGAGGAACTCTGCCAACACCTAGCCGGATTAACACAAGCTGTAAAGGACTTACAACAGGGTTATACCCAGCTGGAAGGCCAAATACAGACCTTGTCTGCCTCTGCTGCTCAAGCACCTTCCGCTTCTGGGATGCCAGCAGCTCCTGCAGTCATTATGCTACCACCTGAACCCAGAGTCCCAACTCCTGAAAAGTTCCACGGAGAAAGCAACGAGTTCAGAGCCTTCCGCAATGCATGCAAACTCTATTTTTCGCTACAACCACGAACCTTCTCCCTGGAAGCCACCAAGGTCGGGTTTGTCATTTCCTTGCTTCAGGGGGAACCACAGGCCTGGGCTCACCGACTCCTTGAACAAAAGGCCACATCTCTGACGGACTTAGCCTCCTTTTTTGGAGCCATGGCTCAGTTATATGAAGACCCCCAGCAAGCCGCTACTGCGGAAGCCGCCCTTCACACGCTTCAACAGGGTCACAGGGCCGTGGAGGACTATGTTTCAGAATTCAGGCGCTGGAGTTCCGACACTAACTGGAACGATGCTGCCCTGCGTTACCAGTTCCGCATGGGCCTTTCTGATAATCTCAAGGACGAGCTAGCACGAACAGGTGTCCCCTCCACCTTGGAGACACTTATAAATTTGTCAATCCAGATTGACCGTTGCTTAAGGGAACGTAGGTCGGAACGAGCCACCGACCAGTCCCGTCCAGTATGGATGCTTCCACAAGTGTCTGGTTCTTTCAGTCCCGCTTCACCTGCTCCTGCCGCATCCGCTTCAGACGCACCTAAACCCATGAAGCTTGGTCTCCTCCGTCCTTCTCTGACTACAGAAGAACGCCAGCGCAGACGCCAGCTAAATCTTTGCCTGTACTGTGGAGGATCAGGACATTATATGAGGTCTTGTCCGGTCAAGATCCGCAAGTGCCTCTCAGTTACATCCGCTTCTCCTCCATCTCTACCCAATCACTCTGCTCATCTTGCTCTTTCCATTTTGTTACAGCTCCCAGGAGGAACTATCCAGACCCCCGCTATAATTGACTCTGGAGCTTGCAGCTGTTTCATAGATTTAGCTTTTGCTGCCAAACATCAAATTCCTCTACTACCCAAGGCTCAGAGACTTTCTGTACATCTGGCAGACGGATCCACCATTAAATCTGGATTGGTTACTCATGAAACCATCCCATTATCTACCACTATTGCCGAGAACCATCAAGAGCTTCTACGCCTAGATGCAACCGCTTCCCCTCTGTTCCCAATCATTCTGGGTATGCCTTGGTTAAAAGCTCATAACCCTTACATTAACTGGGTTACAGAAGAAATCAAGTTTCTTTCCCCCTATTGCCTTCAGCATTGTTGGCAAGAGAATCATCAGGACCAATCTCCCCTGCTGTGCATCGATTTGGAGTCCGAAGCCCGCCAAGTCGTTCCAGTAGCATATCACGACTTTCTGGATGTTTTCAGCAAAAAAGGGGCAGAAACGCTTCCTCCTCATAGGGCTTATGACTGTCCAATTGAGCTCCTTCCTGGGGTTAAAGTTCCTTTTGGCAGGATCTTTCCTCTATCTGAATCTGAACTTGTTGCTTTGAAAGACTACATTGATGACAACCTTAAAAAGGGGTTTATTCGCCCCTCCACATCTCCTGCCGGTGCGGGGATCTTCTTTGTAGAAAAAAAGGACCACTCATTACGGCCCTGTGTGGACTACCGTGAACTTAATAAGGTCACTGTAAAAAACCGTTACCCTCTTCCACTTGTGCCTGAATTATTCCAGCGACTCGGTACGGCCACCATTTTCACAAAATTGGATCTTCGGGGTGCTTATAATCTGGTTCGCATATGAGAGGGGGATGAATGGAAGATGGCGTTCCGCACACGGTTTGGGCATTTTGAATACCTTGTGATGCCCTTTGGACTTTGCAATGCCCCAGCTACCTTTCAGCACTTCATCAACGATGTCTTCCGAGATTTCCTGGATCTATTTGTTGTTGTTTATCTTGATGATATACTAATTTTCTCTCCCTCTCTAGATCACCACCGTAGTCACGTCAAGAATGTATTGAGTCGCCTTCGACAACACGGACTTTATGCAAAACCAGAGAAATGTGTATTTGAACGCCAAAGCATCCAATTCTTGGGTTTAATCATTTCCACCGAAGGCATCCAGATGGATCCCCAGAAGGTTACAGCCATCCTGGATTGGCCTGCTCCCAGTGATAAGAAGGGTGTCCAACGTTTCGTGGGGTTTACAAATTTTTATCGAAAATTCATCAGAAATTTTTCTGCAATCATATCCCCCATTACAAGTTTAACCAAACAAGGTACAAGATTCTCTTGGTCTCTGGAAGCTCAGAAAGCTTTTGACACCCTAAAAAGACTTTTCACATCTGCATCTGTCCTGAAACACCCTGACCCAGCCTTGCCCTACGTCTTGGAAGTAGACGCCTCAGAAACAGCGGTAGGAGCAATATTGTCTCAGAGGTGGGGAGCTAAGGCTCTACTGCATCCAGTTGCTTTTTTTTCCCGCAAGCTGTCAAATGCTGAAAGGAACTACGACGTCGGGGACCGTGAACTTTTGGCCATCAAAGCCGCCCTGGAGGAATGGAGGTACCTTCTAGAGGGGGCCGCACACCCAATCTTAATCTATACCGATCATAAGAACCTCGAGTATTTAAGAACAGCAAAAGGATTGAAACCCCGACAAGCCAGGTGGGCACTATTCTTTTCTAGATTCACTTTTCACTTAACATTCAGGCCTGGATCCAAGAATGCAAAACCTGATGCGTTATCACGCATGTTCAGCAAACCTGAAGAAATCTCATCTCCGGATACCATTCTATCCCCTGGGAACTTCCTGTTACTTCAAGGAGAGTTAATAAAACAAATTAAACAAACTCTAGTAAGGAACCCTTCACCAGCCGGGGTCTCTCTACTGGCAAAGGATGGGCTACTTTGGCATGAAGACAAGGTCTTTGTGCCGGAAGACCTCCGAATGGCCATCCTGGTGCGATGCCATGATCATGTGCTGGCAGGTCATTTTGGCATTGGCAAGACAACTGAATTAGTACAACGGACATTTTGGTGGCCTGGGGTGGAAAAAGATTGTAGGAAATATGTGGAATCTTGCACCACTTGCATCCGCAATAAAACCAGCAGATCCAGAGCCTGGTGTCTGCTAAAACCCTTACCTGTCCCCAGTAGACCTTGGAAGATGATCTCAATAGATTTTATTGTAGAACTTCCCCCATCTGAGGGCCACAACACCATTTTTGTAGACTATCTAAGATGGCACACTTCCTGCCCATGAAGGGCACACCATCTGCTCGAGAAACAGCTCAAACCTTTGTCAAGGAGATCGTAAGGCTTCACGGGATTCCGGCCAATATTGTGTCCGACCGTGGGGTGCAGTTTACATCCAGATTCTGGAGAGCCTTATGTGATGCACTCGGGATTGAACTTTCATTTTCTTCTGCATATCACCCACAAACGAATGGGCAGAGAGGACTAATCAAACCCTCGAACAGTACCTGAGATGTTTCTCCTCATTTTCTCAAGACGATTGGGCTTCTCTTCTTCCCCTGGCCGAGTTTTCTTATAACAATTCAGTACACTCTGCTACAAAGCAATCTCCATTTTTTGCAAACTACGGTTTCCACCCTTCTTTTTTGTCTAATACAATTCCAGATTCCCCTGTACCAGCTGTTTCCGAAACTATAAATTTCTTCAACGCCAATAACAAACTGCTACAGGAAACAATGGCCAAGACACAGGCACACAATAAGGAAGTTTTTGACAGAAAAAGAAGGGGAGAATTGATCTTGAACCCTGGTGACCAAGTGTGGCTAGCAACTACTAATTTGAAACTGGCCTGTCCCTCGAAGAAACTGGGCCCTAAATTTATAGGACCATTTCCGGTGAAGAGACGGATCAATGAGGTTGCGTATGAATTAGAGTTGCCTGAGTCATTTAGAATCCACCCTGTGTTCCACATAACCTTGTTGAAACCTGCCATTCCTGACCCATTCCCAGGACGAAGTTCCGGCCCGCCTAAACCTGTAATTATTGACGGGGAGGAAGATTTTGAGGTGGAAACAATCTTAGACTGCAGGAAGAGAAGAAATCAGATCCAGTTCCTGATAAAATGGAAAGGGTATGGGCCAGAGGACAACTCCTGGGAACCTGAAGGTAATATCCATGCCCAAAATTTGGTTCAAGCTTTTAAGAACTCCCATCCTGACAAGTGGGCCAAGTTGGGCATCCGGAGGCTGCCCTTTGGGAGGGGGCAGTGTCAGGAAGGGCATGCCAGCACCCAAGATGGCTGCCGAAGAAGACGACCTGTTACCTCTGCCTGTCAGGAAGGGCATGCCAGCACCCAAAATGGCTGCCGAAGAAGATGACCTGTTACCTCTGCCCCTGTCAGAATTCCATTGGTGCACACACACCCTGTGACAGCTTTTTGACACCCAAACAGGCTACTTAAACTCAGTCAGTTTCCAGACTCAGTGCTGTCTGCTCTACAGCGTTCCCTGTGTATCCTGCAATTACCTACCTGACTTCTGTTCCTGTTGTGACCCGGCTTGCTTCCTGACGTTCCTGTTTCCTGCCTGCATCCGACCCCGGCTTGTCCTCTACTCTGCATCTGCCTGCTCCTTCTGTCACTTCGCTGCCAGTCTGCTGACGACCCGGCCTGTAATCTGATTCCGCTTCCGCTTCAGCCTCTGTTCCTGACGTGCCCGTTTGTGTATGACCCGGCCTGCCTGTACCTGCCTTCTCTTCAGCCTCGAGGGTGCCACCATCCCTTCTGCTGCACCTGCACTTCTGCCTGTGGGGACTGGTTGTCTACTCACTCCAGCTACCTGCCTACCACTGCTCTGGGATTCCTACAGACACCTCTACAGCCCGGCCGAGTGCTCCGATCCAGCTCCAGGTTCAGTGATCCCGCCAGGCACTCGTGCGACTCTGCATCTTGGTGCTTCCTGTCAGCTCTATCAGGGGCTCCAAGTCAGAGTTGTAAGAGAGGCCGTCCTCTGCATATCAGGCTCCATCACCAGGTACGTGACAGGGTGTCAGAGATGCAAGCTCTACTGGCTAGTGAACCATATCTGATTGTTTATCCAGACAGATTAGTCCTGAGGCCTTCGGATCGCTTCATTCCCAAGGTATCCTCATCCTTTCATTTCAACCAGGAGATTAATCTCCCAGCACTTATCACGGATCAGGGCGACCCTCATCCATTAGATGTCAAGGGTAACATATCGGAGTATCTCTCGGCAACCAAATCCATCAGAAAGACGGAAAGTCTTCTAATCATCCCGCATGGCTTCAGGAGAGGTCAAGCGGCATCCTCACGCACCATTGCGTCATGGCTAGTAAAGGCCATCAAGAAGGCTTATTCATTAAGTAACCATCAGGTACCTGAGGGCTTAAGGGCACACTCCACCAGGGCAGTGGCAACCTCCTGGTCGGCCTACTGTAGAGTCTCGGCGGAAACAATTTGCAGAGCGGCCACCTGGTCTTCCAGGAACACCTTTATGTCTCATTATAAGGTGGATTCCGCTCGCTTATCCACAGTGGATTTCGGAAAAACTCTTCTATTTTTTGTTAATAAACTTAGTTTGCATTCCCACCCAGTTTTGCGAGTTATTCCCCAAAGTGTATGCTGCCATGATGCAACAGGAAAACGGAAAATTGTATACTCACCTTTCCGTAATTTTCCTTTCCTGTCGCATCTTCATGGCAGCATACAATCACCCACCCTTCTGAGGTGATATATACAGAGAATACTAGGGCGGGGGCCCTCTCTACAATTTATAGCTATGTGGTCCTATCAGGTTGTGGGGGCGGAGCCACAACCCAAAGTGTATGCTGCCATGAATATGCGACAGGAAAGGAAAATTACGGAAAGGTGAGTATACAATTTTCCGTTTTATTGCTGTGCAAGCTTTGCAGTTAAATCACTGGTGTGGAGGGTCACCAAACTTGAAATTTTATAAGCACTGCTCTTTGGGCCCTTAACTGCTTCAGCCCCAGAAGATTTTACCCCCTTCCTGACCAGAGCACTTTTTGCGATTCGGCACTGCGTCGCTTTAACTGACAATTGCGCAGTCATGCGTTGTTGCACCCGAACAAAATTGATGTCCTTTTTTCCCGCAAATAGAGCTTTCTTTTGGTGGTATTTGATCGCCTCTGCCTTTTGTGCTATAAACAAAAAATAGCGACAATTTTGAAAAAAACACAATATTTTTTACTTTTTGCTATAATAAATATCCACCAAAAATATATAAAAAAACAAATTTTTCCTCAGTTTAGGCCGATGTGTATACTTCTACATATTTTTGGTAAAAAAAATTGCAATAAGTGTATATTGATTGGTTTGCGCAAAAGTTATAGCGTCGTACATTTCTGACACATTTTTGGGACCATTGGCATTTTTACAGCGATCAGTGCTATAAAATTGCATTGATTACTGTAAAAATGTCACTGGCAGTGAAGGGGTTAACCACTAGGGGGCAGTGAAGGGGTTAAGTGTGTCCTAGTGTGTGTTCTAACTGAAGGGGAATGGGACTGTGCAGGGAAGATGACAGATCCTGTTCATACTCCGTATGAACAGACGATCTGTCTGTTCTCCCCTCAGAGAACCGGAAACTGTGTGTTTACACACACAGATCCCGGTTCTCGATGTGCCCCGAGCGATTGTGGGAGCCTGGCGGTGATCGTAACCACCGGGCACTAGCATCGGCTCCGTGGGCGAGCAGGGGGCACGCGCACCTCCGGCAGCGTGCACGAGCCCCCGGCGGCGCGCGCGCACCTTCTAGTGGCCGTCTATGTTACCGACATAACATGACAGCGATTCGCGCAGCTGAGCCATTTTGCCACAGTACAACTGCAGCGGCTGGTCGGCAAGCAGTTAAAATGCCCAGGGGCCCTGGTCTCAAATGAAACTAATGTGAACCCTACAGCATCTAATTTGGCTCTTAAGCCTCGTACACACGGTACAAAACTCAGAAGGGAAAAGTCTGAAGACGAGCTGTCTGCGCATTTTTGGATTGTTAGTACGGTGCATTCGACAGACGATTTGACTATTACATCAGACAAAAGCTGGATGTGCAAGCTATAAAATTTTTGTCTGATGTGAACGCAATGTCTGATTTTCGGATGGTCAGTACAGAAATCCGTCACACAAAAGTCGAAAGTACAAACACGCATGATAGGAATTAAGGAACTACTGGGAAGAGTTTGGTCTTGTAAACTTCTGTTTGTAATCTAGAATTAACATTCGTGACGCGGCAATTGATGAAATGTCAAAATTCTCATCTTCTTTAATGGGATAATAATGAAGATTCTTTGCATGTAGTTATGTCAAAGGTATTTAAAAGACATTTGTTTTGTACGATCTGAAAATCGCGAATCAAGGCTCACCAAAATTCTACTAACACGAAATTAGCATAAGGGGGCCAAAGTGTGGCCCTTGAGAAATGAACTTCCTTTTTATACTCTCATAGTAGGTCACTACGTTCGTGTTTGTCACACGACAATTTGTGGATAGTATGCTAGACAAAATCCTGCACATGCCCTTTTGACAAAAATCAGACGCTCGGTCGTCCAACAATCAGACCGTGTGTAGGAGGCTTTACTGTTCATTTTTTTGAGGTTAATCAAAACTCATTGTTTATTTTGCAAGCAATGATTTACATAATGCCAGATGAAGGATTCACTGGGCTTGTTAGCAAGATGTTTTCCTGTCCTTGGGGACAAATAACAAACAGAATGCAATGATCTTTGTTTTGGGTAGAACAGCTCTAATGAAGCAGTCAGCTAGACTTCTGTGTGTTCTGCTGTTTCTTATCAGCACATACAACTGAGAATTCTGGAATAAGATATCCTAGGAATTATTTAGTAGCTGACAGCTGAAGTCTTGCTGAATCATGTGGAGGCTATTATATTTAAGTGAAAGATGCACAGGTTTGTTGACAAGAAATGCACTGCACTGCAGTTCACATCTATGTGAACCTGACCCATCCTGTCATGTCCTTTATCTTGTAATTCATTTTTCTCTGCTGAAAAACGAGGATGAGCCCCAAAGCCTCTAACATTAAAATGCAATGGATAGAAGCATCAGGTACTCTGAATATCCATAACAAAGAGCATATTTGGCAAAACTATCAATATTTTCAGTGTTATTTTTTCAATATCTCCAGATAAACATTGCCTGGAGCAAAAAGAAAATGACCAAAGAATCACCAAAATATGCTTATTTTTGAACCCGGCCCCAAAAAATCACTAAAAGCATTTTGGAGTAAGCCTGGCAAATTTGGAAACCCAATCACAAAAGAGCAGTGGATGTTATCTACTAAAACTGGTGCAAGTATGCATAGAAAACAATCAGCTTTCAGGTTTTATTGCCAAAGCTTAATTGAACAAGCTGAACTTAGAAGCTGATTGGTTATCATGCACAGCTGCACCACATTCTAGTGCACCAGTTTTAGTAAATCTACCCCAGGGAGCATTTTCTCAGTACACAAGCTGCTTTACTCTCCATTGTAAAAATGATATTTTCTAAGTTTGTAGATAATTAGTAATGGACATCAACAGTCTTACATCTGCCTAAACTCTGAGACAGCCTAAATACCTCCATTAAGTTACGCGTTCCAATTCTTGGATTCTCAAATTAAAGCTGGTCTCCAGGTTTCATGTCACTTTAAAAAGTTAATTTGGACCAAGCTGGTCCAAACAAACTATTTGCATCACTAAATGCTGAAGTGTCCCTAAGCACTGTATATACTGCATGTAACTTCAGCTACATATAGTACACAGTGCTGGGTTCCGGCTGTGAGTCAGAGACTTCCCGTCTCACATCCGGAACAGAGTCTGGCAGAGAGGCGCTCAGCCAATCATAGGCAGCTTTCTGTGAATAAATACTATGCTCCCTCTGATTGGCTGAGTGGGAGGAGTGGGCTGAAGACATCATACTCTCCCACTTTGCCAACTAGAGGAAGCTTTGTATTCATTCACAGAACACAAAGCTTCCTATAAATGGCTGAGTGCCGCTCAGCCAGACTCTGTTTTGTTCCTAGTGGGAGTCGAGAAGTCTCTGTTTCATACCTGGAACCCAGCACTGTATACTGTATGCAGCTGAAGTTACATGCAGTACATACAGTGCTTAGAGACACTGCAGCATTTCATGAAGCAAATAGGTCGTTTGGACAAGCATGGTTCAAACAAACTATTTAAAGTGACAGGAAACTCGGCTTTAGGCTTTGCACATGCTGCATAAACTGGGGGCTATTTGTATATGAAAACTGATCTCTGTGTGCCGATGTGCCCACATAGTTTTCCATAATGGCACAAAAATGATTCCATTGCATGCTGAAGAGAATTGTGCTACAGTTACCTGAACAGCAAATAAGGAATCGCTGGTCTCTCTCAGTCTTTCTCGTGTCATATCCAGCTCATTTTGAAGTCTGTCTTGAGCATCTTTCAGACTTGTAATATGGCACTCAGCAGAGCCAAGTCCTTGTTCACTCTTCTTCACCAAGTCTTGAAGTCGACAAATCTATTTAAATTTAAATGGCAGACTTTAGTCTTCCTCTAAATAACTAGAGAATTCTAGATTGTACATTTTCATTTTGCAATTATAGATTGTACATTTTGCATACAAATACATTTCTATCAATTTCTCAACCATAGAAACCTTGTGAGCAAACAGATTTATCAGTAATCAGCATAACATTGTTTTCTATACTGCGTTTAAAGTGGAACTTCACTCTCAATCAACAAAGGCTATTTTTAATCCTTATGCTGCTAGCATTAGTAAATAGATAGAAAAGTGTATCAGATTTACTTGTTTTAAAAATATTTTTTTTATACTTATTCAGTTACTTCCTGGTTTCCATGCCTGGGCAAATTATGCCATATATCCCAGGAGTCTTCAGGAGGGGAGAAGGGATTTTCTCAGCTAAGGACACCCTCCTACTTGGATGCCTGAGCTAAGGGCAAAAGGATTCCAGGAAGTAAATGCTACATGAATTATTTGCCCTTACTTGAGAGGTCTGGTGTTTTGAATACTAAAAATGCATTTAATACCATTTGATTTGGTTGTGGTGCTCAGAAGCAGTGTAATTCTGCTTTAAAGCCCAAGGCCGCGTTCAGACATTGTGTTGCGGGAACAAGCGTTCACACTTGCAATTTTTAAAGAGCGATTTACATGCATTTCAGAGTATTACACATAGGGCAGCTCATTCCTGTTAATAAACTGCCCTATGTGCATTTGTCGCCCAAAATAAGCTCCTCCTCCTCTTTGGGTGACAAGCTAAGCGTGATTTTTAAATGCGTGTTTCTGTCACGCAGAATCACACCCAAACATGCATCGTGTGTTTTGCCATGATTTGGAATTGCGGCCAGAATTGTGGCAATCCTGCAATTCCAAATCTCCTAATGTGAACGGGACACAAGTATTGCTTAAACAAAAAACATAAATCAACACAAGGGACATAACTTTTAGTCAGTAGGATGTGTCCTTTGTGCTGATTCAGCTGCAGTCAGTAGAAATCCTCATCTGTCCATGCCCCCCATCCCCACTGCCAACTAACGGGCTGCCATAGGCTCTGATCAAGACAGTCGGACTGTGCCCACCCTTTCCATCCACCTGCCCCTTTCATAGAAGCCCTACTATAGTTTAAATATGAATGGAGGAGGCAAGCTATCGGTCATCTGCCTGTCCTCCAGAGATCCTGTTTCATTCATAGACACTATAGCTATGCTTAGGCTTTAAAAAAATCTACTAAGGTAAATGGAACATGGCTGCTTGTTTTAAATAAATGAGACCCCAATAACAGTTCTAACTGAATGAGAAATCATTCCCAATTTATTATTCACTAAAAATAAACTATAACTGTTTACAAAACCTAGGCATCATTTATATTATGTAAATGATTTCCTTAAAGTGGTTGCAAAGGATGAAGGTTTTTTAATTCCATGCATTCAATGCAATAAGGTAAAAAAGCTCCAGTGTGCAACTCCCTCCTCAGCCCTCCCCCAATACTTACCTAAGCCCGATCTCGATCCAGCGATTTGCACTCTCTCGGGTCTCTCCCTCCTGATTAGCTGAGATGCAGCAGCAGTAGCCATTGGCACCCGCTGCTGTCAATCACAGCCAGTGAGGTGGGAGTGGGGCTGAGCCATGCTCTCTGTGTCTTATGGATGCAGAGAGCTGACTCGGCACGCACAAGTGGCTTCCTATGTGGGAACTCTGCAAGGGGAAGGGGCCCAGAGCGCCAGCGGGGGACCTGAGAAGAGGAGGATTGGGGCTGCTCTGTGCAAAACCACTGCACAGAGCAGGTAAGTAGAACATGTTTGTTATTTTTTCTAAAGAATTTTTTCTCTTTTACAATCACTTTAAGCACTGCTACATGGATGAAAAACTTTTCTTCCTCCCTGCGGACTTGAATCCTTACTGCAGCCTTGGTGTTTTTTTTTTTTTTTAATTTGCATTTGCTTACAGCATCTGTAAATATTGGAAGCCACCTCGCTCCTAGGGGGCCCGCTTCCCCAAGGCCTGCATCCCCTCTTCTCTCGCCATCATCTTCTTCTCCTTCTCTATCTTATCTCCCTCTTCTTTTCTTTTTCCCATATTTTTTTACTCCTACTATTTTTTCCCCTACCTGTTTTCTCTTAACCAGTTTGTCGTATTTACCTCTCTTTGAGGTACCTGCAACATCCTGCCTGGCACCCTACCATGCGTTGGTACTCCCGGAGTTTGTGTAGCATGATTCTCTTAGAGCTCCTTAGACCTCACCTTGCGTGCCCCTATATATTGAGGATTGATTCCATTTCCCATTACTCACTATGTAGCATCATTGGTTCTCCTAACCCTATGCCTCTGTATATATGCAACTGCAGACCTACACCTATAAAACTGTTGTATTTACTGTAACTTCTGTGATTTACTGATATGTTTTTATTGTTAGGCACTGGCTTGTTTTGTTATTTCCATTTTGGATGATGCATCTGAACTTACTTTAAGGCTGCTTGCACACTGGGGCGGGCGGCCGTTGACGGAAAACGCTGCTAGTTTTAGCGGAGCTTTACCGTCGTTTTAGCGGTGCTATTCGGCCACTGGCGGGTCACTTTTAACCTCTGCTAGCAGCTAAATAGAGGGTTAAATGCGCCATTGTATCGCCACTGCCAAAGTGCTTTGCAGGCGATTCGGCAGCGGTGTCCATTAATTTCAATGGGCAGGAGCGGTGGAGGAGCGGTGTATACACTGCTCCTCCACTGTCCGAAAGATGCTGCTTGCAGGACTTTTTCTAATGTCCTGCAAGCGCACCACCCCAGTGTGAAAGCACTCAAGCTTTCACACTGGGGATGCAGGTGAGGCATTTTTCAGGCGCTTTACAGGCGCTATTTTTAGCCCAAAAGCGCCTGAAAAAACGCCCCAGTGTGAAAGGGGTCTAACTGGTCTGTTAAATTCCTACTGCCTTTTCTCAATAAACAAATTTAACATGGAAAAACTTTTTTTGCAAAAAATAGGTTTGACTTTTTCTTCTAGGAGAGGTCGATAATTACATTTGAAGATGATGATGATTTTCTGAAGTGTTGACTTGAGCATAAGCAGTATTCACCTCTGTAGTAATTAAACCAAGCACTGATATGTGCACCTGTCATGCATCTGCAGCAATCAACAGTATGGAAATCTGTAGGTACTAGACTGACTTAGCTTAAAGTAGAACTCAATCTTTCCACACACTTTAGCTAAGCTGGCCCAAACAAATCAAACAAATTATTGTCCCTCACTAACCTGTGAGGCCTTTGGATATGCGGTATAAACAGTATGTAGCTGCTACATACAGCATATCGCACTGTGTTCCAGGTGTGAGCCGAGACTTCCTGTCTTATACCCAGAGAACACAGAAGAGTCTACCACAGCAGCACTTAGCCACTCAGAGCAAGCGATGTATTCTATCAAAGCTTCCTCTGATTGGCTGAGGCAGAGAGGCATGCTGATGATGTCAACCTCTGACTCTGCCAATCAGAGGATGCTTTCTATTCATTGATAGAATACATTGCTTGCTCTGAGCGGTTGAGTGCTGCTGCAGTAAACTATTCTGTGTTCAAGGTATAAGACAGGAAGTCTCGGCTCGCACCCGGAAAAAAGTGCGATATGCTGTATGTACCCACAGCTACATAAAGTTTTATACAGCACATCCATCGGCCTCACAGGTTAGTGAGGGACATAATTTGTTTGGGCCACCTTGGCCCAAATGAACTATGTAAAGTGTGTGGAAAGATGGAGCTCCTCTTTAAAGAATAATTAAAGGCAAAACTTTTCTTTTAATTTTGGATAGAGTAGAGAGGGATTCGATCACCTGTAAGGTTTTCACTACTGTTTGTGACCCTGTTAGGGAGGGTTTATTTTTCTATTTTACCTGCGGACTATTATCACCAAATGTGATAATGAATTGGCTTCCATTAGTAATAGGTACAGCTAATTCTAGAAGACAATCAAATGATCAGTATTTTTTTACTCTTTTAATTTACACATATAACCAATACCACTGGAGCTTCCACCAGTTGTTTATATCAAAAGACCAGTATAGGTAGAAGTTATGATAAAAATAAATAACAATATATTATAGCAATATAGCAAATTTTACAGAGAAAAATACATATGTTTTTAATATCAGATATGCCTTTGATCTATGCAAATCTCTGTGGCATATGACCTACTTACACAGACTAACATTACTGGTGATATTTTATGGCATAGAAAGTGTTTATTTCAAGGAAAAGTTTAAGACCAAGAAGAGATGCTCTATCATGGTTTTAAAGTGATTGTAAAGTCTCGTTCTTTTTCCTATAAAATAACAAACATGTAATACTTACCTGCTCTGTTGCAGTGGATTTGCTCAGAGCAGCCCGGATCCTCCTCTTCTCGGGTCCCTCTTCTGTGATCCTGGCCCCTCCCTCCTGTTTAGTGCCCCCACAGCAAGCAGCTTGCTATGGGGGCACCCAAGCCGAGTCACAGCTCCCAGTGTCCATTCAGACATGGAGCCCCGGCCCGGCCCCACCCTCTCTCTTCCCTGATTGGCTAGCCGACTTTGATTGACAGCAGCGGGAGCCAATGGCGCTGCTGCTGTGTCTCAGCCAATCAAGAAGGAGAATCTCGGACCACTGAGGGACTCGTGGACATCGCTGGACAGAGAGGGACCTCAGGTAAGCATTAGGGGGGCTGCTGCACACAGAAGGCTTTGTATCTTAATGCATAGAATGCAATAAGATAAAAAAAAACCTTCTGACTTTCCAACCCCTTTAAGAACACCTCCAGTTGCAGTTAGAAGCCTACATGTAAGACCCATCCACTATAGAGTGCTACACAATATATACTTCAGTTAACCGTTAGTTCTGAAAACCTTGTATTTGGATCATATAAAGGCATTTGGATACTTTTTGTCCTAATAATAAACAAAGGGGTTGATTTACTAAACAAGTATGCACTATACAAGTACAGTTGCTCAAGAGCTTAGTAAATGAGGTAAAGCTTCACTTTACAATAAATACATAATCACATGCGAGGAAAATAAAAAAAACACACCATTTTTGCTTTTACATGATTGGATGATGGAAGTCAGCAGAGCTCATTTACTAAGCTCTGGGGCAACTGTAAAGTGCACAGTCTATTTGCCTTTAGTGAATGAAAGCAAAAGTGGTTTGCTCTTTATTTTATATTTTTTGTTATTTTCCTGGGATATGCTCCAAAAGCGTGCAAAGATTTGCAAGACTGCCAGTCTGTTGTTCAGGTCATGTATTTTCTATCAGTAGAAGACCCTTGTGAGCACATCCTGGTGAATATTCACCCACATACTGCCTATATATAAAGGTCAGTAAAATATATTTTGCATTACTAGCCTTTTCTTGGTTTTAGTGCTACATTTTCTCTTTATGTGACTTCCCTTTATTGAAAAATACTAATACTAGTCTGGAGTGCTATAATTTATCCATAACATTTTCTATTAAGAATGTTGGTGCATGTTAGCACTCCTAACAGGAGGAGTCTGTCACTCTAACCTTGGAGGTCAATGGTGGAGTTGCAGGGAGAGGAGAGTGGAGAGTCTCTCCACTTTACCCTACTCCCCTCTTTACCCGCCACTTTTTGCTTTTACCCACCATGAGATTTTGCTTGTGTGACACCTTGGTAATGAGACACAACACCTTTTTATAGACCTTCATTTGAGACTGAACCAGCTGATAATAATTTGCACTATCAAGGGGCAGGATTGCTTTCTAATTACTGATATATTTCAGCTGGTGTCTTGGCTTTCCATGCCTTTTTGCACCTCCCTTTCTTTATGTGCTCAATACTTTTTTCCAGTGTCATTCTATTTTATTACACATAACTTATTTTCTGAACGTATTTGTTTTGGTTTGTTTGAATGTATGGATTGCATGGGTTGTTACCGACATGTGGTGAAAATTTAATGTTAATAGCACCTTTTCAAAATATACAGCATTTACCTAGAAAAATGACGACCCATTCAATACTTATTTTACCCGATATATATATATATATATATATATATATATATATATATATATATATATATATATATATATATATATATATATATATATCTCTTACTGGCCCGGCGGCCGGGGAAGGAGGAGGGAGCCCGGGCAGTGACATCAACACCTGTGGCTGAGGCTACCAGAAGTGGGAATAGGATACCTATATTAGACAGGTATCCCCCCCAAATGTGGCAACGGGGGGGGGAGTACAACGAGCGAAAGTTCCACTTTTGGGTGGAACTCCGCTTTAATGTACTAAAACTGGAGGAATTACTTCTCTGTATAACAAACTTGTAAGTGACTCCTGGGATGTAGCAATGTTATGCCATTAAAGCAAAATAAGAGGCAAAATAACATAATTGGCAGTCAGGCAGCACTAAACCTCCTTTACCAACAGGTAACTGCAAGGTTGCAAGTGAGATTCGAGAGATCATAAAAGTACAGTTAAAAATGTAAAAGTGGCAAAGCTGTGGGCATCAAAGTATTTGCATATTCTTATAAAGCAGTAAATTAGCTTTATAACAAGCCCTTACTGGCCTTTGTAGCTGTAGGTACTGAAGAACAATGTATCCTACATCTTTATAGTAGAAGCCATAGACGTGCACAGCCTTTTGCATTAGGGTGTGCACCCCAAAGCTCAAACACAAATGCGTGTGTATGTATATATATATTTACACTATATTACTAAAAGTATTGGGACGCCTGCCTTTACACGCACATGAACTTTAATGGCATCCCAGTCCGTAGGGTTCAATATTGAGTTGGCCCACCCTTTGCAGCTATAACAGCGTCAACTCTTCTGGGAAGACTGTCCACAAGGGTTAGGAGTGTGTCTATGGGAATGTTTGACCATTCTTCCAAAAGCGCATTTGTGAGGTCAGGCACTGATGTTGGAGGAGAAGGCCTGGCTCGCAGTCTCCACTCTAATGTGAAGGCCAGTCAAGTTCCTCCACCCCAAACTCACTCATCCATGTCTCTACGAACCTTGCTTTGTACACTGGTCCAAATCATTTGGTGGAGAGGGGATTATGGTGGGGGGTTGTTTTTCATGGGTTGGGCTTGGCCCCTTAGTTCCAGTGAAGGGAACTATTAAGGCGTCAGCGTCCCAAGACATTTTGGACAATTTCATGCTCCCAACTTTGTGGGAACAGTTTGGGGATGGCCCCTTCCTGTTCCAACACAACTGTGCAACAGTGCACAAAGCAAGGTCCATAAAGACATGGACTTAGCAAGGGTGGTGGAAAATTAACTTCAAGTGCAAACATTCACATTATAATAACAACTAAAACATATAGAATTAAATTTAACAATCTAAAAAATAAAAATTCCATAGTGCTATAATGGTGTGAACCTCCCAACTAAAAAGTTGTTGCACTTGAAGTTAATTTGTATTACAATTATCTGTAGAGGGGTTTCCACCATCCCTGTTAAGTTTTAAAAAAATGTTTACAGTGGGGCAAAAAAGTGTTTAGCCGCTTCAGCCCCGGAAGATTTTACCCCCTTCCTGACCAGAGCGTTCTTTGCGATACGGCACTGCGTCGCTTTAACTGACAATTGCGCGGTCGTGCGACGTGGCTCCCAAACAAAATTGAGGTCCTTTTTTTCCACAAATAGAGCTTTCTTTTGGTGGTATTTGATCGCCTCTGCGGTTTTTATTTTTTGCGCTATAAACAAAATAAGAGCAACAATTTATTTGCAAATTATGGTGGAAAATAAGTATTTGGTCACCTACAAACAAGCAAGATTTCTGGCTCTCACAGACCTCTATCTTCTTCTTTAAGAGGCTCCTCTGTCCTCCACTCATTACCTGTATTAATGGCACCTGTTTGAATTTGTTATCAGTATAAAAGACACCTGTCCACAACCTCAAACAGTCACACTCCAAACTCCACTATGGTGAAGACCAAAAAGCTGTCGAAGGACACCAGAAACAAAATTGTAGACCTGCATCAGGCTGGAAAGACTGAATCTGCAATAGGCAAGCAGCTTGGGAGCAATAATTAGAAAATGGAAGACATACAAGACCACTGATAATCTCCCTCGATCTGGGGCTCCACACAAGACCTCACCCCGTGGGGTCAAAATTATCACAAGAACGGTGAGCAAAAATCCCAGAACCACACGGGGGACCTAGTGAATGACCTGCAGAGAGCTGGGACCAATGTAACAAAGGCTACCATCAGTAACACACTACGCCGCCAGGGACTCAGATCCTGCAGTGCCAGACGTGTCCCCCTGCTTAAGCCAGTACATCAGCAAGGGCATTGAAGATGAAACGTGGCTGGGTCTTTCAGCATGACAATGATCCCAAACACACCGCCTGGGCAACGAAGGAGTGGCTTCGTAAGAAGCATTTCAAGGTCCTGGAGTGGCCTAGCCAGTCTCCAGATCTCAACCCCATAGAAAAACTTTGGAGAGAGTTGAAAGTCCGTGTTGCCCAGCGACAGCCCCAAAACATCACTGCTCTAGAGGAGATCTGCATGGAGGAATGGGCCAACATACCAGCAACAGTGTGTGACAACCTTGTGAAGACTTACAGAAAACGTTTGACCTCTGTCATTGCCAACAAAGGATATATAAGAAAGTATTGAGATTAACTTTTGATATTGACTAAATACTTATTTTCCACCATATTTTGCAAATAAATTCTTTCAAAAATCAGACAATGTGATTGTCTGTATTTGTTTCCACATTTTGTCTCTCATAGTTGAGGTATACCTATGATGACAATTACAGGCCTCTCTCATCTTTTTAAGTGGGAGAACTTGCACAATTGGTGGCTGACTAAATACTTTTTTGCCCCACTGTATGTCTTATTCTCATTTTGATGTGTATTACATGTGAAATCACCTATCACTGGAATTATTGCACTTGAAGGGTTTCCACCAACCCTGCTAAGTTTAAATTCTTATGTCTTTTTTTCAGTTTGATGTGTATTCTACTGTATGTGAAGTTACATATCACAGAGACCGGTACTGTGGTAATATTGAAGTTTATTGAGATTTCCATACATTAGAGGGCGCCACCATTATTGTTAAATTGTTAAATAGTAAGTTAGCGCTACATTTTTTTTTGTGGTATGGGAACGCATAACAGTGCTTAGCAGCAAGCATTTTACTGATAGTTTTTTTATTTTACCTCCAGTAGTTAATTGTAAATAGTAGTGTGGTGATTACCTAATTTTACTAAAGATCAGCATGTGACATTAATAAACATCAACAGATTTCAGTTGTGCCCCACCAGGCCGGCCCCCTCTTGGACAATGTGCCTGTTTACTGAGTTAGTCTCCCCATCCCTGCACTCGGTGCACTGATGGGCACTGATTGGCAGCACTGATGGAAACTGATTGGCAGCACTCATGGGCACTGATAGGCAGCATTGATGGGCACTGATTGCTGGCATTGGTTGACACTTATAGGCAGCACTGATAAGGCAACACTGATTGACGGCACTGATAGGCAGCACTGATAGGCAGCGCTGATGGGCACTGATTGGCACTGATAGGTGGCACTGATTGGAAGCACTGATTGGCACTGATAGGCGGCACTGATAGATTGGCACTGATTGGCAGCACTGACAGGTGGCACTGATAGGTTGCACTGATTGGCACTAATAGGTGGCATTGGTTGGCAATTATTGGCACTGACAGGTAGCACTGGTTGGCACTGACTGGTGGCATTGGTTGGAACTGATTGGCACTGACAGGTGGCACTGATTGGCACTGATTAGTGGCATTGGTTGGCACTGACAGGTGGCACTGATTGGTGGCATTGGTTGGCATATATTGACACTGACAGGTGGCATTGATTGGCACTGATAGAAGAGAGGGGGAGTTTCACATTGAGCAGATTGCAAGGCTTGTAAGAACCACTAAGTGCGTTAAACTGTCATGTAATGTCACTGCTTGCAGAAACAAAACTCGGCGGTGATGTTGGGGGTGGGCGGGACCAAACAGCTATCATACACCAGCTAACGGGATAGGGGCTGGGTGGGCCGCTCTGTGTATGTGGCTCCGCCCCTTTCTATCAGCTATCAAACACCACCCAATGATTGGGCTGCTCTCTTGCAGCATTTCGCAGAACTCGGGAGACAGTCGGCATGCAGCCACACTAACAGGGGGTGATTAGGGTGTGCCCAGGCACACACGGCACACCCCGTGCGCATGACTATGGTAGAAGCACTGAAATTCTTCAAGTCCTATTTTCAGCTGCCCAACTCACCCTGCTCCCCACCCCCTGCCTCCCAGAGCACCAGCTTGATGCTTGCATTAGAGATTAGAAGGCTGAAAAGTGAAATCACTCTTGGAAGGGGGCAGCAGGATGAGCTGAGCTGGCTTAGACAAGAACTTCAGTGTTTCTGCTATGAACGTGGAGTATTAATTGCTTTACAAAGCCTGCAGCTACAGAACTCAGTGAGGACTAGGAATTAGTAAATATCTGAATGTCCATAACCTGTGTGAGTAAGACCATTACCAACAGTGTTGTGGGGCCCGTGTCCCTCAACAAACTCAATGAAGAAAAAGATTTTATGGTGACATGACACAGGACCCAGAAGGCTGCAAAACCATTCATAAAGTGCAGCGTGGCTCGCACACGTGCAGAGGGAAGCTGGCTGTGAAGCCGCAAGGAGTCACACCTGGCTTCCCACACTAAATATGTGGGTGCTGAGGACCCAAAGACCGGTGAAGAACTGGCTTGGGTGAGCACGGCGATGGATCCTTGGACAGGTAAGTGTACTTTTATTAAAAGTCAGCAGCTACAGTATTTGTAGCTGCTGGCTTTTAAATTTTTGTTCCTATGGTGAAGAACCACTTTAAGTGCTGATCTGTTATCCTAATGCCAAATAACCAGTAAGTGAAATAAGTGCAAAATTCTAAAAATAACAAATTACATTTATATTTATGTGACTGCCCATCAGTTAGGGTCTTTCTCCGTATGCTGCTGTAGTGACTACAATTTTACATTCCTTCAACAGATCACACTATAATGAACGCCTTATAAGGCGTTTATTGACTTGCTAGCTTTAAAGGGGATAACTAAAGCTGGTACACACGGGCAGTTTCTTTTTTGGTAAAAAAAACTGATACCATGTTAGTACAGTGATCTCCCTGCTGAACTACTGTGTTCTGATGGGGGTCAGCGTTTGCAGCCATTGGCTGTGAACGCTGATCAGGTGCTGGTCGCTGCTGGTTATCCAGCATGCCCTTTCAACAGAATCCAGACAGGCTTCTGTATACACTGGCTGAATGTCGGCTGGTTTCTGTTGAACCGGCCAATGTTCAGCCCGTGTGTACCAGCCTTAATATTGTTCAGACAATGTGAGAGGTAGACTCAATGTACTGTTTACTGTAATCCTAGAAGCCCAAGGAAAGCAATGAATCATAGCAGTGTAATCTAGAAGCTAAAAGGCAAGCATTATGGTAAATTTATACATACTGAAGACAGTAGTTTCTTTCACCAAGGCAATCAATTCTGAAGAGAAAATGTCCTCTGTCTGCTTACAAGAAAATAGAATGTAATTTAAAAAAAGACTGAAATGATAATGAAGATCAGGCTAAAAAATTACTTTGGAATACAGCAGTTAATAACATACTGTAGTTCTCAAGTTGTTCACTGAGCTTGCATTGTAAGCATACATTCTTCAAACATATTTGCTTTATCCTGCTTGCTGATGTTTTATTGTTCTGGGTAAGATGCCTAATTAAAGCAAAATTAATAGAAATGCTAAAAACTAGTTTACTGGTTAGAAGAGACTTTGTAAGTCTCTGTTGAGAAAAAACAATTTTTTCTAGCAGTTTTGGTGTGTGCGTGTATGCGTGTGTGCATGTGCACCGCAGTTGACACTAATGGAGCCAGGAAATGGGTTGATGTAACTGCAGTATACTTGAACAGTTTCATTATCATTCATGACCCAATAGCCAAAGAAAAAATCCTAGGTAAGTTCCTGCTGAACTGGCTCGAGATTTGAACCGTGTAAGGCCAGCCTAATGCCCCGTACACACGGTCGGACTTTGTTCGGACATTCCGACAACAAAATCCTAGGATTTTTTCCGACGGATGTTGGCTCAAACTTGTTTTGCGTACACACGGTCGCACAAAGTTGTCGGAATTTCGATCGCCAACAATGCGGTGACGTCAACCACGTCCGACGAGACTAGAAAAGGCCAGTTCAGAACCAAGCGCGGCACCCTTTGGGCTCCTTTTGCTAATCTCGTGTTAGTAAAAGTTTGGTGAGAGACGATTCGCGCTTTTTCAGACTCGTGGCTTTCAGATCGTTTTCTGCGGTTCAGTTTGTGCTTGTGGGTTTGTATCTGCTCTTCAGTGCGTGCAAGCAAGTTCCGTGTGACTTTAATTAGTCATTGTGTTCTTGTTCGTTCGTTACTGTTTTTCAGGTCGCTCTTCACAGGCCTTGCTGTTCTTCTGTGCGTTCTGTTACTTCGTTCTGAGCAGCCGACCGTTTTCTAGCCATGTTGCGTATACGTACTCCTCGTAGAGTTCGTGCTGTGCGGGGGCTTGGTGTTGGGGTCCTGACCTTGACACAAGTCCAGTCCATGAACAGGGTGGGGAGGAGTTCATGGACCAAGAATTGGTTGCTTCAGCGTGACCAGTTCTCTCATATGCCTTTGCTCCGTGAGATCCGTGAGAATAATCCTGATGATTTCAGGAACTTTCTCAGGATGACGGACCCCGTATTTCACCGTTTGTTGGCTTCGCTGACCCCCTATATCAGCAGGCAGGATACCTGCATGAGGCAAGCCATCACTCCGGAGCAGAGGCTCGTCGCTACCCCGCGGTACTTGGCGACAGGGAGAAGTCTGCAGGACTTGAAGTTCTCGACAGGCATCTCCCCCCAGGCTCTGGGTATCATTATCCCGGAGACCTGTTCTGCCATCATCCAGGTCCTGCAGAAGGAGTATATGAAGGTAAGATTTTTATCCTTTAATATCACATTTTATTGTATTGAATGTTTGCTAATATATTGTATTTCTTTCCTCATTCCCTAATTACCATGATTGTAATATGCTGTGAATGTCCCCTTTGTCCTCATGCATGCTGGATTTTTATGTCATAATTTTTTTAGTCCTTCATACATATTTGCCTTCAATAACCTCCCCAGCATGCTCTCCTGCCCCTATATTCACCTCATGTAGTCACTTAACAATGTATTTTGTCAGCTCCATAGTTGTGCTTTACCCCAAACAACCCCTAAAATGTTTAGAAATGTGATTTGTGCTTTAAATTCAGGCAGAGTGCCAGAGGCTTTTTTGTGTGGTGTCCCCAAATCATTTTTAGTAACCCTCCCTCCCCCCAACTGCTAAGTCAGCTGACCCCAATTCTCTATCTATCCTCAATCATCTATCTGCTGACTTTGCCAAACCTATACACACTATACCCATCTCTTTTGTGCTCAGATGTATGGATGAATTCCCCAAAGCATGTAGTTCCAGGGCCTGCCTGTATACTTTCAAATGGTACTGTTTAAAGTTTTTGTATCCTATTATTATCTTGACAGGTAATAGCAGAATGTCCAAATGTGCTCAAATGTGTACAATGTGTATTTATATCTTTGTATTATGACAATTCTTACCTGTCCAGTGGGCTGCCAATAGTGTAACTAAGGAGGGGCTGTTCCAAGTAATACCCTGTATTTAGGTATTCATCTCTCAATGAAGTGGAGAGGGTTACCTGTCCAAGATTCCCCCCCCCCCCCCCCTATAATGTTAGAAATGGCCCATGAGAGGGGGGGGGGGAGGGGGAATATGATAGCTGTACCTTATAGTTTGGTGTTAAATTCCCCTTAAAGCGGAGCGCCGCCAAAAAATTTTTTTTTAAAAGTCAGCAGCTACAAATACTGCAGCTGCTGACTTTTAAAACATGGACACTTACCTGTCCAGGGCGCCCGTGATGTCGGCACCCGAGGCCGAAGCGTCTCTCCGTCCTCGGGTGCTGCCGCCTCCATCTTCGGTAAGGGAATCAGGAAGTGAAGCCGTGCGGCTTCACTTCCCGGTTCCCTACTGCGCATGCGCGAGTCGCGCAGCGCAATACGGATGGTCCCTGCTGCCTCTGGGACCCGTGTGTTTCCCAGCAGGCAGCGGGGAGGGAGCAGGAAGTGGCGTAAATAACCGCAGATTCTGCGGCTATCTATGCCGGAAGTGGGTACAGATACCTGTAATATACTGTGTCACCGGAGGGGGGGAGGAATCTGATGAGTGGAAGTTCCACTTTTGGGTGGAACTCCACTTTAATAAATGCTATCTGGAGGTTGGCCAAGAATGTTTGTGTCTAATCTGCTTGCCATGTTTATGTGCAAAAATACTTATTTATTTTTGTTTTCCTCAACAGTTTCCTTCCACGCCACAGGAATGGCAGACTGTGGCCTCCCACTTTGCCCAGCGGTGGGACTTTCCTAACTGCGGAGGGGCAATTGATGGGAAACACGTCCACATCGTCCCACCACCCAACTCGGGGTCGTACTATTTCAACTATAAGGGGTTCAATAGTATTGTGATGTTGGTGGTGGTGTCGGCTAATTAGACTTCTTGTATGTGGACGTGGGGAAGAATGGCCGGATGTCCGATGGTGGAGTCATCACCCAGACGGAGTTTTACAGGCGGCTCCAGAATGGCAGCTTGGACTTGCCACCTCCAGAGGACAATTTGGAAGGACTCCCATTCATCTTTGTTGCTGATGAAGCGTTTGCGCTGGGGGACCATCTTATGCGGCCATTCCCTATGAGGACCCTCACCCCGGAACAGAGGGTTTTTAATTACCGGCTGGCCAGAGCCAGAAGAGTGGCGGAGAACACATCTGGAATCCTGGCCAGCCGGTTCCGCCTATTTCTGACACCCATCCATATGGCGGAGTATAAACTTAAACATATAATCCTGGCGTGCTGTATTCTCCATAACTTTTTACGCCAACATTCGGCCAACTATGCTGGCTCAGTTGGGCTTGAGGCCGGAATGATACATGAAACAACACTGACGGCGCTTGAAAGTGGCCGTCCTGGCTTGCCCTCCCTGAGTGCCCGTGATGTCCGGTTACGATACCTGGAGTTCTTTGCGGGTAGGGGGGCCATCAATATGCCAGCAAATTTGTGAAGCCTTTATCAAATAAAAAAAGAAGAAAAAAGAAAATCTTTGTTGACATTTACTGCTTGTGTTTGTTTTAGATGACTCTGACAGAAATGTGGTGAGTCCTGAAAATGGCGTGATTGTGTAACCTTATACAAAGCACTGTTGGGTGTTATTTACTAAAGGCAAAGACACTTTGCACTACAAGTGCACTTGAAACTGCACTTGAAACTGCACTGAAACTGCACTTGTAGTGCAAAGAGGATTTGCCCTTAGGAAATAACCCCTATTTTCACAGAAAGCAGCAATTAGAGCCCCACAAAAGTGTTGTAGCGTTGAGACAATAATCCACACATTCTTGATGAACAATCTTTTTAATACCTGCACAATCACATGTGCATTTAGAAAAGGTTTTTAAAACAAACCAACATGTTTGTTGTATAACAATTTTTGGGGTAGCATTATAAAAAATAGAAATGTCCATTTAAGCTAAAACAGGCATGTGTAAAACCAACAAGAAAGACAAAAATCTTGAACCTACAAAGGTCACATTTGCTAGAATTTGAAGGCAATATCAGACATGAGTATTTAGGAACTGTGTTTGATATTGCGTTCAAATGGGGTGAAGTCACCCCAGGAAAAGCCAAATTTGGAAGATGCACACAAATTTCCCAATGTCAACATGTGCTAGCTGCCATCACGGGGGATCAAGGGACGTGTTTTGGGGGAGCAACCCCTTCCTCTCAGCTACTTTATTATTGAGGAAGGGGTTGCACCCCCAAAACGTGTCCATTGATCTCCCGTGATGGCAGATAGCACATGTTGCCACACTGTGTGCATCCTCCAAATTTGGCTTTTTGAAAAATCACTAAAACATTTAGAACATTGTAACACACCACAAAACAAAGGGATTTGGAGGGGTTTTAAACTCGCCCCAAAACATCAATGATGTTTTTATTTTTTTTATTAACATCATTGATGTTTTTCTTGAGGTTTTCCAATTGTAAATTACAGCCATGATCGCCCCGATCAGGATCTGGGCACTTTCTGATGTGAAAGGATCTGGATCCACAACATCACGATCACCTAAAAAGAGAGAAACCAAAAAAAAAAAAGGTATCAAAAATATGCCGGCATTCATCTCTTACCTGAACCTGTGGTCGCAGACACTCACCTGTTGTGGTAACAATTTCCACCACGTCTTCTTCCTCCTGCTCTTCTTGTGTTGGGGGGATTTCCCCTTCTTCCAGAGGTGGGGGGTCTGTGGTCTCCTCGGATGAGGGGTGTCCTCCGAGTCTTTTCTCCCCTATGTAAAACAAAAATGGTATACTTAGCACACAGATATTTGATGGCAGAACTATAAATAGGAAACATTGCTTGGAAGTGGGATACAATTGTCTATTTTGGCCAAATTCCAAAATGGAGCGTTTTCAGTGTCCTTTGTCAAGCTTCAATACTTTACCTGTTTTGTACAAGCTTCACAGATGGAGACACCCCTATAGTATACACTGGAGCACCTGTGTGGGGCCCCTAAGAAAAATGGTGTTCTTGCGTCCCACACTAGTGCTCCAGTGTCCAGATGTGAAAACAGCTGCTGAGTGTCCTCTCCTTACACAGAATCTAGTTTGCATTTCATTCTAGTAACAAAGCCATCTACACAACCAAATTAGTTTCAGACAAGTAGGGCGTAAAAATTGTGGCCAAATGCATATGGCCTAAACAATGGTGTTTTATAGGCCGAAAGAAAAATGTTTGATACGAACGAATAATGTGCCCATGAACATGAAAGTTACAAATGTACACTTGTAAGAAAAGCACATGGAGCAGCACGAACGTAAGAAACATAAAGATTAGGAACACAGGACAACTACTTACTTTTTTGCAGCACTCTCCGGATCTTTCTGTACTGCTCGTGTTCTAGTAATTTGAGGTCCGACCACCGCTTCCTGAGCTGATCTTTCGATCGAAGTACCCCGAAATTCCGGTGCAGACTCTTGACCACTTTCGCAATTATCTTGGCCTTTCTGACATTGGGGTTGGGGTAAGGTCCATACTTCTCATCATAGTCGGCCTTCTCCAGGATGTCGACCATCTCCAACATCTCACCAAAGGACATATTTGAGGCCTTAAATCGTCTCCTTCTGGATCCAGACATTTCAGGCTCCGGGCTCTCCTCCCCCTCCCGTAATTAGCACGCACCTGCTGTGTATCCACCATGTGCTCTTCCCCCACTGCGCCAAGCGAAAAGGTGCGGGGAATAGACTAGAAAGAACGTCAGGGGCGGGCGGAGTTACACGCATGTGCAGTGTGTATAAAGCATAACACGCGTGCGTATTACGTACGATCTGTGAGCGGAGGAAGGAGCATCAGAGGCGCCGATCGTGATAACGAAGGTAAGATCTAAACTTGGGCCTATACTGCTTCGAAATGGAAGCCTATATTGTAACAAGATTAGGGGAGTTTGGCCTGACATTAGGGTTTGTCTTGTGTTGTGTTTTGCAGAGAAAATGGGTGGCTTCAATGACCACAACTTCCTTCCCCTGTTCATAGACAAATACAGGGAGCTGCCCTGTCTGTGGCAGGTAAGACACCCCCATTAAAATAATAAACAAAAGAGGCAGGCAGCGCTGGAGAAACTGCTGGAGTTGGTGAAGCCGGTGGTCCCCACAGCAACCATCCCCTATTTAAAAAACAAAATTGGTGGCCCGAGGAGCACTTATCTTAGGGAGCGCAAGAAGGTCACAGATTCCCAGAGGTCTGGAGCTGCAGCAGATGACGTTTATGTCCCCAGGCTGTGGTACTATGAGAGACTGCAATTTCTGTCAGAACAGACTGAAGTCAGGGAATCCCTCTCCACTCTTCCTTCCACTCTTCCTTCCACCCCAGATGAGGCTTCCGATGTCCAAGCTGGGCCTTCCAGCCAGGAAGAAGTGGAGGAACCCAGTTTGAGTCAGGTATAGCATTCTTCTACAGATTTCTGGTCAATAAATAAATGATGTTTACTAGATGTTATTATTGATCACTAATTGCTGATTGAAAAAAGTGTTTTACATATCAATAGACAGTAGTGGGCACCCAAAATTGGGACAAGAATGAAAAATCCTGGGCTCAGAAGGATAGTCTGTTATATTTGATAACATTCAATTTGCAACAGTCAGGAGGTGACAATTGTGTGTGATTGATGAATAAAAAACTAAAACTATGTCCCTTATTCATACACAGGAAGACCTCAGCCAGGAGGAGGTTGTGGAATGTGGCAGTCAGGAGGAGGCGGGGATTAGTGGCAGCCAGGAGGAGGCGGGGCTAAGTGTCAGCCAAGAGAAGCCTGGGACAAGGAAGACGACTCACATGCAGGATTCAGCGCTCAGGCTCATTCAGGAGGCTTCTGCGTCCCTCAGAGCCTTACCCACTCCTGAAGAGGCCTTTGCTTGCATGGCTGCCACAAAACTGCAGGGCATGCAGGAGGGTCAACGCAAGCTATGTGAGGACCTGCTTTATAAAGTCCTAACTAAGGGGGTGAGTGGGGAACTAACACCCAAGACCGACCTGATTGAGTTGGACCATCCTCCTCCTCCTCCTCCTCCTGCTGCCCCAACTCCACCACCAGAGCCACCGTATGGAAGGAAGCGTGGAAGGAAGACAAGAGAGTGATGGCCCTGGGTTCAGTCTGGTCTGACAAAAGATGCAGTCTCTTGTATGACCACAGCCTGGGGACACAGATGTCATCTGCTGCTTTCCGGATCTCTGGGACTTCTGGACCAGACTGCACTCCCTTAGATAAGGACTCCTCAGGCCACCAATTTTGCTTGAAAATAGTTGATGTGTGCCCTGGGGGTCCAAGGCTTCTCCCATTTCAGCTGTTTCTCCAGCGTTGCCTCCCTCTTTGTTTGGTTGTGAGCCCTTAATAAATGTTTTTTGTTGGAAATTTATACTCTCCTATGTGTGTTTTCATTCAAAAAGGACAGTTTGTTGGTGAGGATTCAGGTACATTTCTAAAATACAATGTGAAATTAACAAGGGACAACAACACCAAACAATCTCCTACAGATTAAATAGAACAACATATCAATGGTGTTGTGGTAACTTGACACAAAAAACACACACAAAAATTTTCTGGAGTACAAATAAAAATCCAAAACAACAAAAATCAATACAAACCAAAAATAACTAATCTGCCTTAAAACCAAAAAAAAAAATACAACACCAAAATAATGTTGTCAGATGTGACAAATCAAAATATATTGAGGGAATCCCGATAAATAGTAAAGAAAGAAGTTTGTGAGAAGTGTGTGTGAATATGAGCAGCAAAACTACTTAATTCTTCTCACATTATAAAGAAGAAGAGAGTGCGCTGTATTAAACCATTTTTTACATTGCACCGTGGCGAAAGTGCTGTATCCATTGCGAATGCTAAGTTTACCAGACCGAGCTGTTCCGTGTCGGAATTTCTTCTGCGTGGCACTTTGTGCGTCGGAACAGGCCACACACGGTCGGAATTGACGCGATCTGATTTTGTTGTCGGAAAATTTTATAGCCTGCTCTCAAACTTTGTGTGTCGGAAAATCCGATGGAAAATGTCCGATGGAGCCCACACACAGTCGGAATTTCTGACAACACGCTCTGATCGGACATTTTCCATCGGAAAATCCGACCGTGTGTACAGGGCATAAGAGTTAAAGTTGCTGTTACTCCTACCTATACCCAGTGAAGTGACTAGTCTCAGATGATACACAGAGGTGAAACAAATCCTCCTACATAAGTTGTACATGTGTACTGTATTTAAAGCCATTTGTCCTGTACATCCCTGTAAAACTCAGAGATGAAAAGGATTTGTCACAGACTCACAAACAGGGACAGGGAGCTGCAATTGCACAATGTACAAGAGCTCTGAGAGCTGACTGGAGGAAAGGGATACGCCCCCTTTACACAGCACACAGGAGCAGAGCTGTGATTGTCAACAACAAGCTATGTGCTGGAGATTCCTTCCCTGTCACCTTTTTAGATCTTGGTGTCAGGAAAACCTGTCAGAAGTGACACATGTTAATAACAGAGGAACTAGACAGCAGAGAGAAATGAAACAGTGCTTTGGAGAGAGGTAAGGAAACACTATAGGAATGTGTGCTTGATTCAGATTTTATGTCTTGTGCCCTGTACACATGACCGGTTTTCCCGTTGGAATAAACTCTGAAGGTTTTTCCGACGGAATTCCGCTCAAGCTGTCTTACATACACACGGTCACACCAAATTCTGATGTGACGGGACTAAAAAACGGAAGTTCAATAGCCAGTAGCCAATAGCTTCCGTCTCGTAGTTGCTTCAGAGCATGCGTCGTTTTTGGTACGTCGGAACAGCATACAGACGAGCAGTTTTCGCAATAGGAATTGGTTCTGTCGGAGAAATTTAGAACTTGTTCTCTTTCTAGGTCCGTCAGAATTTTCGACGTACAAAGTCTGATGGGGCATACACACGATCGGAATATGCGATGAAAAGCTTCCGTCAGACTTTTTCTGTCGGACATTCCGCTCGTGTGTACACGACATGAGGTTTATAACCACTTTAAGTGTGCCATAATGTGAAAGTATGCAGTGCACTGTAGCAAGAGCTCCTTTGGCCAACTCCCCAGTTTAATTTTGCTTTAAGACATCCATAAATTGAACATTAGTACACGCCAAGCAGGGTACTAAGAATACTGTTTATAGCTTCTTGTATAAATTCTTTCAATTTTCTTTTTCTTATACAGGTGTCGTGATATGCAGAATCAATTTTCATAAATTACAAAATACACACCCTGAGGCATGCAACTCAACATGAGAAAATTATATTTTCAATCTTGAACAAGCTGAATTTAATATTTTAATGTTTTTGACATTCTAATAAACCCTCTGACTATTATTGTGAGTAATTGTATTTGAATGAAAGGCCCTTTGCTAAGGTTGTGTGAAACCGTTGAAAAAAAACCAAAACAGTTATAGTAAGAAAGGCAACATGAACCAAAACCATTTAACAAAGACACCACGGACATCGTTGCTTCTTTACAAACGTTAATCCGAAAACAAATCATTTTTATCCACTATGACCAAATGTGCAACAATTTCAATTGTTTTCTCTATGAATACAGCCTAATAATACTAATTTGCATTTAACTATTTGTGGCTTGTTGAGATGGCCATGAAATTCGGACGGTTCAGCAGGGATCAGCAGAATTTTGATCAGCGTGTGGCCAGCCCTGTTTGGCAGAAGTAGATCATTAGATGTCTTGGTGGGGAAAGGGGGGAGTTGGTTTCCTCTGTCCATCTCGCTTGAGTATATAGAAGAATCTTTTTTTTTTTTTGTTCGGCCCGCTGGCTGTTCGAAAAAAATAGTGATCTATGGCAAGCTCAAGTCCTCTCTGAACAAGGTATGGCTACCATGATGGCTATAGAATAGGGCTCCAGGGCTGAACAATCTTGCAACCATCCTTGGGCCTACAAACGCTCACCAGTTCGGAGTCTGTGGTGACATCAAAGAACCAAAATCGAAACACCTTTGTTAGACTGCAATGAAAATGTTTCTATAGTAATGGATCTAAACATACAAAACACCAATTATCAACAAATCAAAAATGAGTGGGGGGTATGAGATCATAGACACTGGAGAGTAAGCACACTCAAAAGTATACATGCATCAGGATAACATACAGAGTAATTATATTATAATTATATCATGTACAATGTGCACATCAATAAACACTCCTCTTCGAAAATAACCATGGGATCCGGGATTTTCCTGTGGATCTGTTCATGCACTGCAATGTCATAGGTTGTCATAGGACCTATGACATTGCGATACCTATGCAGGAAAGAGGAGGCACTTAACGGCTTGAGGCGGACATTGTGGCGTGCAAGGCCACATAGATACTTTTTTTGCTGACCCACCAGGAATTTTAGGGTGATCTCTGATGTAGATGGATGTGACCAGCAAACCAGTTGGACACTTTTTGGTATACCCACTATATGCTCCCTACAATAATCTTAGGCATGAGAGGAGACCCTGTACAACGCTGCTCTACTTGACATTACAGTTGATTATGTTGGGGCATGAGTATACACATGAATTGGAGAGCTGGATGTCTGAAATGCCTAAGCTGCAGAGTGCCCACATCAAGGCTCCTCTTGACAAACAGAGAAGACTTGACAAGGGCACTGCAGCTTACACATACATTTGCAAATGTGTCTAAACAAAACCCTATGTTTTTAACGTAAATTGTTAGACAGGGTCAATTTGGTTGTTTTGCAGGGTAGCTGGTAAATATGCTGGGAAATTTTTTGTTTGTGATGTGCATTGCCCTTCCATGTGCACCTTAATACAAAGGCTAGTTATAGGTTGGGGTGGTTGCTCTTTTTTTGTACAATTTGTTTGCAAATATTCTGAAATATGTGCAAACAAAATTCTCTGCAAGTGTGCTGGAAATCTTTTGTTTGTTTGTGATGGGCTTTCTTTAATTTCCCCAGAGTATCCGACCATGCCCATAATCTAATGTGTGGAAACATGGCTTATTTTGTATTGTTGATTTAAACCACCATCTTGGTCACCATTATTACCTTTGTATCACTGTTTATCATTGATGGGAGGACCCATTAAAGCACATACCTTATGAGGGTTTATGAATACACCCTTAAGCTTAATGGCATAGCTTGATACAGAACGATGGAAATGGTTGCTGCAACCGTGTGGGCAATTTATCTTCTTGTTGGATGTGTACAACTTTTGATATCTATTGTCTGGTGTCATAGGAAATAATGTGCTATATTTTGTTGATGAGAGGTGATTTTTGATGTGCACACTGCACTTCATATACCGTGTTTATTGTTATATGGCATCATGAAGCATTTATGCTTTTCATTGTGCTGGCTCTCCTCTGTCCATATGATCTTTTCCCCCCGACCCCCTTTTGGACTATATTTGTTCTAGAAAACCAGCATTGGCATCATTGTCAAAATTATACATAGGCAAACTCTACCAGGGAGATCTGGTAGGTGGGGTTTTAATGGAGATGTGATATACTATGGTATGGTTTATTTGTGTACAATAAATGGTCTTAAATTGAGGACATGGCTACTGAAATGTTGATCTGTTGATAATTGGTGTTTGGTATGCTTTGATACATTACTACAGAAAACTGTTTATTGAAGTCTAGCAAAGGCGTTTCAACTTTTAGTTCTTTAGTGAACAATCTTGTTTATATGTACAAAAGAAAAGGATTAGAGTGTACAAGACACATTTTTATTTTATTTTGAATATAGCCTAGGGCATTTGACTGAACTCTGTTGTAGGAAAGTCAGGACTGGGCTCACAGACTAATCAGAAGTATTTTACCTCTTCATTGGCATCCATTAGCTTCTTTGTCAATTCTTCCTTAAGAGTTTCAAGTTGTTGCTTTAGTTGATTCTTATCCTCCTCTAGTTCCTGTTTTTCCTTTTCATGTTGCTGATGGAGATCCTAATTCAAGAGATACGGAGAAAATAACTGTATGACCAAAATACTGTTTACAGAACATGCTTTAGGTTTTATTATCTTGTGAAAAGTCCTGAAAGAAATCCGAGCTTAACCAATGTATGATTAAATATTTTCTTAGAAACAGCTATGTCAAGTCTCTGATGAATATGTCAGAGGTATAAGTAGACCCACTGTATTCTTCTCTATAAAGCTATGTTCACACTTTCAAACAATTCTTATGCAAACCAATGTGCCTATAGTGTTAATGTGTTTTTTTGGTGCAGTAAACATAGGCTTAAGGCGTGTTAAATAAAGCACCCCAGATGCCCTCCAAGTGATTTTTTTCCCCACGTACTGATATTTGATAAATGCTTGTCAAACATGCAGTGAATGCTATAGGCACATTTACAGCTCGTTATTATAGACTTGACATGTAGCTTCATTACGGCCACACAGTGATGCAAAGCGACACAAACATACCCCAAATACCTGTTTCTGATGCCAGTGTGAACATGACCTTTTGGTTATAAAAAATAAGTAAACATTTTGGGAACTAAAGCTAATTTATAAAACACAAATCATTTTTTTCATTGTATACTAGCAACTAATTTATTAAACATTATTGCATATTTATGTACCGGTAATACAATAATAAAAAATAATAATAATGAAAAATGCAGTATTGTACCCACTTTCTACTTAGTTTACGCTTATTTTGTGCGACTGTTTCTCTGGGAAGGAGGTGCGCAGGAAAAATATCTGAAAGCATAACTAAAACACTAAACATCCCCTCTTCAATGGCTCTCCAAAATATGTTTATAATAGTAACATTTTTTTTTTATTACTGCTGGTTTAACATTTCACATCTAGAAATATCCTGCATTACCAAACCAGAAGTTTTCATAGTATGCTTAAGCTGCAGTTTACAAGCTCAGCTCCAAAGATTTGACAATGACCTGTTATGGCCATGTAGCCATATTAGGTATAGGTAAGTAAGGCTTACCTATAGGTACACTACATATCTCCTAAATGTGCACCGTTTAGGAGATATTTACTTGTGAAGCTGCCGGTGACGTCACCATTGCATGCGCTCTGAAGGAATGGCATAACAAAGGACAGGAGCCCACCAACCAGGAAGGAAGACCGGGTAAAGATGGAAGCCATGTCAGAGGTGACAGCGCACTGTTGGAGGGCTTCGTTTTAAGGTAAGTTAAGAGTAAGTTATGCGATTCATACTAGCACATTATTACTTTGCCTTGTAGGTTTAAAAAGAAAAAGGCAGTTTACTACTAGAGGGTGTGGTTTAATTAGAGTCTAATGCCCTGTACACACGACCGGTTTTGCCGTCGGAATAAACTTTGAAGGTTTTTCTGACGGAGTTCAGACGGAATTCCGCTCAAGCTGTCTTGCATACACCCGGTCACACCAAAGTCCGACCGTCCAGAACGCGGTGACGTACAACACGTACGACGGGACTGAAAAAAAGAAGTTCAATAGCCAGTAGCCAAATAGCTTTCGTTTCTTACTTGCTTCAGAGAATGTGTCATTTTTAGTACGTCGGAACAGCATACAGACAAGCGGGTTTCCCGATAGTAATTCGTTCCGTCGTAAAAATTTAGAACATGTTCTATATCCATCTGAATTTTCGACGGAAAAAGTCCAATGGGGCATACACACGGTCGTAATATACGATGAAAAGCTCCCATCGGACTTTCTCTGACGGACATTCCGCTCGTGTGTACGTGGCATAAGACCACTTGCATAGTACAGAATGAGGCAGTGTGGGGAAGGGAATGAGCAGCACAGCTTACAGACTGAGGTTGTATGGAATAGGAAATGCAGTGCAGTTTACAAAATGGGGTGATGCAGACTAAAAATTTTATGCGCAGTCTGCAATGATAGAGTGTGGAATAAGAAATGTATAGCACATTCTACAGAAAGAAAGGTGTGGAATAAGGAACAGACAGCACATTATAAAGAATGAGAGCCCCCTTTATATCAGAGTCCCTCTATACATCAGAATAAACCCTTCACATCAGAGTTCTCAGTCCTCTCTTCACATCAGAACCCTCCTTTTACATCTTTTTCTACTTGAAGCTTGTAGCTCTAATATGCTCAACCTACAAAATCCCATTCATTGCAATGGCCCTTGTTCGCATCTGAGCGTTTTGTCGCCTGTAGCAAAACGCTTGGCGCTCACAAAAATACACTTGAGATTGGAGACAGAATGGTCCCATAAGTCACTTCAATAGGAATTCCTGAAAAATGCTCAACATGAGCGTTTTACAAGAGTTTTATGAGTGCAAAACAACAGCTGTCCAATCCTAATTTCCTCCCCCTAGAGCGTTCTATTGGCTAAAATAAAAACACCCAAATCTTGAATACACAGGTAAAATGCTTGTAAAGAGCTTCTAAAACGCTTGTAATACGTTTGCAAAACTCTCAAATAAAAACACCTGCTCAGGTGTGAACGGGGAACAAACATATATCTGTGTTGTGATATTATTTTTCTATGTTACCATTAATAAAAAAATCTTGCTTACTTATTAAAGCAGTGCATCAGATAATAATGATGTGTAAAATGTAGTAAGTTAAAGCAACCCTTCTGAAATTTTTTTATTATGTAATTGGTTGCTGTAGGTTACTGCATATTACCATAGCTCTTTGCACTACCTTACTGAACATGCCATCAACTGTTAAAATAAAGGAACCTGGTTGCTGATAATTTGCCTATAACTCACAACTGAAACCATTAAAAAACTGTAAAACAGGCATTTCACTGCTAGCTAAGACGCAGTGGCAAAGAATTAAGAGTTGAGTCTGCATTCCCAGTGACTCACCATCTTTAGCTTCTTCTTCTCCTTATTTGTAGAGCTTTGTGCTGCCTCAAGCGCTGCTTGATGTTTCCATGACATCTCTTCTAACATCTTTGCATGAGCTTCTTTTAGCTGTAACGTCTCCTCCTCAAATTTGATGCGCAGGTTAATCAGTTCCTTCTCATAACATTCACGTTGGGTCTGCTTCGCTTCATTGATCTTCTGTAAAGAAGGAGACAAGGCAAACACTTTATGTAAGTACTCGCCCATACATCAGTTTTTAGACCCATCAATCAGCCTAAAACAAACTTTTTTTTTCTCTACTTCTGTTCCCTGTGCTTAAATGCATAGACATATAATTAAAACTTTCATTCTGTGATTCAACAGCTATGATTTATTAACACACAGGAGGAAACCCTGAAAGTCAGTAAGCTTGAAATGTCAGGTTAAATCCTCATATCTCCTTCAGGCATTTCAAACAGAAACATACAACTCCATATTAGACAAAGGCCAGTAGACATGTCTAATTAGCCCAGCTCCAGCACATTTTCAAATGTTTTTAGCCCAGGTATTATTTAAAACTTTTGCCCCTTTTAGGCTTTATTTAGAAGGTTTACAGGCAACACATTAGGCCCAACCATTCAGATGACAAAATTTAAGTTTATTTTGGTCATATGGAGGAAGCAACTCACTGGAAAAGACAATTAGAATTATTATTATTATACAGGATTTACACCGATCAGCCATAACATTATGACCACTGACAAGTAAAGTGAAACACATTCATTATTTTGTAACAATGGCCCCTGAAAGTGGGTGGTATATACTAGGCAGCAAGGGAACATGTTGTCTTTGAAGTTGATGTGTTGAATAAAGAAAATAAGGGAAAGTGTACGGATTTAGGCGACTTTGATGGCTAGACTACAGGGTCAAAGCATCTCCAAAACGGCAGCTCTTTCTGAGATGTTTGCGGTCTGCAGTGGTCAGGATCTACCAAAACCGATCCAAGGAGGAAAAGCCAGGGACAGTTTCATGGCCGGCCAAGACTCATTGATGAACATGGTTAGCAAAGGCTGGCTCATGTAGTCTGATCCAACAGAAGAGCTACTGTAGCTCAAATTGCTGAAAAAAAAATAATGCTGCTTCTAATAGAAAGGTATCAAAAACACGTGGCATTGAAGTTTGTTGTGTATTGGTCTGCATAGCTGCAGACCAGCTAGGGTGCCCAAGCAGACCTGTGCCCACAGCCAAAAGTGCCTACAATGGGCATGCGAGCATCAGAACTGGGCCATGAAGCAATGGAAGAAGGTGAACTGGTCTGATGAAATCAAGAATGGTTTGAGTTGTTCTCCAAATTCTCCAGATCTCAATCCAATCGAGTATCTGTGGGATGTGCTGGAAAAACAAGTATGACGCATGAAGGCCCCACCTCCTAACATGCAAGACTTAAAGTGGATGTAAACCCGATTCATGAATTTGACATACAGTTAGGTCCATATATATTTGGACACAGGCACAGTTTTCATACTTTTGGCTCTGTATGCCACCAAAATAAAATTTAAATGAAACAATCCAAATTGCTGCAAGTGCAGACTTTCAGCTTTAATTAGAGGGGTTGAACATAAATATCAAGTACAAATTTTAGGAACTGCAACCATTTTTATACACAGTCCCCCCATTTTCAGGGGCTCAAATGTAATTGGACAAATTAATATAATCATAAATAAAATGTTCATTTTTAATATTTTGTTGAGAATCTTTTACTGGCAAAGACTGCCTGAAGTCAGGAATCCATGGACATTACCAAAGACTGAGTTTCCTCCTTTCTGGTCCTTTGCCAGGCTTTAATTGCAGCTGTCTTCAGTTGTTCTTTGTTTGTGGGTCTTTCTGCCGTTAGTTTTGCCTTCAGCAAGTGAAATGCATGCTCAATTGGGTTGAGATTAGGTTACTGACTTGGTCATTGCAGAATATTCCACTTCTTTTCCTTCAAAAGCTCCTGGGTTGCTTTTGCAGTGTGCTTTGGATCATTGTCCATCTGTACTGTGAAGCGCCGTCCAATCAACTTTGTTGCATTTGGCTGAATCTGGGCTGACAGTATATCTCTAACCACTTCAGCCCCAGAAGGATTTACCCCCTTCCTGACCAGAGCACATTTTACAATTTGGCACTGCGTCGCTTTAACTGCTAATTGCGCGGTCATGCAATGCTGTACCCAAACGAAATTTGTGTCCTTTTCTTCCCACAAATAGAGCTTTCTTTTGATGGTATTTGATCACCTCTGCCGTTTTTATTTTTTGCGCTATAAACGGAAAAAGACCGAAAATTTAAAAAAAAAATGATATTTTCTACTTTTTGTTATAAAAAATCCAATAAGCTCAATTTTAGTGATACATTTAGGCCAAAATGTATTCGGCCACATGTCTTTGGTAAAAAAAATGTCAATAAGCGTATATTTATTGGCTTGCGCAAAAGTTATAGCGTCTACAAACTAGGGTACATTTTCTGGAATTTACACAGCTTTTAGTTTATGACTGCCTATGTCATTTCTTGAGGTGCTAAAATGGCAGGGCAGTACAAACCCCCACCCCAAATGACCCCATTTTGGAAAGTAGACACCCCAAGGAAATTGCTGAGAGGCACGTTGAGCCCATTGAATATTAATTTTTTTGTCCCAAGTGATTGAATGACAAAAAAAAAAAAAAAATTACAAAAAGTTGTCACTAAATGATATATTGCTGACACAGGCCATGGGCATATGTGGAATTGCACCCCAAAATACATTCAGCTGCTTCTCCTGAGTACAGGGATACCACATGTGTGGGACTTTTTGGGAGCCTAGCCGCGTACGGGGCCCCGAAAACCAATCACCGCCTTCAGGATTTCTAAGGGCGTAAATTTTTGATTTCACTCCTCACTACCTATCACAGTTTTGAAGGCCATAAAATGCCCAGATGGCACAAACCCCCCCAAATGACCCCATTTTGGAAAGTAGATACCCCAAGCTATTTGCTGAGAGGCATGTTGAATCCATGGAATATTTTATATTTTGACACAAGTTGCGGGAAAGTGACAATTTTTTTTTTTTGCACAAAGTTGTCACTAAATGATATATTGCTCACACAGGCCATGGGCATATGTGGAATTGCACCCCAAAATACATTTAGCTGCTTCTCCTGAGTATGGGGATACTACATGTGTGGGACTTTTGGGAGCCTAGCCGCGTACGGGGCCCCGAAAACCAATCACCGCCTTCAGGATTTCTAAGGGTGTAAATTTTTGATTTCACTCTTCACTGCTTATCACAGTTTCGGAGGCCATGGAATGCCCAGGTGGCACAACCCCCCCCCAAATGACCCCATTTTGGAAAGTAGACAGCCCAAGCTATTTGCTGAGAGGCATGGTGAGTATTTTGCAGCTTTCATTTGTTTTTGAAAATGAAGAAAGACAAGAAAAAACTTTTTTTTCCTTTTTTCAATTTTCAAAACTTTGTGACAAAAAGTGAGGTCTGCAAAATACTCACTATACCTCTCAGCAAATAGCTTGGGGTATCTACTTTCCAAAATGGGGTCATTTGTGGGGGTTTTGTGCCACCTGGGCATTCCATGGCCTCCGAAACTGTGATAGGCAGTGAAGAGTGAAATCAAAAATTTACGCCCTTAGAAAGCCTGAAGGCGGTGCTTGGTTTTCGGGGTCCCATACGCGGCTAGGCTCCCAAAAAGTCTCACACATGTGGTACTCAGGAGAAGCAACAGAATGTATTTTGGGGTGTAATTTCACATATTCCCATGGCATGTTTGAGCAATATATCATTTAGTGACAACTTTGTGCAAAAAAAAAAAAAAAAAATTGTCTCTTTCCCGCAACTTGTGTCGCAATATAAAATATTCCATGGACTCGACATGCCTCTCAGCAAATAGCTTGGGGTGTCTACTTTCCAAAATGGGGTCATTTGAGGGGGTTTTGAATTGTCCTGGCATTTTATGCACAACATTTAGAAGCTTATGTCACACATCACCCACTCTTCTAACCACTTGAAGACAAAGCCCTTTCTGACACTTTTTGTTTACATGAAAAAATTATTTTTTTTTTGCAAGAAAATTACTTTGAACCCCCAAATATTATATATTTTTTTAAAGCAAATGCCCTACAGATTAAAATGGTGGGTGTTTCATTTTTTTTTTTTCACACAGTATTTGCGCAGCGATTTTTCAAACGCATTTTTTGGGGAAAAAACACACTTTTTAAAAGTTTAATGCACTAAAACACACTATATTGCCCAAATGTTTGATGAAATAAAAAAGATGATCTTAGGCCGAGTACATGGATACCAAACATGACATACTTTACAATTGCGCACAAACGTGCAGTGGCAACAAACTAAATACATTTTTAAAAGCCTTTAAAAGCCTTTACAGGTTACCACTTTAGATTTACAGAGGAGGTCTACTGCTAAAATTACTGCCTCTCATGCAGCCGACTGCATTTGGTTGGGGATGTGAATGGGGGAATTACGGGCGCTGCAGAAGTGGTGGGTTCCCAATTAGGATTGGCGAATGCAGCAGGAAGGGCATTATGGGCACGACGGGCCTGTTTGTCTTCTTCTTGGTGGCAGCGGGACACTACTTGTGCTTGCCACCTCACCAGCTTGAACTGCACTTATGGGACTCGCCACGTCACCAAGTGTTACTGCAGTGCTGGTTTGACTACGACCGGGGTGTACTAGGCCGCTGGTGCTTGCCAGTTCACCAAAACGCTACCAAAAAAACTGTTAGCGTTCACAGGGATCAGGCCTGACTCTGCGAATGCTGCAGTTATGCGTTTAGTGTTTTGTAAGTGTCAGTGATCGATCGATACTGCACTTGGGTGGGCTGGGCTGGGCCGGGCGGAGGGGCAAAACACAGGTGCTAGCAGGTATCTGGGCTGATCCCGCTATCACTGCGTTTTTGGGAACACTAAACTGCTGGGGACGCTAGTATAGATCTGATCCATTCAGATACTATACCACTAAGGGAGGCGTATGCTGCGTGCGTGGGTGTTAGCGCTACTGGCGCTAACCTGACGCTGCCTGGGGCTGGTGCTTGCCAGTTCACCAAAACGCTGCCAAAAAAACTGTTAGCGATCGCAGGGATCAGGCCTGACTCAGCGAACGCTGCAGTTATGCGTTTAGTGTTTTGTGTCAGTGATCGATCGATACTGCACTTGGGTGGGCTGGGCCGGGCGGAGGGGCAAAACGCAGGTGCTAGCAGGTATCTGGGCTGATTCCGCTAACACTGCGTTTTTGGGAACCCTAAACTGCTGGGGACGCTAGTATAGATCTGATTAGATCAGATATTGATCCGATCAGATACTATACCACTAAGGGAGGTGTACGGTGCGTGCGTGGGTGTTAGCGGTACTGGCGCTAACCTGACGCTGCCTGGGGCTGGTGCTTGCCAGTTCACCAAAACGCTACCAAAAAAACTGTTAGCGATCGCAGGGATCAGGCCTGACTCTGCGAACGCTGCAGTTATGCGTTTAGTGTTTGTGACAGTGATCGATCGATACTGCACTTGGGTGGGCTGGGCCGGGCAGAGGGGCAAAACGCAGGTGCTAGCAGGTATCTGGGCTGATCCCGGTAACAATGCGTTTTTGGGAACCCTAAACTGCGGGAAACGCTAGTATAGATCTGATCGGATCAGATATTGATCCGTTCAGATACTATACCACTAAGGGAGGCGTATGCTGCGTGCGTGGGTGTTAGCGGTACTGGCGCTAACCTGACGCTGCCTGGGGCGATGCATATCACCGCCGGGCGATCAGAGGGCTAAACTTTTATTCAGTAATAAATGGCGGGTGCCCTGACACTATAAAAAATAAATGAACTAACATGTGTCACCCGTAACGGTTATACGGTGATCAGTGGTTAAAGGGTTAACTAGGGGGCAATCAAGGGTTTAAAACCTTTATAAAACGCTGACGGTGAACCTAAATATTTACCTCCCTAACTAGCGTCACCAGCGACACTAATACAGCGATCAGAAAAATTATCACTTAGTGACACTGGTGACGGGGGGTGATCAAGGGGTTAAAACTTTATTAGGGGGGGTTACCCTAGACCTAAAGGGGGCTAACCCTAACTGCCCTACCACACTAACTGTCACAAACTGACACAAATGCAGTAATCAGAAAAAAAAAAAAAAAACTGCTTGGTGTCAGTGTGACTGGGGGGTGATCAGGGGGGTGATCGGGGGTGTTTTGTGTGCCTGGCATGTTCTACTGTGTGTGTGTTTTCACTCACAGTGCAGTCTTCTCTCCTCGGCGCCGGAACGGAAACTGCCGAGCCGAGGAGAGATGACATCATTTCCTTTGCTGCTGTTTACCATACAGCAGCATAGGAATGATTTCATTAGCCGGCGGCGATCGCGAGGGGGGGGCCACGAATGGATGGCCTCCCCCTCACCTCCGATCGCCGCTGGACAAAAGCCGACCGCCTCGGGCACGCCCGCGGGAGGCAGATCACGTACGGGTACGTGATTCTGCCTGCCCATGCCATTCTGCCGACGTATATCATCGCGAGGCGGACGGCAAGTGGCTAAACACTGCAGAATTCATCCGGCTGCTTCTGTCTTCTGTCACATCATCAATAAACAGCAATGACCCAGTGCCACTGGAAGCCATGCATGCCGATGCCATCACACTGCCTCCACCAATTTTTTTTAGATGACATTGTGTGCTTTGAATCATAAGCTGTTCCAAGCCTTCTCCACACTTTCTTCTTCCCGTCATTCTGGTACAGATTAATCTTAGTTTCATCCATCCAAAGAATGCTTTTCCAGAACTGGCTTTTTTAGATGTTTTTTGGCAAAGTCTAATCTGGCTTTTTATTCTTCAGGCTTATGAATGGTTTGCACCATGTGGTGAACCCTCTGTATTTGCTCTCATGAAGTCTTCTCTTGGGTGTAGACTTTGACAATGATACACCCACCTCCTGGAGAGTATCCTTCACTTGTCTGGATCTTGTGAATGGGTTTTTCTTTACCATAGAGAGGATCCTGCGATCATCCACCACTACTGTCTTCCATGGACGTCCAGGCATTTTTATGTTGCTGAGCTCACCAGTGCATTCTTCTTTCCTCAGAATGTACCAAACTGTTGATTTGGCCACTCCTAATGTTGCTCCTATCTCTCTGATGGATTTGTTTAGTTTTTGAAGCCTTACAATGGCCTGTTTCACTTGCATGGACAACTCCTTTGAACACATCATGTATGTTCACAGCAATAGATTCCAAATGCAAATACACCACTTAGAATCAGCTCCAGATCAGCTCCTTTTACCTGCTTAATTGATGAAGAAATAACAAAGGAATAGCCCACACCTGGCCATGAAACAGCTTTTGATTCAATTGTCCAATTACTTTTGGTCCCTTGAAAAAGGGGGATGGCTATTCTTAAGAGCTGTAATTCCTAAACTCTTCCTCTGATTTGGATGCACTGTGCACAGAGTGTGCACTTTCATCATATATCCATTATATAACTATAGCTTGAATATGTTTTGGTAAATACATGAAAAAAACTAAAATTGTGCCTGTGTCCAAATATACATGGACCTAACTGTATATCTGTAGTGTTTACTCATCTCTCTTCAAAGCCCTGAGTCCTGTGTCTTTCTGCTGTTTCATTCCTATGTTCGCAGCATAAAAACTTCTGACAAGTTCTCAGATACAGGAGATAAAACCAGCCTGAAATGTGTGTCAGTGTGGGTGCTATAAATAGATTAGCAGAGAGCTTGTCTTGTCACAGCACAGCTCGGAAAGTATCTTCGTTCTTCTGCCTATGTGGAGGGGGGTGCCTTTCCTCCAGTCAGCTGTGACACAGTGTATGCCCAGACTACACTTCTACTACTGAATGAGGAAGTAAAAATCCTAACACAATGTAAGAATTCTAAAGAATAATACATGCTGAAGACGGCAGATATACATGTAAAACTTATGTAGGAGGATTTGCTTCATCCCTGTGTACCATCTGAGGCTGTTCACTTCACTGGGTATAGGAGTGGGTTTACATCCACGTTAAAGGATCTGCTGCTGATGTTTTGGTGCCAGATACCACAGCATACCTTCAGAGGTCTAGTGGAGTCCATGCTTTGATGGGTTATGGAGGGTGATCATAATGTTATTGCTGATAATGCGAACAATATGCACAGCTCTTTACAAAACAGAGAGACAGTACTGTTGCAATACAATTCAATACAAGGGCTACTCGTGACAGCTT
The DNA here is from genome assembly GCF_042186555.1 of Aquarana catesbeiana. NCBI lineage: Eukaryota > Metazoa > Chordata > Amphibia > Anura > Ranidae > Aquarana > Aquarana catesbeiana. The sequence continues at coordinate 385,757,950 of NC_133327.1, forward strand.
AACGTTTTGCTTGGAAAGGTTGAGGGAAAAAGAAGACGATGACGACCAGGGGTAAGGTAGCTGGATATAGACACATAAAGTGTGAGCATGCTGTAAAGACTGGAGACTAAAACAGAGGGCAGATTATTTGGAGAAACACTATATGACTGCCAGAAGTCAACACCGACTTGATGTTAGTTAATAATATATATATATATATATATATATAAATATATATATATATATATATATATATATATATATATATATACACATATACAGTACACACATACACATTGTATATGTGAAGTACACACAACATTGTAAAGAGTCAGCTGATCACATGCTAACATTACACAGAACTAAGGCTACCTTCCCAAGCCTTTAAATAAAAATGACAAGTAAAATCCAGATGAGAGTTATCACTTCTGAATGATTTAACTTGTATGACCCATTTCAGTCAGCAATGATAAATAGGGGAGGGGAAATGAAATGAAGCATCAAGGCAGACGAGAAATATTTTGTGTATATAAAAAACAATGGGCAGGGATAGAATAGATAAGCATTCATAAAAGAATGCCATTCATGGTGGTTTCATTGTTCCAAGAACTTCAAATGAAAAAAGATAAAGAAGGAAGAAAGAAACCAACTTGTGAACTATCTTGACAGTTCTTACCACATCCCAAATATAATTGGAAAGGATTGAAAAAAATGCCCCCAAGGGATGGTGCGGGTAAGATGGATGTCAAGATAAACGAGACAATAATGTTTAATATAAATAAAATGTATATGTTTTTATACTATTTTTCCATTATTGTCTTGTTTATCTTGACATCCATCTTACCTGCACCATCCCTTGGGGGCATTTTTTCCAATCCTTTCCAAGAACTTCGAATGCTACTGTTTTAAGCATAAGGCTCCTTTCACACTGATGCGCTTTTTCAGTTCTTTTCCAGGGTAACAAAAACGCATGAAAACTATTCCCCATTAAATCCTAGGTAACTGTTTACACTGCAGGTGCTCTGCGTTAAGAAAAGTCTCAAATGCTGCATCTTTTTGTGCACCAAAAAGGCACCTTCCATTGTGGGTCAAGGAGAACAAATCAAAAGTGGATCAGTGTGAAAGGGCCCTAACACAGATGTTGCCCAATTGGACTTGTCACCTTATGGACTTGACCCACCATTCTGACAAAGCTGGACTTTTCAACAAATATTCTTGGCAGCCAAAGACTTTATCTTCTTTTAGTATCCAAGATTGCTATGTGAAAATATCTTGTACATCATACGGTCTAATGGTATGATTCACAACAAAAGCCCAAACTTTTCAGATTAATTTATTATAAGAAATAGAAGGCACCTGAACCACTGACTGGTTAGAAAATAAAGTAAGTGTCCTAATGTATATGGTTTTATTACCTGTATGGTACACACATATTGGTCATATGATTGGCAAAATATCTCGATATTCCTGCAGGTAGACCACTTGATGTTTGTGGACATAGCACTTTTTTTTACAAAACTAATGAAAGTTGAAAATAGGATTTGATTTTTATTATGCATCAATGGGAGTGGCTATGCCTGAACAAAAGACAGTTCTACTGATGCACCTGAAATTCAGGAGACTTTTGAAACCCTGGGAGCAACTGCAGCAGATTCAGCTGTCAGAGTCAGAGAAATACATTCCTTGTTAAGGGTACATGTTTAGCCACTTAAGGACCAAGCCTATTTCTGACACTTTTTGCTTACAAGTTAAAATCAGTATTTTTTGGTATAAAATTATGTAGAATGCCCAAACATTATGTATACATTTTTAGCAAAGACTCTGGAGAATAAAATGGCGGTCGTTGTAATATTTTATGCCACACGGCATTTACGCAGCTGTCTTTCAAATGCAATTTTTTGGAAAAAAAATACAGTGCACTGAATAAAAAAAAAAAAAAAAAAAAAACTAAACAGTAAAGTTAGCCCAATTTCTTTGTATCATGTGAAAGAGTAAATAGATACCTAACATTTTACAGTTTAAAATTGCGCATACTCGTGGAATGGCGACAAACTATGGTACTTAAAAATCTCCATAGGGGACGCTTTAAACATTTTTATCGATTACCATTTTAGAGTTACAGAGGAGGTATTTTGCTAGAATTATTGCTCTCACTCTGACGATCGCGGTGATACCTCTAATGTGTGATTTTAACACTACATTTGCGGGCTTGATTTACATATGCGTTTTCTTTGGTGCGCGAGCACACGGGAACAGGGGCGCTTTAAAAAAATAATAATTTCCTCTCATTTATTTGATTTTATTTTTTACACTGTCTCTTTAAAAATAAAAAAAAAATAAAAACTGATCACTTTTATTGCTGTCACAAGGAATGTAAACATCCTTTGTGACAGTAATAGGCAGCGACAGGTACTCTTTATGGAGGGATCTGGGGTCTAAAAGACCCCAGATCCCTCCTTTGCACTTAAAAGCATTCAAAATCCCAAAATCTGTGTTTTTTAATACTAGGGATATTTTTAAATTGGCGCCGTTGGCAGCCGTGTTGTGATGACGCTTCTGGATTACTACATTGGAGACCCAATCGAAGCCAATTCCGGCTTTGTTCGGGACTTCGGCCAGCCTGTGGACATGCCGGCTGGTTACTCGCATCTCCTGGTGGGACGGGAGACCCAGGCGGAGCAGCAGGAGGGGATGTTCCCTCCTGCTTCTTGTGATAACAGCCGAGCTGCTGCTGAGCCGCATCAGTTGTTATCACCAGAAAGCTGACCACCAGCTCTAAAAAACGATACTGGGGTGTAGCATGCAGCTGCAGGCATCACCCGGTACAACCACTTCCTCAAAACGACGTACAGGTACGTCGTTTCACAGGAAGTGGTTAGACAAGCTGCTCAAAATTGGGGGAAAAACTGACAGTTATGAAACCAGGTTAAAGCAGATGGACTGGTAGATTTTGATGAACTTTACATACAGTAAGTAATTAACAAATTAAAACTAACTCTTAACACTTTTAAGCAATTATGGAAAACGCTTCCTTTTGGGATAATGGTTTTAACTACCCCTGTCAGTGTTAAATGACACATCTCAACATTCTGACACTTTTGCTGGACATCTGTTATAAATGTGTGAAAAATTACAGACTTACTTATGGGATCAACACGATCCATGGTGGATCATTCTTCAGAGGGCATTTGTTGGTGGTAAGGAGTTGAAACGGCCTGTTTCAACCCCTAAAAGTCCACAGCACCAAAACCATGTGCATTGCACTGCAGTTGCGGCACTGACCCATTCACGTGAGTGGACTGCATTCAGTGGGAGGATAATGTTTGGCACGGTATGTGTACACCTGTACAGCTGCCTTTGCCACTTAGGGGAAGTGGATGGGGGAGTTCCGTAAAAATTGCAGCTTAACCACATGCTTTTACCACAACCCAAGTTTTAAACTAAGCCTTAAAGTGTAATGCTGCCCATACACTAATTGAAAAATCATCCGAAATTCGTCATTTAGACAGTTTATTCATTTTTCGGCCAGTTAATGGGCACAAAATCAATAATCGTTGGGACCTTTTTGAGCCAACAAAACGAAGGACAAGTTTGGAAATTTTCTGCCGAACAAACGATAAATTGAAAGGTTAATGTGTTTCCCATCCGAGCTGTCTGCACTAGGTATATGTAAAAAAACAAACAAAAAATGCATTTATTTATGTCCACTGAATGATTTATCGGTCATTATATGATGGCACTATCATTTGCGCTCACGGCCGAATGTTCGTTTTTCGAAAATGGGTTTGGCTGATTTTTCGTATAGTGTATGGCCAGCATTACTCCACTTTCATGAAAAGAAAATATATATAGCAAATTAAAATATATATAAAAAAAAAAAATATATATATATATATATATATATATATATATATATATATATATATATATATGTACACCCCTCACATGTTTGTAAATATGTTATTATATCTTTTCATGTGACAACACTGAAGAAATTACGATTTACACTTTGCTACAATGTAAAGTAGTGAGTGTACAGCTTGTATAACGCTGTAAATTTGCTGTCCCCTCAAAATAACTCAACACACAGCCATTAATGTCTAAACTGCTGGCAACAAAAGTGAGTACACCCCTAAGTGAAAATGTCCAAATTGGGCCCAAAGTGTCAATATTTTGTGTGGCCACCATTATTTTCCAGCACTGCCTTAACCCTCTTGGGCATGGAGTTCACCAGAGCTTCACAGAATGCCACTGGAGTACTCTTCCACTCCTCCATGATGACAGCACGGAGCTGGTGGATGTTAGAGACCTTACGCCCCTCCACCTTCTGTTTGAGGATGCCCCACAGATGCTCAATTTTTTTATAAAAAAAAAAAAAAGTAAAAAAAAAAAAATACACAAAAAAAATATAAAATAAAAAAACCAAAAATAGTTGTCGTTTTATTGTTCTCTCTCTCTCTATTTTCTCTCTATTGTTCTGCTCTTTTTTACTGTATTCTATTCTGCAATGTTTTATTGTTATGTTTTATCATGTTTGCTTTTCAGGTATGTAATTTTTTTATAGTTTACTGTGTTTTAAACATTTTTTTGTTTTCAGGTACGCCATTCAGCTGCAGCGCGGATTTATTTATCTTGACAGCAACAGCGTTTGCTCCCACGATACATAAAGCCGTGACTCCAGCGCTGTCGGAGGTGATTTCACCACCACAGTTACATACTTCAGCATTTATGCCGAAGCGTGGGGGCAGCAGTGGGTGGAGGAGCGATTTGCTCCTGCCTTTTGCGGGAGGATGCCCCCATGCTTCGGCATATATATATTTTAGGTAGGCACAGGTTGCGTTAAATGTTTTATTTTTTACTATGTTTTTTTTTTGTATTTGCTTTGCAGGTATGGTAAGTATTACTGTTATACTGTAATGTTACTTTGTTTTTTGTTAACCATCATTTGCTTAGCAGGTACGCCATTCAGTTGCAGCGCAGATTTATTTATCTTGACAGCAACAGCATTTGCTCCCACGATACATAAAGCCGTGACTCCAGCGCTGTCGGAGGTGATTTCACCACCACAGTTACATACTTCAGCATATATGCCGAAGCGTGGGGGCAGAAGTGGGTGGAGGAGCGATTTTCTCCTGCCTTTTGCGGGAGGATGCCCCCATGCTTCGGCATATATATATTTTAGGTAGGCACAGGTTGCGTTAAATGTTTTATTTTTTACTATGTTTTTTTTTTGTATTTGCTTTGCAGGTATGGTAAGTATTACTGTTATACTGTAATGTTACTTTGTTTTTTGTTAACCATCATTTGCTTAGCAGGTACGCCATTCAGTTGCAGCACGGATTTATTTATCTTGACAGCAACAGCGTTTGCTCCCACGATACATAAAGCCGTGACTCCAGCACCACCACAGTTACATACTTCAGCATATATGCCGAAGCGTAGGGGCAGTGGGTGGATGAGCAATTTGCTCCTGCCTTTTGCGGGAGGATGCCCCCATGCTTCGGCATATATAAATGGTGCATGTATGCCCATCATTAGAAGTGGGTGGATGAAGGGAGGTATTCTAATGGTGGGCATACCCACCAATCAATATCTTTTTTTCGTTCAGCCCACAGGCTGCATGAAAAAAAAGTTTACAATATATGCCCAACAAGGACCAGCAACGTACTGGTATGTTGCTGGACTTTGAGTGGTTATACCAGAATGATGCCTGCAGGTTTAGGTATCATCTTGGTATCATTCTTTTCAGCCAGCGGTCGGCTTTCATGTAAAAGCAATCCTAGCGGCTAATTAGCCTCTAGACTGCTTTTACAAGCAGTGGGAGGAAATGCCCCCCCCCCACCGTCTTCCATGTTTTTCTCTGGCTCTCCTGTCCCAACAGGGAACCTGAGAATGCAGCCGGTGATACGGCCAGCTGACCATAGAGCTGATCAGAGACCAGAATGGCTCCAAACATCTCTATGGCCTAAGAATCCGGAAGCTACGAGCATTTCATGACTTAGATTTCGCCGGATGTAAACAGCGCCATTGGGAATTTGGGAAAGCATTTTATCACACCGATCTTGGTGTGGCCAGATGCTTTGAGGGCAGAGGAGAGATCTAGGGTCTAATAGACCCCAATTTTTTCAAAAAAGAGTACCTGTCACTACCTATTGCTATCATAGGGGATATTTACATTCCCTGAGATAACAATAAAAATGATTTAAAAAAAATAAAAATGAAAGGAACAGTTTAAAAATAAGATAAAAAATCAAAAAATTAATAATAAAAAAAAAAAAAGCACCCCTGTCCCCCCCTGCTCTCGCGCAAAGGCGAACGCAAGCGTTGGTCTGGCGTCAAATGTAAACAGCAATTGCACCATGCATGTGAGGTATCACCGCGAAGGTCAGATCGAGGGCAGTAATTTTAGCAGTAGACCTCCTCTGTAAATCTAAAGTGGTAACCTGTAAAGGCTTTTAAAGGCTTTTAAAAATGTATTTAGTTTGTCGCCACTGCACGTTTGTGCGCAATTTTAAAACATGTCATGTTTGGTATCCATGTACTCGGCCTAAGATCATCTTTTTTATTTCATCAAACATTTGGGCAATATAGTGTGTTTTAGTGCATTAAAATTTTAAAAAGTGTGTTTTTTCCCCAAAAAATGCGTTTGAAAAATCGCTGCGCAAATACTGTGTGAAAAAAAAAAATGAAACACCCACCATTTTAATCTGTAGGGCATTTGCTTTAAAAAAATATATAATGTTTGGGGGTTCAAAGTAATTTTCTTGCAAAAAAAAATAATTTTTTCATGTAAACAAAAAGTGTCAGAAAGGGCTTTGTCTTCAAGTGGTTAGAAGAGTGGGTGATGTGTGACATAAGCTTCTAAATGTTGTGCATAAAATGCCAGGACAGTTCAAAACCCCCCCAAATGACCCCATTTTGGAAAGTAGACACCCCAAGCTATTTGCTGAGAGGCATGTCGAGTCCATGGAATATTTTATATTGTGACACAAGTTGCGGGAAAAAGACAAATTTTTTTTTTTTTTGCACAAAGTTGTCACTAAATGATATATTGCTCAAACATGCCATGGGAATATGTGAAATTACACCCCAAAATACATTCTGTTGCCTCTCCTGAGTACGGGGATACCACATGTGTGAGACTTTTTGGGAGCCTAACCGCATAGGGGACCCCGAAAACCAAGCACCGCCTTCAGGCTTTCTAAGGGCGTAAATTTTTGATTTCACTCTTCACTGCCTATCACAGTTTCGGAGGCCATGTAATGCCCAGATGGCACAAACCCCCCCCAAATGACCCCATTTTGGAAAATAGACACCCAAAGCTATTTGCTGAGAGGTATAGTGAGTATTTTGCAGACCTCACTTTTTGTCACAAACTTTTGAAAATTGAAAAAAGAAAAAAAAAAAACGTTTTTCTTGTCTTTCTTCATTTTCAAAAACAAATGAGAGCTGCAAAATACTCACCATGCCTCTCAACAAATAGCTTGGGGTGTCTACTTTCCAAAATGGGGTCATTTTGGGGCGGTTTTGTGCTATCTTGGCATTTTATGGCCTTCAAAACTGTGATGGGTAGTAAGGAGTGAAATCAAAAATTAACGCTCTTAGAAATCCTGAAGGCGGTGATTGGATTTCGGGGCCCCGTATGAAGCTAGGCTCCCAAAAAGTGCCACTCATGTGGTATCCCCGTACTCAGGAGAAGCAGCAGAATGTATTTTGGGGTGTAATTCCACATATGCCCATGGCATGTTTGAGCAATATATCATTTAGTGACAAAAAAATAAATAAAAAATTGTCACTTTCCCGCAACTTGTGTCAAAATATAAAATATTCCATGTACTCATCATGCCTCTCAGCAAATAGCTTGGGGTGTCTACTTTCCAAAATGGGGTCATTTGGGGGGGTTTTGTGCCATCTGGGCATTTTATGGCCTTCAAAAATGTGATAGGTAGTGAGGAGTGAAATCACAACTTTACGCCCTTAGAAATCCTGAAGGCGGTGCTGGGTGTTCGGGGCCCCGTACGCGGCTAGGCTCCCAAAAAGTCCCACACATGTGGTATCCCCGTACTCAGGAGAATCAGCAGAATGTATTTTGGGGTGCAATTCCACATAAGCCCATGGCCTGTGTGAGCAATATATCATTTAGTGACAACTTTGTGCAAAAAAAAAAAAAAATTGCCACTTTCCCGCAACTTGTGTCAAAAAATAAAATATTCCATGGACTCAACATGCCTCTCAGCAAATAGCTTGGGGTGTCTACTTTCCGAAATGGGGTCATTTGGGAGGAGGTTGTGCTATCTTGGCATTTTATGGCCTTCAAAACTGTGATAGGTAGTGAAGAGTAAAATCAAAAATTTATGCCCTTAGAAATCCTGAAGGCGGTGCTTGGTTTTCGGGTCCCCGTACGCGGCTAGGCTCCCAAAAAGTCCCACACATGTGGTATCCCCGTACTCAGGAGAAGCAGCAGAATGTATTTTGGGGTGTAATTCCACATATGCCCATGGCATGTTTGAGCAATATATCATTTAGTGACAACTTTGTGCAAAAAAAAAAACCAAAAAAACAAATTGTCACTTTCCCGCAACTTGTGTCCAAATATAAAATATTCCATGGACTCAACATGCCTCTCAGCAAATAGCTTGGGGTGTCTACTTTCCAAAATGGGGTCATTTGGGGGGGGTTTGTGCCATCTTGGCATTTTATGGCCTTCAAAACTGTGATAGGTAGTGAGGAGTAAAATAAAAAATGTATGCCCTTTGAAATCCTGAAGGCGGTGCTTAGTTTTCGGGGCCCCGTACGCGGCTAGGCTCCCAAAAAGTCCCACACATTTGGTATCCCCGTACTCAGGAGAAGCAGCTGAATGTATTTTGGGGTGCAATTCCACATATGCCCATGGCCTGTGTGAGCAATATATCATTTAGTGACAACTTTTTGTAATTTTTTTTTTTTGTCATTATTCAATCACTTGGGACAAAAAAAATAAATATTCAATGGGTTCAACATGCCTCTCAGCAATTTCCTTGGGGTGTCTACTTTCCAAAATGGGGTCATTTGGGGGGGTTTTGTACTGCCCTGCCATTTTAGCACCTCATGAAATGACATAGACAGTCATAAACTAAAAGCTGTGTAAATTGCAGAAAATGTACCCTAGTTTGTAGGCGCTATAACTTTTGCGCAAACCAATAAATATACGCTTATTGACATTTTTTTTACCAAAGACATGTGGCCGAATACATTTTGGCCTAAATGTATGACTAAAATTGATTTTAATGGATTTTTTTTATAACAAAAAGTAGAAAATATCATTTTTTTTCAAAATTTTCGGTCTTTTTCCGTTTATAGCGCAAAAAATAAAAGCGGCAGAGGTGATCAAATACCATCAAAATAAAGCTCTATTTGTGGGAAGAAAAGGACGCAAATTTCGTTTGGGTACAGCATTGCATGACCGCGCAATTAGCAGTTAAAGCGACGCAGTGCCAAATTGTAAAAAGTGCTCTGGTCAGGAAGGGGGTAAATCCTTCCGGGGCTGAAGTGGTTAACAGAGCAGTGGTCATCTTGGAGGTGTGTTTGGGGTCATTATCATGTTGAAGTACTGCCCTGCGTCCCAGTCTCCGAAGGGAGAGGATCATGCTTCAGTATGTCACAGTACATGTTGGCATTCATGGTTCACTCAATGAACTGTAGTTCCACAGTGCCGGCAGCACTCATGCAGCCCCAGACCATGACACTCCCACCACTATGCTTGACTGTAGGCAAGACACATTTGTCTTTGTACTCCTCACCTTGTTGCCACCACACATGCTTGACACCATCTGAACCAAATATGTTTATCTTGGTCTCATCAGACCACAGGACATGGTTCCAGTAATCCATGTTCTTAGTCCGCTTGTCTTCAGCAAACTGTTTGCAAGCTTTCTTGTGCATTATCTTTGGAAGAGGCTTCCTTCTGGGGCGACAGCCAAGCAGACCAATTTGATGCAGTGTGCGGCGTATGGTCTGAGCACTGACAGGCTGACCCCCCCACCCCTTCAACCTCTGCAGCAATGCTGGCAGCACTCATATGTCTATTTCCCAAAGACAACCTCTAGATATGACGCTGAGCATGTGCACTCAACTTCTTTGGTCGACCATGGCGATGCCTGTTCTGAGTGGAACTTGTCCTCTTAAACCGCTGTATGGTCTTGGCCACCCTGCTGCAGCTCAGTTTCAGGGTCTTGGCAATCTTCTTTGAGACTAGGCCATCTTTATGTAGAGCAACAATTCTTTTTTTCAGATCCTCAGAGAGTTCTTTGCCATGAGGTGCCATGTTGAACTTCCAGTGACCAGTATGAGAGAGTGAGAGCGATAACATCAAATCTAACACACCTGCTACTCATTCACCCCTGAGATCTTGTAACACTAACGAGTCACATGTCACCGGGGAGGGAAACTGGCTAATTGGACCCAATTTGGACATTTTCACTTAGGGGTAAAAATACAGAAGGCCTTCGCGCTACTAAGATGTGTTTAAAATAATCTCTTAATCATTAAAAGAGGGAAACCCTCGTAAGCTATAAATCTTGTAAATAAACAATGAAATAACCAAAATGCGTACCGTGCATTAAAGTGCAATCAAATGAAATGAAGTAAGCTGTCTGCAGCAGGATCTTCCAGTGTTCACAATCCACTCATAAATACATACAATCATAAGGTGATTCCGCGCTACAGCAATAATGTTCAAAAAGTGCTCAATAAATAAAGTCAATAGACACTGTGTGAATGGTGCCCAATGAATTGGGATAATAAAAGTGCAAAAGTGATTAGTCCATAAGTTGGTATATCAATCTGGGGGCATTAAATTCAATATGATGATGGTCTCTTAATTTAACATTTTTCAGTTAATGTCCAGAAAAAGTTTTTACAAAAATGTGTTTAGATCAATAGTACAGCAAACAGGCGAGAAGTTTATAATCCCATAAATGAGCTCACAGAACCCTCACCTTCATATCTTGAAATGTCAGCATAAGGTAACAAACAGGGATCTATTCCGTTATTCCAACTTCCACCACCAGGGGTTCCTTCGTTCCATTAAGTGTAAACCCTTGATATCTTGAAATGTCAGCATAGATAATATACAGGAATCTATTCTGCTATTTTAACATCCACCACCAGGGGGGTCCTCCGTTCCACTATGTATATAACCTGAATGGATACTCCCCCTCCGCGTCCTCATTTAATCTCGTGCCCGCAGCAAGGGGGGTGGGGGTGGGGGGGAGAGATGGGTAAGGATAGGAGAGATAAAACTCCAATGGTGTAGTATGTTAGCGATAAATACAATTTTTTATTAGAAGATAAAGCTGGACTCTTACATTAAAAGATTAAAAAACAGGCATAAACAGCTAATAAGGCATCTGGACGCCGTTCTCACATCACTTCCAGTATACTTCAACCTCCGGCCACTCCCTACGCGTTTCGTCATCACGTGACTTCACCAGGGGATCCTGATTGGCTGTGGAAACTGTGTTTATATCTAGTAAAACTGAAAATGAAGTCGCGGCCATTTTATTGTAGTCCGCTGTATGCAACAACTGCGGCCATTTTCTTATAGTCAGTATTGTGTCTTCACAGCGGCCATTGTGTAAAAAAGAACACCTTTGCTGACACCTTTAAAGCAGGGTTCTAATATATTAGCTGGAGCTAAGGATTGATGCCGAGTGTAATCTGTTCACAACCTGTGGCTACTACTCAAACAAAACCGCCACTTCCGCTTGTGGAAAATTTAATATGACGGACAAAAAATGTATTTCTATAAAATATTAAAACGACCCCAAATAAAAATCTCACTAAATGGTCTTGTGTAGGTTAAAATGCAAAAGAATAAGGAAAAAAATAAGGAAAAAAAGAAGAAAAATGAAAAAATAGGTGAATGAAGAAGGATAAATTAAATAAATAAATAAAATAAAATGAAACAAAAATACGGTAGCAAAAAATATAGTCAATAAAAATAAAAATAAAAATGACAACAAAAATAAAAATATTAATAAAAAATAAAAAATAAACATACAAATAAAATTAAAATAAATATAAATAAAAAAAAAATCTAATTAAAAATAAAATGGAAAATAATAAAGAAATAATAAAAAAATAAAAAAATAAATAAAATTAATTTGAATAAAATAAAAACAAAAATAAGAAAAATAAAACATAAAAAGGGAGAAAAACAAATAATGGTAAGTTAGATGTTAAACAAAATCTTATAATTTTGGCTATAATTTTTTATGAACCGTGTATACAATGTGGTGTATAAAAAAGAAATAAAAAGTTTTCAAAAAGGGGGGAGTGAGATAAAAATCAAAACCTAAACATATCTCAATGATGTAGATAGAATCAAACAAGGAGGTAAAATATTTGTTGTATACCGGAAATAAAGCAAGCACTGCATTCCAAAATAACAATTATAAACAGTCATAAGAGATATATAACATAATCATAGGTTAAAAATTACTCAGAAAGCAGTTGAGATCAAATTCAACATTTAGACCTCCAGGTGTTAAACTTTTCATAGTATATATCCACCTTGACTCTTTCTGGCTAATAGTCCTGATCTTATGGCTGCCTCTCCATGATGCATTATATTTTTCTATGCCCCAGAATTGTAGCTGGGATGGATCTTTATTATGAACTGTGGCAAAATGTTTCAAAACATTATGTTTGGGAAACCCATTTATAGTGTTCTGAACATGTTCTTTCACTCTGACTTTAAGTGCCCTTTTTGTTCTGCCTATATACTGTAAATTACAGCTACATTGGAGGCAGTACACTACCCCTTCAGTATGGCAACCTATGAAGTCCTTGATCTCATAGGTGCGGCCTGTAGTAGTAGCTGTGAATTTTGACCTCTTGAAAAAAATTTCAAAGAAAGAGGTCAGAATTCACAGCTACTACTACAGGCCGTACCTATGAGATCAAGGACGTCATAGGTTGCCATACTGAAGGGGTAGTGTACTGCCTCCAATGTAGCTGTAATTTACAGTATATAGGCAGAACAAAAAGGGCACTTAAAGTCAGAGTGAAAGAACATGTTCAGAACATTATAAATGGGTTTCCCAAACATAATGTTTTGAAACATTTTGCCGCAGTTCATAATAAAGATCCATCCCAACTACAATTCTGGGGCATAGAAAAATATAATGCATCATGGAGAGGCAGCCATAAGATCAGGACTATTAGCCAGAAAGAGTCAAGGTGGATATATACTATGAAAAGTTTAACACCTGGAGGTCTAAATGTTGAATTTCATCTCAACTGCTTTCTGAGTAATTTTTAACCTATGATTATGTTATATATCTCTTATGACTGTTTATAATTGTTATTTTGGAATGCAGTGCTCGCTTTATTTCCGGTATACAACAAATATTTTACCTCCTTGTTTGATTCTATCTACATCATTGAGATATGTTTAGGTTTTGATTTTTATCTCACTCCCCCTTTTTGAAAACGTATTTCTTTTTTATACACCACACTGTATACACGGTTCATAAAAAATTATAGCCAAAATTATAAGATTTTGTTTAACATCTAACTTACTATTATTTGTTTTTCTCCCTTTTTTATGTTTTATTTTTCTTATTTTTGTTTTTATTTTATTCAAATTAATTTCATTTATTTTTTATTTTTATTTATTTATTTTTTATTATTATTTCTTTATTATTTTCCATTTTATTTTTAATTTGATTTTTTTTTGATTTTTATATTTATATTTATTTTAATTTAATTTTTTTTTTTATTTGTTAATTTTTTATTTTGTATTATTAGTATTTTTACTTTCATTTTTATTTTTATTGACTATATTTTTTGCTATTTTTGTTTAATTTTATTTTATTTATTTATTTAATTTATCCTTCTTCATTCACCTATTTTTTCATTTTTCTTCTTTTTTTCCTTATTTTTTTCATTATTCTTTTGCATTTTAACCTACACAAGACCATTTAGCAAGATTTTTATTTGGGGTCGTTTTAATACTTTATAGAAATACATTTTTTGTCCGTCATATTACATTTTCCACAAACGGAAGTGGCGGTTTTGTTTGAGTAGTAGCCACAGGTTGTGAACAGATTACACTCGACATCAATCCTTAGCTCCAGCTAATATATTAGAACCCTGCTTTAAAGGTGTCAGCAGAGGTGTTCTTTTTCACACAATGGCCGCTGTGAAGACACAATACTGACTATAAGAAAATGGCCGCGGTTGTTGGATACAGCGGACCACAATAAAATGGCCGCGACTCCATTTCCGGTTTTACTAGACATAAACACAGTTTCCACAGCCAATCTGGATCCCCTGATGAAGTCACATGATGACATAACGCGTAGGGAGTGGCCGGAGGTTGAAGTATTTCGGAAGGATGTGAGAACGGCGTCCAGACGCCTTATTAGCTGTTTATGCCTGTTTTTTAATCTTTTAATGTAAGAGTCCAGCTTTATCTTCTAATAAAAAAATGTATTTATCGCTAACATACTACACCATTGGAGTTTTATCTCTCCTATCCTTACCCATCTCTCCCCCCCATCCCCCCTTGCTGCGGGCACGAGATTACATGAGGACGCGGAGGTGGAGTATCCATTCAGGTTATATACATAGTGGAACAGAGGACCCCCCTGGTGGTGGATGTTAAAATAGCAGAATAGATTCCTGTATATTATCTATGCTGACATTTCAAGATATCAAGGGTTTACACTTAATGGAACGGAGGAACCCCTGGTGGTGGAAGTTGGAATAACGGAATAGATCCCTGTTTATTACCTTATGCTGACATTTCAAGATATGAAGGTGAGGGTTCTGTGAGCTCATTTATGGGATTATAAACTTCTCGCCTGTTTGCCATGCTATTGATCTAAACACATTTTTGTAAAAACTTTTTCTGGACATTAACTGAAAAATGTTAAATTAAGAGACCATCATCATATTGAATTTAATGCCTCCAGATTGATATACCAACTTATGGACTAATCACTTTTGCACTTTTATTATCCCAATTCATTGGGGACTATTCACACAGTGTCTATTGACTTATTTATTGAGCACTTTTTGCACATTATTGCTGTAGCGCGGAATCACTTTATGATTGTATTCACTTAGGGGTGTACACACTTTTGTTGCCAGAGATTTAGACATTAATGGTTATGTGTTGAGTAATTTTGAGGGGACAGCAAATTTACACTGTTATACAAGCTGCACACTCACTACTTTACATTTTAGCAAAGTGTCATTTCTTCAGTGTTGTCACATGAAAAGATATAGTAAAATATTTACAAAAATGTGAGGGGTGTACTCACTTTTGTCAGATACTGTAAATACACACACACAGTAGCCTATACAATTTGTACACAGGCTATATTGTAAATTTAACACAATATAGCAAACTCCGTAACATCTCTAAAATTCACCCCTTTTGAACTAATGAAACCACCAAGCTACTCATTCACAAGAAGCCATGATACAGATGCTTTGATTTATATAATGTCACCATGTGGCTATCCTTGGTGATGGTTTCCATTCACTTTTATTCACTATTTTATAAAAGTGTAATCACTCACTCAATTCATTTTTTCAATTTATAGTATTGGAGTCCTGACAAAGCACAGAAGCCTTTGTATTATGTGAACTCATTCACAAAATACAAAGGCTTCTGTGAATTGGCAGCAAAGGAAGGGACGGGCATAACTTCGATGTGTGCTTCTCTCCTCTCAGAGTCCCGAGTGTATCCTCTGGGGTTGTCATAAACCATAAACCATGTAAATAATGCACCTCCTTGAACTTAACTCATATCATGCCTGCACATTTATCAAAGTGGCTAAATTCCTGGAATTCAGCATTATTTTTCATGTAATATATATTATAAGGAGGGAATGCTCAAATGGTATTGGCAGTGGTAAACCATGCATGGGACAGGGACACCCAGAAACAGTCCAAGCAAGTTAATCCTGCTATTTTATTAAGCAAGGCAGCAAACACAACATACAAAGTTTTTCAATGGTTTGTACAACAAGCCCCAAAAAAAAAAAAAAAAAAATCTAAACTTCGGACAGTTTCTTACTAACAGGGCGCACGCCTAAAGAAAATCTACATACAAAGTGGGCTCATGACCCAGCTGTGAAACGGGGGGCAAAATGACCAAGAGAGATTGGAACAACCTAGGCCCTCACATAAGGGGGAAGCCAAGTTTGCACCATAAGCCTTCTAGAACAGGCCACATGTGAGTCAGCAACAGTGAAGGATGACTCATCGACCAACTGCAGAGCAGAAGGGTAAATGGCCTTGCATGACTAAGTAAATGTAGTTTGAAATTAAACGAGATAACTGTACAAACAAGGTTAATAGATGTATCCCTGTAGAGAAGGAAGAGTAACTGCAGTGTGTGACTGGATCACCTTGACTGCTACACAAAAAAATTGTAAGGGGGAAAGAACCCTCAAGAGCCATATGTGACTGAAGCAACCCAGGCCAACATACAAAACAGTATGGAACAGAAACTGTACCAATAAGGGGCACTCCCAGACCTACTGCAAGGCAGTGACATGGACTCTACAGGTGACCAACACCAACAGTGTGTGATTGAGACATTACCAGCAAGGGCAACACATTGACCAACTGTGAAGCAGGCATATTTAAGCTCCAGCTGTAGTGAGCTCACCTTACGCCACTGTGCAAACAGGATACTAGTGAGAGAGAAGGGAATAATGGTTGTGCAAGACTAGTATATTGCACAATAAGACTACAGTGAGACATCACCACACAGGCACTTACAGACCATGAGGAGGCGATAATGGCCATTTATGACAGCCACCTCTGTACCACAGTAAATAGTGAGGCATTAACTGCCAGGAAGAATTCATAGATGACTGCAGAGCAGGAAAGAATAATGGCAAACTGTGACCAGTTACCATTTGTACACAGAGAGGTATTACTAATCTAGGGTCAGCACTGAGTGAAAGCTGTTTAGGTCTCCTTACATGGCACTTGTGCGACTCTAGATCTGCCATGTGCAGTTCTGCAATGTCTCCAGAGGGGTTCTCACAACAGCCATAGGGGGTTAGAAAGGTGACCGCCATTTGTACCAGGCACTCTTAAGCAGTTGAAGCCCAGGGAGGTTCTTAGAATTGTTGTGCTGTGTGCTGGATGGAGCTGTGCTGTGCCAATTTCCAATGTGCCTGCACAGTAGGCTTAGGAAACTCAGCCCCGCACTGCACTAGGGTGGGGGAAACACAGGAAGTTTCAATATAGTGAAAAGAACACCAAAATGAAATAAAAATGCATGTCCAAACCAGCACTCCTGACTATGGCTGTGACACACTGTTTAAAGCCAGCACTCCATTAGTCCCCAGGGGATAGGTACACAGCACACAGGGCCCAGGGAATCACTGTTAGCCCAGACTCAATGCAGCAGATCATATTCTTCCAGGTGCAGGCTCCATCATGGCATCCCCCTCCTCAATGTGCATACCCCCAAAGAGGTCTTCATTGAAAGGGCTCCACCAGTTGATGGACCACGGCTCTGGAGCTGTATAGCACCCTGTGGCTAGCTCAAGGCAATGCACCACATGCTAATATAAGTGTCCACACAGAATCCAGCACTCAATTCAACATTACAGGCCAAACCTGCATGTTCATCCAGGCAGGGTCTGGATACGGTCCCTCAAGGCTCAGTCTAGGAGTCAACCAATCTAGAAGCTGCAAAAAGAAGCTGCAAAAAGAAGCTGCAGTGGCTACTGTGCATTCAGAAATCTTGATAGAAGAATCTTTAAAAGCCAAAACCTCTATAAAAGAGCTGAGCTTCCCTCGGGAAAGAAAATAGGTCCATCGCCTAAAAACACTAACAAAAAACTGAGGCTAGCTGTGAATGAGAGGGGTTATATAGCAGATGTTTCTGCGGTTTTCCTTTTTGTCAGTGTCCAGTCTTCTGAAGGTGGCAGCATATAACCCAGGTTTAATGAATACTGGATTGTACTGTACAAATAATAAATCTAGGTGACACACATACCATCCACAATCTTGCCAGCTAAATACTTTATAATAAAGCATATCAAATGCAAATTAAGTTTTAGACAAGTAAATTGTGCCTTGCTATAGCAGATTTCTATGCTTACGTTTAATTTTAGAAAATATTGCAGTTTTGGTTTTGGGGGGGGGCTTGGTTCCATGGTTCTGGATACCTGGAACCCCTCAATACCAGCTCACATGAACTTTTTACTGGTTGAGACGTAACACACAAATTAGAGTGGACATCAACTACCATCTATGTCAACCTGGCTGGCAAAACTGCTTAACAATTTAATAGTGCCCTTAGTCCAATTTTACTGAAGTACTGCTCAGCATACCCTTTAGAAGAACCATTCCTTAACAAGTAACCTCTGATATAGGTTGACTCAAGTTTCTTTTTGACATGTAAATTTATTGCTAGTGCCCTTTAATTATCTGCATATAGTTCCCAGAAATTCCTTTTTGCAATTATATAACCATAACAAATCACTCTGTATGACTTTAAATCGCACGTGTCAGTTACTAAAACATTAAACTGATATTAAAGTTTTACTTTATCAGACATATGTACCAATTGAACCTGCCAGAAGTACCCTCTGGAGGTCCAGATGTCACTGGTTGAGAAACTATGTTTACAGTACCCCATACATCCTTCTCTAAAGAGGTTTCAGCATTCTTGTTATTTATATCAGATGTCAAGATCTGTCACCTTTGTGTATTAATGAAGCAAGATGATCGTATAATAAGAAGAGTAATTAAGCTGCATCAAAGTCATGTCCTTCTTTAAAAGGGCAGCCTGCCTACAAAAATGTGGAGATGTTAAAAGATACTTAAAAAAGGACTGCCACAAAGTATTGTGTGGCACACGGTGCACTGTGCTCCCTATTCGCATGCCTAATCTAGTAAATGTATGCATTACAACATTATCAATTATTAAATGTGATAATAACAGGAGACACATAAAATGAATTCACTCAAGTATTTTGGTAATTAGTGTGTGAGCACTGACTGTGTCTAAGTTCCTAATAACTATACTGTCTGGTTTGTTCTGGAAGCGAAGGCTGATTTATTGTCAGTGGCATTTTACAAAGCAGAATTTTCTTACTAATTGATGGTATATACCATCATTCATAACATAGTAATCTTCCATTTTAACATTTTATTACACTGAAGTATACAGCACAAAACATACAAGTCTCCTGCATAGAAGGCTGGGCAGTTGCCCAGCAGGAAAAAAGGATGTGATGGCAAGATTACAAGTCTGAGAGATGACGGGTTAGAAACCTTTCTGTCACAGTGGATTTTTCCAGTGATTAAGCTGTCAGTCATTCAGGGGAAAAAAAAAAACATGCACCATGTCACTGGTAGTTTTCAGACAGCAGATGCACTACAGGGTTGCCACTTAGGCAAAAGAAAAATTAGTTCATGCTTAGCTGCTTAACAGATAAAATGTTAAATGGGAATATATACATTTTTGGTTATATATACTTTATTCTGTTTGAACTGTAAACAGCCTGGTTACTTATTAAATTTTAGAGGAAAGCACAAATAATCAGAATTCATCTGTCGGTAATTTGATTATAGTAACATGGCATCTGATTTAGATGTGACTGATCGTTTTGTAATTATCAGTAATTTTTCTTTGTAATTAAATAAAATATTTCTCTAAAGTCTAATCATACAAAAACCTGTGTTTTACAATTCACAAAAAGTATGCTGTACTGTGTACAAATCTACACTATATGGTTACATTTTTGGACACCAGTCCATCACACCTAAACATTTGGCCAAAAGTATGTGGACTTTCCTAGAAATTACTGGGTTCAGGTGTTTCCAGTAAAGGGTACTGTTACTATTACAACATATAAAGATACTATAGACAATTGTTTGCTTAACGTGTCGAATAAATACACATACCAAAAAGGCTTAAAAAATAAACAAATCTTTAATTTCCATTTACAAATGGTTAGATTTAAAAAAGTTGAATACAACTGGTTAAAACCACAGTTACTGTAAGTCTATCCAGGATGTGCTGGTCCTAGTTAAAGAATCGAGAAAACTGGCCTACGTGTTTCGCGGGGAGTCCCGCTTCATCAGGGCCTTAGATTGGAACACAAATTTGTACAAATACTGCAAAGATATACAAACATATTATTATCAAATAACGTATATAAACATGAACAAATAATTATATTACCAAGAAATATTAAACATTACAAACTTTCAATATACTGAGTCATGTTGCTTTAAATTTTTGTAATGGTATCCTAATAGAGCTTGTTACATACACCGCAGCATGTCATTAGCAAAGAGAGTGGGCAGGGAGGACAAATTATCTCAAATAAAATATAAAATATAAAGTATAAACATAGACTGTATTCTAATATCTACATTCATACCTAGAAAACTACCAAGAAGACTGCTGATTCACCTGTGTAGTTTTTGTCAGACGGTTCGGTGGAGGAGAAGCCTGGGGAGCCTGTGGGGATTAACTCTGTGTCCCCCCCAAAAGAAAACAGACCACTATGTGATGATGGTGATAAAATAAACTTAGTGGTGATACCCCAAATTAAACCAATTCTCATGTGTTGAGATTAATTTAGATTTTTGCTATTTAGATTTAGTATTTTGTCAACATGCCGGTTATGGTGGGTTTGGCCCTGCCCGTGTCTGCCAATTGCCTGTGGGTGTTGGTGTGGTTATAGTATCCACCTCACTTTCTATCCCTGTAACATCCGGGACCCCACAGAGGCGCTTCCAGGGCGGAATACACTTTCCATCACTATCCCGGTCATTTCCGGGTACCCATTTCCGTCCATTTGGAACGCAAGCACCCAGACACACCTCCTTAGTTACTTAATTTCCAGTCCCCCATCCCTTCCATCCATGCTGGCATCTCTCCCTCTGAGCATATCAGCTGGCAGAGACCCACCACACCGCCCACTTGGCAGGTGGTATGCACTGGAGGGGGACTTTCATGGGGTGTATACCGCTGCTTTGGTCTACACCCCATACTGGCAGGTACTTGTGATCTGGGCGATGTGGGCGGTCTCAGGGATTCCTCCAGCCTCCCCCTGCAATTGAAACAGACTCCCTTATACATATAAATACCTTCACCCATGGCTGCTTGCTTGTGACTGGTCATTCATTTGAAGACACAGACGGAGGAAGTATGCACATCCAGTAAGCTTTCTGGATTCACTTTATTTATAGTGATTTAAATATCCTTTCATTGGTTTTCATATAGATTTTTTCACGGTTCTATCTATGCTGAAAGGATAAGCAAAAGCTTCGGTGTGGCTTGATTCACTCTTCAATTTTGCCTCTTGTAACTTGGGACACTCTTTCTTTTGACCCAGTTCTGGCCCTTTTTGATTATTTAAGGTAAGATCTTCTTGCTCCCCACTCCCCCACCATTTTTCTTCTCCCCTTCCCCTTCCCCCCTCCCCTTCCTCTTCCCCCCCACTTTTCCCTTTCTCCCTCCCACCCCCATCTTTCCTTCCCCCTTTTTCCTTCCCACCTCTCCTTCCTACTTGGCCTTCTGGTTTCCCTCTCCCCTCTCTTCTCCTCTTTCCTCACCTTCCTTTCTTTCTTTCCACTAGTCTTTCCCATTCCCATTCCCCTTGTCCTTCCCCTTCCCCCCGCCATCTATTTCTCTTTTCCTATTCCTTCTATTCCTTCTTTACCTCCCCTCCTTTTTCTTTTCTTCCCCCCTTTCCCTCCTCCCTTCCCCCTCCCTCCTTTTTTCCTTTTCCCTTCCTTCCCTTTCCTCCCCCATCCCTTCCTCTTTCCTTCTCCTTCCCTAGCCCCCATTTCTCTGATATCACCACTAAGTTGTTTTTATCAACATCATCACATAGGAGTCTGTTTTCTCTTGGAGGGACACGGAGTTAATCCCCAAGGGCTCCCCAGGCTTCTCCTCCACAGGACTGGCTGACAAAAACTAAACAGTTGAATCAGCAGTCTTCTTGGTAGTTTTCTAGGTATGAGTGTAGATGTTAGAATACAGTCTATGTTTATACTTATATTTTACTTGAGATAATTTGTCCTCCCTGCCCACTCTCTTTGCCAACGACATGCTGTGGTGTAGGTAACAAGCTCTATTAGGATACCATTACAAAAATTTAAAGTAACATGACTCAGTATATTGAAAGTTTCTAATGTTTAATATTTCTTGGTAATAAAATTTTTTTTTATGTTTATATACAGTATTTGTTAATAATATGTTTGTATATCTTTGCAGTATTTGTACAAATTTGTGCTCCAATCTAAGGCCCTGATGAAGCGGGACTCCCGGCAAAACGCGTAGGCCAGTTTTCTCGATTCTTCAGCCAGGACCAGCACATCCTGGATAGACTTACAGTAACTGTGGTTTTAAATAGTTGTATTCAAGTTTTTTTTAAATCCAACCATTTGTATATGGAAATTAAAGATTTGTTTATTTTTTAAGCTTTTTTTGGTATGTGTATTTATTAGACCCTGCAAGGTACATGTAAAGTCCCACCCCATTTTTGTTCTCATTTAGTAATTGTTTTATATGGGATGGTACCTTTGTAGGGTCATAACTGCCTCACATTCATCCCTCGTACTCTTCTAACATACCCTGGCCTAAAGTGTCATTAAACCCAGACTATGAAAAACTCTCATTACATGCTATATAATAGAGTGTTCATACTCACAAGGTCACTAAAGAATTTGTTTTGTGTAGAGTGAAATATACCTGGTTGATTCTCACTTCAGCTGTCCCTCCCATCTTCTCTGTGTCCCCACTGCAGTCTGAGATTGTGTAGACCAGCTGGTGTCCTCTACAGAACATGCTCAATTTCAGTTCCCTTCTAAGCTCTTCATTTGCTTCTTTTTCATATCTGTGCAGATCATGTGACTATAGAGTCACGCATGTAAGCGTATACTAGAGTTGGGCGATTTTCTCCAAAAAAATCTGCAATGTCAGCGCCGGTCCTGAGGAGCTGCGGGCAGGAGTTTTTAGGTGAGGTTGCGGCTTCGGCCTAGTCCGTGAGGCCAGACGCCGCTGACTAGGTCGAAGCCGCGGCTTCGCCTAAAAACTCCTGCCCGCAGCTCCTCAGGACCGGCGCGGTGTCCACTTCTCTGTTTAGTACCACTTCCCGCCCAAGGTACGTCCCAGAACGTCCTTGACTTTGAGCGGGTATATCTGAATGATGCCTGCAGCTACAGGCATCATTCAGATATCAGCTTTTTCAGCTGGCGATTCCCTACACCATAAAAATGATCATAGCAGCTGTTCCACGGGCGGCAGGAGGGGACGCCCCTCCCGCTGCCCTCTGGTGCTTCTACCGACTCACCGCTTCCATCTGTGAGTCGGAGACAGGATCCGCTGGCCCCGGATGGTGATTATAGAGGTTTCCGGCAGACCAGATGGTCCTGACTAGTTTCCTCATTGCTTTTGTCAGAGACGCCCTCTGATGAAAGCAATGAGGAAACTAGTCAGAGCCTGATCACGCAGCTACCCACAATACTGAATCACGCTGTCGGCTCTCCAGTTTGCCTCACCCGGGAACACCGCTGTAGCGGTGTAGAGGTATATCAGGAGGGAGCGACTTCATCATTATAATTCTATTTATGCTTTTAATATATGTTTTTATTGTAAGTGTACATCTATGAGGAGTTACTGAATAAACACACCTTTTTGAAAAATTGGATTACGCTATCCTTTTTTTTCTGCTTGTAACGAGCAATATATAGATAGAAAGATGCAGTGATTGCTGATTATAGCCACCTGACATCCATACATCTACCCACTAATATTGGATGAAGATTCACAGAGCCTTGCTGACAACACACCCAAAGATATGCGGTATATCCAGTAATATCTGGTAAGTGAACTTCCTTTGAGGGATTGTCATACAAGTGTCACGGAGATGGTTAATCGTCTGGATTAATGAATTATAACTTGCCTCTAATTCTTTTCTTCTGGAGTGGATCACCTTTAATCTCTTTTTTGCATTTTTGCTTCCTATTTTATCAAAAGTGGACTGTGCATCAAGTCTAAAGACTCTTGGATTTTATAAGCGCTATTAGTGTTTTAAATATTTATATTTGGACACATTTTTTGATATATTGTTTTTCTATTATAGTAGCAGCTTTGTAGATATCTTTACCGTGAGCGCTGAGGGAGAGATATCTACCATTGTTTGATCATTTCTCATTTGTTTGTAGGGTTAGGTTATAAAAAATATCCCAAGCTTTGAACATCTCACAGAGTACTGTTCAATCCATCACCCGAAAATGGAAAGAGTATAGCAAAAACTGCAAACCTACCAAGACATGGCCGCCCACCTAAAATGACAGGCTGAGCAAGGAGAGCATTAATCAGAGAAGCAACCAAATGGCCCAAGGTAGCTCTGGAGGAGCTGCAGAGATCCACAGCTCAGGTTGAGAGAATCTGTCCACAGGACAACTATTAGTCATGCACTCAACAAATCTGGCCTTTATGAAAGAGTGGCTAGAAGAAAGCCATTGTTGAAAGAAAGCCATAAGAAGTCCAGTTTGCAGTTTGCGAGAAGCCATGTGGGGGATACAGCAAACAAGTGGAAGAAGGTGCTCTGGATGAGCCCAATGATGAGACCAACGTTGAACTTTTTGGCCTAAAAGCAAAACGCTATGTGCGGCGGAAAACTAACACTGCACATCACCCTGAACACACCATCCCCACCATGAAACCTGGCGGTGGCAGCATCATGTTGTGGGGAAGCTTTTCTTCAGCAGAGACAAGGAAGCTGGTCAGAGTTGATGGGAAAATGGATGGAGCCAAATACAGGGCAATCTTAAAAAAAAACCTGTTAGAGTCTGCAAAAGACTTGAGACTGGGGTGGAGGTTCACCTTCTAGCAGGACAACGACCCTAAACATACATCCCTGAGCTACAATGGAATGGTTTAGATCAAGGCATATTCATGTGTTAGAATGGCCCAGTCAAAGTCCAGACCTAAATCCAATTGAGAATCTGTGGCAAGACTTGAAAATTGCTGTTTACAGACGCTCTCCATTCAATCTGACAGAGCTTGAGCTATTTTGCAAGAAGAATGGGCAAAAATGTTACTCTCTAGATGTGCAAAGCTGGTAGAGACATCCCCAAAAGACTTGCAGCTGTAATTGCAGTGAAAGGTGGTTCTACAAGGTATTGACGCAGGGGGGCTAAATACAAATACATGCCACACTTTTCACATATTTATTTGTAAAAAATTTGGAAAACCATTTATCATTTTCCTTCCACTTCACAATTATGTGCCACTTTGTGTTGGTCTATCACAAAAAAACCCCATTGAAAATCTATTTACGTTTTTTGGTTGTAACATGATAAAATGTGGAATATTTCAAGGGGTGTGAATACTTTTTCAAGATACTGTGTAAAAGCTGTTTGATAAGTTTGGTATGGAAAAACTTGGGTGGCCTAAACAGAGCCCTGACCTAAACCCTACTGAACACATTTAGGATGAATTGGAATGCAGATTGTGAGCCCGTTCTTCTAATCCAACATCGGTACCTGATCTCACAAAATGCTCTTATGGCTGACTTGGCACAAATTCCTGCAGATACAGAATCTTATAAAAAAACCTCTCTGAATAGTGGAGGCTGGTATAGTCATACAAGAGAGGCCAACACAATATTAATGTTCATGGTTTTGGAATGTGATGTCTAACAAATTCACAAATGGGTGCAGGTTAGTCATATAGTGCATCTTTTATAGGACATATATAAAATATAACTGTGCAAAAATATCTGTAATATAAAATAATACTTATTCAAACTGCACAATTGTATATTATGTTTTTCCACTAACCCTTATATAGTGGAAGATCAGAGGTCAAACCAGTGAGTTCATGTTAGATTGGCCTTAGGAGGCATCAAATATGTTGCATGTAGGTAGGGCAGAAGAGTGCAAAACCCAGCTGACTCTAATGAATTATATTTTAAGTGTGCTTTACTAGGCTTTTCACACAGGAATTTTACTTCAGGCAGATTTCCTCCTAAACCCATTTCCTGGCAAATTAGAAGTTAGTGGGGTGGCAGTAAAGGGGGAGGGGACAGACTCACACCATACCAGAAATTTATTTGGTGTAAACTGAGATTTAAAGCGTTTGTTACCCCCCCCCCCAAAAAAACAAATCCTGATCCTGTTCCCTTAAAGCATGTTATACAGCACAGCACTTGTGCTGTGTAATTTCGCCCCCTGTATACCCTAAAATAACTGGCTGATCCTGCCTGGCTATGCCCTCCCCTCTGCAAACAGATCTTGATAATCAAGGTCTGTTTGATGCCCTGACATCAAGGTCCGTTTGTGTGATTCTGTCAGCTGCAGCTCTCCTGTCTGCAGCCCTCCCTGTGTCCTCTGTCCTCCTTCCCCTCCCATTCCTGCTCAAACCTGTGCCCCCCCCCCCCCGCTCCTGCTGATCGCAAATCTGCTATTAAATGGTGCCATCCTCTCTGTACCATTATAAGAAGTTTCCCTGTGCCTATCTTCTGTAAAAAAATTTGCCCCATTGTACCTGTATGAACTCCGCTCAGCTGACGCGCGTCTCTCTCTCCTCTCTCCTCCTCTTTCCCCTTCCTCCCCGGCTGACGTCTGGCTCACTGCAGCTGTGAGCCAGAGAGAGAAGGAGGAGAGGAATCAGCTGAGTGCCCGGAGCGGAGCTCATACAGGTACATTTGGGCAGTTTTTTTTACACAACACAGGCACAGGGAAACTTCTTATAATGGTACAGAGCGGATGGCAGCATTTAGTAAAAGTGGGTTAACAACCACTTTAAGCTGGCCATACATTATACAATTTTCTTTTTCACATTCCTTTAGATTTACCTTTGACTATGTAGTGCAAGGGCCTGCCTGATTGCATACATATTAAAAGTGTTTAGATTTGACCTCATATTACCATATATACTCGAGTATAAGCCGAGTTTTTCAGCACTTTTTTTGTGCTGAAAATGCCCCCCTCGGCTTATACTCAAGTCAAGCACTTTTCTGCAGTAGAGAATGACATTTTCCGAATCGACTTTGGGGCCCCGTATTTCGCTGTCACTTGGTGCTAGGAACCCCAGCTGGATATGTTGTAGTGCTAGTTCCACTGGGTTTGCACATCAAATTTGGGGTTCCTAGCACCAAGTGGCCCCGAGATACGGGGCCCCAAAGTCAGTCAACTGTGTCCATCTGCAGCAATGTCATTTCGGGACCCCTTGGGTCCAGAGACCCCAAATTTTGGCTGCAGCTAGGGGGCATCTAGGAAACCTTAACTACCGAGTAGTTAAAAGGGCACAGTGAGGCATGCAAATGGGCACAGTGAGGCTGCAAATGGGCATTGTTGACCTTCTTTTCCACTTACAGTAGCTGCGCATTTCTCACCCTAGGCTTATACTCAAGTCAATGAGTTTTCCCAGTTTTTTGTGGTAAAATTAGGTATCTCGGCTTATATTTGAGTCGGCTTATACTCGAGTATATACGGTATATGGTTTTGGTAAATCTATAGGAAAATTGTACAGGAAAATTGTACAAGAAAATTGTATAATGTATGGCCAGCCTTAGTGAAGGGCCCTGGAGGATTTCAAAAGCAAGATAAAGTTCACAAATACTCTTAACATTTCTAAATACAGCTAATTAATGCAGTCCCTTCCTTTTTTAGCAGTGGCTGAACTAGTAATCTGCATACCCTTTGTGTCACAATGACTGTGCAACTGTAATAAGGACTAAATTTTAATACCCAATATTAATAAAATATATATTTAATTGGATATCACAAGGAGCGTTAAAATTAGTATCATGCCAATCATAAAACATGGACAAAATGAGCCATCACCTTGGGTATTACATTGTAAAACATAATTTAATAATTCCACTATGGAAATTAAACTGAAACCATGGCAACTGATAAATTATAGAGTATCTGACATTACTTCTTCCACTTTGTAACACAGAAAAGGTAATCCTTTGTTCCCAGTTACTGGGAAGCCACTTTTAGCTTAATTTTAATGCTGTAATAGTGTTTGATGTGCTCAAGCCAGGACAAGAATGGCCTTAGCACTGACACAACACCCCAAGACTAAATGAATAAAACATTTAGGAAGTGAACTGCCCTCTGCATGCTCCCATCTCAATCCCATCACTACACTATTATATTAATTTTATACACGATTTATATATCGCCAACAGTTTACTCAGCGCTTTACAATGTAAAGAGGGGGGACAGCACAATTACAGTACAGTTCAATACAGAAGGGACAGGAGGGCCCTGCTCGTAGAGCTTACATTCTAAAGGGAGGGGGTGGTGGTACAAAAGGTAATAGATGCGGGGAATGATTTGATGGGGGTGGCTCGGGGACAGTTGTTAGGTGGGTGTGGGATAGGCTTCCCTGAATAAGTGAGTTTTCGGCGATCTCCTAAAGGTGGACAGGTTAGGTGCTGATTGAGATGAGGTGCAGATGAGGTTGGTGATGTATCTGGGGGCGATGTTGTGGATGGCCTTGTATGTTGTGGTTAGCATTTTTAATTTTATACGGTGGGGTAGGGGAAGCCAGTGAAGGGATTGGCAGAGAGAGGCAGCAGTTATGGATCAGTTAATGAGGTGTATTAGTCGAGCAGCAGCATTCATAATAGACTGGAGGGGGGATAGCCTGCGTAAGGGTAGGCCATTAAGGAGAGAGTTGCAGTGGTCAAGGCGTGAAATAATCAAGGAGTGAATAAGTTGCTTTGTGGTGTCCTTAGTCAGGAAGGGTCGAATCCTGGAGATATTGCAGAGGTTAAGGTGGCAGGATTTAGCCAGTGCTGCGCAAATAAAGTTCATAGACAACTAATAAAATTGTAGTGTGGTAGCAGTATAGAAGAGCAGGAACCACCGGTGACAATAAATATCTGAATGGTGACTTTATCCCTCCACCGCTCTTAGATGGCCCCTCACCTCAGATATTCGACCTGAAACAGGTCACACCGCTTATAGGATTGAATTGATAAATCTGTAAGATACTCCTTCACTTCCTTCAGCTCACAATGCAGTCATTAGATGTGGTGGCTGCATTCATTTTTATTTCTTCATTACTTCATTTTCAGGAAGTATAGAAAACACCTGCTGATTCTGCCAATAATGCAGTGTCTTTGTCACTTCCTGTGAGCTGAGTGCCTCGAAAAAATGTCTTCCGCTGAGAGCTCACGCATGAATGGAGGATGCGTGAGCTCTCAGCGGAAGACATTTTTTCGAGGCACTCAGCTCACAGGAAGTGACAAAGACACTGCATTATTGGCAGGATCAGCAGGTGTTTTCTATACTTCCTGAAAATGAAGTAATGAAGAAATAAAAATGAATGCAGCCACCACATCTAATGACTGCATTGTGAGCTGAAGGAAGTGAAGGAGTATCTTACAGATTTATCCATTCAATCCTATAAGCGGTGTGACCTGTTTCAGGTCGAATATCTGAGGTGAGGGGCCATCTAAGAGCGGTGGAGGGATAAAGTCACCATTCAGATATTTATTGTCACCGGTGGTTCCTGCTCTTCTATACTGCTACCACACTACAATTTTATTAGTTGTCTATGAACTTTATTTGCGCAGCACTTTCTATTTATATACATGTCTTTGAGGTATTTTTTGAGTTGACCTTAGTGCCTGCTTGCATTTATATTGTTATATTAGTCAGCGCTGAATTTTATCACATTATCTCAGGATTTAGCCAGTGATTGGATGTGGGGTCTGAAGGAGAGGTCAGAGTCAAGGATTACACCCAGAACCCTGGCATGTGTGGAGGGACCAATGGTTGTGCTGTTGATCTTAATGGTAAAGTCATGGGGGGCGGCCGGGAAGGAGGAAATATAACAAGCTCAGTTTTAGAAAGATTGAGTTTGAGAAAGTGGTGTGACATCCATACCGATATGTCATTCAGTATGGGGAGGAAATCAAGGGGGGTGAGTTGAGGAGTGGAGAGATAGATCTGGGTGTCATCGGCATAGAGGTGGTACTGGAAGCCATGGGAAATTATCAACTGGCCCAGGGAAGAGGTATAGAGCAAGAGTAGGAGGGGCCCAAGGACAGACCCTTGGGGTACACCAACAGAAAGAGGAAGAGGAGCGGAGGAGATGGAGTTGTAAGTGACACTGAAAGTGCGCTGAGATAGGTAGGAGGAGAACCAGGATAAAGCATAATCATGGAGGCCAAGGGAGTGTAGTTTGCTGAGGAGGAGCAGGTGGCCATCTGTGTTGAAGGCAGCAGAGAGGTCTAAGAGTATGAGTATGGAGTAATGGCCATTGGTTTTAGCAGTTAGTAGGTCATTGGTGTGTTCCAGTAGGGCAGTTTCAGTGGAATGTTGTGGACGGAAGCCGGACAGTAGGGGTCGAGAAGGTTGTTGTCCGTGAGGTAGCGACTCACTATACAGTGCATCCGGAAAGTATTCACAGCTCTTCACTTTTTCCACATTTTGCTATGTTACAGCTTTATTTCGAAATGGATTTAATTCATTATTTTCCTCAAAATTCTACAAACAATACCCCATGATGACAGCGTGAAAGAAGTTTGTTTGAAATCTTTGCAAATTTATTAAAAATAAAAAATGAAAAAAAAATATCATGTACATAAGTATTCACAGCCTTTGCCATGACACTCAAAATTGAGCTCAGGTGCATCCTGTTTCCACTAATCGTCCTTTAGATGTTTCTACAACTTGATTGGAGTCCACCTGTGGTAAATTCAATTGATTAGACATGATTTGGAAAGGCACACACCTGTCTATATA
This sequence comes from Aquarana catesbeiana, assembly GCF_042186555.1. Classification (NCBI taxonomy): domain Eukaryota; kingdom Metazoa; phylum Chordata; class Amphibia; order Anura; family Ranidae; genus Aquarana; species Aquarana catesbeiana. Next base: position 385,788,691 of record NC_133327.1, read on the forward strand.
AGGTCCCACAGTTAACAGCACATATCAGAGCACAAACCAAGCTATGAAGTCCAAGAATTTGCCTGTAGACCTCTGAGACAGGATTGTATCCAGGCACAGATCTGGGGAAGGGTGCAGATAATTTTCTGCAGCATTGAAGGTCCCAATAAGCACAGTGGTCACCATCATCCGTAAATGGAATAAGTTTGGAACCACCAAGACTCTTCCTAGAGCGGCCGCCTGGCCAAACTGAGCGATCGGGGGAGAAGGGCCTTAGTCAGAGAGGTAACCAAGAACCTGGTGGTCACTGACAGAGCTCCAGTGTTTCTTTGTGGAGAGAGGGGAACCTTCCAGAAGAACAACCAACACTGCAGCACTCCACCAATCAGGCCTGTATGGTGGAGTGGCCAGATAGAAGTCACTCTTCAGTAAAAGGCAAATGGCAACCCACCTGGAGTTTGCCAAAAGGCACCTGAAGCACTCTCAGACTATGAGAAACAAAATTCTCTGGTCTGATAAAACAAAGATTGAACTCTTTGGCCTGAATGGCAAGCGTTATGTTTGGAGGAAACCAGGCACCGCTCATCACCTGGCCTATACTATCCCTACAGTAAAGCATGGTGGTGGTTTTTCAAGCAGCAGGAACTGGGATACTAGTCAGGATCGAGGGAAAGATGAATGCAGCAAGAGACATCCTTGATGAAAACCTGCTCCAGAGCTCTCTGGACCTCAGACTGGGGCAAAGGTTCATCTTCCAACAGGATAACCACCTTAAGCACACAGCCAAGATAACAAAGGAGTGGCTATGGGACAACTCTGTGAATGTCCTTGAGTGGCCCAGCCAGAGCCCAGACTTAAACTGATTGAACAACTCTGGAGAGATCTGAAAATGGCTGTGCACCAAAGCTTCCCATCCAACCTGATGGAGCTTGAGAGGTCCAGCAAAGAAGAATGGGAGAAACTGCCCAAAAATAGGTGTGCCAAGCTTGTAGCATCACTCTCAAAAAGACTTAAGGCATCACCTTTACCCTCAGCTTCTTTAGCAAGGCAGTGGACATCTTGGAGGTGTGTTTGGGGATCTTTATCATGTTGGAATACTGGTCTTGGACATTTTCACTTAGGGGTGTACTCACTTTTGTTGCCACCGGTTTAGACATTAATGGCTGTGTGTTGAGTTATTTTGAGGGGGCAGAAAATTTACACTGTTATACAAGCTGTATACTCACTACTTTACATTGTAGCAAAGTATAATTTCTTCAGTGTTGTCACATGAAAAGATATAATAAAATATTTACAAAAATGTGAGTGGTGTACTCACTTTTGTGAGATACTGTGTATATTAAGGGTGCGCATCTTCACTGGTCTTATGATTCGATTACGATTATCTGGTCAACGATTCGATTCCGCGATGCGTCAAGATGCATCACGATTACTGACGCGCTCCCACTTCCGCTTTGGCCGCCTAGGCAGCCCTTCCTCCCTGCAATCTTCTGGGACACATTACAGGTCCCAGAAGATTGCCCGGCTATGCAGGACAGCGCAGTGAGACATGTGCAGTTGCGCACCAGGCTGTGAAGCTGCAAGCTGTCACAGCCAGATGTCCACAGTAGTATTGCCATCGCCGTGGACAGGCAGGGGAGAGAATGGAGGGTTTGGGTGGCCACGTCACTGGATTGAGGGACAGGTGAGTGTATTTTTATTAAAAGTCAGAAGATACACTTTTTTGTAGCTGCTGACTTTTAATAAACAAAAAATTTACTAGGCTGCCCCTCCCTGCCAGCGATCTTCTGGGACACAACACAGGTCCCAGAAGATTGGCTGGCCAATGGCAGAGCGCAGTGCGTGCCCGACCGTGAAGGCATAAGCTGTCACAGGCGGGTGTCACTGCCCACAGTAAATAGGATGGCGCCGAGTAGAGGAGAGAGACTCCGTGCAGCCGCATCGATGTACCGTGGGACAGGTGAGTGTCTGATTATTAAAAGTCAGCAGCTACACTTTTTGTAGCTGCTGACTTTTAATAAACTAAAAAACAGGTGGAACTCCACTTTAAAAAGTGCACTAATCCGGTGCACTACAGGGTACAGGAATTCACACTCACGACTGCTGGGAGGTCAGAAAGGATTAGAATCCACAACTGACAAACAGCCCTGTGAAGTTCCCTGTACTACTGTGTCTGTCATGATATTTCTCTGGGCTCCCCCGTTTGCACCTTCCAGCACACTAGGAGTTAGGCCCCTTTCACACGTGCGGACAGTATGTCCGTATTTCATCCATCCGTTTTCGGATGAAATATGGACATACATGCATCCCTATGGGATAGCGGGTGTCAGCGGATGAACATCCACTGACACCCGATATCATCCGTCCCCGCTATGGTACGATTCTGCAGACGGAGGAAAATCCTATTTTTCTATTCGTCTGCGGATCGGATGAAAACGGACAGACGGTCTGTGTTTATTCTTTCCCCCCATAGGGGAGAGCGGAGATCTGACAGGGCGGTCCCTGCACAAGTGCACAGTGTACAGGGACCGCCCTGTCATCCACCGGCTCAGCGGGGATCAACGGAGCGATCCCCGCTGAGCAAGCGGATGTTCACGGTGTGGATCATCACGGATTTGTCCCGTGTGAAATGAGCCTTAACACAGTGGAATGTGCAAATGGTGGGGGGGGGGCTGGGAAATACACCGAAATTGCCGGGAAGCACAGAGCACGTGTAGGAGCCAGTGTATGTAGAGTACAAACACATTTGTACTTTACATACTGCTGTTAAAATACCTGTGTGGTAATAAATGCAGTTGTAATCCATTAAGTGCCCACCGCTGTATGTGCATTTTAAAATATATGCAGCACAGCTTCATACCTCATTTCTTAGTGTGTATAACTGTGTCTTTGTCAAAATGGCTTTTGTTAATAAATGCAATTGTAATCCATTAAGTGGCTTCCGCTGTATGTGTTTTTTTTAAATATATGCAGCTTCATACCTCGTTTTTTAGTCTGTGTATATAACTGTATAAGCCGCTCATGTGACTGCTCAGTCCAGCCCACGTCTCTCCTCTCAGTCTCATGTCTCTCTGTCTCTTCTGATGTCAGTAGGAGTTCTCATCCCCGCCCACTGACTGTAGCTATCAGATCAGAAGAGAGGCGGGCGGGGCTGACGTCAGGAGATACGTGAGGAGAGAGGTGGGCTGGACTGAGCAGTCACATGAGCGGGATATACAGTTATATACACAGACTACAAAACGAGGTATGAAGCTGCATATATTTAAAAAAAAAACACATACAGCGGTGGCCATTTAATGGATTGCAACTGCATTTATTAACAAAAGTTATATTGACAAAAACGCGCGGAGCAGTCTTCCGGGAGGGGCAAGTCGGGATGACGTCACTCGACATCGATTTTTCGGGGTGCTTGCATCGATGCCGCATCGGGGACCCCTGAATCGCGATGCATCGATGCAGCGATTAAGTTCCACATCCCCTAGTGTATATATATCCAAATAACATTCCTGAGCTCATCTCTTCACCACACACAGCCACAAAGGCAAGAGGATTCTTGTTGGGCAGTGTATTAGTGCTAGAACTAATACACTTGTTCAAGCATATCTGGCCCTCTTTGAAAAAAGTTTGGACACCCCTGGCCTAAACTGATGAATAAATGTGTTTTTTTTAAATATTTTTTTTTAGATATGTATTATAGCAAAAAGTAAAAACATATATATTTTTTCAAAATTGTCACATTTTGTTTGTTTATAGCGCAAAAAATAAAAACAGCAGAGGTGATGAAATACCACCAAAAGAAAGCTCTATTTGTAGGAAAAAAATCAATTTTGTTTGGGTCCAGAGTCGCACGACCGCGCAATTGTCAGTTAAAGCGATGCAGTGCTGTATCGCAAAAAATGGCCTGGTCATTAAGGGGGCAAATCCTTCCGGTCCTTAAGTGGAGGCCATGAGATAATATTGGATCATTTTAACTAATAAACTATATGTATAAAAATAGGTCAACCACAGAAACCCTAACCTACCCAGCTCTATCCTGTTATTAACTTGTGTGAAAACAGTTCCCAAAAAGCAACCGCCCCAAGACATAGTCAAAGGCACTAGAGTATAACCAAATTGGAGTAGATTATAGGAGGCAAGGAAGAACACGTTTGTCAGCCTGCTGGTGGAGTGGAGAGTTCAAGAATCATCCATAAAAGAGAAACAGGAGGTTCTCCCTTAGCAAGATGCCTTTATGTAGCAAGAACTGCTGGCTGGCACATAGAAGGTAGTATCCACATGGGATATTCAGATTTAGGCCTCACAAAAAGAAAGCTCAAGCGGTGTGATTAAACAGAACATCCATTTGAGATTATAGTGACAGCAATGAAGAGTCCTGCCCCAGGTAGAAAGCAAAGTGGGCTTAGGGAAAGAAGAATGAGCAATAGTACTTACTATTGCAGTGTAGTTGTTAGTTGGATTACCCCTTGTCAACATCTCTTTGTTCAAGCCAGGTGAAGACATCTTCTGGACTTGTGAAATATCATGTGCAATCAGCATCATTAACTGAAAGGCAGGCTGGGTATAGCATGGCATAATTAATATGAAGAACTCATACTCGTCTCTTTGCATCATGAAATGTTATGCAATTGATTTTATCTGAGAAATCAGGAAACACAATCCTGGCATCTTAGAAAAGGATAAGGCCTTTTTCTCTAGTAAGGCGCAGCGCAGTGTCCCGATCTCTGCAGTTAAAAAACTTGGCTATGAAGGTGTGTGGCAGGGCTCCTGGGGGTAACAGTTAAGTCACCATGCGGTATGCATGTTCTATTGAAAATATAAAGAAAAAAATTTATTCCTACCATAGAAGTTGATCAGCAGGTGTTCTAGGAGGCTGGGTCCTTAACTCTTAGTGCCCTCTAAGGCAGATTACTGCAATATAGTCCCTTTTCAAGATCATTCTGCATTTGAGTAAGCTAGTAAAGCTGCTGCATCTGCCCAGAGGCTGGTCTTCAACCTGGTTCGGGGACTTCAGACCCAGTATTTGTAGCTGTTGACTTTTACTTTAAAATAAAAACAAGTTTCTCATTGAGGTCAGTGACAGCATGGTGCCTGTGGTGCAGAGGAAAGACTCTTTCCGGTTACCTTCTTAAAGCTCCTCCCTATGTGGTAACCCCCACTCACTGGATCACTAGTCTTCACTCCAGCAAAAGCCACCAGCTAGGGATAGATACAGTGGAGTTAGGTGGATAGAACACAGCTTCAGAAGCTTGTGAAAGGGTAGAAGGGGGGTTCACGTTTGCAAATAGATGGGCTGTCATGTGTGAAGATCATGGTACCAAATAAAGATGTATAATTTATAAATGAGTGCTCCCGCGCTATCACTTAGAGTGTGTGAGATGATTAACTGCCGCAGACACCGATTAGCTTATCCGTGGCTAAAGGAATGATATTTTATGTGGTATTGGTGTTGCGCTGTTAGATACTATGTGATTGGATAATATATAAATGCGTACAATGTAAGTCATTAAAAACAATGGCAAAAAATCAAACACGAATTATATACAATAATAATTCATCTGCCATCCAATATGAAATTCCAACCTGGTGTCAATTCAGAAAATGGTGTAAACACAAACCCGTGCAAATGCGCAAAAAAATATTAAAATGAAATATTTTATGCATATACATAAACAATCTTTGAAGTGATCAATGCTAAGAAGTAAATGTACAAATTAAAATATAAACCAGGAACGCGACTTAAATATATCCACCAATGAACTGTGACTGTGGTGCAATCAATTAGAAAATAATACAAACAACTGTGAGCAAATAAAGTCCATATACAACATTCCATACACCCTGCTGTGGCGCTGTAACTGACTGGTGTATCCTTTCACTGTTCAGAGTGGGTGAAGAAATGGTGTCTGTTCTTTCAAATGATGTGACACCTATGTGATTCCTATCTTCTCGCTTTACTGCTGTAAGGTAACAGCATGTTTTGGTATCTTTCTCTGGAGGTCTGTATGCCTTTGCTTGCCTCTGCGGATCCTCTAATGGTCTGTCTGGCCTGAGGATCTCTATGGTAATGATCCCTCCTCTATGGTGGTCTTGGGTTTTTCTCTTGGTGTCATCCGTAATATGTGCATATGTAATACACTCCCCATAGCATAGTTTCATTTTTAAAAGGTTTATTAACAAGAAACAGCTTAGTTACTCACTTTTTTAAAATAAAATCGTGTATATCATCCATGAGCGCTGAGCTCGTATACTGACGGCATCACTTTCGGTATGCCTCTGCTCATGCAATACGCTTTACGTCATGCAATATGCGTTACGTCATGCCCACATGACTTCGTCAAGGCGACAGGCATAAGAGATGTCCTTAAATAGTCTACAAATAATTTCAATTGTGGTGGCCATTTTCTAGTAGTCTATGGCCTCTTAGTATATTACAGCGGCCATTTTCTGGTGGTCTCACTCTCCGCTATAATAATAGAGATGCTGGCTACGACGGCAGCCATATTATAGCCGGCCATAAGAAGCAATGGAAGCCAACTTTGCACCTAGTGTTGCATATTTATTTATGGCCCAATGTGAGGAAGAGTCCATCTATACAAACACACCAGTGGAACTGATCTGCTACAAAAGGTACATTGATAACGTAATCATCCTGTGGAAGGGTGACCAGAACATATTGCTTGATCATATGAATCGATTGAACCAAAATGACCGCAACATAATCATGGAATATCAACGATAAAAACATCTCCTTCCTGGATCTGGTGATTATAAGAAGACAATAAGTTAATCACCAAAACACACTTTAAAACTGTGGATAGAAACAGTTATCTCCCTATGGAAAGCTGCCATCACAAAAATTGGCTCTTTAATAAACCTACGAGCCAACTTATGCAGCTTAGACATAATTGTACCAACATAAGAGACTACATAGAACAAGCTACCCAAATTGGACATAGATTTATCAACAAAGGATACAAAAAATAATTAATTAAAGAAAGAATCACAGAAGTAGCCCAAATGGACAGAACGGCATAGTTAGGACCAACAAACAACAAAATCAACGAATGATCAAGTACCAATAATTCTAGACCAATAATACCAATAATACCAATAATTTCTAGATTACAATGCACAATACAAAAAAATAGAAAAGATTATAAAACGTCACTGGCATATACTACAAACACATAAACATCTCCAGACCATATTACCGAATAGACCCAAATTTGTCTATAGAAAAGCCCCCACCATTCGGGGCAAAGTGGTAAAAAACATATTAGACCCCCCAAAAAGACCTTCACTTTTTTCACGGGAAAAGGGCTTTTCCTTTGTAAAAGGTGCTACGCATGCACACGTACCGAACGCCCTAACAAAAAAAAGTTTAACTTCAAATCCACCAGCACAGGTATAACACACAACATAAAGGACTTCATAAGATGCAATACAGAGGGGGCGGTACATGCCCTAGAATGCAGTTGTATACTCCAATACATAGGACGCACTAAAAGACACCTAAAAAACCAGAATCAAAGTACACATTCAGAATATTCAAAAGGATATGACAAACATAGTATATTCCAAGCACTTTGCTAAAGTTCACATTCACAATAAAGACCCCACTCATTTGACATTTTGAGGTATTGAACCCTATAAAAAACACTGGCGAAGCAGTCATAAAATCAGGACACTCAGCCAGATGAAATACAAATTAATATTTTTGATGGACACTCTTACACCCCATGGGTTAAATATAGAATTTGACCTTAACTGCTTTATCAGTGACTTTTAATGAGGAACATAATGTACACATTCATTATTGTTTAGTTACATGTCAACTGCACTGTTCTGTTTATCATGTTCCATTTCATTCTATTCAGGTCACCTTCAGTACTTGGAGGTTATGCATCCTAATTCTTGCATTGCGATCACACTTCTTGCTACATATTTACCATAGTTGCCAACATTGTAAAAAAAAAATGTGGGACACTTTTGTGGCTGTAGGCGGAGCTGTCCAATAATTAGGGGGCGGGGCATTCACCAGCAGGCGTGGCCTATCAAAAACAGACAAGTGCGACGCGCGAAGCGCGCCGCGCCGAAAAATGGGCGTGGTTTACGCGAAATTGTGGGCGTGGCTTAAATGGGCGTGGCTCTAGAGGGTGTGGTTAGAGTCTGAAATGAATGAGGGATGGAGAGGGGGGGAGAGGGGGAGAGAGAGGGAAATGACGGGACAGCAGCCCCAGATCCTACACAATAAAAATATGTGTATTCTAGAAAGTTTAACAATCAGCAGATAAAGATACTCCAAACACCTGGTGTTAATGCTTCAATCATCCCGGCACCATGGTTGTTATGGTGTCAGGATGATTGAAGCGCATTATTTCTATTATTACATTGTAATATAAAATGAAATCATTCAACTCACCATAATGCAGAATCAGTGGGATCCCTGAGCGTGTCACCTGCCACGTCGCCTGCCACCAGCCGTCCGTCCTTGCTTCAGATGTCCGAGCAGAGTCCGTCCTTGCATCAGGTGCCCCCAGCGGAGCCCCCCTCACACCAGGAGTCCCCGGCGGAGCCCCCCTCACATCAGAAGTCCCCAGCGGAGCCCCCCTCACATCAGGAGTCCCCGGCGGAGCCCCCCTCACATCAGGTGTCCCCGGCGGAGCCCCCCCTCACACCAGGAGTCCCCAGCGGAGCCCCCCTCACACCAGGAGTCCCCGGCGGAGCCCCCCTCACATCAGAAGTCCCCAGCGGAGCCCCCCTCACACCAGGAGTCCCCGGCGGAGCCCCCCCTCACATCAGGAGTCCCCGGCGGAGCCCCCCCTCACATCAGGAGTCCCCGGCGGAGCCCCCCCTCACATCAGGAGTCCCCGGCGGAGCCCCCCCTCACATCAGGAGTCCCCGGCGGAGCCCCCCCTCACATCAGGAGTCCCCGGCGGAGCCTCCCCTCACATCAGGAGTCCCTGGCGGAGCCCCCCCTCACATCAGGAGTCCCCGGCGGAGCCCCCCCTCACATCAGGAGTCCCCGGCGGAGCCCCCCCTCACATCAGGAGTCCCTGGCGGAGCTCCCCCTCACATCAGGTGTCCCCAGTGCCCCCCCACTCACATCAGGTGTCCCCAGTGCCCCCCCACTCACATCAGGTGTCCCCAGTGCCCCCCCCCTCACATCAGGTGTCCCCCCCTCACATCAGGTGTCCCCAGTGCCCCCCCCACTCACATCAGGTGTCCCCCCCTCACATCAGGTGTCCCCCACTCACATCAGGTGTCCCCAGTGCCCCCCCCCACTCACATCAGGTGTCCCCAGTGCCCCCCCCACTCACATCAGGTGTCCCCCCTCACATCAGGTGTCCCCCCTCACATCAGGTGTCCCCAGTGCCCTCCCCCCCTCACATCAGGTGTCCCCCCCTCACATCAGGTGTCCCCCCCTCACATCAGGTGTCCCCAGTGCCCCCCCCACTCACATCAGGTGTCCCCAGTGCCCCCCCCTCACATCAGGTGTCCCCCCCTCACATCAGGTGTCCCCAGTGCCCCCCCTCACATCAGGTGTCCCCCCCTCACATCAGGTGTCCCCAGTGCCCCCCCCTCACATCAGGTGTCCCCCCCTCACATCAGGTGTCCCCAGTGCCCCCCCCTCACATCAGGTGTCCCCCCCTCACATCAGGTGTCCCCAGTGCCCCCCCCCTCACATCAGGTGTCCCCAGTGCCCCCCCCCACTCACATCAGGTGTCCCCAGTGCCCCCCCCCACTCACATCAGGTGTCCCCTGTGCCCCCCCCCCCACTCACATCGTGTCCCACAGCGGTGCGCGCGCTCACCCCCCACCTAGAACCCCCGCCCCTTTCCATATCAGACTGGCAGCGGGGCGGGGGGTAGGCGGGGCGAGGCGGAGCGGGGCGGGCCGAGGCGGGGCGGGCCGAGGCGGGGCGAGGCGGAGCGGAGCGGGCCGAGGCGGGGCGGGCCGAGGCAGGCCGAGGCGGAGCGGGGCGGGCCGAGGCGGGGCAGGGGGTGGGCGGCGACGCAGAAGCTTCGTCTAGCCCCCCCCAGCCGTCTTCCTGAACTCCAACAAAATGGCGGCCGGCGGAGACAATGTCTCCGCCGGCCGCCGACCTCTAGCGGCGGCGGCGGCGGCAGCGGCGGCGGTTTCAAAAACCGGAACCGAATTTTTCGGGACATTTCCCGGGACGCCACAAATCCGGGAATGAAGTCCAAGTCCCGGGAATGTCCCGGGAAATTCGGGACAGTTGGCAGCTATGATTTACTCCCCTTTGCTCTATTCATTCTCTTTCCCATATGCATTTGCATATGTATGGACACAGCACTTTAGACCTCTACACGATTCTTTATTGCACCCACCTAAGGTATTGGCCTCCCATGTAACTCATCATAGTGGCATTCAGGTTGGCATGAGCTAATTCAACTCATCCCCCCTCGTTTGATATTCTTTTACATTTGGTTTTAATAAAAATCAATATTTTTTAATTTTTTTTTTTTTATACATACTCTGTATATGGTTTTATATTTTCTGTTACCTAATAGTATGTATTTTGGAACACTTCCAGTATCCCTGGGCTCCGTTTTACACATTTCTCTAGTCCTTATATTTATACTCATTACCAGTCCCAAAAAAACAGTCACTCTGCACTTAAGCGATTTCCATTATTTGCCCTGTATTGGACACATACATGTTCAGACCAAGCAAATATATCTGGCATACATAGGGACCTAAAGAAAATTGCTGCCACAAACAATGGTCTTAGAACTAATAGAAAATACAGGTTTGCTTTTTTGGCCTCCTATAATATGGCTGCCATCATAGCCAGCATCTCTATTATTATAGATAGAGATAGATAGGAGATTGAGACCACCAGAAAGGCTGCCGTAATATACTAAGAGCCCATAGACTACTAGAAAATTGCTGCCACAATTGAAATCATTTGTAGACTATTTAACCACTTCAGCCCAGGAAGATTTGGCTGCTCAATGACTAGGTCATTTTTTGCGATACGGCACTGCGTCGCTTTAACTGACAATTGCGCTGCCGTGCGACGCTGTACCCAAACAAAATTGACGTCCTTTTTTTCCCACAAATAGAGCTTTCTTTTGGTGGTATTTGATCACCTCTGCGGTTTTTATTTTTTGTGCTATAAACAAAAAAAGCGACAATTTTGAAAAAAACACAATATTTTGTACTTTTTGCTATAATAAATATGCCCTTTTTTTTTTAAAAAAGCAAATTTTTTCCTCAGTTTAGGCCAATATGTATTCTTCTACATATTTTTGGTAATAAAAAAGTGTATATTGATTGGTTGGCGCAAAAGTTATTGCGTCTACAATATAGGGGAAAGGTTTTGATATTTTTATTATTATTATTTTTTTTTTTTTATTGCTAGTAATGGCAGTGATTTCCCCTGATTTTAAGGGGAAAAAAGTGCATGTTATACGCTGATAAATATGGTAATTCGTCTGTTTTTTTGCCATTGTTTTTATTGGCTTACATTGTACGCATTTATATATTATCCAATCACATAGTATCTAACAGCGCAACACCAATACAACATATAATACCAAATGAAGATGGCTACTTTGTTTAGTCTTCTATTTTTCTGCTTTCTCCATTTTCTGTTAAGAGTCATCAATCTCCCATTTCCTCCCCCTTTTGCCCTGTCTGCCATCACCAGGACTATTGCTCACTGTAAATTAATGGAACTGATACACCCATTCCCATGCCAGGGCTGTTAACCAGTTAAAGCTCAACTCCACTGAAATCTTTTTTCAGATCTTTATTGCTCTGTATGTCCTTGTTTGAGACTGAGGCAGTAAACTGTAATCTCCCCAGTGCAGTATAGTAGTGTACAAAGGGTTCATTTAAAATCTCCCTAAGAGATTTCAGTTAACAGTAAAATATAAAAATCTGACAGGTAAACAATTTTGCCTGCAACTGCATTATAGATATAACCTCAAAGATTTAGTCTCTCCATTGGCCCTTTTCCTTGCAATTATTGGTTTCTGCACATCAATTCATAAAGGCAATATTTCAACCCTGATTATTGATGGAAAGATTGAGGCTTTGTGGATGATTGTTGAACATGTAGTTTTCTGCTGTCTACATAACCATGGAACATGGCACTGATTTGACTGTTTTTCAATCCCCTCTAGATGACCTACAAACTTGAAAAGGTAACAGTAAGGCTGACCATACATGGTCGAATTTTGAAAGAATTTTCTTTTGAAAATCAGAAAATGTGTGCGTTTTGTGATTCGATGGTGCCACCATTGATTTTGAAATTCGACCAACCAAGCCTTCAATTTCACCTCATGTTGCTACAGAAAAGAATTTTCGTGGCTGGGAATCTTCTTTTCTTTACGTGAATTTCCTTTTCTTGCACATGCGCATTTCTTTTTTGATTACATTTCTCGCACGATTCTCCCATCATTGATTAGAAAATTGTTCGTTTTTAAAAAAAAATCCAACATGTCCGATTACTCAAATTCGATGGCTGCACAAAAATCTTCTGTTGCTGCAGCCCACTAATGGTGCGAAATAGGAACGAAAATTATTAGATAAGATTTTCGATAGAAAATTCTTTTGAAATTCGACCCATGTATGGCCTGCCTAAGGTGGGGGATGGGGGTAGAATCACTGTCAGACTTTATTGCGATCTGTATCCCAGTTAGAAATATTTTCCCTCCCACCCAACGGAGATACCGACAGTAAACATACCTAAGCAAGGTTTTAACCCGTCACCATACTATAAAATATATGCTGAAGCACTACTATAATCCACAGAGCAGTTTCCATTGCTTGCACATTTTTATCCATGTGTATGTTGTTAAAGAAGAACTAAAGGCAAAACTTTTTAATTTTTTTTTTGGATAGAGTGGGTCAGGATTAGAACAACTGTCAGTTTTTATTGCTGCCTGTGCCCCATTAGAGAGATTCCCTATCTCTATTTGTCCTGTTTACCATTATCATTGAAAGTGAAAGTAAAAGAAAATCCCAAATTTTGGGTTATCCCCAAAAAAGTAACAGAGGGGAAATCTTCCAATGGGGACACTAGTTCTGGGGACCGGGGGGGCCCCAAAAAAATTCCCTTAATTTTCAGGAATTTCCTCTTACTTCCTGCTGTGGCTATGTGACAGGAAATGAAGGTAAATCTCCCCAATGGGGCACAGATGGCAATAATAAACCTTACAGGGGTTATAACCTTCCCTTACTCTATCCAAAATGAAAAAAAAAGTTTTGCCTATAGTTCTACTTTAACATTAACATGTTACTCGTGATATTCAAGAATGCCATGTTGGCATGGTTTCTAGGTCAGATATGGCTGCGTCTTTTATTATTATAAAAGAATAATACAACTAATAATTATACTATATAATTAAAATATATATTATATTATATACAAATATATCATTTTAAAACCATTAGAAAGAGGCAGCAGGTGCATTTCTATTTAAAGCGGAACTTAACCCTAAACAGGAAGTTCTGCTTTAAAGAATCTTCCCCCCTCCCCTAACAATACCAGATTTTTATTTTTTGGGGGGATTGGGTACCTATTTCTGGAACCACTGCGCTGTGGGTGTGGTGCATTTTGAAAAGTTCTGCATGCTGCATCTTTGGTGCGGTTCTGCGTTTTGAAAACTGCAACAAAAACGCAGCTTCCCATTGAAATGAATGGAAATCGCGGCTAAATCGGGACAAAATCGTGGTAAAAACGCATTGAGATTTGCGTTTTTGAGTCACATGTCCATTTCTCACAGGTGCAGACAACCCAAAACGCACCTGAAACGCACAGGAAATGCACCTGAAACCCAGCAAAATCATGGTAACAACGTGATTTTGCTACAGAGTAGTGTGAAAGGACCCTTACTGTAGCACTAACCCTAACCCTAGCTTGAACTCTAGCTCTAACCCTTGCCTTGTTCACAAGTTAAAAGAATCTATTTGCCATGTGAAGATAATGAATTATATCAATGTCTTCACAGCTACATGAACCTTTTCTATCTAGATCAAGGTTTCTCAACCAGGGTTCTTCCAGAGCTGCTAGAGGTTCTTTGAGCAATGAGCAATTTCTGCCTTTTAGTTAAGTTCCCACTGACACCATTGATCCTTTTAGCTATCTGTAAGTAGGTAATTCTTCCTAATGATCACAAATGTAGGGAGGGTTCTTCCCACTAACCATCACACTAATACAGTGAGGGAAAAAAGTATTTGATCCCCTGCTGATTTTCTACGTTTGCCCACTGACATAGAAATGAGCAGTCTATAATTTTAATGGTTGGTTTATTTGAACAGTTAGAGACAGAATAACAACAAAAATATCCAGAAAAACGCATTTCAAAAAAGTTATAAATTGATTTGCATTTTAATGAGTGAAATAATCACTTGACTCCATCGCAAAACATGACTTAGTACTTGGTGGCAAAACCCTTGTTGGCAATCACAGAGGTCAGATGTTTCTTATAGTTGGCCACCAGGTTTGCACACATTTCAGGAGGGATTTTGTCCCACTCCTTTTGCAGACTCTCTCCAAGTATTTAAGATTTTGAGGCTGACGTTTTATAACTCGAACCTTCAGCTCCCTCTACATATTTTCTATGGGACTAAGGTCTGGAGACTAGCTAGGCCACTCAGGACCTTAATGTCCTTCTTCTCGAGCCACTCCTTTGTTGCCTTGGCCATGTATTTTGGGTCATTGTCAAGCTGGAATACCCATCCACGACCCATTTTCAATGCCCTGGCTGAGGGAAGGAGGTTCTCACCAAGGATTTAACGGTACATGGCCCCGTCCATCGTCTCTTTGATGCAATGAAGTTGTGCTGTCCCCTTAGCAGAGAAACACCCCCAAAGCATAATGTTTCCACCTCCATGTTTGACAGTGGGCTCATAGGCAGCAGTCCTCCTTCGCCAAACACAGCAAGTTGAGTTGATGCCAAAAAGCTCGATTTTGGTCTCATCTGCCCACAACACTTTCACCCAGTTCTTCTCTGAATCATTCAGATGTTAATTATCAAACTTCAGATGGGTCTGTACATGTGCTTTCTTGAGCAGGGGGACCTTTGCGGGCGTTACAGGATTTCAGTCCTTCACCGCGTAGTGTGTTACCAATTGTTTTCTTAGTGACTATGGTCCCAGCTGTCTTGAGATCATTGACAAGATTCTCCCGTATAATTCTGGGCTGATTCCTCACCGTTATCATGATCATTGAAACTCCAAAAGGTGAGATCTTGCATGGAGCGCCAGACCGAGGGAGATTGACAGTTATTTTATGTTTCTTCCATTTGCAAATAATAGCACCAACTGTTGTCACCCTCTCACCAAGCTGCTTGGTGAAGGTCTTGTAAACCATTCCAGCCCTGTGTAGGTCTACAATCTTGTTCCTGACATCCTTGGACAGCTCTTTGGTCTTGGCCAAGGTGGAGAGATTGGAATCTGATTGATTGCTTCTGTGGACAGGTGTCTTTTATACAGGTAACAAGCTGAGATTACCTCAGTACCTGTATAGAAGACACCTGGGAGCCAGAAATCTTGCTGATTGATAGGGGATCAAATACTTATTACACTCATTAAAATGCAAATCAATGTATAACTTTTTTGAAATACGTTTTTCTGGATATTTTTGTTGTTATTCTGTCTCTCACTGTTAAAATAAACCTACCATTAAAATTATAGACTGGTCATTTCTTTGTCAGTGGGCAAACGTACAAAATCAGCAGGTGATCAAATACTTTTTTCCCCTCACTGTATATCATGAGTTGTAGATATAGTAACTTTTAGCAGAGGTTCCCTAAGACCGGCAATTTATTTCAAGGGTTCCTTTAAATTGAATAGGTTGAGAAGGGCTGATTTAGATGGTCGCTAAAGTCTTCTGCTTGTTAGTCCTATTTTCATTGTATTCTGTCTTTTCTATAAAGATGTTCTACAGTATATATCTCTTGTGAGTAGAGAATATTCTGGGATGGTTTTGGAATAATTAGCTTAATGGGACATTGTGTAATCACAAAGGTTTATACTAAAGCTAAATCTGCATCAAAAGCTATATATTAATAATAGCAAACATACAACTAAACTGATTTGTAGTTTAGCATTGTGGGAATGACACAGAAAAATTTTATTTCTGTTTGTAAAGAATGCCTTTTTTAAAATGTTTTTTTCTAACAGGACAGCTATCCCATGATGTATAGCTATTTTACATGCTATCAATTCTTACTTTGGAAATTCACTGAAAAGTCTGATCAAAAAATTAAGATACATTTTCCTTTAAATTTGGATTTATACAAAAGAAATAATTTTAGCATAAATAATGACAAAATAATCACCTTATACCAACGGATGTTAGTGCAAAATTAAAAAATATATAAAGTTTAAACAAAAGCTACTGCATGCAGCAATTAAAGACATATCACACTGAAAATCCCAATTAAAGCAAACACCAAATCAAACACAGTTTTGATCCTCTGCAGGGAAGATAATTAGCCATTGCAAAACAAGTTTACGATCAGCTGGCAGTTATTAATTATAATTTTCAGGAAAACAATACAAATTGTGAGAAGCATGGAAAAAATGCTATGTGCAAGATCCTGCATGTAAAATATGGTTTAACAAGAGATGTATACGGTGCAAGACTTTCAGAACTATTTAGTAAGGCAGCACTAAAAGCAAACAACTCAATACAGTTATATACAGAATGGAATTTTACTACCAATTATCATTATCATACAACTTTAAGATGAATTTTGGTTAATTGCCACAGGTTACTGAATGTTGCTGCTTGTTTTTTGAGCAAGCCAATGGGGTTATAAAACTGCACAACACAAGCTTTCTATAGTTTCACCATAATCAGCCACTGACTGCATAGGTATAGGCACAGAAAATTGAGGCTACTTCTCCATCTACCTTCTCTTGCTACCATTAAGTGGCCCACAATACCATCATTGATTGTTGGCAAGTGTCAAATTTTCTGTACAACAGACCCCATCTTCAGATTTAAAAGTAATGTTTTTTGCCAAACCATGCTTCATTAGTTTATCTGTCACAACACACATTTGCTGGTATTTGCTGAATTAATATTTTCTGCAATAACTGCATATATTCTTTACTTTGTAAACTAAGAGAAAATCCTTCCACTACTTTCCACGAGTTCCTCACCATTAGGTTTTAACTTTCGGGAAAATACTTTTTTTTCCCTCTCTGCTATAAATTTCATTCCTTATTGTCTAACAGTTTTTTATCATTGACATGTGATAGCACTGAGAGTTTTGTTGTATTCACACTAAAGGTAGCTAAATAATGAGGATTCCTTGTGAAAGGGCCTGGCTGGCATTGCCATTGCACAGCACACTGCACTGGGAGATATGTCAAACTAAACTAAATAAATAATGAGGATAGAGACATGATGATGACATGGTATTTTATTAAGGTGAGTTCATGTCATTTTTACAGAACAATAGCCTTTATATTCAGCTCACAAGAAACCTTATCTTTTGCAATCCTGTTTTATTTTTACATATGTACCAAGTATATGTAAATATTGTATGTGTGTCACGATATATTAAACATGGCCATTTATTAGTAATGATCACAAATTGCACCTATATTACACATCACCGCTTTCCTAAAGCACCAAGTTTGTACATACTTTATATAGATGCATTACATTTTTTTCTTCCAATCTCCACAAAACAATCCTAACCTACTTTATGGAGAAAGAAATATCACGTCCACCTTACTAGCAGAATAACACCTCCTGAAGGATGTGTGGGTTTGTCAGACTTCCTTTCCACATGAGAACCACACTTCTGGATCTAAGGTATTCTGAGTTTGTCTTCAAGAAAATTATACCCACAGAGTAACTTTCTTTAAAAAGTGTCAGTGTTTAGATATGGGGAGCCCAATAACAGGGGCACACACCTTGGATAAGGATACTCAGGAGGTGAATCCAGCAGAGCTTCAAAAAATGTGGTACAAAAAGGGAAAGTCCATAATCAAAGTCAAACATAGAACAAGGTCAGGGCAGGCAGCGAAGGATCAGAGTCAATAAACATAGCAAAGGTCAGGTAACGTAATTACACGGCAAGCAACAGATATACACTGTGGACATCTCTAAAACAACTGAGCACTCTCTCTATGGAAACCTTTCAGCTTTATAGTGATCAAACAGGAAATGATCTTGAAAGGTGTGGTGGAAGTAATGCAGAACAGGAAGGACTTCAGTGCTGCCATTTTGATATGAGGATGCCATCGGACATGTGCTAGAGGCCTCACCATCATCACACAGGGATGCCACAGGACACAGGCCACCAAAAAAAAAGTGCCAAGGACTGACATGCTGCTAGTGCGAGGACCCCTGCGGTTGGTACAGGCAGATTGCAGATTGTGACAAAAAGGGATATACAAATGATATCCAAAAAAATGTCATCTGCAACATAATTTGATACTCAGAGACTGCCAGCCTGTGCACAACAACAAAGTCTACCATATTTCACTCTGGATCACTAAATGTGCTGTGTTAAGGGCTTTTGATAGACCAAGCAGTCTCTGACCCGGTATATATTTCTGCCACCTTATCTGTCTGACTCTGTAGCCTTTCACTGGTTTTGTAAGCTCCATCTCTTCCATGTGAACATGTGTCTCTGCTTCAGTAATTAGCAGAAACTTTATAGGCAGGGCTTGCCTTGCTTCATACCTGGGTTATTTTCTGGTTCTGTGCTGCCTGTATCTGGTTTTCCCCTCTGCCCTGTTAAGTGCGACTCTGCCTCTAGCAGGATTCCCCCAATGACAGTATCTGTTCCAGTCATTGGAGGGATTCTAGGATCAGTCAATAGCCAATGGTGCACATCCAGCATTAGAGTGGACTGTCTTTGAGCTACGAAGATGACTGCATGAACTATTTTTTTTCTGATCAGCATTTATGCACCCCATGAACAGTTTTACATTATGTATTTTATGCAGAATGATTCTGCGTACATGTCTCAAATAGGATCGTAGAGACTAAATTCTCCACCCGGATGACACACACCAATTATCTTTGCTGTATGACTGCTAGATTTAATATACAGGCAGCCTTTCATTTTTAATAATAGTTTATAATCAATTTATAAAGCTTACCTTGCTGGTACTGAAAGTATCCCGTGCCAAATGACTAAAGTCCCTGCACAAGAAGCTTGGAGCATCAGAACAAAACAATACATTAAACTTCTGCCTTATTTACCTAAAGCAGTTGTAAAGGTAATATTTGTTTTATTCTTATTAAATTAATTAATGTTGCACTTACTGTACCTGCTCTGTGCAAAGGTATTGCAAAGAGTGGCACCAAACCTCTTCTGCTGGGGTCCCTGCTCTTCCACTTCTGTGTGCCTCCTTAGGAAGCCGCTTGCTATGGGGGCATACCTGCAGGCTTGCTTCTGAGCCAGGCTGTGTGTGTCCATAGACACACACAGCCTGGCTCAGCCTTGCCCCCTGCTCCCTTCTCACAGGATTTGATTGACAGCAGCAGGAGCCAATGGCTCCCGCTGCTGCCTTTGAGTCCTGTGAGGAGAGGAACACAGACCAGTGCCGCTGCAGGCGGGCACAGCACTGGATCAAGATAGGACTCAAGGTAAATACAGGTACAGTTAAAGAGATAGCTAAGTATATAAGGATGTGAGTGGCGATATAGTTACTGGGAATTTTATAGCTTAATGCAGGGAATGTATTAAGGCATATAATGCCCTGCCTTTAGAACCACTTTTAATGATTTTGGATGTTCATACATTTAAAGAATAATATATATTACAATGCCCAAACAATATTTTTTTGATACAGTTACGTATGATATGCATGTCATGGCCATTTCTATCTATCAGTTGCTAAGGTCAGACCTTAAAAAATACAAATAATTCAAAATGCAATGGAGTTGATTTACTAAAGGCAAATAGACTGTGCACTTTGCAAGTGCAGTTACACTCATTTTCCCCAGAGGTTAAAAAATGTGATAAAGCTCTGCTGATTTCCATCATCCAATCATTAACAAGCAAACATGCTGTTTTTTAAAATTTTCTTGCACCTGAATGGGTATTATTTATAAAGTAAAGCTTTACCACACTATATTAACTGCAGAAAATGGGTGCAACTGCATTTGGAAAGTGCACAGTCTACTTGCCTTTAGTAATTCAACCCCAATGTGTTAAGTACCTTTACATATACACTAAATGTGGGCACCCATGGATGTTAGCACATTCCTCAAATTCTAGCCAGAGTGAACTCCGTTATGCAAATATCAACATCTTTTAGAGTCAGTGCCTAACTGGCGACCCTCCCACCTCCAAAACCTTGCTATTGAGTTACTGTAAAAAAGCTGAATCCAAAAATCTGTGAGAGAGTCAGCTCTGTAGATGACAGATGGGAGGACATAGATTAAAGGGAAAGAGCTAAGGAGTCCAACGAGCAGGCATAAGGTGGGGCAGTGTGGAGACTTGCTGGTTCTGAAATACTTTGTCATCCTCCTTATGCTATGCAGCCATTTACCACAGCAGAGGTAGGTGGATAGCAACATTATGTGCATCATTACACACATTTCTTGACAGATTAAATAGTAATTAAATACATGTTTTCTTCACAGTGTAGCATTCAATTGCAGCAAAACAATATACAAACCTTGCGTACCCTTTTGGATTCAGTCACTACATTTACCCACAGCCCTGTGTGTTAAAGTGAGCAAGAGTCAGGTTTCTGTTAAGAGTAGGTGACTATTTTGGCTACCTTTCTGAGGACACATTACATACATTTACTGATACTTGGTTGGTCTTAAAAGAAGGCCATTCTTAGGCGAGGATGAGGTAAGAACCACTAAGGTGAATTACCATTGTTCTTGCTAGGGGTATTATACCTGAGCTTTAAAACAAGAGGCTGAGGCACGGAAGTAGCCATTAACACAGCCAAAGTCAGGGAAGGCACAGTACTAGTAAGATCAGGTGAAGAAGGTGGTCAGTTCCAGAAAGTCCAACAGGTCAAAAAGTAAAAGTCAGAAAGATCAGGGATGTCGGGCTTATGAAGGTACAAGGATCTAAGCAGACTAAGAATAGACAGTTACCAGGAATCAAACAATCTAGGAAACAAAGTTAAAGTGGTTGTAAAGGCAGAAGGTTTTTTTTTTTTACCTTAAACCATACTATTAACCTTCTGTGTGCAGCCCCCCCTTATACTTACCTGAGCCTAATCTTTATCCAGTGCTGTGCACGATAGCAGCTGCTCTCTCCGGTCTCTCCCTCCTCACAGTGCAGACTGATAGCCATGGGAGCCATTGGCTCCTTCTGCTGTCAATCAAATCCAGTAACAAGGCAGCTGGGGGTGGGCCGAGCTGCACTGTCTGTGTCAGTAGACACAGACAGTGTGGCTTGGCATCAAGTCACAGGTGTGCCACCATTGGAACTAGAGGAGGAGCCAGGAGCGCCAATGAGGAACCCAAGAAGAGACGGACTGGGGCTGGTCTGTGCAAAACCACTGCACAGAGCAAGTAAGTATAACATGTTTGTTATTTTAAAAAAATGTAGCTTTACAATCACCTTAAGGCTTCATGCACACGAGACGCCGGTGCAAACTCTGCTGAACACGTTTTAAAAGCTGAAACCGGTGTTTAGAAACGCCCGCTTTGCCGCGTTTGCATGCCGTGTTTAGCCGCGTTTAACCGTGTTTGCGTCTAGAAGCAAGAATGACATTTTTCAAACCAAATTTGGGGCACCGTATTTCAGGGCCACTTGGTGCTAGGAACCCCAAATTTGGTGTGCTAACACAGTGGAACACTACAACATATCCAAAGCTGGGGTTCCTAGCACTAAGTGGCCCTGAGATACGGGGCCCCAAATTCGGATCGCAAAATGTCTTTCTCTGCTGCAGTTTACCATCATATTGCTGTGTTTTCTGGTCCAAAATATAGGGTTTCTTTAAAAACACTTATAAATGCAAACGCGGGTAAACGCAGTACCGGCGTTTAGCCGCATTTGGCATCTGAAACGTGGAAAACTTTTGCGCCTGAACCCTTTTTTTAGCTTCTGGAAAAACAAGGTTAAATGCAACTGCCTAAAAACGCCAAAAAACAAGACTGTGTACATGGACACATAGGATAACATTGAATGAGTTCAGGGGCAGTTGAAAAAAGTGTCCAACTGCTTCTGAACGCGCGTTTAACAGCGTCTCATGTGCATGAGGCCTAAGGCTACAGAAAAAAGAATTTAGCAATAACATGGTAAATAGGCACACTATGAGGACAGAATAATGAGAACGACAGGAAATAACAGCAGGTGTATAGGAAACACATGGACACCCCCCCCCCCCCCCCCCCCAAGCTACAGCTACAACAAGGTTATGGTTTTAAAAGAGTATGGACCAACCAGGGAGAAAGCATATGGTCACACCCTTGCATGTGCAGAGCTCACTGTAAAAGATAACCCAGGTTGTTATGCTAGTCCAGGACACAGAAAAATGCAGAAAAACATTAGTAAAGGAAGCAACAAGAGAAGCAGAAACAAACAGCCAGTGGGGACAAACGAAACAGCAGGTGAATACCAGGACCCAGGGAAAGCAGGAGGACTACAGCAGGAAACAGATACCTCACCAGGGGGAAAAAATGAGCAGGCCCAACTACCAGCCAAGCGTCAGAGCACTCCACTGACTGTCCAGACAAGGAACCCACACAGGTAGAATCTTAACAGTGTGACTGTGTGCATAATGCTAGGACAGGATCTGATATGAATGGATCACTGTAATAGTGATGTTGAATATGCTGACAATAAATAAAGGAAATCCTTAAATATATATTTGAAAGGTAAACAGTATGTAAACAGTATGACTCAACAATCCAACATTTTTTAAATAATGTTGTGATCATTAGAGAAACAAAATTACACAACATTTCACAGTTTTGACACTGTAAATGAAAAAAAGTGTAAGCTCTATCACTGTGGAAAGATTTAATAAAGATGTCTCTTGTTCAGCAATTACACGGTGGACAGCTGTAACTAACACAGTTTGTTGTCCAACAGTATTGATAAAAGGCATTTCTTACTTTCTCCAGCGCAAGGATCTGTTGCCTTTGCCGTTCATCTAGGTTTTGATTTTTGGTTTGAAGCAGAATCCGCTCTTCTTCAAGTCTGACTATTTTCTCTTTTATCCTAGCTTTTTCTGACTCCAAGTCCTGTATGGTGGCTTCTTGTGTCATTTGTGTGGCTTGAAGCATTCCAATATGACCTAGAAAAATAGTGAATCCTTTAGACAATCATTGCATGCCCCCACTATTAAGAAAGAAAAATGCCATATGGCTGTATTTATAACAAATGTGACAAATTAATACAAAATACAAAAGGATGGGAAATATGGAATTTCTGCTGGAAAGAACATATTAGATTTTAATGGAATGTAAGCTCCTGCAAAAGTGTAGCTGTACAACTCTGTTGGAGGAGCTAGACAACTGATTTACATGAGACTGGCTGTGTGTAGTGTACAACACAGGTAACTAAACCATTGACATCTGATCACTTGCTTTATTTTTGCAGTCAGGCAGCTTGATAACTGCCACACCCACCACAAACTCAGGTCCTCAACTGTCCTGGATCATGCAGGTCTCACAGGTCACTTTTGTAAAGCAATATTTCATCTTGCTTTACAGCGCTGACATCCGCTGACATCTATTTTCACATCCGTTGACATCCATTTAGACGTCTGTTGACATCCATTTTGCATTTTACAGAACGCAACCTTAAGATGTGAATAGGACATGTTGGAAATTAGATGTCCTTCTGATGATCTGCATTTTACAGCTGTGCTAAAATGCACTGGTATGAATTGGTTCTCTAGGAACCAAATGTTTCATATTTTTGAGGCAAATTTTACTGTTTAGTTAGAATTCATGGATAATCAAGATGCATTTAGGCTTAAGTCCTCATGCACACGGACGTTTTTACAGCTGCTTTTTTGAGCTTTTTTTGCAGCTTAAAAAGGCCTGTCTATGTTAGTCTATGGCTTCATGCCCACCTAGGCGTTTTTGAGCTGCAAGTGGCATAGGCGTTTTTAAGCTGTAAAAAAAACCCAGGACCAGTGGGTTCTGAAAGACGTTTTTCAGCTGTAAAAACGCTCTAACACTGAAAAACGCTCAAAAACGCTCAAAAATGCTCAAAAAACGCTCAAAAACGTCATTCACCAACGTTTTTTAGCGTTTTTGATCCATTGAAAAAAAAAAAAAAAAAATTGAAAAAAAAAAACGCTCAAAAACGCTAACGCAGAAAAACGCTCAAAAATGCTCAAAAACGCTAAAAAACGCTATTGCAAAAACGCTGAAAAAAGCTGAAAAAAGTTAAAAAAAATCACTGCAAAGATACTGGCGTTTTCATAATGTTTTTTTAACAGCCTGTGTGCATGAGGGCTAAAGGAAACCTATCACTAAGCAAATATGGTAGTTGCCATTGTTTATCTTTTCACCCTGTCATGACTAAGCCTATTTTTGAAATTTGGTGTTTACAAGTTAAAATCCGTATTTTTTGCTAGAAAATTACTTAGAGTTCCCAAACATTATATATATTTTTTTAGCAGAGAATCTAGAGAATAAAATGGCGATTGTTGCAATATTTTTTATCACACGTTTTTTTTGCAGCGGTGTTTTAAATGCAAATTTTTGGAAAAGGGACACTTTCATGAATTTTAAAAAATCCAAACAGTAAAGTTACCCCAATTTTTTTGTATAATGTGAAAGTAATAGGTGGTGACAGGTACTCTTTATGGAGGGATCGGGGGTCTAAAAGACCCCTGATCCCTCCTTTACACTTCAAAGTATTCAGATCGCCAAAAACGGCGATTCTGAATACTGTGTACTTTTTTAAATTCGGCGCCATTGGCAGCCGAGTAAACGGGAAGTGACGTCATGATGTCGCTTCCGCGTTTACAACAAGAAGGCTGGAACGAAGCTGCTCACAGCTTCGTTCCAGCCCGCCCCCAGCCGCCGAAGGTACCCGATTGGACACCGGGCCTCCCGATCGCACGGGAGGCCCGGTAACAGCGACGGGAGGCGGCGGGAGGGGGGGTGTCCCCTCCCGCTCCTAGGGTATGACAACCGAGCGGCTTTTAGCCGCATCGGTTGTTATACACGGGTAGCCGATCGCCCGCTGTAAACAACGGTACCGGGATGATGCCTGCAGCTGCAGGCATCATCCCGGTATAACCCCGGAAAGCCGAGTACGCATATCTGCGTACGGTTGGCGGGAAGGGGTTAAAGAAGATCTATCATTATAATTTTTTTACAGTTCTGTCCCATGTTGAACAAAGCACCTGAAGTTCCTTTCTAACCCTAGCTATGAGGTCCAAACTGCACCCCTCCCCTCTTGTAGCGGGCAATCTAACAGCAGCTGGGAAGGAGACGTCTGTTTGAGAATGGCAGCATGTCTCTGCTCTGAGCATTTTCCCCAAGACAAACAACTGCAAAAGAAATGCAGAGGCTGACATTTCACCCCTCCATCAGCATTCCTCTTGCTGGGAAAGTGCTCACAGTGGAGATAAGCAATTGTTATGAAGAAACTGTCTCCTTTCTAGCTGTTGTTGGATCAACCACAGCAGGAGGGAAGGAATAAGGGCAGGATATAGATAGGTTTAAAAGCACCTAGCAACATGAGAGAAAATACTACATGTACTTTGTCCCATAGGGGACAGAACTGTAAAAAAATGTAAATGACAGATATTGTTTAAAAAAAGCTAGTTGCCAGGTTATCATTCTGACCATCTAGCATCATTGCCTGCTGAGTCTGCGAGTCTTCCTTTAACCACTTGCTTACTTGCTTAAATCCCCCTCCTATCCAGACCAATTTTCAGCTTTCAGCACTGACGCACTTTGAATGACAATTGCGCGATCATACCACACTGTACCCAAATTAAATTTTTATCATTTTTTCACCACATATAGTGCTTTCTTTTGTTGGTATTTGATCACTTCTGCAGTTTTTAGTTTTTGTTAAAAAAATTTAAAAAGACCGAATTTAAAAAAAAAAATGTTATATTTTGTTATAAAATTTTAAAAAGGGTAATTTTTCTCCTTCATTGATGTACGCTGATGAGGCGGCACTGACAGGTGGCAGTGATGGGCACTGATGGGTGGCAGTGATGGGCACTGATTGGTGGCAATAATGGGCACTGATCTGGTACATTGATAGGCAACATTGCTAGG
This sequence comes from Aquarana catesbeiana, assembly GCF_042186555.1. Classification (NCBI taxonomy): domain Eukaryota; kingdom Metazoa; phylum Chordata; class Amphibia; order Anura; family Ranidae; genus Aquarana; species Aquarana catesbeiana. The sequence goes on from NC_133327.1 coordinate 385,814,852, forward strand.
TGGCACTGACTGGCACCACTGGTGGGCACTGATAGGTGGCACTTGTCGGCATTGATAGGTGGCACTTGTAGGCATTGATAGGTAGCACTCATGGGCATTGATAGGTGGCACTGGTGGGCACTGTGGACACTGTCAGGTGGCAATGTCAGGTGGCACTGGCAGGGGGTACTGGTGGCACGTATGAGGCATTATTGCCTCCTCCTCTTTGGGACCGATGTCCCTTGTCCCACTGTCAGCGCGAGGAGAAAAAAAAAAAACGATCACATAGCTTTTGTTTTGATCATGTGATCAGCTGTCATTGGCTGACAGCTGATCACATGGTAAGGGACCGGGACCGGCCCCTTACTTGGATCGGTGATCACCCGAGTCTCAGTGACTCGGTGATCACATCGCGCGCAGGGCGTGTGCACAGGGGAGGCCGTCATATGACGGCCTCCCGGGAATTGAGGTCCGCGCTGTAGCGGTCATTCGGCTATAGTGCGGATATCAAGTGGTTAAAGTAAGCGTCTACACAATGCTTTTTAATTTCAGTTTTGGAATATGTATGAAACCTTTAGAAATGCTGCTATGTTTTAGTGCTGAATATTAGTGAACTGCACCACAGTATTGAAGATCAGTGCAGTGGCTAAATTAAAAGTGAGCTAAAAACTCCCAACATAAAATAAAAATGAAAAACAACACTAACTCTGAAATACAGTCAGGTCCATAAATATTGGGACATCGACACAATTCTAATCTTTTTGGCTCTATACACCACCACAATGGATTTGAAATGAAACAAACAAGATGTGCTTTAACTGCAGACTTTCAGCTTTAATTTGAGGGTATTTAATTTAATGTAATGTAAAGTAATGGGACAGATTAACAATCATCCATCAAACTTTCACTTTTTAATACTTGGTTGCAAATCCTTTGCAGTCAATTATAGCCTGAAGTCTGGAACGCATAGACATCACCAGACGCTGGGTTTCATCCCTGGTGATGCTCTTCCAGGCCTCTACTGCAACTGTCTTCAGTTCCTGCTTGTTCTTGGGGCATTTTCCCTTCAGTTTTGTCTTCAGCAAGTGAAATGCATGCTCAATCTGTTCAGGTCAGGTGATTGACTTGGCCATTGCATAACATTCCACTTCTTTCCCTTAAAAAACTTTGGTTGCTTTCACAGTATGCTTGGGGTCATTGACCATCTGCACTGTGAAGCGCTGTCCAATGAGTTCTGAGGCATTTTGCTGAATATGAGCAGATAATATTGCCCGAAACACTTCAGAATTCATCCTGCTGCTTTTGTCAGCAGTCACATCATCAATAAATACAAGAGAACCAGTTCCATTGGCAGCCATACATGCCCACGCCATGACACTACCACCACCATGCTTCACCGATGAGATGGTATGCTTTGGATCATGAACAGTTCCTTTCCTTCTCCATACTCTTCTCTTCCCATCACTTTGGTACAGGTTGATCTTCGTCTCATCTGTCCATAGGATGTTGTTCCAGAACTGTGAAGGCTTTTTTAGATGTTGTTTGGCAAACTCTAATCTGGCCTTCCTGTTTTTGAGGCTCACCAATGGTTTACATCTCGTGGTGAACCCTTTGTATTCACTCTGGTGAAGTCTTCTCTTGATTGTTGACTTTGACACACATACACCTACCTCCTGGAGAGTGTTCTTGATCTGGCCAACTGTTGTGAAGGGTGTTTTCTTTACCAGGGAAAGAATTCTTTGGTCATCCACCGCAGTTGTTTTCCGTGGTCTTCCAGGTCTTTTGGTGTTGCTGAGCTCAACGATGCGTTCTTTCTTTTTAAGGATGTTCCAAACAGATGATTTGGCCACACCTAATGTTTTTGCTATCTCTCTGATGGTTTTTTTTGTTTTTTCAGCCTAATGATGGCTTGCTTCACTGATAGTGACAGCTCTTTGGATCTCATATTGAGAGTTGACAGCAAACAGATTCCAAATGCAAATAGCACACTTGAAATGAACTCTGGACCTTTTATCTGCTCCTTGTAAATGGGATAGTGAGGGAATCACACACACCTGGCCATTGAACAGCTGAGCAGCCAATTGTCCCATTACTTTTGGTCCCTTAAAAAGTGGGAGGCACATATACAAACTGTTGTTATTCCTACACCGTTCACCTGATTTGGATGTAAATACCCTCAAATTAAAGCTGAAAGTCTGCAGTTAAAGCACATCTTGTTTGTTTCATTTCAAATCTATTGTGGTGGTGTATAGAGCCAAAAAGATTAGAATTGTGTCGATGTCCCAATATTTATGGACCTGACTGTATGTGAAATATCCAGTAATGAAACAACAATTAAATAAAAATGCATCAATAAAATTACATCATCAAATAGTGTATCAAACTAAAGTAACGTGCAATTTTACTAAAGTAATAGGTGCAATTTAAATCAATAAACTCTTATAACTATACCCAAAAAAGTTTTATCCATTATGGTCCACCAAAAAACCAACAGTGGACGTGACGTCACCATGGTGTATCAAGCCTAGGCTCGCAGCCAGGTAGCTAGTGGCTGGAATGTACAAAGAGAAGAGAGCGCAAGGCTGCCCTAGTGTAATACTGTTTAATGGCAAAGATGCAGATTCAAGTTAAAAGGGTTACACTCACAAACATGAATCAGAGGGTCGCATGTACAGCAAAGCAGATGTCTCCTCTCCTGGCCTGAATGAATGTTTTTTTGTTTCACTTTTTTTTGTGTCACCTTTATGTGGACTAAGTTTATGTAACCAAGACCAGTATTTTATTACAATTATTCTTTATATGGTATTTTTTATAAGGTATCACATATCTATGGATTTAATTCACTGATAGAAATATAAAGAAAAAAAGGAAATCTCCGTGCAAAGGACTGAGTACTAAATAGTGGAGCAATGTCAATGTTAGGAAACCAAAGTAGATATGGTGCTGTTCTACCAATCAACCAAAGTGTGTGATCCTTGGTGTGGAAAATCAATATATATGATAACCATTAAAAATAAAGTACTTATAAAAACTGTTGTGCGTGCAATACAATTGCACCTTAGAGTACTTCAGCACGCACAACAGTTTTTATAAGTACTTTATTTTTAACGGTTATATATTGATTTTCCACACCAAGGATCACACACTTTGGTTGATTTTAGTTTCAATGCAAGACCACGCTGTATAAGTAATTTTTGGTTTAGTTTATTTTGCATTATACACTTATAATTTACAGGGTATAATATCTTCTTAGTCTTCAGGATTTTTCCAAAGGAAGCAGCTTAAGTATTTTTACACCACTATGTGTTAGCAGTAGAACAGCGCCATATCTACTTTGGTTTCCTAACACTGACAGAAATATCACTTGTTGTAATATATCAAATAGCCTTACAGACTATTTAAATACATTCTAGCGCTGCACTTTCTCACACTGTATATTCCTTGCAAGATTGGATCACTTGTTGTGTCAGCTGCTTATTCAGTTTAACCTATAGAAGACAGCGCGATATATACACATTTTTCTTTTCACATTTTGCTTGATCTATTTATATTGCCGCAGTCTCGCATATCGTACAGGTTCACATTCCTAAATGGATGTATTTAAATACAGGGCAACACGCAAAGTTAACACTGAGGGTGTATTTACATGAACTAATAATGATGCTGAAATAGGAGGCCTTTTTTTAAGATTAAAAAATACTATGACCTCAGAATTACACCTTCAGTGGGACATAGCCTTTCTTGAACAATATGTATCAGAAAACATGGTTCCCAGAAGTCTGATGTGGGAAGTTCACCCACAGCAAGGAGACTCAGACCTACAATCTTGGTATAATTACTTTAATGAGATGGGTACCAAACTCCTTGTTTTTCTCATTACAAGAAAAACTATCAGACTCCAAGCATTAGATAAGGAGATGAAGGAACTGAAGGATAAACTTTCAGCCCACAAGAACTCCTCTGAATACAATTCTCTTTCTTCCAATCTCCAGCTACATCTGGAGAAAGAAGATAGAGATCAAAAGAATAAAAAACATAAAAAATACTCCAGGGATGTTGGGGACTATAAGTCGGGGATGGTGTTTAGATGGCAGGGAACCATTACACCTATCACCACTCCTGACCCTCCTATTGTAGCTAATCAACCAGCTATACAACCTATTGGGGACCAGAGAAATACCAGCCTAGCCAGCAATAGGCATCCTAGATTTCCACCTAAACCTAAGATCAATCCTTATAATAGTAGGGAGTGCCCCCCCCCCCGAGAGGTAGACATCCTAGTTACTATACTCCACCCCATACATCTAGAGGTGGTGCTGGTAATTACACCAAAAAAGGAGGAAGAGGGAAACCCAGAGGTAATCAATATGACTTCAAGCCACCCTATGAACAGGGAAACCGGGTTTCTACAGATTCCCCCAGGAGGTACAATCATTATGGTACACCCCATGATCGAGATTCCCATTATTACAACTACCCCCCCATTAGCACTCAGAATAGATTTGCCCCTCTCCATGATAATTACAATGATTATGGAGATGAATATGATGGAACCCCCTATGGCCAGGGTCAATATGGCCATGACCTTTACAATAAGGATTTTCACCAGGATGGGCAAGGACCACAAAGGTCATCTGACCCAAGAGAGGCTCCAGAGGGGGGAGGAGAATTCAGAGGAAAAAGAAAAAGAGTCTAACAGGCCAAGGAGTATTTAATCTGAGCACAAAACAATTAACTAAAGAGGAATTGGCTATTCTCGACAAGGGCCTTAAGTTTGCGCCCCAAAAAATTGGATAAGTTCAACACAGTCATCGATATTCAGAAATTTATTAGAAAAATTAACATTCAACGCCATCTTGCTTCCAATACGGCCCCACACGCAGAACGGGCCGTGACCTCAGGGACGGTACATTCCGGTTTAGCAAACCCTTCTTTATTTAATCCGCCTGTACCAACCGCACCTGCGGTCACGATCTTTAAGGATCTAGTTCTTAAGGACTTAGCCACTTTACCTATTAAGAAACACTATAATCACTCTTTAAACAAGAGCGGTTTGAAATTATTATGTGACAAGAAAGATCTTATTGTCCGTCCAGCGGACAAGGGGGGCGGAATTATTGTAATAGACAAATCCGACTATATTTCTGAGATGCACAGGATCCTCAGTGATCGTGATACATACATCGAACTCCCCAACAATCCCACCAACTGATTAAAAAAAGACACGACTTTACTAGTTAACAAAGGATTTGATAGACAGATATTAAATAAAAAAGAGAAAGCCTACTTAATACCCGCAGCACCCAGGATTCCTACAATATACCACTTATCCAAAATTCATAAGGACCCCCTGCATCCACCAGGGAGACCAATAGTAAGCTGTATAAATTCAATAACATCCCGCATTGGTCGTTATATTGACTTTTATTTACAGCCACTGGTTAAAAAAACGCCATCATTTTTGAAAGACACGACAGACACCATTAGACTGTTGGAAGGTATTGATGTGCAGGGTGACTACCTGCTAGCCACTGCTGATGTGGCATCATTATATACCTGCATCCCACACACTCTTGGCGTCGAGGCAGTCTCACGTTTTTTAAATAGAGACCCGTCTCTTACTGAAATCCGAGGACAATACATCATCGAACTATTAGAGTTCGCCACAACACATAATTATTTTTGGTTTAACAACAAGTTTTTTTTACAACACAAACATGTGGCGATGGGGGCTAAGTTCGCCCTAGTCTCGCCAATCTTTTTATGGCCAAGTGGGAGGAGGATGTCTCTGGTCTTGTGGGCCAGATATATAGACGACATCCTCCTCCTATGGGATGGTTCCCCCAAGTCTCTTGAGGACTTTTTTTCATTTCTTAATTGCAATGACAGGGGGATTTCCCTAACCCTTGAATACAGTTCAACAACATCAGTACACTTTCTCGATCTAGATATTGAGATCAGTTCCTGACAATTCAAATTTCAAACTCATTTTAAGCCAACTGATCATAACAGCTTTATACCCATCGACAGTTGCCACCATAAATCTTGGCTTAGATCAGTCCCTTGAAGCCATTTTTTAAGGCTGAGAAGGAACTGCATCAGTATTGACACATTTCAAGTCCAGGCACTGTCCTTGAAACAAAAATTTCTAGATAAGGGGTATGATTCAGCTACTTTGGAGGTGGAGGTACAACATGCCATGCAAACCGATAGGAGATCATTATTGACTCCCAAAACTCCTTGCATACCCAATGAATCTTTTAAATACTCTATGTCGACTTCATTTTCAACTCAACATAGAGATATCAAAACTATCATCGAACGTCACTGGGAAGTGCTCAAGAACGATCGCGTCCTTGGTACTATCCTACCGGAAGGACCCAAAGTCATCTATAGAGGAGCTCCCTCTCTACAGAATAAAATTGCTCCTAACATTATAGATCCCCCTAGGCGTCCCACCTTCTTTCACGAGATGGTGGATTATTTTCCTTGCAAGAAGTGCACAGTGTGTCAATACAATATATGTGGTAGACATAAAACTTTAGAATTTCGATCAAATGTAACTAACAAAACCTACCCCATCAAAATGTTTTGTACCTATGCAACTAGATATGTGGTATATCTTATCACCTGCTCGTGCGGGAAGCACTATGTAGGCTGCACTACTCAGGCTTTTTCCATCCGGGTAGGCGATCATGTCGCAAAAATCATTGGGGGCGATACCAAACATACTGTTCCCAGGCACTATAGACAGTATCACAACCGAGATCCAACTGGATCACAATTTCTTATTATAGATCAATATGTCCCGCCCCTGGAGGGGAGGGGCTTTGACTCGGGCGTGTCACAGTTAGAAACGTACTGGATCTATGAGCTCCAATCTCACTCGTCATTGGGGCTCAATGTCGAGTTGGATATCAATGCCTTCATTAATCAGTCTTAAATGATTACAAGTTTGTTTTTTTATTTCTCATTTCTCTCTTTTATCCTTTTTTTTTAATTTTTGTTTACATTGGGGTGTATTGTTCATATAATTTTATCCAGTATAAGAATGTTTCACAATGGGGCTCCATGTTAAGCCGGGGCTCCATTTTTTCTTACATGTATTTACAATATGAACACTACCATTATTATTTTCAGTTTAAAATCCATTCGGGTTCCTTTTTTTCGTTTTCTCGCCATTTATTACAAATGCCATTCTTAAATATAACTATTTTTGTATATATATCCCCGTAAGGTCTGTTAATTCTAATATACACATTTATACTGTCCTGTCATCACAGTTGTCTTATCTCCAAGAAGCTGTAGGACACAAACATATTATTTTTATAACATGCTCCCATTTTCTAACCTTTGGACCGAGGACCCTCAGTCTATTTTTACTCTATATTCACATACGCATACGTTATTTTATTGTAACATTTTTGATATGCGTACGTTCATTTTAAAAAGTAAGGTATTTTGTTACGGGTATTATTACCCTCTTGTTACATATAAGCCTGAGAGGTAACGTCATGCTGTCAGCATATAAGACATTCCTGCTATGCGCTCCACCTGCCTTCACCCATATCGAGGCTTGGGAGGTAGCGTTGTGACGTCACGACGTCAGCTCTTCAATTTAGACGTTGTACTATTGATGTACTTCCGTGCTTCAACCCTGCGTTCCGGGTGTCTTCCCTTATTAGGGACGAGGCTTGCAACACACTTTGTCAGTATGATGTACCTCTCATTCGTGCGCTCCAAATGTCCTCGCTCATAGCGAGGCTTGCAACGCACGCTGTCAGCGCCATCTTCCATACCCGGAAGTTGCTGTTATTGAACAGCGTATTCAATTGGAGCCACGTCTCAACAAGGGGGTCCTTCTTAATGTATATATAAGGCAGTACATACAGTGGCACGGTACCCCAGATGATGTCCTAGAGGACGAAGCGCATCGGGACGGACTACTGACACCACTGGCACTGCCGTATATTCTACTTACAAAGCGCTTTTTTATCCTCAGAAATGTGAGTGTTTTTACCCTCCATAAACATGCTATGAGCTTTTTTATACAGTATCACGCTATGTGTTCTCATATTTCTTTCACATATATCTTTGATGTCTGAATGGACCTATCTTTAAAATACGCATCATTGCAAGCACCCGGGCCACCTGGAACTGTGTCCTCTGTGGTAGCTGCCATCAAGGATCCCCACTTTACAAGCTTGATTGACCCAGTGGGTATAAGCCCATCTGTGTCCAATCTTTCTGGTAAGACTTCACTAAGAGTGGTGGTGGATCTTCTATCAACACGTTTACTATTTTTTGTTTCACTTTTTTTTTGTGTCACCTTTATATGGACTAAGTTTATGTAACCAAGACCAGTATTTTATTACAATTATTCTTTATTTGGTATTTTTTATAAGGTATCACATATCTATGGATTTAATTCACTGATAGAAATATCACTTGTTTTAATATATCAAATAGCCTTACAGACTATTTAAATACGTTCTAGCGCTGAACTTTCTCACACTGAATGAATGGATAGCCCCCCAAAAACGAGTGATATGGATGGGGGATGTGTCAGAGCAAACTCTGTTTCCTCATCGTGTCATGCTGTGTTTGCTGTATAACACTCGCACGGTCCCGCCAACGCAGCATGACATCACTAGTGGCCGTACAAGGAAGACCGAAGTGAGTGAAGAAACTCCTCCCAGCTAGCAGAGCAGTTGCCACAACATGTTTCGGAGGCGCAGCCTCCTTCTTCAGATCACGCCCTTCTCTCCTCTAGCCTGCTTTTAAATGTGAAGAACCTCCCGCCCCTACCACGGAACAGCCAATGCCATGCAACAGGCCAGGAGCACGGAGCTCACAGCAGGAACTATCTTTAATGTATATTTATAGAGGGGAGGGCCTGATACATAGCAACAGCATTCGGGAAAGAAAAGGAAAAAATTATATATATGTACAACTTTGATGCATTTGCTTTAATAAGATTAAAAATTAGAAGATAATAATTGTGAAATATAACCCCTTCCCGCCGACCGAACGCATATATGCGTCCTCGGCTTTCCGGGGTTATACCGGGATGATGCCCGCAGCTGCAGGCATCATCCCGGTACCGTTGTTTTCAGCGGGCGATCGGCTACCCGAATATAACAACCGATGCGGCTAAAAGCCGCTCGGTTGTTATACCGGAGGAGCGGGAGGGAACATCCCCCCCCTCCCGCCGCCTCCCGCCGCTGTTACCGGGCCTCCCGTGCGATCGGGAGGCCCGGTGTCCGGTCCGCTGCCTTCGGCGGCTGGGGGCGGACTGGAACGAAGCTGCGAGCGGCTTCGTTCCAGCCTTCTTCTTGTAAATGCGGAAGCGACGTCATGACGTCACTTCCCGTTTACTCGGCTGCCAATGGCGCCGAATTTAAAAAAGTACACAGTATTCAGAATCGCCGTTTTCGGCGATCTGAATACTTTGAAGTGTAAAGGAGGGATGGGGGGTCTTTTAGACCCCCCATCCCTCCATAAAGAGTACCTGTCACCACATATTACTGTCACAAGGGATGTTTACATTGCTTGTGACAGCAATAAAAGTAAAAAAAAAAAAAAAAAAATTTAAACACAATTTATAAAGTACAAAAATAAATAAATTAAATAAAAAAAAAAAAAAAAATTTTTTTAAAGTGCCCCTGTCCCCGCGAGCTCGCGCAGCGAAGAAAACGCATACGGAAGTCGCGCCCGCATATGTAAACGGTGTTCAAACCACACATGTGAGGTATCGCCGCGATCGTCAGAGCGAGAGCAATAATTCTAGCCCTAGACCTCCTCTGTAGCTCAAACCTGGTAACCGTAAAATTTTTTTAAAGCGTCGCCTATGGAAATTCAAAGGTACCGTAGTTCGTCGCCATTCCACGAGTGCGTGCAATTATAAAGGGTGACATGTTTGGTATCTATTTACTCGGCGTAACATCATCTTTCACATTATACAAAAAAATTGGGGTAACTTTACTGTTTGGATTTTTTAAAATTCATGAAAGTGTCACTTTTCCAAAAATTTGCGTTTAAAACACCGCTGCACAAATACCGTGTGATAAAAAATATTGCAACAATCGTCATTTTATTCTCTAGATTCTTTGCTAAAAAAATATATATAATGTTTGGGGGTTCTAAGTAATTTTCTAGCAAAAAATATGGATTTTAACTTGTAAACACCAAATTTCAAAAATAGGCTTAGTCATGAAAGGGATAAACATTCCACATAGATATAATGTTTAATTACACTATTTAAAAATATACACAAAACTCTTAAAATATTAAAAAAATTACTATATATATGTACATATATATATATACATGTGCATTGAAGGACACACACAAAAAATAAAATTAGATTAAAATTTGATTCTCATCATCGTCATTAACTATATACATGCTTAGAGAACTATTTTCAGAATATCATGTTGTGACTTAAAATCATCCTTATATTTATCCTTATTTTAATATATTAGACTCATCATTTTGATTTAAATAACTTATCACATTTCTAATGATTCTATAATAGTAATTACCTATCAATAATTTTTAAAATCTAATTTTTATTTTTTTAATTTTTAATTTATCATTTATCATTTTTAATTTTTGATTTTTAAAAATTTGTAGTTCTTAATTTCTGATTTTTAATCTATATTCCTTTATTCCTGTTTTCTACAACTTTATAAAATGATTGTGTAATCAATTATGTCAAAAGTATGCAGTATAAAAGGGATAATAAATATATATATCAAACTATCAAATATGAAAGATAATATAATATATACAATATATGTAGAAAAATATATATATAAAAAATATATATGTAGAAAAAATGTGCAGAAAAAATGTGCCCCTTAGTGTAATGGTAATATTTCATATTAGAGTACCTATCTGAAATTCCACATTTAACCCATCAGGTGTCATGCTGTTTAAAGTAAAAGTCCAAAAAGATTCTCGTTTACATAAACGAGCAAATCTTTCGCCTTCCGGGATCGTCATAGATATAGACTTGATGCCAAAGAGTTCCAAACCTTCAGTGCTACCACCATGGTTGTGTTTAAAATGACGTGGGACACTGTGTTTTTCTACTTTCTTCTCTATGAACCTGCGATGTTTGCCAAAACGTATCTGCATGGCACGCACCGTCCTTCCAACATAGATGAGCCCACATGGGCACCTCAGTCCATATACAACAAACTAGGTGCTACAACAGATGAACTGCTTGATGTTGAAAGTGCGTCCATCTTTGTTACAGAATGTTTGGTGTTTTTTGTGTGTTTTAGCTAGTAGCTGGAGCCAACTCGTATACGATTGAATAGCAAAATGTACTAGTGTCAGTTAGACACTTTTAAATGTAAGTGGTTGGTGTAATTTCCTTTTTTATTAATCAAAATACAGTTCTACACTATGAAGGCCTTTCTCTTTCTCCCCTTACAATATTTATGGGGTGTTGTGGCTCTATGTGAGTGGAGTCATTATGGCCGTGCGGTGCTGTGACAACCATATGAAGATCCATAGAGGGATTTCAGCTTACTTTATGCATGTTTGCTGGTTTTTAGAGACACCAGCAATTTTGTCTGGTAAGTGTTTTGAGCATATAGTGGTGGATTGATCAAGAATTGTAACATGTTTTAGCATAACAACACTCTAGTTGAATGGGACTTTGAATATACCACTGGTGACCACCAAATATAATGACATCCAACTTACATAAAAGTTAACAATTTTACTGAATAAACCAAAATAATGTGCAGTGCTATACAAAGAAACAAACATCCTCAGTGTACAGTAATTCATATATGCAATACACATATTAATCCATATGTAAATACTGATTATTTACATAAAGTGCTAACGTGCCAATAATAGATCATAAGTGACTGATATATACTTATTACAGAGTACTGATGTGACAACAAACTAACAAAAAATCATCAAATGAGTGAAACAAAAAGTGCACAAATCATAATTTTTCAAAAAAGTCCTCTTATAATTTTCAAATAAATAAATGTCATACTCGTGCCCCCAACCCGTCCCCCCACCCCACCCGGGTGATTCTGCTCACCTCAGGGTGTGTGACGGCACAATTAAGTTTGGTCTACAACATAGTTGAACCACCTCTGGGCTCTATGAAAAGTGGTGGACTTTGCAGGATCCTATGTTGTTCAATGGTGCTGTCCTCAATACATGTGTGAAAAAGTAGGCTGGGATAGTGTTTTATCGTTTAAAACAACATTTATTAAAAGACAGAGTCTCCAGGGTACTCACACTTTCTGGATGCTTACAGAGCACCACTCTACAGCAGGCAGATATATAAAATCCAGTAAGGCTGTGTCCGTTATGGTCTCCTCCGCTGCTCAGACAAGCATCTGTGCTGCTTCCTGCACCATCCTGTCCCATCCCCAACGCGTGTCGACACAGGGATATGACGTGCCTTCCTCAGGGGAATAATGATTGGATGGTTCACAAGGCTGGGTTAATTTTTTTAGATGTAATTTTATTGAATATAAATTAAAATTCTGATGTAATATTTGTAAACATCATATAAAAAGCTGTAACAAGGTAGTTCATCACACTTTCGATGTATGTCCTTGGGAGGGGTCTATGGGTTTTGCAGCCACACCGCTTCCTCAGGACCCACAATGAATAATATTAAAAGATGTTAATCACAATCATAAAAACACCTCTACAGAAAAAGATGTTTTGTAGGTGGCTGATACATGAAGGGTAGGAGACACCCTGTTGTTGACACCTCTCTGCTAGCATTATACTTCCAAATAGTTCACTCATAGTCAGATACTTTGCCGTGACTCCTAAATATTGCTCTTGAACCAATCTAGCTGAGTCTTTATAAGGTGAGTAGCACCCCTCTATGGGAGATTTGTAAATGAATACATTGTTTATGATAGTGACATGCTGGGTATTAGTATGGACTTACTATAAGGGTTAATATGCTGATATAATATTATTTATATTCAATAAAACTGTTAACCTTTATGTAGGTTGGATGTTATTATATTTGGTGGTCACCAGTGGTATATTCAAAGTCCCGTTCAACTAGAGTTTTGTTATAGTACACATATCGGGATGATACCCTGTTAGACCACATCCATGTTTGATTTCACAACACCCCAACCTGCCAACCTTTGTGGAACATATTATAGTGCTGTCTTTGCCCCCATTGGGAACATTTTCTCCCACTTCCTGCCATGGTTACTGATCCCACTTGGAAGTAGCAGTAAGGGTATAATGAACAGAGACCGCAATAAAAAAAAAATAGTGAAGCACTAAAAATTTATTGACCTTATGGGCAGCTATCCCTGGACAGAAAAGCAGGTTAATTGGGAAATAGTAAGTACTGTATTTATTGGCATATAACACTCACTTTTTCACCATGAAAATTGGGTGCAAATAGCGCGTGTGTGTTAGACGCCAATATTTCAATTTTAGCTGCCTCGGAGGGGACAGGGAAGGGGGCGGGACGAGCGCCGTCAGATTACATACAGTGAGAAACTCCTGTTTACTTGGTGGCCTCTGTAATAGGAAGTCCCGTCTCCTGGGCCGCCATTGGAACACTGTTCTGTCTATCATAGGAGATTGTCACTGTATGTAATCTGTCGGCGCTTGTCCCGCCCCCTCTCTGTCCCCTCTAGTCTGCAGATGGGCATCGATCAGGCTGCACTGATGGCAATGGTGAGGCTGCTGCACTGATGTGGACTGATGAGGCTGCATTGATGGCACTGGTGAAGCTACAGATGGACACTGACCCTTATTTTGCTTCAAAGTTCCTTATTTAAAATTTAAGTTTTTTCCTGAAACTTCCCTCTTAAAATGAATGTGCGTGTTATACGCCTGTGCGTGTTATACGCCGATAAATACGGTAAATAAATTCCTTGTTTGATGACTGTAAATTATAAGTCCCGCTGTTGTTAAAAAAAGGTCGTAAAATAAACACCTGATTATGTATAGGCTCTTTTGTGGGTTAAGTGATCTTTTATTTTCCACTATAAATCCAAATGTGATGAGTGGGTTAATGATGGATTATATAATTTGCTGGATATCAAGTTTGCCCTCATCCTGCAGCTCTATTGTTGATGGCATCAGTGTATTCTGTCATGATAGAGTCTATATGCCCCTAAACTGGGATTAAGCAAGCTGGGCATACCTATAGTTTTGCACCACACATCATGGCAATGATACCATAAACTTAAACAAAGTAAAAAAAAATGTATGGTTTTCATGTGTGGTAGGGCCAATGGTTGATTACCACCAAATGCTAAGAGACTATACTTTATGAATGTATGTTCTTTGTTGAGTTTCCATCATGTATATCCAATATATATATATATATATATATATATACACAAACCACCTACTGGCTTTTAGCACAAGTTCTGTTGCCTGCTGCTGTAGACGTTCCCGAGCAGCTGCTAGCTCGCTTTCCATCTCTTTGTGTTTGCTTAGTAAGGACATCTCCTCCTGCTTCACAGTTTCCAGCTGTTTTTGCAGGACCTAAGGGAACATGCAAAATTTATTAAATATACATGACAATAAAATCATGATGGAAGAGCTGTGCGATCCTACATCTCTTATCATAAACTCTATCATAAAGTGGCAGTTACATAAGTTATAACTTGGCAAATAAACCTAAAAATAAACATGCTCCAGCTGCATAAATCTATCAAACCTGCCACCAAATACACCTCCAACAGATCACTGCTATTTCAGCTTGTTTTTCTGTGTTCCTTCCAAATGGTAAGTAAATATAGTAAATCAGTCTGATTTCTGATAGAGGCCAATTATTTAAAGTCCAAATGCATAGAGATTTTTTGAAAGTTCTAATGTGTAAGCAAATGTTAAACCTGCTCAACTGTAATCAGTTCACAGTACTTTAACATCAAAACTTTTCTTTTCTAAGATACTAAAGCTCTCGCTGTGCTTCAAGCCTGCTGTAGATAGGAGAGCTGTGGGTTTCACAGAGTACATTGTTTTTTTCGCCCAGCTCTCTCCTACACCATTTACAGAATGCCTTGTGTTTTTGAAATACTGTAGAGAAAAAATCCTTATTCCTTAGTGTCTGTCTCTGCATTATTTCAAGTCTGCGCTCCTGCAGTTTCAATGTTGACAGTTTCACCATATCCATCATGTTGGTGTCTATTTGCCTCAGTGCTCCCAACCAGAGATAAGGCAAGCTAGGTGCTTACACATTTAATAAAATTGAAAGCAGGCTGCAGTGTTTCCCATCATTGATGTAACAATAAAAATATTTTTGAACTACACTATGGGGATACAGGAATTCAGAAATCATAAAACAGTTGGGTTACATGCTGCTTCTTGCAGAAAGGTTTGGACAAACAGAAAAAAACCTTGAAGGTAAACCCTGTATAACCCCATCTCTAACCATCATACCTCAGTATTGTGAGAAAGCAGTACATAAGGCCAATGAAAACAGAGGGATGGGACCTGTGTCCCTCAATAGATTACAAGATAATTTCAGGATAAATACAAAAACCTTATTTTCTTTAATGTTCATTGAGGGACACATGAATTTGTGATTTCTTTAACAGTTGGGACATCCAAAAGCAGTCCAATGTAAGAGTAGGCAACAGCCAGTGAGGGATCTAAGATAGATAGATTGGGCCTTCTGGTTGCTGCAGATGGCCCTATGGCAGAATCTGAACCAGAAGAGGTAAAAACCTAGGGGAGATCACAGAGTATCAAGCTGTACAAGAATCACTGCAAAAGCTGTGATCCAAGCAACACCAACAAAAGGAGTAATAGAACTATCTAAATGGGGAGAACAGACCAAAAACAAGAATAATCAACAAAGATAACACTCAAAGATTTCCTAGCCTCAAAAAAAATTTCTAAGGGAAAATTGGAAATAAGGTCCACAAGGCAAGTCCAGCTGGGGTAAGCAGGGGCGGCCCGTGCATTGTGCGCGCACGGGCGCTGCCCCCCCTAATCCCTTCTGCCGCCTCTCTATCCATGCATCCGGCCCCTTTCAGGATGGCAGCGTGGGAGGGGGTGTTTTTTTTAAGCACCTGATTAGAGCCTGAGGCTCTAATAGGCTTCAAAAAAGGGTGAGCTTGGGGCGCAGAGAGTGCGCCCTGATCCCACCCTGTTGTGTGACCATAGCAAATTAATTTTCCCTATTTTTACACCACAGTGCTGCCTCCCTACCAATCAGGAGGCAGGTCAGTGAGACCTTTTCCCGATTGACCAAAGACACTTTGGCGGAAGAGACACACAGGGGAAGAAGCTTCAGAATCGGACTCCTCCCCCGCCGCTGCTGACACAGGAGGTGAGGACCCAACAGCCCAGAATAGAGGAGGAGGCGCACAGGATGCAGGAGCCATTGCCTGCCCATCCCACAGCTCGCTGCCGTCACCCGGATGGGGTAAGGCGAGTGGGGGGGGGTCACATGGTGGGCACAGAAGCTGCATATGATGGGCACAGGCTGCATAAGATGGGCATAGGCTGCATATGATGAGCAGAAGCTGCATATGACGGGCACAGGCTGCATATGACAGGCACATGCTGCATATGATGGGCACAGACTGCATAAGATAAGCACAGAGGCTGCATATGATGGGCAGTTGGGCACAGGCTGCATATGATGGGCACAGAGGCTGTATGATGGGCACAGGCTGCATATGATGGGCACAGAGGCTGCATATGATTGATACAGAAGCTGCATATGATGGGCACAGAAGCTGCATATGATGGGCACAGAGGCTGCAATTGATGGCACAGTGGCTGCATTTTATGGGGCACAGTGACTGCATATGATGGGCACAGTGATTGCATATGATAGGCACAGTGGCTGCATTTTATGGACACAGTGGCTGCAATTAATGGCACAGTGCGGCTGTTTATTTTAAAAAAAAATTCAGTTTGCTTGCGCCCCCCCAAATATTTTGAGCACCAGTCGCCACTGGGTCTAAGGGTGACAAAGGGCCAAAGCCTTAAACTTCTGACCCCAGGAATCAGGGAATATAGGTTTTAAGAAGGAGTAGAGATGTCTAGGAATACCATCCAATCTCGTACGTGATAATCAAGCTACAGACCTTTCTAGCATAATACACTAAGGGTATAGTCAAATACCTAAGGAGTTGCCCTAATTGAACCACCTTAAGACAGAGAAACAAACAAGGAGGAAAAACAGCACAAGAGGTGCCTCCCACCCAAATCCCACCCTGGTGCAGCAACATAGACCAAAAAGCAGACCTTTTAACAAGGATACCCAGCAGTATTACAAGAACCTGCCGGGCCTGTGTACCTGATCCATGACATGGAAATACAAGTCCCACAACTCACCATGATCCAGTGGAGTGTCCATAGCCATGGAATGAGGGGGAGAAACCTTTGCCAGAGAGCTAAGACTGATCACGTGAATAATGACAGGAGCAGGAAACACATTTTTGAAGAACTTTTCATAGAGGCTGTGAATCAGTCACAGAAGGAGGGCCTGACTCTCGATAATTCAAACACAAGAGGACCCCGAACACGTGCTCTTTCCCACTAGGAGTGTCTGTAGTAGGGCGGCAATAGGAGCTGACTACTGTTTCCAAGGAAACACAAACCCCTCCAGTGATGGTCTCTTCCTACCATGCAGGAGATAAAGCACATCCAAATGCACATATTGTGGTCCCTATAAGGCAAACTACAGAATGGAGAGGTTGAGAGTAACTTCCTCAATGTCATCCAGCATAGGGACCAGGTTAACCCCCCTATTAAAGATGGGCCGAACGACCCTCTGTTCAGTTCACGTCAGAACTTTCAAACATGGCAAAAGTTTGGAGCCGAACAATGAACCCCATTAAAGTCTATAGGACCTGAACTGGAAATCAAAACTGCCCAATTAAAAGGTTTATATGCAAGTTATTGGGCATACAAAGGGTATGGGGGTCCGGGTACTGCCCTGGGGGACATGTATTAATGCAAAAAAGTATTTAAAAAAGATCATTCTTAAAGGAGCAGTGATTTAATAATGCTTAGAGTGAAACAATAAAAAAGAAAAATTCCTTTAAATATAGTGCCTGGGGGGTCCCCTTAGTCTGTCGGCCTGTAAAGTGGCACATCTGTACCATGTATAGAACCTGCTGCAGCAAAAATTAAATTTATAAAGAACAAAAAAATGACATTTTTCCTGCAAGCTTTTTTTTATTGTGCAAACAACGGCTTGGGGACTCAGTCTGTACGACGAGGCCACAATTTAGTGCACTCGGAATAAGATTAGAGATTTTTTGGATAAATTCTGGTGTCTGTTTCGCAGACTTTTTGTCTTCTGTTTTTGTCCCTAAATAATCTCCCACCATATGATGCAGACACTGCCGATGGGATGTGGAAGCTGACAGCCTTGGGTGCCGAGGACTAAAAAAAATTTAGCAAAAGTACAATTTTGGACGATTTTGGAGGCATTGAAGCAGAGGAAGACATATATCAAACCTTGAGAGGGTTGTCTGTCCCCAGAACCCTTGGGATTGTGTCACTGATGCATGCATTGTCACGGCTCACTATCCTTGTCGCCTCCTCAAATGGTGACAGTACAGTGCATGCATCCTTTATCGTGGCAAAAAAAAAGCTGAGCCGCGCATACCACACAGGTACTCGTTGATGGCCCTCTGCTACATGTGCAGCTGCTGCAGCATTGCCAAAGTTGAGTTCCATCTGGTGGGCATGTCACACATCAGGCCATTTACGGGCATGTGGAATTCCCACTGAATTTCAGCCAACCAAGCATTGAAATGGCTACAGACTCTTCTGGCCTGCTTCAGAAGAGCTTGCAACCCTGGGTACCTGTTTAAAAAACGCTGCACCACCAAATTGAAGACATGCCAGGCATGGCACATGTCGACCTTCCCTGTCGAAGGGCAGACAGGAGGTTAGTGCCATTATCGCACACCACCATTCCTGGCTCAAGCTGGTGTGGCATGAACCACCTCTGGGCCTGCCCCTGCAGAGCTCTCTGCTCCGGAGTGGCTCCTGTTCCATAGACAGACCAGCTGAACCACTGCATGGCATCTTTTAGCCTGACTCATTGAATAGCCTCTTGAATGCTTAGGGGATACTGGTGGTACATAGCACAATTCAGCAATGGAGGGCATAGAAGAGGAGGAGGAGGGGGTGGAGCTGACAAATCTTACCTTATCACCACCAGCTGTATGGAGACATGATGGCAAAACAAGTTCCAGCACTGAGCCCTGTCCTGCATCCTCCCTAGTTGCAAGCAGAGTTACCCAGTGTGCTGTGAATGAAATATAGCGTTCCTGACCATGTTTGTTGGACCACGAGTCAGCAATAAGGTGGACCTTTCAGCTGACTGCTTACCCAATGATGCCACAACATTGCCTTTCACATGATGGTACAGAAATGGAATGACCTTACGTGCAAAGAATTAGCTACTGTGATCCTGCCATTGTGGTACAGCACATTCTGGAAATTTACTGAAGGGGCAGAATCCATCAGACAGAAAGGTGGGAGTTGTAAAGCCAGCAGCTTGGACAAGCTGGAATTAGATGCTGGGCATATGGGTGGCAGCGACTGTATTTTTTTCCAGCTGCAGCAGCTGGGGCAGAGACATTTGCCTGCTATACTCTACAGCTGGTGGTGTGCTGCTGGCAGACGTGGTGCAAGGACCTGTGACACCCTTCGATATACCATCATCCCTGTCAGTGGAGGCTGCTAAAAGGTCATGAGATATAGAGGGGGTAGACCTGAAAGGTGAGGAGTGAGGAGAAGAATTGCGTCCCTTTTGTGTGGATTTCAGGTGCTCTTGCCAATGGGCTAAGTGGAATGTTAAATGCCTTGTCAAGCATGTGGTACCCAAATTGCTGGTGTTTTTGCCACGCTTGATCTGCTTGAAGCAAAGTTTGCAAACTGCAACAGTGGGATCGGCTGCACATGTGCTAAAAAAGGCCCAGACAGCTGAGCTGTGGGAAGTGGGATGGGAAATAACAGCTCCACAATCTGATGGAATAGGGTGGCTGCTCTCTACTCTTCCATGATGGCTGCCTCTGGAGGACATCGTGTCTCATTGGAGTTGTGCCTCACCCTGACTTTCCCCCTCTGTTCTATTTGGCACCCAAGTAACGTCAGTGACTTCATCATCATCATACCCTCCATCCTCATAATCACTGGAGCCAACCTGGCAATACGCTCTGGCTGGGGGAACATGACTGCCAATTTGTTGTTTATCAGTGTTCTCCCCTCTCTGTAGGTTCCTATCTTCCTCAACCTCAGAGTCAAAACCAACATCAGAAGCAAGTAATGCCTGTGCATCGTCAAGGAGCAAATGGCTGACACTGTGTTCAAATAACTCAGCTGACTCTTCCATGCATGATGCCAGGGCTATAGCAGAAGTGGCTGTGGACAAGAAGGCAGGATAAGCCTCTCTGGCAGCTGGGGTGAACTGCGCACTAGTCTCTGCTTGGGTGATAGAGGATGAGGAGGATGGTTTAGTAAGCCAGTCCACCACCTCCTCTGCATGCTG
Organism: Aquarana catesbeiana; assembly: GCF_042186555.1. NCBI lineage: Eukaryota > Metazoa > Chordata > Amphibia > Anura > Ranidae > Aquarana > Aquarana catesbeiana. The sequence continues at coordinate 385,835,334 of NC_133327.1, forward strand.
TAGCTGGATAGCACGGGCAACATCACTAAACAATGAAGAAAATGGTGCCCTGCCTGAGGAGGGATCACGTCCACCTTTACCTGTGGACACAGACGCTGCTGGCCCCCTCATAGTGGCATGGGAATGTCTGCCTCTCCTTGTATAATCCCCCCATCATGACCTTCCAGCCCTGATGGGGGGCTTATTACCCAAATGTAATAGAGACGTGGAAATGTGTAATTGGATGCATTTTAATCAATGGAAAGTGGTGTTTGGTGCACTTTACCTTGAGGACTGCCACTAACAGAAATGTCACTTCAATATACTGCAGTAAAACTGCACTGATGCACTTCAATATACTGCACTAAATCTGCACAGACGCACTTTAATATACTGCAGTAGAACTGCACTGATGCACTACAATATACTGCAGTAAAACTGCACTGACGCACTACAATATACTGCAGTGAAACTGCACTGACGCACTACAATATATTGCAGTAAAACTGTACCGATGCACAAACAATATACTGCAGTAAAACTGCACTGACGCACTACAATATACTGCAGTAGAAATGCACTGACACACTTCAATATACTGCAATAAAACTGCATGGACGCACTACACTGACACACTTCAATTTACTGCAGTAAAACTGCACGGATGCACTACACTGACACTGCACTATCACTATATTCACACTACACTGACACTCTACACTTACAATAGAATCACAATAGTACACAAACTCGCTAGTAGCAATGAACAGAGCCCTGTTCTATCTTCTATCTTCACTCCACTATCACACTGCAAATGGCTCCTCTGGGAAGGAATCTTTTATAGTGTGGGGTGGGTCTATGAGCAATGAGCCATGATTGGCCTAAGTCATCTTGACTTTCTCCAATCATGGCTCTGACAGTGTTCTGTGCCCTGATTGGGCAAAGCCTTCATTGCTTTAGCCAATCAGGGCTTAGAATGTACTGTGCGGTGCGCAGTGCATTGTAGGGCATTCGAGGGGGGGGGGGGGCGAACAAATGGTCGTATGCCCTGCCAATTCGGGTGTTCGCCAAACGGATGAACCGTTCGCTCAAAACTACTGCCTATTACAGGACAGTTCTCAAGCTTTCTCATAGATGAAGGTCTTACAGCACCATGGTGATGGCCAACCTAATTCAAATCAAGAGGCCTACTCACAGTGGGAACCCCTGAAAACAGAAAATGACTGCTCTGGGACCCGGACTCACTTTCCAGACATGAGGACAACCTCCAGACAGCAACCTCCAGACAGAAGTCTTCCCATGATGGGGAGAAGGAACCACCCCATAGACCCGAAGAGACAAGGACATAGGAGTTGGTCTGAAGAGTAGTGCAAGTGCTTGCAGGCACTTAAGCACTGCTGTTAACTCAGAAATACTTTAGACCAGCGAATAAACAGTTTAAATAGATAAACGTTTAGGGCCAATTCACACCAGTGCATTGATCTGCGTTTTAGCGCAGCTGTAAAATGCAGATCAACTGAAGGATATAATTTCCAATGTGTCCTATTCATACTATAACGCTGTGCATGCATGTCAATGGACATCAAAATGTATGTGAACAGACATCAAAATGTATGTTAACAGATGTCAGCATGCTTTAAAACACAACTAAAATGGATGGAAATGTACATGCATTTTTCATCGATTTTAACGCAAGTCAGTGAGAATTTGCCCTAACGCTACTCATGTATTTAGAAGAGTAAATACTGTTTTTTTATTTCTTACCTGAACATTACTCTCTGCTGAACTTAGAGAAGCTTGAAGTTTTTGGCACTTTTCCCTTAGGCTCGCAGCTTCCTCCTGTACAACCTGAAATTCTGTTTTAAGGATACCAAGGTTCTTTTGTAAAATGGCTTCTTGATTCTGAAACTCTCTCTTCAGTTCTGCTTCTTTCTGTTTACAAACATGCAGGCTCTCTGCTGTAAAGAGCTGAGATCTTTTAAGTGCCTCTAGTTCATGTTCATAGAATGCTTGGGCTTTACTTAGCTTTGCTTCATAATCCTCATGTAATTTTTTCCTCTCTAGCCGTAGGTCTTCTAACTTTTTGTTGAGATCCTCCACTTGCAATCGATGCATCTCCTCTAGTGTTTCTTGCCCCTTATTTATAGTAGCATGTTGGTTGTGCTGAGCTTTCAGGAGATCTTGCATTTCTATTCTATGACTTGCCCTTAGTTCCTCAAGGGCCGCACGCTTGTCTTTTTCAAACTGTACTTGAAGTTGCATGAAACTTCTTATCCTTTCTTCAAATCGCTTCCTAATCTCCTCCACCTCCCGTGACATAGTCACAACTCTCTGAACATGCTGGGCTTCTGCACAAAGTTGCATATCTTCTACTCTGTGTTTGTAAACTTCAAATTCAGTAAGTGCTTGGTGCTTCATCTTTTTATGTTCTTCCAGTGACTCCTCAAGTGCTTGGATTTTCCTTTTCAGTTCAGTTTCTTCCGATACTTTATTTTTATATTGTAATATTTTTTCCCGCGTCTCAGCAAGAATCTGTTGAATTTCTTCTTCATGAGCTTCTTTAATGGCTTGTACTCCTGATTCATGCTCATCATTCCTGGTGTTTAAGGCATATATGACCTGACAATCAGTACAAATACACACAATTATTCAATATGAAATTCAATATATCAAATAAAAACAGTTTATAGAGATAATATTATTATTATAATCATTTCAAAATGATGAAGTATACAGTGCTTTATATTAGTATTCACCTCCCTTGGACTTTTCCACATCTTATAGTGTTATACTCTGGAATTAATGACATCTATTAAGGGGTTTTACCACTGAAATTCTATTTACAAATCATACTTAACCACTTCAAAACCAGACTGTTCCAGGACATTTTCCAGTTTTCAGCATTGTCACACTTTGAATCACAATTACTCAGTCATGCAACACTGCACCCAAATTAAATTCATATCATTTTTTTAAAGACAGATAGAGCTTTCTTGTTACTATATAAAGAATAAAAGAGAAAGTTTCTGTTATAAAACCATGCAAGTAAATAATCTTTCTTCATAAATGTACGCTAAAATGTATTCTGCTACATTTCTTCTGTGAAAAAAACCCCAACAAATCTATGTATATTTAGTCTGTGTGAAAGTTATAGGCTACAAACTATGGTATATATTTTTGAAAATTGATCAGTCCTGATGCACTGACTTGAGGCTCTAAAATGCCAGGACAGTTCAAATAACCCAAACATGACCCCTTTTTGGAAAGTAGACAGTCCAAGATATTCAGTAAGAGGCATGGTGAGTTTTTCAAAGTTGTAATTTTTTATCATAATTTTCTTGAAAATTTTGAAATTAAATACATTTTTTTTTTCACAAAGTTTTCATTTTAACAAGTTCTCACACACAGCAAAGGCATAGTTACAATTACATCCCGAAACACATTCAGCTACTCCTTCTGAGTAAGGGGATACCACATGTGTGAGACCTTTTCACAGCCTAGACGTTTAGAGGAGCCCAAAATCCAAGGAGCACCTTTGGGCTTTCAAAGAGCATAAATTACACATCTACTGTAATTCCCTGACTACCACTATATACTGAAAGGCATAGCGAGTCTTTTGACAATTACATTTTTTGCCACAAGTTTTTGGAAAATGTGGAATGAAAAGAAAAATTTATTTTTTTACATAAAATTGTCAATAATAAGATATTATTATAAGATAACACACAACATGGACATACTTAGAATTACACCACAAAACACATTCTGCTACTCCTCTTGAGGGATACCACACTTGTGAGACTTTTTCACAGCCTAGCCATAGAGAGGCCCAGAATCCAAAGAACACCTTTAAGCATTCTAGGAGCATAAATTACACATTTAATTTCCTGACTACATATTACATTTTTGGAGTTCCTAGTGCACCAGGACAGCAGAAACACCCAAGAAATGTCCACATTTTGTAAAGCAAACACCCCAGGGTATTTTCTAAGAGGCATGGCGAGTCTTTTGAAGACTTCATTTTGTTGCCACAGGTTTTTGGTAAATGCAGAATAAAATATAATTTTTTTTTACATAACATTTTCAATTAATAATACATTTTAACACATGACTTAGAATACTAATTTCTACTACTTAGAATGACACCCCAAACCACATTCTGCTAATCCTCTCGACTATGACGATACCATGAGTGCGATTTTTTCACAGCCTAGCCACAAAACGGGGTCCAAAAACCAAAGAGCACCTTCTGCCATACTCCTAACCCTCTTGTATTTTATTGTATTGTAACAATACTCTCTCCTTTTATATTGTAAAGTGCTGTGCAAACTGTTCACGCCATACACATCCTGTATAATAATAATAAAAATAATAATGATCAAAAACAACTGAAAGCAATGAGAAGCAACTGCTGATGAATGCAGAGGCAAATCAAAGCAACTCGAAATCACCTGAAAACATACCTGTACCTGATCTCTAGAAATAGAGCTTCTTACTAAATAAAATAACCTTTCTGTTTCAGTCTGCAGCAAGAATTTAAATATCACTTGCAACTTTTGTAACAGTATTTAAAAGAGAAGTGTGTTTTTTTTTATTTGTGATACCTACTTACCTATGTGGATGCAGCATCAGACCGATGCTGTATATGTCCCCCGCCGTCTCTGCACTGAGAACCGAGCCACTGAACATCGCCGATGGCTCGGTTTTCACAGATCCCAGAGAGAACTGCTGACTGTCAGTCAGCGTCTCTCCTCTCTGATCCTCCACGTTCACTGGAGCGCTGAGGTGTGGAGGGGTGGGGAACGGCCGTCTCAGCGTCTCATCGGCTCGTTGAGACGCTGAGACTGCCATCAATCAAGGCAGCTGGCGGATCCAGACTTGGGAAGTCGGGATGACATGCTGCTTCGACTGATGCAAAGTCAGAGTGCTCTCCTCTGAAAACGGGTCACAAGAGTGCAAAACTAAAAAGCTCAGGCTGGACTTCTTTAATTTGTACAATAGATATTCTAGAATTTTCATGCCCATACTCTTGTAGTTGACACATTACTGCACAGAACTTGAGGTCAAACAACAGGCTGTCTGTTCATTTTCATCTAGTAATCAAGCCCATGCTTCCTGTCTTAGGATGTTTCCACTCAGGTTGGAGGAGCAACGGAGACACCCTCAGACAGCAGCACAGTTTAGCTGAGATGAGAGTAGTGTTAGATAAACTAGTAGATTTAGGTGGACAAGACTAATGCCGTGTACACACGGTCAGACTTTCCGACGGAGAATTTGCGAACGGAGCTTGTTGTCGGAAATTCCGACCGTGTGTAGGCTCCATTGGACTTTTTCTATCGGAATTTCCGACACAAAGTTTGAGAGCTGGCTATAAAATTTTCCGACAACAAAATCCGTTCGCGTAAATTCCGACCGTGTGTGGATAATTCCGACGCACAAAGTGTCGCGTACGCTCGGAATAAATTCCGAGATGGAATTGCTCGGTCTGGTAAAATTAGCGTTCGTAATGGTTATAGCACTTTCGTCACACTGTAATGTTTTAAATTGTTTAATGCAGCGCACTCTCTTCTTCATTATAATGCTAGAAGAATGAAGTTGGTTTGCTGCTCATATTCACACAGACTTCTCACAAACTTCTTTCTTTATTATTTCTCGTGATTTCATGAATATAATATTTGTATTCATCAGATCTACCAAATTTTTTTGGTTTTATGTTTTTATATTCTTTATAATGTGTTGTTTGTTTTTTTAATCAAGATCTCCTGTTTTTGTTAATTTTTTTTTTTGGTGATCTCCATAATTATTTTTGTGGGTTTTTGTGTCAAGTTACCACAACACCATTATTATCTTGTATTTTTGAATCTCAAGGAGGTTGGTGTCCCTTGTTAATTTTACATTGTCTTTTTGAAATGTACCTGCCTACTCACAAACTGTCCTATTTGAAGTAAAACACATAGGCAAGTATTTGTGAAAAATAAATAGCCATTTATTGTGGGTCATAACAAAATAAAGAGGAAGGCAACGCTGGATAAACTGGTGAAATTTGCGAAGCCTTTGTACCCCAGGGCACACATCAATAATTTTACAGTCAAAATTGGTGGCCTGAGGAGTCCTTATAATAGGGAGCACAATCCGGTCCAGGACTACAAGAGATCAGGAACAGCAGCAGATGACATCTAGGTCCCCAGGCTGTGGTACTACAACAGCCTGTATCTTTTGCCAGACCAGACTGAACCCAGGCCATCACTCTCTTGTCTTCCGTAGATGCTTCCTTCCAGGCTGTGGCTCTGGTGTTGGAGGTGTGGCAGGAGGTGGAGGGGGAGGAGGAGCATGGTTGAACTCGCAAACGTGGCTTTGGCTTGTGAGTTAGCCCCTCAACCCCTTATTTAGGGCTTGTAAGCTGAGATACTCACATATTAGTGTTGGCCCTCCTCCATTTCCAGCATTTTGCAGGCTGTAATATAGGCAAAGTCCTCTTGAACACTGGGGGGGGGTTTCCAAGGGCCGCAGTAGCCTTCCAAAATAGGCCAATTGCTGCCTCCTCCAGGTTACTCCTCTTCCTGCCACTTTTTTGTGGAAGGCGGACCTAGGTATCGGGCAGGCTACTGGGCCCGGCCATCTCCTGGCTGCCACTTACCCCTGCCACCTCCTGGCTGAGACTTTCCTGTGTATGAAAAAGGGACATCGTGTTAGTTTTTGGTTCATCAATCACACACAATTTTCATCTCATGACTGTTGCAAATTGAATGTTAATAAATAGAAAAGACTATCATTCTGACCCCAGCTTTTTTCATTCTTGTCCTAATCATTTGTGGCCACTACTGTCTATTGATATGTAAAACACTTTGTGAAATCAGAAATTAGTTATCAAAACTAACATATATTTAACATCATTAATTTGACAAACAGAAATATTTAGAACAATGCTATATCTGGCTCAAGCTGGGCTCCTCCACATGTTGCTGCCTGGAAGGCCCAGGTTGGACGTCAGAAGCCTCTCCTGAGGTGGAAGGAAAACTGGAGACTGCTGGCCTGGGTTCTCTCTGGTCTGCCAGAAAATGGAGTCTGTCATAGTACCACAGCCTGGGGAGATAAATATCATCTGCTGCAGCTGCTGATCTCAGGGAATCCTGGACCTTCTTGTGCTCCCTAAGATAAGTACTCCTCATGCCACCAATTAGGGCCTTCAAATAGGGTATGTCTACCGTGGGGATCACCGGCTTCACAGATTGCACCAATTGATCCAGCGCTGCCTTCCTCTGTGTTTTATTCTTATAAATATAAGGGTGGTTTACCTGCCACAGACAGGGCAGCTCCCTGAACATATCAATGAATATTGGCATAAAGTCATGATCATTGACAAGATCCATTTTCTCTGCAAGACACAACACAAGACAAACCCTAATGTCAGGCTAAACTCTCCTAATCTTGTCCCAATATCGGCCTTAATCCATTAGCAGTAGAGGCCCAAGTTAAAATTGTACCTTCGTTATCACGATCGGCGCTTCCGATACTCCTTCCTCCACTCACAGTTCGTATGTATGACGCACGCGTGTTACGCTTTATATACACTGTGCATGCATGAAACTCCGCCCGCCCCTGACGTTCTTTCTAGTCTACTCCCCGCCCCTTCTCTTTCGGCGCAGTGGGGGAGAGCACATGGCGTAGACACAGCAGGTGCGTGATAATTCCAACAATGAGGAGGAGGAAAGCCCGGAGCCAGAAACGCCCCAATCCCGCAGGTGATTTAAGGCCTCAAATATGGCCTTTGTAGAGATGGTGGACATATTGAAAAGGGACAACTATGATGGGAAGTATGGACCTTACCCCAACCCAAATGTCAGAAAGGCCAAGATCATGGCTAAAGTTGTGAAGAGTCTACGCCGGAATTTTGGGGTACGACGATCCAAGAATCAAGTGAGGAAACGGTGATCGGACCTCAAATTAAGGGAGCACGATCAGTATAGAAGGATCAGGAGAATGCTGCAAAAAGTAAGTAGTTGTCCTGTGTTCCTATTCTTTCTTTTTATTACGTTCGTGCTGCTCCATGTGCTTTTCTTTACTGTTGTACAGTTTAAAATGGCAACTTTCATCTTCATGGACACATTAATCGTTCGTAGGAAACATTGTTCGTTCGCCCACTAAAATACGATGTTTTTTGCCAGATGCAGTTCAATACATTTTTTCTGGCCTACTTCTATTAAAAAAGTTTGTTGTCTAGATGGGTTTGTAACTAGAATGAAATGCAAACTAGATTCTGTGTAAGGAGAGGACACTCAGCAGCTGTTTACACATCTGGACGCAGGAGCACTAGTGTGGGACACAAGAACAAACTTTTTATTAGGGTGTCCCACACAGGTGCTCCAATGAATAATATAGGGGTAAAATAGGTAAGTATTCCAGCTTTACAAAGGTAAAAAAAAAAAATTTCTGCCCTCAAATATCTGTGTGTTAAGTATACCTATTTTTTTTCACATAGGGGAGAAAAGACTCGGAGGACACCACTCATCAGAGGAGACCAGGGACTCTCCACCTCAGGAAGAAGGGGAAATCCCCCAAACCCAACCAGAGGAGGAGGAGGGAGACGTTGTTGATATTGGCGAAATTGTCACAACAGGTGAGTGTCAGCTTCAGGTAATAAATGGATGCCTGCATATTTATAATACATGGTGTGGTTTTTTTTTAGGTGATGGGGATGTTGTGGAAGAAGTCCATTTCACCAGTGAAAGTGCCCAGATCCTCATCGGGGAGATAATGGGGTGCAATAGGGATTTAGAAAACCTAAAGCAAAACATCAATGATGTTCAAAACAAAATGAAGAACATCATTGATGTTTTAGGGAGAATCTAAAACACCCAGAAATCCCTAACTTTTTGCTTGTTTATTTTTGTTTTTATGACTAATTTTTTACATATTTTAAAAGCTAAATTTTGAAGATGCACACATTGTGTCAACATGTGCTATCTGCCATCACGGGAGATCAATGTATGCGTTTTGTGGGTGCAACACCTTCCTCGATAATAAAGTAGGTGAGAGGAAGGGGTTGCACCCCCAAAACACGTCCATTGATCCCCCGTGATGGGACCTAGCACATGTTGACATTAGGCATGGGATCAGGAGGGAAATCTCCATTTTGAATCTCAATTTGTGCGCATCTTCAAAATTTGGCCTTTACAGGGGTGACTTCACCTCATCTGATGAAGGCAATATCAAACACAGTTTGTACATACTCATGTCTGATATTGCCTTCACTTTATCAAAATTGAACTTTGTAAGTTCCAAAGTTGTGTATTGTTTTATGGTTTTAAACATGCCTGTTTTACCTATAAAAGGCGATTTCTACTTAATGTGACCTAAAAAAATGTTATACAACAAACATGTTAACCCTTTTATAAATGCACATGTGATTGTGCGTGAAGTGAAAATTTTGTTAATCAACAATATGTGACTTCTTCTTTCAATGCTCAAAAGCAGTTTTTGGAGTAAAGTTGTTTTTTTCCGTGGCAATGGGTGTTATTTACTAAAGGCAAATCCATTTTGCACTACAAGTGCAGTTTTAGTGCAGTCTCAAGTGCACTTGTAGTGCAAAGTGGAGTTGCTTTTAGTAAATAACACCCAACAGGGCTTTATAATTTTACACAATCACGCCATTTTCATGACTGCCCAAATTTCGGTCATGGTGCTGAAAAATTATGAATATTTTTGTCAGTAATGCATTACATACATTAACAACAAAAACAAAGTGTGTGTAGCAGACCCACAACATAATAATAATAGTTAGCCGAAGAAGAGATTGTCACCTCGTGTCTCAAAGAAATTTGGTTTGCACTGTTGAAGAAAAAGGCCAACAAAAATAATACCATTAAAAGATAACCGAGGAGACAGCTAAAAGAAAGCCAAGCAGTAAATCAAAGCAAATATTAGTTCAGTTTCAAATATATTTTTATTTAAAAAATGTCTCAGACATTGTCTGGCATATCGATGGCCCCCCTACCCGCAAAGTATTCCAGGTATCTTAAACGGACCTCGCGGGCACTCTGGGGGGGCAAGCCGGGATGTTCAGTTTCAAGCGCCGTCAGGGTTGGTTCATTCAGAATTCCGGCCTCAGGCCCAACTGAAGCAGCATAGTTCACAGAATTTCTCCTTAAAAAATTGTGGAGAACACAGCAAGACAGGATGATGTGATTGAGTTTATATTCCGCCATGTGTATGGGTGTAAGAAATAGGCGGAACCGGCTGGCCAATATTCCAAATGTGTTCTCCACCACTCTTCTGGCTCTGGCCAGCCGGTAATTAAAAACCCTCTGGTCCAGGGTGAGGGTCCTCATAGGGAATGGCCGCATAAGATGGTCCCCCAGCGCAAACGCTTCATCCGCATTGAAGACAAATGGGAGTCCGTCCGCATTGTCTTCTGGAGGTGGCAAGCCCAAACTGCCATTCTGGAGACGCCTGTAGAACTCGGTCTGGGCGATGACTCCACCATCCGACATCCGGCCATTCTTCCCCACGTCCACATACAGGAACTCGTAAGTAGCCGACACCACCGCCAACATCACAATACTATTGAACCCCTTGTAGTTGTAATAGTATGACCCCGAGTTGGGGGGTGGGACGATGTGGACATGTTTCCCATCAATTACCCCTCCGCAGTTGGGAAAGTCCCAACGGGTGGTAAAGTGGGAGGCCACAGTCTGCCATTCCTGGAAACTGTTGAGACAAACAAGAAAAAAAAATTTGTAATTTTGCACATAAACATTGAAAGCAGATTAGACACAAACATTCTTGGCCAAAATCACTATAACATTTATTTTAGGGAGTATTTAAAGGCAAAAGTATAAGGTTCACCTATCAGATAACTCACCCCCTCTGATGGCCCATTGTAAAAATTTTAGGGGGGGAGTATGTTTTGGACAGGTAACCCTCTCCACTTCATTGAGAGATGAATGCATAAATAATGTGTATTACTTTGACCAGTCCCTCCTTACTTACGCTATTGGCAGCCCACTGGACAGGTAAGAAGTGTCGTAATACAAATATATAAATACACACTGTCCAAATTGGAGCACATTTTTACATTCTGCAATTACCCATCAAGATAGTAATAGGATACAAAAACTTTAAACAGTACCATTTGAATGTATTCGGGCAGGCCCTTGCACTACATGCTTTGGGGAATTCATCCATAAATCTGACCACAAAAGAGGTAGGTATATAGTGTGTATGGGTTTGGCAAAGTCAGCAGATAGAGGATTGGTATTGGTTGACTTAGCGGTTGGGGGGACGGGGGCTTCCAAATGTTTTTGGGACCCCAAAAAAAAGCCTCTGGCACTCTGCCTGAATTTAAGGACACAAATAACATTTGTACACATTTTAGGGGGTGTTTAGGGTAAAGCACTACTATGGAGCTGACAAAATACATTGTTAAGTGACTAGACTAGGTGCATAATGGCCCAGGAGAGCATGCTGGGGAGGTAAGTGAAGGCAAATATGCATGAAGGACAAAAAACAAACTTTAAAAACTTCCAGCATGGGGGGGCGTGACCAGAAGCCGACCTCAATGGACGCTTTATCTCCCTGCTCTCCAAGGCCTCAGCAATCAAGGCACCTTAAGGGACGACCCACACCACATTAATGGGCAAATCGCAACCCCCCCAGGAGCACCCACGGACCTCCGATCCTTCTTTCTCCAGGCGGACATGCCACAGAACGGGGCAGATAAGATGGCGCCGGACACCGCTGAGTCCGGTCGCCGGAGCTCCACACAAAGACTGCCGCCTCCTCTCATCCAGCGAAGCCGCTCTGTAGAATCCCCGCTGGCGGTAATGGTCCCCGCGGATGTAGACTTCCAACCCGGAGCGGTGAGTCCCTCCAGCTACCCAGACCCCCAGGCTTCACAGCCGCCAAGGCCGCAGCCTGCCGTGCTGCCCGCCCACACACAGCACTACACACAGTGTTCAGCGGCATTTCCGAGACTGCTCAGAACGGCCCCAGATCCATATTCACAGGGATCAGACCCAGCATCCCCAACACCCTCGGACTTGTCACAGGACTATCCGGCTCTGCCAGGCCCCGCATGTCCTCCCGGGGGGGACCCATCATGAATCTGGGGTGGAACATGGCAGCTCATGGGCCATGACTGCCGCCTCCCCCCTCCTAAAGCACAGAGGCTGTCCAGATCCAGAGAGCCCAGCGCCTCCAGGCACCAACTAGCCCCTACTCCTACATATGCACAAAAGGCTAGTACTCTGGCCCACCTGGCAACAAAACCCATCACGCCGAATCCCCCCAACACCCACAGGCCCTGATATGGTCTGAACCCTGGGACCCCTCGACCGCTGGACCATATCCAACATCTGAAGCGGGGTCACTCAGCCCACGCTCACCGCCGCCGGGCTCATCCTCGCCCCACCAGCAACCTGTTCTGATTCAAGCCCCCTCTTTACCCCCTCACTGGCATGCATATTTACAAGCTATGCCCACTAAAGAGGACTTTCGTCAGTTGATAGAGGATGTGAAATCCACCTGCCGCACAGAGATTCAAGTACTCCAGACAGGTCTCAAACACCTGGCAGACAGAGTCGAAATGGCTGAAGAAGAAATTCAAGAAACTAAATTGGCAGTTCATAGAACACAACTCCAGGGGGCAGATCACCGTTCTTTCCTCAGGGACATGCAGAGGCACGTGGAGGACCTTGATAACAGGGGACGCCGAAACAACATTCGGGTGAGGGGCCTCCCGGAGTCGGAGGGCACGGAGGTCTTGCAATCAACTCTACAAACCATCTTCAATAACCTACTTGGAGAACCACCCACAAAACACATAGAAATGGATAGAGCACATCGCACTCTGCGGCCCAAGGGAACCACCTCTAAACCGAGAGATGTTATCTGCAGAATCGCCTCCTATCCCCTCAAAGAAGGTATCATGAAGTAGGCTCGACTGGCACGCAAAGTTCTTTTTGATGGAGTCCAGATACAACTATACCCTGATCTCTCCTGGATCACTTTGCAAAAACGCAGACTCCTCCAACCTTTGCTACAAACTCTGCAGACCAAAGCAATCTCCTACCGCTGGGGATTCCCCTTTACCGCAAAACATCAGGGCAAGTCTGCCACACTGAGATACCCGGAGGACCTCCGCATTTTCTGCGACACTTTGGAAATCCAACCTCCACAATTGCCGGACTGGGACTTAGTGGGCACGCCACCAACACCACCCGCTCTTTGGTAAAAAATCCCCACCTCTAACCGAACCCGGAACCCTGACACTGCACGCAAGCCTGCCAAACACAAGGATCGATGAGCCCATACTTTCAACATCCATACCATACATTTCAGTCTAACATTTTCTGCCTGTTCGGGACTTGGTTGCCCATTACAATATTAGCTTAGAGTGCCCCTAGCTTGCCCCTACACCAATCTCCAGTCTAACGCAAAGGGCGTGTTTTGGACGAGTTTGGGACATCTGGCGCCCACCCAGTCACCAATTACCCCCCCTTTTTTGGTTTATAGTAGAGGTCGACCGACATGGGTTTTTCTCTGGCCGATGCCAATGCCGATATTTAGAAATCGCGGTGGCCGATGGCCGATATATGATGCCGATTTTTTTGGGCCGATATATTAGGCCGATTTTTTTTTTTTCCCTTCATCTCATAAAATCTAACAGTTAGACCCCTTTCACACTGGGGAGTTTTTCAGGGCACTTTTGGGCTAAACATAGCGCCTGTAAAGTGCTTGTAAAACGGCTCCCCTGCAGTCTCAGTGTGATATCCCGAGTGCTGAAGCGATGCGCTGGCAGGATATTAAAAAAAAGTCCTGCAAGCAGCTTCTTTGGAGCGGTGTATACCGCTCCTCCACCACTCCTGCCCATTGAAATGAATGCGCACCGCTGCCGAAGCGCCTGCAAAGCGTTTCGGCAGCAGTGCTTCAGGGGCGCATTTAACCCCTTCCTCGGCCGCTAGCTGGGTTATAAGCGCCCCGCTAGCAGCCGAATAGCGCCGCTAAAATGACGGTAAAGCGCCGCTAAAACTAACAGCGTTTTACCGTCAAAGCATGCCCGCTCCAGTGTGAAAGCAGCCTTAAGTAATAAGTGATACAGAATTTTTTTTACATTTAAACATTTATTAAACAAAACAAACCTCCAATCAGTTCACTTGTATGTATAATTTAGATTAAAAAAAAACTATATCTTAAATATTAAATACACAAAAACAGGTATTCAAAACTTTTGGACGAAAAAAAATGGGCTAACTTTACTGCTTATTTTTTTTTATTTCATTAGTGTATTTTTTTTTTTAAAATTGCGTTTGAAAGACCGCTGCGCAAATACCATGTGACATAAAATATTGCAACAACCGCTATTTTATTCCCTAGGGTCTCTGCTAAAAAAATATATATAATGTTTGGGGGTTCTAAGTGATTTTTTAAGAGAAAATATAGGATTTTTACTTGTAAGCAACAAATGTCAGAAAAGATTTAGTCTTTAAATGGTTAAACTGAGAGCTTCTACACACACCTGAAGAGATACAATGTATCTTCTTATCAGACTTGGCAGGCTGCCCAGGGAGGAGAGAAGTCTTTCCACAGATAACGTCAGGCAACTTGCATTGACTTCTATTACAAAATCAGCACAATCGGCGAATGCCGATTAAGTAGTAAAAACCAAATATCAGCCGATATATCGGCCGGCCGATATATCGGTCGACCTCTAGTTTATAGCATAGAGTTTTGCATAGTTTACCAGTTTTATTTTACAACTTGCGGGCTCCCTGGTGCCCTCTCTCGGCCGGTCCACCTGGGCTGGCGGTGGAGGGGCATCTGAAAATCCGCTCTAACCTAGGCCTGTTGGCCTTTCAAGGTTTGATAATAATGTATGTTTCTCATTTTCACCATCTGCTAACTACTCTTTTCTTTCCTCCCCCACCCTCTCTCTCTCTTCTCCCTTAGTCCTCTTTAGGTATGCACAGTGAATTACACAGAATGTCCTGGTTTTCTCCCGGGGACAGCCGGCCCCTGGCCCTGGTCCTCATAGTCTGGTCGGCCTCCATCAGGTAAGCGCATATTCCCACACCCATATCTAACAAGATGGCCAAGATCCTATCCCTAAATGTACATGGCCTAAACTCCAATAAAAAAATACATCTGGCACTTAGGGAGTTCAGACAATCAGGAGCTGATGTTATCCTAGTCCAAGAGACCCACTTTGACAAAGGGGGCTCGTTTGCATTTGCCTCCAAATACTTCCCCCAGATTTATCTCTCCTCAAACACCCATAAAAGAGCGGGAGTGGCAATACTCATCAAGAAGGGGTCCCCCTTCACTTGTGTAACTCAATACTGCGATCCTCACGGCCACTTTATTATACTACAGGGACTCTGGCATACACAAGACATCACACTATGCGCCCTATACGCATCAAATGTTAAGCAACATAGCTTTCTCTCTAAGGTGTATGCTCGTATCTTCAAGTCGAGTCCTGGAGTTTTGGTGGTGGGAGGAGATTTCAAGCTCATCCAATCAGCAACTGCGGATCGTTATGTAGTGGGCTCCCGAGTGCTTCCGTCTCGGGTCCTTAGGGACTCCAGATTATTCCGACAAATCTCTAGACGATATGCGCTCTTTGATGCCTGGAGGGCCCTCCACCCGGGCGATCGGCAGTATACATTTTAATCCGCACCCCATCGCACACACTCCCGGATTGACTCCTTTTTTCTTAACAATCACACACTCAAATTACGCGCATAGCTCAAATGCTCCCTATTTCTTGGTCAGACCACGCCCCCATTGTACTCACCCTTGACTTGGGCAACTCTAATCGTAAACCCTATAATTGGAGGTTAAACACATTCCTTCTCCAACACCAGCCGGCCCAAGTAGAATTAACCATTACTCTTAAACATTACTTTATAGAAAACACTACCCCCGATATTTGCCTACACTTTGGGAAGCCCATAAGGGAGTTCTTCGGGGCAAGTGTATAGCACTTTCTTCGGCAATGAAAAAAGACTCCCTAGCCGCAAAAGTAAAAGCGGAACAGGAACTTAGAATGCTTGAACGCTAAATCCAAATCACTCCCACAATACCCCTCCTCAGGAAAATAATCCATCTACGTTCAACTCTCAAGGACCTCGCCCTAGGTCGCATAGAAAAAGCGCTGACCAGAATGAAACAAATGTTCTACGACAAAGGGAAAAAAGCACACACCTTCCTAGCTAATAAATTAGGTGGCCTTTCCTGTTCGCCACACTACAATATATGGGAGTCCGGGGACCTTTTTTACAAGCAATTAGACATCTCTATTCCAACCCTTCCTCTCAGGTCAGGACCCCCTTTGCACTCTCCACATCTATTTCAGTTACAAATGGCACTAGACAGGGGTGTCCACTCTCACCCCTGCTATTTGCACTCTGCGTCGAACCCCTGGCCGTGTCCATTCGGAATAACCCAGACATACGGGGAATATTGGTAAGGGGTAAGGAGTTTAAAATCTCCCTCTTTGCCGATGACGTCATTCTTACATGGACTCAGCCTCATACTACCCTCCCGATTTTGCATGCAGAATTGGACCGCTTCCGTCTTCTTTCGGGTTACAAAATCAATGCATCAAAATCAGAAGCATTGCCTATTAATATCCCCACAGAAGAGGTCACACTTCTAAAAAACAACTTTCCATATACTTGGAAATCGACAGCCTTGAAGTATCTGGGGACTCACATCACTTCAAAATTTAACACTTTATACCAAGAAAACTTTCCTCCCCTTTTCCGCTCCATTAGATCCTCACTGCTTCAGTGGAAAAAACACCATATTTCCCTGCTAGGACGAATCGCTTCAATTAAAATGACCATCCTCCCGAAGCTCCTATATCTTTTCCAAACGTTGCCCATTCCAATCCCATACAAACATCTGAAGAAACTCCAGTCTGAATTACTCCACTATGTCTGGAATTACAAGAGACACAGGATACCGAGCTCGGTGATGATGGCGTCACGTAATGAGGGAGGTTTAGCGTTCCCCAACATTATCAAATACTATCAAGCAGCTCAATTGCGAGCAGTTGCCTCGTGGTTCACCCACAAATCATATAACAAATGGACAGAAATTGAAAAAATATGGCTAGCCCCCATACACCCGAATAACTTACTATGGAGTGCAAATGCGGATGTGGCACCTGACCGTCTGCTGGGACCCATGTCCCAACTGAGGCGGATATGGCATACATTGACTTACTCTCACGGACTGTCATCAGATAAATCACTTCTGACCTCTTTCATCTGTAACCCTAAGGTGCCGGATAGCCTCACTCACCAGATGTCACATCCCTGGACATCCCGGAATCTGTTTCATTTCGGGAACTTGGTAGATCCCAGGACACACAAACTGTTAACATTCTCTGACCTGCAGGCCAAACATGAACTTCCCAAACAGGTATTCTATGGGTACCTGCAAATCCGACATTACGCACTCTCTATATCTCCCGATCTACAATTCTCTCCCCCATCTCCATTTGAAACTATAATTCTAGCATGCACTGCACAGAAGGGCCTCATATCGAATATATATAAAATTCTGAATGCAGCTTTTCTAGAAGAATGAGGCAAACATTCATAGGAAATCCCTATAACACAATGGCAGACGATATGGTCTCAAGCTGCAAAGAGCTCAATATGCACATTATACAAAGAGAATACCTACAAAATTCTCCTACTCTGGTACATGACCCCGGAGGTGATCCACGCTATTTTTCCTAATAGCTCTGATAACTGTTGGCGATGCCGGGGAGCAAAGGGCACTTTTCTACACCTATATTGGCGTTGCCCATTCTTAACCCCATACTGGACCGCGGTGCAGCAGTTACTGGCTCGCCTTCTGGAGATGCATGTCCAGGCGACCCCAAAATTTTTCCTTTTAGGCTTATCGTCCCTGAAACTCCCTAAGCCATATAAGAAATTAGTACGCCATGTACTCACAGCAGCACGCTGCCTTGTAGCGTTATGCTGGAAAAGCACTACTCCGCCCTCTACTGAGGACCTCTATACCAGAATCAAGGATGTAGAACTGATGGAGAAAATGACGGCCAGAATACAGGACAGACTGGAGGCACATAACAGGGTCTGGGAGCTATAGCATCTCCGGGAGGACCCACCATGATCAGGTACTACCCCCACTTGGATGACTTCTATACCCCCTCTTTTCCTCTCCTTCTCTATTATCTCCCCCTATTCTTCAAGACTGCATACTCCTTTGATTCCTATAATCACAGACTATAAGTTACAGTTTATTAAAAGTATCAGCGATACCTGCATGCCAATAGAACCGCTCAAGGATGGATACTAAAATATTACTGGCATTTAGCAATATCTAAAAATGTGTGAGTAAAGACTGCTCATCAGGAATAACTATGGTAATCAACACCTGTGTCTTACCTTTATGTCTTTCTATATTGTACCGCAGATACGAATGATACTAATAAAAATGTTATTTGGAAAAAAAATTCCAGCATGCATGAGGATAAAGAGGACATTTACAGCATATTACAATCATGGTAATTAGGGAATTATGAAAGAAATACAATACATTAGTAAACATTAAATACATATAATGAGATTTTAAAGGAGAAATCTTACCTTAATATAGTCTTTCTGCAGGTCCTGGATGATGGCAGAACAGGTCTCTGGAATAATAATCCCCAGAGCCTGGGGGGAGATGCCGATCGAGAACTTGAGGTCCTGCAGGCTTCTCCCCATCGCCAAGGACTGCAACGTGGCAACTAGCTTCTGCTCCGGAGTGATGGCTTGGTATCCTGCCTGCTGACATAAGGGGTCAGCAAAGCCAACAAACAGTGAAAAACGGGGTCTGTCATCCGGAGAAAGTTCCTGAAATCGTCAGGATTATTCTCATGGATATCACGGAGCAAAGGCATGTGAGAGAATTGGTCAAGCTGGAGCAACCAATTCTTGGTCTATGAACTTTGCCTTTTGAACCACTTTAAGGTTATGGTAGTTTACATTTTATATTTTTGTAATCTGCATGCACTGCGATTTTGCACAAGCTTGATTTTACTATTTTAATTAAAGTCCTGAATGCATCATACAGGATTGTACTGGAACCTGCAATCTTGAAGAATCAGCCGAGCTGCAGAAATGACTGATAAGCATTGGCAGGGAGAGAGATTACATTTGTTATATAGCTGTGTACAAAATGAAAAACCTGCTGTTAATAAATAGACTGGCAGAATAATTTATCAAGAGATGCACAAGCACTCTGGCACACACATGCCTGATTATATACTTGACAGTGTCTGTCTGTGACTCATATATCCAGCTGCAGATTATTACTACCGTTAATCTATGTAATATAAAATTACCGTAGGAACACCTACAGATATGCAAGTAAAAGGGAGATTTTTAAACCTAAAACAGCCCTATTTTTCTATGAAATGTCTCTGTATCAAAAAAAGAAAATTATATAGTAATTAGCTCCCCTAAATGCATTTGAATACCTACTAAAGAATCATTTATCTAGTTAATATATAATCATGAATGGCTAAGTAATTCTCAAACCTGGGAAGCGAGACGCGCGAAACGTGGAACACCTGCACTGTACAGAATAGGTTTTGTTTTCATTGCTATGTTTGCTGCCTATTTATGCTATGCTTTGCTGTTTATTTTTTAAAATCCTTACTGAATCAAGAAAAGAAATACAAAATCACTGTACTTAAAATATTATATGGAAAAATAGCACTATTTACTTGTATGGCACTGAGAAATCACACATCGATGTACAGCATTTAGAAAACCATTCACATCAGTTCCTTTCCCTTAATAAACCTTCTAATCTATCAAAAAACCAGTGGGCTGCACAGGGCCATCTGTGGTCCAGTCCTTTAATTGAGACTGAGGCACAGCAAACCTACATCCTTCAGTGCGGATTGAAAGGTGCCACTTTGCTTTGCACTCCAAACCCTGGGGGAAAAAGATCAGTTCTGTAGCATTGCCAGACAATGCTAAACAGAAGCACTGAGAAAGATTGTGTGATGGATTTTCTACAAGCTTGCTGCTGCAGAATTGTGCGTTTTTCAGTGCCTTTTTACATGCATTTTTGGTGCATTTTCATGCTTTTTTTTGTAGGAGGAGGTCTGGATTATACACACAAAACTACCAATAACTCACAAATAAATGCGTATACATGCATTTTACGTAAGCTTTCCATGCTCTCCCATTGAAGTACATAGGGCAAAAAATCACAATGCACTGCACCAAAAGAAGTGCCTGCACTGACTGTGTTGATGGGGGAATCAAGCACTTTTCTTTCCTTCCTCCCATGTTGGAAAGAAAGAAAATCAAATTATCTATGGCAGGGGTCAGCAACCAGTAGATCGCGGACAGGTGACTGGTAGATCATTGTCTGGGCTTGCTGACTTGCCATTCCAGCGCATCAAACAGAGTGCAATGCAGAGGGACTACTTGTGAAGTTTCAGCTGTAGTGGGGAGCAAGAGCAGCATAAGACGATGCTGGCTCCTGTCCCATGCGGAGTGATACCAACTGCACTCCACCTCTTATCCCGGCTAGCAGTCTCCAGAGTGGTGCCAGCAGCAGGAAAGAAGAGATCTTCAGGTCAGTGTGAAGCAATATGCTTTCACACTGATGCTCTGCGGATTACCCACATAACGGGTGCAGTGCAATGTACCTGCAGCTTTCCTGCACTTAGCCAAAGACTTCTATTACATCCTGCAGGTTTGCTGCAATTTCTGAAAGCGCACTACACCTGCAGGATATAATAGAAGTCTATGGCAAAGCACAGCTAACCCAGGAAGGTCACAGATGCACTGCCTGCACCCGCGGTGTAGGTAAACTGCAGCACATCAGTGTGAAAGCAGCCTTATAGGGGGTTTTACCACCCCCTAATTTTACATGTGCATGAGCATTAAGGGTGCCGCTGCCAAATGCAACTAAGGACTCATTCACAAGTGCAGCAGGCACTGCTGCGCCCCTGAAAAGCGATCCCATACATTGATAATTTTTTTCATTCAACCTCAAATGTGTGATGTGGGGGAATACCTTCCACTGTGGCTTTGTATTCTGACAGCGGGGAGCCTTCCCTGCAGTCAGAATACAACGATCAGTGTTGTCAGTTATAGCTAGCGGCCTGATCATTCGGGAAAAACCTGACAGGCTTGCTTGTACACAAGTCGATTGATAGATTGACTTGTGTACAACCAGTCTGCCCATACAGTCAAAATTTGACTGGTTCAGCAGTATGGCCCGCTTTAGAGTGACAAGTAAAAGAGGACCTTACACTTATGAACCGTCTGATGGAATGGCAGTTGTCTTGCTTTCTTGGCTGAATTTTTGAGACATTGCATTTGAAAAAAAATACATTTTCCTATTGCCAAGGATAACAACCAAACCAGACTGGGAACCTGAACTGCCTGGACTTGTTCAGAGAATCAGAAGGCCTCCTATGTGGGCCAATGTGATATAATTAAGCACAGTTTTGTGATTTAATACCTTACGTTGTTGCCTAGATATTTTAATACTGAGTAAAAAGAATCTTTTGTACTATGAGGGGAATATGTGGTGTTCTTACTTCTGGTCTGGTGGTCTCTCTATAATCTCTATAAAATGGTTACAGTTCCTGCTCCAGTTGTGATATACTCAGAAGCTTGCACGTGTATTATGAATGTCTAAACTTGGTAATAAGGCGCTTTATACCTACTGTTGTGTGCAGGGCCATCTTTAATATTGATTGGACCCTGGGCAAAAAATTTCTCCCCCCCCATGCAGTTTCACTCTCCACCTGCTCTGAGACATACAACAAATAGCAGCTAGACTTAAAATCAGTTTACTCTATCAGATCAGGCAGCAATTGCGATTGGTTGCCAGCAGTTACAGCATATCATTACTGCTTACTGACTAGTTGCTAGAGGTTACAGCACACATTACGGCTCACAGCAAATGATTTCTGCTTGTTAATTGGTTGCTAAAGATTACTGTACAGTAATACTGCTTGGTTGCTAGAGGTTACAGCACACCATCTCCTCACTGCAGGGGAGCATGATATACATATGAATGCCGCCTTTATTTACATATCAATGCTGCTGGCCGCAGCTATTTACTTAGTAATGCCGCCACTATTTACATATGAATAGCGGTTATTTACATATAAACACAGGGTCTGCAGGTGAGTCATCTGTACACAACAATAGGGCAGAGCTGGGCAGGATTAGTAGCAGCACTTCACACTGAGATATCAGGACACAGCACAGGACTAAAACTTCAAGGGATGAGGGAATTTAAACTGGGATAGTTGGCAAGTATGAGGCAGCTGCTTTGGGCCCCACAACAATGACAGGGCCCAGGGCAGATGCCCCTTTTGCCCTGCCTTAAAGATGGCCCTGGTTGTGTGGTCTGTCACCTACTCCGCCTTCCAGACTACAGGACACACTGACTTATATGAACGTAACATGCATTATGTTATTCCAATATTGTACAAAAACCATGAGTGATTTTTTAAATATTATTATTTTATTAGAGAAGCAGTATAAAAGTCTAAAATACCAAGTTGCCCCTTTCAGCGGCTCCTAATTTATGGGAGTTCTGCCATGCAAAACATTTTTTTTTCATTATGGATTTTATACATTAGGAAGTCTCTTCATTGGAGAATTTGTAAAGAACACCAAGTTGTTGATTTCTTCAGTTTTCGGGAATTCAACTGTCATTGGCATTATTAAAATGTATAAATGGTCTTTACTCCTCATAAGGGCATAGTTCAACGATTACTGGCTAGCTGTACTGATCAAGCCAAAGGGGGATTTACTAAAACCGGAGCACTCAGAATCTGGTGCAGCTGTGCATGGTATCCAATCAGCTTCTAACTTCAGCTTGTTTACCTAAACCTGAAAGCTGATTGATTTATCTTATACCAGATTTACAAGAGAAACAAGTAACATTATTGTGTGACAATCGAAGATTATTTTAAAGTGCACTAATGCTCAGACTATGCACAATAAAGTATATACATGTTCATAAGCAGCTAGCCGATTGACCTGTAAAGTCATTTATTCTCTAAGATCCTCATAATACAAGAACTTAGAAACACCTGTTGTATGTTAACATTGGTGGGCTGGTGGGCTGCCAAGAGTCTGCTCTCCACAGAAAAGTAGACTATGTTCACACTAGCCTGCACAGTAAAACACGGGCAGCTGTCAGTGTGAACTACAGCAGGGAGTAGTGCAATCTGCGTTTCAGCGCATCGGACTGCTTACTTTTTCTTTCTTTTTTTCTTTAACTTTATGGCACTTCATATATATCTCCACACAGCAGCACTATGCATTGCACTGCAGTGTGGTGACTTGCAGTGCCATTCAGTGTGCAGCAGAAAAGTGTAGACCAGTGTTGTAGCGTGCATGAGACACAGAAATAATTGTTTTCTAAGTGCTCTAGCGTTTATCAAGTACAGGAAAACGCAAGTCACCACACATAGTTCCAATGAACCCTAAATGCAACCATCTCAGATATCAGTGTCTCTGTTATGATCCTTGAAGACTCATTTTTCCATTATTCCTATAGCTACATAGGTAAGTAATGGCATGTTTCACAGTGCTTTTACTGTTTGTTCTGAATTTATAAATATGTTAGCCTGCATAGTCTGGGCACAGGTTCATACAATATAATAATATTATCTGATATGTTTATTTGTGCCATGCATGATCTTTTAATTGTTTTTCAACATTTCAGGATAAATACAAGTATTTGTTTATTTGGTACGTTTTGGAATTTTCAATTCACTATGGCAGTATGTTTATATAAGGTTGGATGCACCTAATCCCCCTAGGGACATACAAGCTGTTTATAAATGACATTAATTTAGCTGGGGCTTTATGTTACTCATCAACACAAAATAGTCTCCAATTTCAAAGAAGGAAATAGTCTACATAGGTTTCCAATTTATTTATAAATAATAAAACTACTTAGTTGGATATATTTATGTGCTTTGCTGTCGAACTCTTCAATACAGTAAGTTGTAGTTCAGTCAATTGCCTTTAGAAGCCACATAATTAGTTGAGATGAATCTGTGGGCAATCAAGAAGGCACATGATCTGAAAATGTATGCACCCATTTCTGGAAGTCCCTAAAGTTTGGTAGACAGCAAATTCCTCATGTACACTGGACATTTATGCTCATTGCATGAAATCCTGGTGTTTTGGTGCAGATGGAAGCTGCAGCCATAATGTCCTGCCCCACTGATGGCAGCCTGTAAAGCTCTATGAGAGGCTGTAAGCTGTTACTGCTGGATGATGAACTGAGTAAAACTAATATTTAGGGCAGTATGAGTCCAGAGACAATTGCTCAGAATGCAGACTACTTACATTTTTAGAATTTGTCCATGGGGGTATACTGCCCTACACATTAGTACCACCCGATGCACCATCCAGCTCCTTCCAGTGGTAGCAGCTTTCAGAGTTTTACAGGCTGCCGGCAGTGGTGCTGGACAATGCACCCGTGCCTTCCACCCGCACCAAAACACCAAGATCTCATGAAGCAAGTCTTAACCCCAGTGTGCATAAGGCCTAAAAATTGCATGAAAAACAAGAGTCTATCAAATCATGTTCAGGATAATGTCCTAGAGAAATACAAATCCCAATTTCTGTTTATGAACATTGCCTCTTAAATCTATTATTTTAAAACAGTAGGAACAACTGCAACTCTGCTTATAGATGGCTGTCCACCAAAACTCAGTGACTTGATAAGAAAGACATTAGAAAAGATGTGAGGCCAACAGTAACTCTGAAGGAGTAATCATCAATGGGACAACTATACTGTATCCTGTATACAACTTAATGTTAGGATATATGGAGGAAAGGAAAGCCACGGCTGGAAAAAAAACACATACTGTTTGAAGTTTGTTTGGAGTTTGCAAACAGGCATTTGGAAGATGAAAAACATGTGTTGATAGCGATGCTTTTCATCAGTAATAGCTGTGAAATTAATCAAGATTAATAGCAAGATGGATGAAGCCAAATACAGAGCAATTTTATAGAAAAACCTGTGTCAGTCTGCAAGAGACCTGTGACTGGTTTTGGAGTTTTACATTTTCTTTTCAAGCAAGGCAATGTTCCTAAACACAAAGTCAAAACTACCATAGCATAGTTTTAAAGGATAGGTGCACTTTCAAACACAGTGCACTTATCCTTTTTGTCCCCCCCCCATTCCCACTGGACTAAGCTACGATACCAAGCCTCTTCCCAGATGCATACTTAGCTAGCAATAGCGCCCATGACTTCCAGGGCGTAAATGCGCGTACCCCCTGCTGTGATTGGTCACAGCACAAGTTTGACAGCTGCTTTTAGACAATGATTTTGGCTGAAGTAAATGTGGCCAATCACACACAGAGTTCTGTATTTACAAAAACACAGAACTCTGTGTACAGGGAACAATGATATGTCTGTTTCTAAAAAACAGCCAGATAGTAAATTAAAAGTAGCACATATTACACACATTACACACTGTGAGGCACACAGTTAACTCTTTAATTGCCCCTAGATGTTAACCCCTTCCCAGGAGGGGTCATCAGTACAGTAACAGTGTACAGTATTAGCACTTTTTTTGCCAAAAATGTAGCAGAATTTACTTTGGTCTAAATTTAGTGGAAAATTTTTTCTTTTTAATTTTTAGTCTATTTTCATTTATATCACAAAAAATAAAAACCCAGTGGTGATCAAATACCATCAAAATAAAGCTCTGTTTGTGTGAAAAAAAAATGGTAAAATGTCATTTGTTTACAGTGTTGCATGTCCACGCAATTGCCAGCGCAGTGCTGAATAGCAAAAAATGCTCTGGTCATGAATCTCTTCCATTGGCGCCATAGTAATAAATGCCAACTGTCATACTGGTAAGCCTTTTCATACACTCTTTCATTCAACACTTCATAGAAAGCAAGTGTGTTTTATTTCCTTCCTGAAAGCTATTTTCACAAACGTTACTGTTCTCACCTTCTTAATGCAACGACATTAGCACTGGGGCTTTCAGGCTTAATGACATTTTGTAAGTGGTGTATGTACTAAGGAATCAATTACAACCTACTAAAATAGAGGGTCTCAACTAGCAACAAGCTAAATAATCTATCACTGCCAGATAAGCTTTACAGAATCAAGTGGAAAAGGAAAAAGCTGCGCTATCAAGTGTACCAAACTAAAAACAAAAAACAACTATAGCTGCTAGCACACAACAAACCAAGTCACAAATAGTATCAAAGTAAAAAAGTGAAGCGCTAATCTATATGTGAAAATAAACAAATGAACAAAAATATGACTCTAAATGATAAAGCCAAGTGATACAAGCACAAAAAGCAATGACATAGCAGGAATGTGCAAATTAGTGTCTCTGGAAAAAAGTGACAATCCCAAAAGTCAATAAATGATTAAAACAGAAGATCCTCTCCCAAGCAGGGGAGCAGCAGTGTCTTGAAGGGGCTGTGGACACTGGTAAGGGGACGACCACAAGTTGCAATGACACTCCAATCTTCAAGAAAAAAGGTGGGTACTCTTACCGGATCAGTAGGACGCATCTACCATATAGCAGTGCGTCAGTAAGGCAAAAAGGAGATGGTCATCCAGGATGTCCAACCAGGTAAAGTCTTCCGGGTCCCGACCACCAATGGAGGAGTGGTGTCCTAGGCAGGCTGTGGATCTCCAATGCATCTGATCTCCGATAGCGGAATTGAGCGATCACAAGCAGATGGTTCTTAATAAGCTAATGACTCTGTTGTTCATTACTGAAAACTGGAACTTGAAAAGTGGCTCCACTTTTCAAGTTCCATTTTTCAGTAGATGCGTCCACTTTTCAAGTTCCCGACCACCAATGGAGGGGTGGTGTCCTAGGCAGGCTGTGGATCTCCAATGCATCCGATCTCCGATTGCGGAATTGAGCGATCACAAGCAGATGGTTCTTAATAAGCTAATGACTCTGTTGTTCATTACTGAAAACTGGAACTTGAAAAGTGGCTCCACTTTTCAAGTTCCATTTTTCAGTAATGAACAACAGAGTCATTAGCTTATTAAGAACCATCTGCTTGTGATCGCTCAATTCCGCTATCGGAGATCAGATGCATTGGAGATCCACAGCCTGCCTAGGACACCACTCCTCCATTGGTGGTCGGGACCCGGAAGACTTTACCTGGTTGGACATCCTGGATGACCATCTCCTTTTTGCCTTACTGACGCACTGCTATATGGTAGATGCGTCCTACTGATCCGGTAAGAGTACCCACCTTTTTTCTTGAAGATTGGAGTGTCATTGCAACTTGTGGTCATCCCTTTACCAGTGTCCACAGCCCCTTCAAGACACTGCTGCTCCCCTGCTTGGGAGAGGATCTTCTGTTTTAATCATTTATTGACTTTTGGGATTGTCACTTTTTTCCAGAGACACTAATTTGCACATTTCTGCTATGTAAATGCTTTTTGTGCTTGTATCACTTGGCTTTATCATTTAGAGTCATATTTTTGTTCATTTGTTTATTTTCACATATAGATTAGCGCTGCACTTGTTTACAGAATCAAGAACTGCAACTTGGTTGTTCTAATTTTCTTCACAGTAGAAAATTGATGACAGTTGCTACGAAAATTGCTTGATATTACTCTCATTGCAAAGCTTTGCTTGTCTATAGCAGGCCTAAGGTTGTGGACATAAGTATTGGGTAGCATGGCTTGCTAACTTGTATGGTGCATAGGGTTAAATGCATAATTGTTTACTGTGTGATCTAAGCAGAAATAGAGAATCAGAACTTGCAGTGGATTGAGCTGGTGCACTCAATACAAGCTCAAACTAACTGATTCACCCAGTTTACCAAATCACTCCTGGCAAAACATAATAAACAGAATAACAGTGGGACACAAAACCAGAATATCCTCACTCCAAAGAACCAAAGGCTCACTGCCTTATGGGTGACCACTAGTTAGTTAAATGGAAAGGGGGGAATGACTGCTGTGCACTCTGCATTTAGAACTGGTTCAGAGTGCCTTCAATACCCTTTAAGTTCCTCAAGAAGCTGCACTGAACTGCTCATGGGTTGCTTCAAACTTTTTCTCAGTTGCTTTTAGCTGCTTATGATGTGACACAATCCCACTGACTTGACTAAGGACAAAAAGCAATTCGGATGCAAACAATTCCCTACATAATAGATGCAAACAATTGCCTACATAATATGTAATAGACAGACAGAGATTACCATATACAGTTTGGAGTTTTCAAAAAACATACATACAGTGCCTTGAAAAAGTATTCATACCCCTTGACATTTTCCACATTTTGTCATGTTACAACCAAAAACGTACATGTATTTTATTGGGATTTTATGTGATAGACCAACACAAAGTGGCACATAATTGTAAAGTGGAAGGAAAATGATAAATGGTTTTCAAAATGTTTTACAAATAAATATATGAAAAGTGTGGCATGCATTTGTATTCAGCCCCCTTTACTCTGATACCCCTAACTAAAATCTAGTGGAACCAATTGCCAATTGCCTTCAAGTGTCACCTAATTAGTAAATAGAGTCCACCTGTGTAATTTACTCTCAGTATAAATACAGCTGTTCTGTGAGGCCCCCAGAGGTTTGTTAGAGAACCTTGGTGAACAAACAGCATCATGAAGGCCACACCAGATCAGGCATAAAGTTGTAGAGAAGTTTAAAGCAGGGTTTAAGCTTTGAAGATCAAGACATGGCCGTTCACCTAAACTGACAGGCCAGGCAAGGAGAGCATTCATCAGAGAAGCTGCCAAGAGGCCCATGGTGACTCTGGAGGAGCTGCAGAGATCCACAGCTCAGGTGGGAGAATCTATCCACGGGACAACTATCAGTTGTGCATGCCACAAATCTGGCCTTTATGGAAGAGTGGCTATAAGAAAGCCATTGTTGAAAAAAAGCCATAAGAAGTCCCATTTATAGTTTGTGAGAGGCCATGTGGGGTACACAGCAAACATGTGGAAGAAGGTGCTGTGATGTCAATATGGGGCGTGGTCACGGGTGATGTTGACCGGGTGATATTGACCCCGCCCCCTATTGACGTCACAGTCCCAGCATGCCCAGGGACTGTGACGTCATAAGGGGGCGGGGTCACCACCTATATAAGTCATTGCGGAGCGCTCACACACCATTACAGCGGGAGAGGGCGTCGTGTCAACATCGGAAGAAGAGAAGAGGGAAGAAGGCGATGCAGAAGTCCAGGCCACCGTTAGTAAAAGAGCAGCAGAAGATAGTGGAGGAACCGGCAGAAGAACCGGACACCGGGAGAAGAGGTCAAACACTGGGAGAAGAGGCAGAAGAGAGCGGAGAGGGCCTGGTATGCCCCGCGACGGGGCTCACAAGGTGTCAATCTCGCAGATAAAATTGACGAGATTGACTTCCTTTTCAAGTCCCGTCGTACCCAAGTCACGTTCAAAATGAACAGACTTGTCCGTGTGTGAGCAAGTCCATTCATTCGGAAAGTCCGCCGTAACTCCGTCGAAAGTCCATCGGGAAGACCGGCGGACCTGGTCTGCCGGAAAGTCCGGTTGTGTGTAGGCAAGTCCGTCCGTTCAGAAAGTCCGTCGGAAGTCAGTCGGGAAGACTGTTGGACCTAGTCTGCCGGAAAGTCCAGTCGTGTGTACACTGCATAACACTGCACATCATCCTGAACACATCTTCCCCACCATGAAACATGATGGTGGCAGCACCATGTTGTGTGGGTGCTTTTCTTCAGCAGAGACAGGGAAGCTGGTCAGAGTTGATGGGAAAATGGATGGAGCCAAATACAGGGCAATCTTAAAAGAAAACCTGTTAGAGTCTGCAAAAGACTTGAGACTGGGGTGGAGGTTCACCTTCCAGCAGAACAATGACCCTAAACATACAGCCAGAGCGACAATGGAATGGTTTTGATCAAAGCACAAAGCATATTCATGTGTTAGAATGACCCAGTCAAAGACCAGACCTAAATCCAATTGAGAATCTGTGGCAAGACTTGAAAATTGATGTTCACAGATGCTCTCCATCCAATCTGACAGAGCTTGAGCTATTTTGCAAAGAAGAATGGGCAAAAACTTCACTCTCTAGATGTGCAAAGCTGGTAAAGACATACCCAGAAAAAAATCTGCAGCTGTAATAGCAGCGAAAGGTGGTTCTACAAAGTATTGACTCAGGGGGGCTGAATACAAATGCACACCACACTTTTCACATATTTATTTGTAAAAAAGTTTGAAAACCATTTATCATTTTCCTTCCACTTCACATTTATGTGCCACTTTGTGTTGGTCTATCACATGAAATCCCAATAAAATACATTTACGTTTTTGGTTGTAACATGACAAAATGTGGAAAATTTCAAGGGGTATGAATACTTTTTCAATGCACTGTACTCACCTTCATGCTGCAGCATCGGTCTGATGCTGCAACTGTCCCCTGGTGGCTCTAAGTCCGAGAACTGAGTGATCAGACAAACGCTGATCGCTCATTTCTTGGTCAGATTTGAGCAGAGAATGGTGACTATCAAGTCACCACTCTCTGCTCTGCCTCTTCAGCACTTATGGGAGCGCTGGGCTGGTGATGAGGCAGGCGCAGCTAGCTTCAGCTCTCAGCCAAGCGCAGCGAGCAGGAGCTAACTGTGAATCATGGTTGGCATCCTTCCAGAGCCTGGAGTGGGTATGTGGACATTAGCTGACAGTGGGTTTTAGTCCACGGTTGGCTGATTCCGGGTCACAGAAGTGCAAAAGTAAGTGCACTCCTGTGATTCAGAAGACAAGTATGATCAAAATAGCTCTTGGCATACTCCTCTTAGTGTGACAGCTCAGATATGTAAAATTTGTACTAAACGCCTGTAGATCCTGAGAAAATGTGAACAATGGTCTCACAACATCTCCCAATTATAGTTAATACCTTTTGAATACATAAATGAAAGTGGTTGTATAGGCTGAAGGTTTTTTACCTTGATGCATTCTATGCAACCTTCTGTGTGCTGCTCCTTCCACAGGTCCCCAATACTCACCTGAGTTCCCTCTCAATCCAGCTTAGTGTGCGAGAGCCTCAACTGTCTTGGGACTCCCTCTCCTCATTGGCTGAGACAGAAGTGGGAGCCATTGGCTGAGCCAATGAGGAGAGACCAGGGTAAGGACCGAGCCGGGGCTCTATGTGTCTTATGGACACATAGAGCAGGGCTTGAAAGCGAGCATGCACCAGTTCCCCCCATAGCAAGCAACTTGCTATGGGGGCACTGGTCAAAGGGGAGGAGCCAAGAGCACTGGGGGTGGGGTGTGGGGGGGGGGGGGGGGGGGGACCTGAGAAACAGAGGATCAGGGCTGCTCTGTGAAAAACCATTTGCACAGAGCGGGTAAGTAGAACATGTTTGTTATTTAAAAAAAAAAAAAGTTGAACCTTTAATATCACTTTAAATATATGATATAGCAAACATATGAGAATGAATGTGTTTTTAAAAAGCACATCATGATGTTGCTGTTGGTGTAAAAATGGTGATAGGGACAACAATTGTTGCAGCCACTGGCAGACAGCAATGAAATGGGTGGAAAGGAAATGTATATATTTTCTATATTCTTTCTCTAAAACAACAAAAAAAAATAGCAATTTTAAGTAGTAGTAGTGAATTTTAGGTAAATTCAATAGACTACATATAGTTGCAATAAAAAGTATGTGAACCTTTTTGGAACGATATGGATTGCTGCACAAATTGGTCATAAAATGTGATCTGATCTTCATCTAAGTCACAACAATAGACAATTGCAGTCTGCTTAAACTAATAACACACAAAGAATTAAATGTTACCGTGTTTTTATTGAACACACCATGTAAACATTCACAGTGCAGGTGGAAAAAGCATGTGAACCCTTGGATTTAATAACTGGTTTAACCTCCTTTGGCAGCATTACTTAAAAGGGGGCGCACCATTAGAGCCCCCTTTTTTGGGACGGCGGTCACCCAGCCCTGGTGATAGTTTAGGTTAGCAGGTATTTAGTGTGCTGTGCCTTTAAATGCATACCTGAGTTGCAGGTGGCCCAATCAGATCCCAGGGAAGGTTCTGGTATTCCTGGAAGAAGTGATAAAAGGGGCTGCTGAGGGTCTGTACTTCCTCTTGCAGCAGCTGGACCTGGAAGAGAAGAAACTGCAGCCTGACCTGGAGAGCAAAGAGTGACTGACTTGCCTTTAAAAACGGTTCTCTTTCCTGTCATTGCGAGCGGTGCGGATGGAAGACCTTGTGAGGGCTTTTGTGGAGAGAGCAGAGAGGAATGGATGCGACGCTGCCTGGCGCTGTCTGTCACAGAGGACAGTCAGCAGAACGCAGAGGTGAGAGAGGCTCAGCCAGTCCAGCCCTCACCTCAGAGAAGAGCAAGGCGGAGCGTCCCTCTGGAGCGTCTGGTGGCTGGAGGAGGAGAAGAACAAGCCGCCGGGCGGGCGCGTGCAGAAGAGAGGAGAAGCATGGCGGCGGTGCCCGGGAGACGGTCGGGACAGAAGAGGCAGACCTGCACTCAGTCGCCAGCCAGGAGGAGGGGAAGAGGACACTCGGCGCCACAAGAAGAGCGACAGGAGAGGACTGAGCTGCCTGTGTCTGCTGCAGGCTCTCAAGAAACAGCTACTCCTCAGCGGTCGGCTCCTCAGAGTGACCTGGTCCCGGGTGCACTGTTCCACAGCCTACAGACAAGCATGAGTGTCCCAGCGGGGGAGGTGTCATCAGCTGGGCAGGGTGAGTTACAAAAATCCACTGTGAATGATATTTTGGGTTACCTGTCAGCTATCTCTCATGCTCTCTCTGCTGCTGGTATTGCCTCTCCTATTCTTCCTCCTTCTCTGGCTGTCTCCCCCTCTGGGTCTGACTCTGCTAGCTTTAAAATCTCAGCACCTGTAAATGTCCCTGCTCCTGTGTCATTTAGTCAGTCAGGCAGTACACACATTGGGGATGCACACATGAACACTCCTGTTAGGGATATCTTGTCAGTCCCTGAGGCATGTTTAAAAGGGGTTATGCCTTGTGAAATTTCTCCCTTGGGGTACCATCTCCCTTCGGCGGTTAACCACTTGAGCCCCGGACCATTATGCTGCCTAAGGACCAGAGGTCTTTTTCCAATTTGGCACTGCGTCGCTTTAACTGCTAATTGCGCGGTCATGCAATGCTGTACCCAAACGAAATTTGCGTCCTTTTCTTCCCACAAATAGAGCTTTCTTTTGATGGTATTTGATCACCTCTGCGGTTTTTATTTTTTGCGCTATAAACGGAAAAAGACCGAAAATTTTGAAAAAAAATGATATTTTCTACTTTTTGTTATAAAAAAAATCCAATAAACTCAATTTTAGTCATACATTTAGGCCAAAATGTATTCGGCCACATGTCTTTGGTAAAAAAAATGTCAATAAGCGTATATTTATTGGTTTACGCAAAAGTTATAGCGTCTACAAACTAGGGTACATTTTCTGTAATTTACACAGCTTTTAGTTTATGACTGCCTATGTCATTTCTTGAGGTGCTAAAATGGCAGGGCAGTACAAAACCCCCCCAAGTGACCCCATTTTGGAAAGTAGACACCCCAAGGAAATTGCTGAGAGGCATGTTGAACCCATTGAATATTTATTTTTTTTGTCCCACGTGATTGAATAATGACAAAAAAAAAAAAAAAAAAAAAAAATATTTACAAAAAGTTGTCACTAAATGATATATTGCTCACACAGGCCATGGGCCTATGTGGAATTGCACCCCAAAATACATTCAGCTGCTTCTCCTGAGTATGGGGATACCACATGTGTGGGACTTTTTGGGAGCCTAGCCGCGTACGGGGCCCCGAAAACCAATCACCACCTTCAGGATTTCTAAGGGTGTAAATTTTTTATTTTACTCCTCACTACCTATCACAGTTTCGGAGGCCATGGAATGCCCAGGTGGCACAAAACCCCCCAAAATGACCCCATTTTGGAAAGTAGACACCCCAAGCTATTTGCTGAGAGGCATATTGAGTCCATGGAATATTTTATATTTTGACACAAGTTGTGGGAAAGTGACACTTTTTTTTTTTTTTTTTTTTTTTTTTTTGCATAAAGTTGTCACTAAATGATATATTGCTCACACAGGCCATGGGCATATGTGGAATTGCACCCCAAAATACATTTAGCTGCTTCTCCTGAGTATGGGGATACCACATGTGTGGGACTTTTTGGGAGCCTAGCCGCGTACGGGACCCCGAAAACCAATCACCGCCTTCAGGATTTCTAAGGGTGAAAATTTTTGATTTCACTCTTCACTGCCTATCACAGTTTCGGAGGCCATGGAATGCCAAGATGGCACAAAACCCCCCCAAATGACCCCATTTTGGAAAGTAGACACCCCAAGCTATTTGCTGAGAGGCATGGTGAGTATTTTGCAGCTCTCATTTGTTTTTGAAAATGAAGAAAGACAAGAAAAAACATTTTTTTTTTTCTTTTTACAATTTTCAAAACTTTGTGACAAAAAGTGAGGTCTGCAAAATACTCACTATACCTCTCAGCAAATAGCTTGGGGTGTCTACTTTCCAAAATGGGGTCATTTGGGGGGGGTTTGTGCCACCTGGGCTTTCCATGGCCTCCGAAACTGTGATAGGCAGTGAAGAGTGAAATCAAAAATTCACGCCCCTTAGAAAGCCTGAAGGCGGTGCTTGGTTTTCGGGGTCCCGTACGTGGCTAGGCTCCCAAAAAGTCTCACACATGTGGTATCCCCGTACTCAGGAGAAGCAGTAGAATGTATTTTGGGGTGTAATTTCACATATTCCCATGGCATGTTTGAGCAATATAACATTTAGTGACAACTTTGTGCAAAAAAAAAAAAAAAAAAATGTGTCTCTTTCCCGCAACTTGTGTCGCAATATAAAATATTCCATGGACTCGACATGCCTCTCAGCAAATAGCTTGGGGTGTCTACTTTCCAAAATGGGGTCATTTGGGGGGGTTTTGAACTGTCCTGGCATTTTATGCACAACATTTAGAAGCTTATGTCACACATCACCCACTCTTCTAACCACTTGAAGACAAAGCCCTTTCTGACACTTATTGTTTACATGAAAAAGTTATTTTTTTTTTGCAAAAAAATTACTTTGAACCCCCAAACATTATATATTTTTTTAAAGCAAATGCCCTACAGATTAAAATGGTGGGTGTTTCATTTTTTTTTTTCACACAGTATTTGCACAGCGATTTTTCAAACGCATTTTTTGGGGAAAAAACACACTTTTTTAAATTTTAATGCACTAAAACACACTATATTGCCCAAATGTTTGATGAAATAAAAAAGATGATCTTAGGCCGAGTACATGGATACCAAACATGACATGCTTTAAAATTGCGCACAAACGTGCAGTGGCAACAAAATAAATACATTTTTAAAAGCCTTTAAAAGCCTTTACAGGTTACCACTTTAGATCTACAGAGGAGGTCTACTGCAAAAATTACTGCCCTCGATCTGACCTTCGCGGTGATACCTCACATGCATGGTGCAATTGCTGTTTATGTTTGACGACAGACCGCCGATTGCGTTCGCCTTAGCGCGAGAGCAGGGGGCGACAGGGGTGCTTTTTTTTTTTTTTTCTTTATTATTTTTCTGCTTTTTTTATCTTATTTTTAAACTGTTCCTTTCATATTTTTTTTTTTTAATCATTTTTATTGTTATCTCGGGGAATGTAAATATCCCCTATGATAGCAATAGGTAGTGACAGGTACTCTTTTTTGAAAAAATTGGGGTCTATTAGACCCTAGATCTCTCCTCTGCCCTCAAAGCATCTGACCACACCAAGATCGGTGTGATAAAATGCTTCCCCAATTTCCCAATGGCGCTATTTACATCCGGCGAAATCTAAGTCATAAAATGCTCGTAGCTTCCGGTTTCTTAGGCCATAGAGATGTTTGGAGCCACTCTGGTCTCTGATCAGCTCTATGGTCAGCTGGCTGAATCACCGGCTGCATTCTCAGGTTCCCTGTTGAGACAGGAGAGCCAGAGAAAAACACGGAAGACGGTGGGGGGGGGGCATTCCCTCCCACGGCTTGTAAAAGCAGTCTAGAGGCTAATTAGCCGCTAGGATTGCTTTTACATGAAAGCCGACCGCTGGCTGAAAAGAATGATACCAAGATGATACCTAAACCTGCAGGCATCATTCTGGTATAACCACTCAAAGTCGTGAATGGCGTACCTGAAGACAAAAAAATGGTTAACAATAAAGCACAGTAAACGGTAAAGTATAAAAAATTGCATACCTGAAAAGCAAACATGATAAAACATAACAACAATAAAACATTGCAGAATAGAATACAGTAAAAAAGAGCAGAACAATAGAGAGAGAATAGAGAGAGAGAGATCAATAAAACGACAACTATTTTTTTTTTATTTTATATATATATTTTTTTTTTGACACTTTTTTTGTAACTAACTTTTGTAACTGTAACCGGTTCCAGGTTCGGGTCTCTCAAAATGCGATGGCATCTTGGGAGACCCTGTGAAAGTGTGCCTAGTCTGTGGAATGCTGTACCCTACGCTAATACTCAACTAGTGAATGGTAGCGTTCAAAACATTCACCAATGCAAAGACCAGGATTGTCAGGACAGGAGGGACAATAATAGCGGGTGTCACGCCTATATCCGCGCTTCCTGCAGACACGACATCTTTTTTGGGGGGGTTCGTTGGGTAGGGGTACTCGGGAGGACATAAAGAAAATGCCTCTCATGCAGCCGACTGCATTTGATTGGGGATGTGAATGGGGGAAGTACGGGCGCTGCAGAAGCGGTGGGTTCCCAATTAGGATTGGCGAATGCAGCAGGAAGGGCACTATGGGCACGACGGGCCTGTGTTTGTCTTCTTGGTGGCAGCGGGACACTACTTGTGCTTGCCACCTCACCAGCTTGAACTGCACTTATGGGACTGGCCACGTCACCAAGTGTTGCTGCAGTGCTGGTTTGACTACGACCGGGGTGTACTAGGCCGCTGGTGCTTGCCAGTTCACCAAAACGCTACCAAAAAACTGTTAGCGATCGCAGGGATCAGGCCTGACTCTGCGAACGCTGCAGTTATGTGTTTAGTGTTTTGTAAGTGTCAGTGATCGATCGATACTGCACTTGGGTGGGCTGGGCTGGGCTGGGCCGGGCGGAGGGGCAAAACACAGGTGCTAGCAGGTATCTGGGCTGATCCCGCTAACACTGCGTTTTTGGGAACCCCAAACTGCTGGGGACGCTAGTATAGATCTGATCGGATCAGATATTGATCCGTTCAGATACTATACCACTAAGGGAGGTTATGCTGCGTGCGTGGGTGTTAGCGGTACTGGCGCTAACCTGACGCTGCCTGGGGCTGGTGCTTGCCAGTTCACCAAAACGCTACCAAAAAAACTGTTAGCGATCGCAGGGATCAGGCCTGACTCTGCGAACGCTGCAGTTATGTGTTTAGTGTTTTGTAAGGGACAGTGATCGATCGATACCGCACTTGGGTGGGCCGGGCCGGGCGGAGGGGCAAAACGCAGGTGCTAGCAGGTATCTGGGCTGATCCCGCTAACACTGCGTTTTTGGGAACCCTAAACTGCTGGGGACGCTAGTATAGATCTGATCGGATCAGATATTGATCCGATCAGATACTATACCACTAAGGGAGGTGTACGGTGCGTGCGTGGGTGTTAGCGCTACTGGCGCTAACCTGACGCTGCCTGGGGCTTGCTTGCCAGTTCACCAAAATGCTACCAAAAAAACTGTTAGCGATCGCAGGGATCAGGCTTGACTCTGCGAACGCTGCAGTTATGCGTTTAGTGTTTTGTAAGTGACAGCGATAGATCGATACTGCACTTGGGTGGGCCGGGCGGAGGGGCAAAACGCAGGTGCTAGCGGGTATCTGGGCTGATCCCGCTAACACTGCGTTTTTGGGAACCCTAAACTGCTGGGGACGCTAGTATAGATCTGATCGGATCAAATATTGATCCGTTCAGATACTATACCACTAAGGGAGGCGTATGCTGCGTGCGTGGGTGTTAGCGGTACTGGCGCTAATCTGACGCTGCCTGGGGCGACGCATATCACCGCCGGGCGATCAGGGGGCTAAACCTTTATTCGGTAATAAACGGCGGGTGCCCTGACACTATAAAAAATAAACGAACTAACCAGCGTCAACCGTAACGTTTATACGGTGATCAGTGGTGAAAGGGTTAACTAGGGGGCAATCAAGGGGTTAAAACATTTATTAGGTAGTATATGGGGGTCCCTGTCGCTATAAAACGCTGACGGCGAACCTAAATATTTACGTCCCTAACTAGCGTCACCAGTGACACTAATACAGCGATCAGAAAAATGATCGCTTAGCAACACTGGTGACAGGGGGTGATCAAGGGGTTAAAACTTTATTAGGGGGGGTTAGGGGGGTATCCTAGACCTAAAGGGGGGTAATATTCACTGTCCCAACACTGTAACTGTCACAAACTGACACCAATACAGTAATCAGAAAAAAAAAAAAAACCTGCTGGTGTCAGTTTGTGACAGGGGGGGGGGTGATTGGGGGGGGATCGGGGGGCGATCGGGGGGGGGATCGGGGTGTTTTGTATGCCTGGCATGTTCTACTGTGTGTGTAGTGTGTTGTGCACTTACATTGATGTCTTCTCCCCTCGGCGCTGGAACGGAATACCGAGCTGAGGGGAGATGACATCATTTCCTTTGCTGCTGTTTAGCATACAGCAGCAAAGGAATGTTCCCATTGGCCGGCGGTGATCGCGAGGGGGGGGCCACGAACGGATGGCCTCCCCCTCATCTCGGATCGCCGGGGAACAGAACGGGACCGCCTCGGGCGGCGGGGGGGGGGTCCGATCGGACCCCCCACCCGCGGAAGGCAAATCACGTACATGTACGTGATTTTGCCTGCCCGTGCCGCTTTGCCGACGTAAATCGGCGTTAGGCGGTCCTTAAGTGGTTAAAGAAAAAATCTGGCGGGGAGATTTTGTGGAAGTTTTATCTCTTCTTCCCACTGCAAAAGAATTTAATTTGAAATCAGATAAAAAAGGGGAGCAGGAGGAAGATAGGCGCAGAACGGTACCACGATCGTTTAAAAATTGGTTACAGGCATTTTTTGTTTTTGCGAGTGTTCTGGTTGAGAAGCATCCGGAATTGAGTGGGGGCTTGTTTCAGCACTTGGACCACGTCTTGGAGGCTTACAAGAATTTTGGAGGGCTGGGCTGGTACGCTTATGACAAGTCTTTTCGCCAGAAGCTAGCGGTCCACCCATCTTTAAGATGGGGAATGAAGGACGTGGGCCTATGGCTTAATTTAATCTTGCCTCAGAGAGCGCCTAGTATGCGGCAGTTCCCTGCTAATCCGGGTACTCAGGTTTCGCCAGGGTATGGCAGGGGTTGGTGTTTTTCATTCAATGAGAGTCAGTGTCGTTTTAATACTTCTTGTAAGTATAGACATGAGTGTTCTTTTTGCGCGGGGCCCCATCCTGTGGTGAAATGTTTTAGGAAAACAGCGGTGGGGGTCCCGTCTCAACCCAAGAGCCTGCACGCCAGTGAGGCTAGAAAACATGCGCCCCTGGCTGGATCTATACCCAAGCAGGGAGAAAGTGCTTTTACTAATTGAAGGGTTTTCTTTTGGTTTTCCTCTCCCTTCTTTTACTGGCTCTGGTTGTACTATTGTGGATAATCTGAAGTCAGTTAGGCAGTTTCCTGAAGTAGTGAGGGAAAAAGTTTCCAAAGAAATTGCAGAAGGTCGCATGGCTGGCCCGTTTAAATTCCCCCCTTTTAGCGATTTTCGCATCTCACCGCTAGGTGTGGTCCCCAAGAGGGAACCAAATTCATTTAGTTTAATACAGCATCTTTCTTTCCTGAAAGGGGGCTCGTTGAATGACGAGATTGACGATTCGCTGTGTTCAGTCGCTTATGCGACTTTTGATGAAGCAGTGGGCAAAATTAAAGCATGCGGCCGGGGGGCATTGTTGGCAAAAGCCGATGTGAAGTCGGCTTTCAGGCTCTTACCCATTGCCCCAGCAGCTTTCAGTTCTTTGGGTTTTTATTTTGACGGGTTTTATTTTTTTGACAAATGTCTTCCTATGGGATGTTCTTTGTATTGTACATATTTTGAATCTTTTTCTACTTTCATTCATTGGGTTATGTGTTTTGAGTCAGGATTCGATTGCACACTACCTAGATGATTTTTTGTTTATCGGCTCGGCAAATTCTGACATCTGTTCTCGTCTTCTGCAGTTATTTGTGGTTGTTACAGAACATTTTGGGGTTCCTCTGGCTGCCGAGAAAACTTGTTATCCTGCAACTTCCATGGAGCTTTTAGGTATATTGATCGATACCGAGGTGGAAGAATTTAGTTTGCCGCAGGCTAAGGTAGACAAGATGAGGAACCTTATTGCAGTATTTTTGCGGAGACGTAAGGTGTTATTGAAGGAGATGCAGTCATTATTAGGTCTCCTGGCTTTTGCTGGAAAAATCATGCCAGTTGGGAGGATTTTTTCTAGGAGATTGTACATGGCAACTGCAGGTTTGAAATCTCCTTTTGCTCACATCCATTTAACGGCTTCCCTCAAAGATGATTTGGTAGTGTGGGCTGATTTTTTGGCGACTTTTAACGGGCGTTCCTTTTTTCAATCAGATTTTATCTTTGCTCCTGATTTTCGTCTGTTCACTGACGTGGCAGGCTCCAAGGGTTTTGCGGCAATTTGGGGATCGCATTGGAGCTGTGGGGCTTGGCCGGAGGCATGGATTCGAATGAAGGCTACTAGGAACGTCGTGCTGTTAGAGCTTTTTCTAGTTTTAGTGGCCGTGGCACTTTGGGGAGAGTTTTTTGCCAACCGGCGGATTCTGGTAGAAACGGACAATAAAGGGGTCCTCTTCGTTGTCAACTGTCTTTCTTCCAGCTCTCTCTGGGTGGTTAAGATTTTGCGGCATTTGGTCTTTTTATGTTTAAAATTTAACATTTGGATCAAGGCGAAGTACACGCCGGGGGTTTCGAATAATCTGGCTGACTCTCTTTCCCGTTTCCAGATGCAGCGTTTTCGGGAGCTGCTCCCAGGGGCGGACGCGGAAGGAACGCAATGCCCGGCGTACTTGTGGGAGCTAATTTAGCGGGAGTGATGGATGCCGTTAAATGCTCAGTTTCTTCCCGTACGTGGGCAGACTACTCCGTGGCTTGGAGGAAGTGGATGCTATTTGCTGGAAATGCGGGTTTTGATTGGGAGTCTCCCGAGGAGCAGGCTGTTTGGCCTTTTTGGCTTTTCTAATGGAAGGCCAGCCCTCTTATGGTTCTCTGGCTAAGACCCTGGCAGGAGTATCATTTTTCTTCAGGATGAGGGGTCTACCGTCCTGCTCTAGTTTTTTCCTGGTAAAGCAGGCCTTGAAAGGCTATCGAAGATCAACTTTTGTCCCAGATGACAGGCGTCCTATTGGTTTATCTCTGCTTAGGCGCTTGTGCGATGTCACGTTGGGGGTATGTTTTAGCGGCTATGAGGCTTTGCTGTTTAAAGTAACTTTTGTGTTGTTTTATTTTGGTGCCTTTCGGGTTTCTGACCTGCTTACTGGATCCAAGCTGAGCTCCTTGGGTTTGTGGTCGGAGCATGTGCTAGTTGACCACGGTCGCGTGCAGGTTTTTCTGAGACGGTCGAAAACGGACCAGCTGGGGCGGGGGGAATGGGTGACAGTGTCGGCATGGAGTGACGCCTCAGTTTGTCCGGTGGCGCTAGTTACCGGTTTCCTCGCCGCACGTCCGGCGGGGGCGACTCATTTTCTCAGTCATTGGGACCAGTCTCCTTTAACTAGGTACCAATTTGCTTATGTTCTGAAACGCTGTCTTGGGAAACTGGGTCTACAAGATTTCAAGTTTTCCTCACATTCATTCAGAATAGGAGCAGCGTCTGACGCTGGGGTTGCCAGCCAAAACCATAATGGGTTTGGGAAGGTGGAGGTCAAACTGTTTTAAGAGATATATTAGACCTAACTTGTCACTTTAATTTTCCAGGTTTTCAGCATTGTGTTTGGATTCTGGGCCACTCATACATATATTGGGCTCGGAAACGTGCGGCCCAACGCAGGTATTCTGTCAACCTATCGTTACTGCCAGAATTCTTCAATCTGTATTGGAAAGGAATAAGAGGTTTGCGGTGGCAACATCTATTTTTTCATTTGTCTCAATTACATCAGGTTTGGCCACCGCCTTCAATTTTGATAGTCCATCTGGGAGGCAATGATTTGGGTTCAGTTCGTACTTTAGACCTTTTATTTATGATTAAACAGGATCTGTATAGGTTCCATTTGACTTCCCCGGGTACGATCATTGTATTTTCAGAAATTGTTCCCCGTTTCGCTTGGCTGTCTTCCCCGTTTTCCAAAGTAATGGAGAAGATGAGGAAGAGGGTCAATCGGACGTTGGCAAAATGTATTCTACTTTTGGGGGGATTTTCTTATAGGCACGTGGATCTGGAAGGGGGCATCCCAGGTCTTTATAGGCAGGATGGGGTCCACCTTTCAGATGTAGGTGCAGATATCTTTAATCTTGGCTTGCAAAGCAGCATTGAGAGGGCCGCGTATTTGGGGTAGGCTGGCCTGGTTGCACAAGTCCTGCTGGTGGGGACGTATTTCTTTGTAAATAAAGGTTGAGTAGCTCGTGTTCTGAAAAGTGGGCAAAGGTTTTGCTGTTAAATATTTAATTTCATTTGGAAAATTGGAATTATTATGTTTATTTATATGAATTTTTTGTAACCAATAAAATTACCGCGGCCATTTTTTGCCATATATGATGTATGTGTGTTTTTTTTCCTATTAAGTTTTTATGGTGGTACCTGGGGAACTAAGGTTAGGGGCAAGGTGTGGCCTGCTGTCCCATACTTAAAAGGGGGCGCACCATTAGAGCCCCCTTTTTTGGGACGGCGGTCACCCAGCCCTGGTGATAGTTTAGGTTAGCAGGTATTTAGTGTGCTGTGCCTTTAAATGCATACCTGAGTTGCAGGTGGCCCAATCAGATCCCAGGGAAGGTTCTGGTATTCCTGGGAGAAGTGATAAAAGGAGCTGCTGAGGGTCTGTACTTCCTCTTGCAGCAGCTGGACCTGGAAGAGAAGAAACTCCCTCCCTCCCTCCCCGTCGCGGTGTATTTTATGTGGTTGGGTCACCCCGGATTCCGGGGGGGACGTATTTCTTTGTAAATAAAGGTTGAGTAGCCCGTGTTCTGAAAACTGGGCAAAGGTTTTGCTGTTAAATATTTAATTTCATTTGGAAAATTGGAATTATTATGTTTATTTATATTAATTTTTTGTAACCAATAAAATTACCGCGGCCATTTTTTGCCATATGTGATGTATGTGTGTTTTTTTTCCTATTAAGTTTTTATGGTGTTACCTGGGGAACTAAGGTTAGGGGCAAGGTGTGGCCTGCTGTCCCATAACTTCAACCAAACGTTTCCTGTAGTTGCAGATCAGATGTGCACAAAGGTCAGGAGTAATTTTTCACCATTCCTCTTTATAGAACTATTCTTGCGATGTCTGGTGTGAATCGCTTTCTTGAGGTCATGCCGCAGCATCTCAATCGGGTTGAGGTCAGGACTCTGACTGGGCCACTCCAGAAGGTGTATTTTCTTCTGTTTAACTCATTCTGTTGTTGATTTACTTCTATGCTTTGGGTCGTTGTCCTGTTGCAACACCCATCTTCTGTTGAGCTTCAGCTGGTGGACAGATGGCATTAAGTTCTCCTGCAAAATGTCTTGATAAACTTGGAAATTCATTTTTCCTTCGATGATAGCAATCCGTCCAGGCCCTGACGCAGCAAAGCAGCCTCAAACCATGATGCCCCACCACCATACTTCACAGTTGGGATGAGGTTTTGATGTTGGTGTGCTGTGCCTCTTTTTTTCCACGCATAGTGTTGTGCAATGCCAGGCTCCTGCAGACACTCAATACAGATGTCTGCCAGTACCTCTTACAGGCAGACAGTTACTGTATGGCAGAATGAATCAATGAACGAAGAGGATGCTTACTAGCACCTTTGCAGTTCATTGAGAATTACAAGCCGGTAGA
Organism: Aquarana catesbeiana; assembly: GCF_042186555.1. Classification (NCBI taxonomy): domain Eukaryota; kingdom Metazoa; phylum Chordata; class Amphibia; order Anura; family Ranidae; genus Aquarana; species Aquarana catesbeiana. The sequence continues at coordinate 385,879,340 of NC_133327.1, forward strand.
CGTAGTTCATTCATTTACAGAACTCTGTGAATGGATGATGCACCCGTGTAAGCGAAGCTCTGCATGGCTGCACTGTTTTTAAATTCTGAGAGCGGGTACAGGGAGAAGATGGGAGGCAGGAGCTGAAGCTTGTTACATGTTTCACCCTAAATATGGGTGAAACATGTAACATGTTCTAAAGGTGAATTCATCCTTTAACTGCTTTAGGACCAGCTGCCGTCGTTTGAAGGCAGTACAATGGCTCTCCTGCGTGAATCGCCATAGGGGAACATGCCCGTGGGTCGGGGGGCTCGGTGTCCTCCGGCGGCCAGCGATTGCTTTGTACATAGGCAGAACGGGGAAATGTAAACAAGGCATTTCCTCATTCTGACCTGTGACATCACAGGGATCCAATGTTCCCAGTGGTCGGGAACAGTGATCTCTGTCATGTCCCAGTAAGCCCCCCACAGTTAGAACCACTCATAGGGAACACAGTTAACCCCTTGATCGCCCCCTAGTGTTAGCCCCTTCCCTGCCAGTGACATTTATACAGTAATCAGTGGCAAATTTTAGCTCTGATCGCTGTATAAATGTGAATGGTCTAAAAAAAGATTCAAAAGTGTCCGATCTGTCCGCCGCAATGTCGCAGTCCCGCTAAAAAACGCTGATCACCGTCATTACTAGTAAAAAAAAATAATAATAATAAAAATGCCTCAAATTTATTCCTTATTTTGTAGATATAATTTTTTTACCAAAAATATGTAGAAGAATACGTATTGGCCTAAACTGATGAAGAAATTTGTTTTAAAAAAAATAAATGTGGGATATTTACTATAGCATAAAGTAAAAAATATAGTTTTTTTTTTTACAAAATTGTCACTCTTTTTTTGTTTATAGTGCAAAAAATAAAAACTGCAGAGGTGATCAAATACCACCAAAAGAAAGCTCTATTTGTGGGAAAAAAAGGACCTCAATTTTGTTTGGGTACAAAGTCACATGACTGCGCAATTGCCAGTTAAAGCGATGCAGTGCCGAATCCCAATAACTGCTCTGATCATTAAGGGGGTAAAACCTTCCGGGGCTGAAGTGATTATTAGACTACTGGGCATTCAGACTGAACCTGATCAAAAGGTTAGACTGTCTGCTTATGCCTTGACTTAGATCTGTCTGCCTGCTCATTCCCTAGATTACTCCTGTAAATTGTTTGAATGCTGTATTAAGCTTGTCTGTCCTTATCCTGATCATTTGTCTTTTAGTTTAATTGTTTTCAGTTACTGTTCTGTCTACCTGTCTGGAATCTGGACTCTTTAGGTCTGTGCCTGATCTGACCATCCGCCTGCTGTCTGTTTATGGTTTGCTCTGACCATCTGGCTAAAAACTTACACCACTCTAGCATCTGTCCTTCCTGGTGGCACGGTGGGTCCACCAAACTCCGAGATGAATACCTTCTGCTGTGCTCTCTCTTTAAAACTGTGTTCCGCCCACCGATGCAAAAATTCAAAGCCAGCAGCTAGACATACTGCAGCTGCTGGCTTTTAATAATCGGACACTTACTTACCTGTCCTGGAGTCCAGCGATGTCGGAACCGCAGCTGATGTTTCCATCAGCTGACGGGTGCATGCCGCCGCCATTGCGAGTAAGGGAACCCGGCAATGTAGCCTTACGGCTTCACACAAGGAACCCTGCTGCGCATGCACGAGGCTCGCTACTCTCTCCTACTGGCCCGGTGGCAGGGGGTGGAGGAGGAAGCCGAGCAGTGACATCATGGGCCACGGCCCGGACTCCCGGAAGTGGGAACAGGATACCTGTCAAAGACAGGTATCTGCTCTTCCCAAAGGTGCCAAATGTGGCACCTGAGGGGGGAGGAGACAAATCAGCAGAAGTTCCACTTTTGGGTGAAACTCCCCTTTAAATTAACTTAAATGGTCTGTGACACCAGTATCATGTGGGGCCCCCTTTATTAAATATATTTTGTAACTATGTTACAGAAAAACAATAAAAAGTATTACACATCCATTTTACAAACGCATAATCTTGAAGCATGTAAAATAAAAGCCCAAAAACTGTTAGTTTCTTTTTAAAAGGAAACAGTGATGAAAAGCATGGAGGTTTCCTTTGCTGAACCTTTCGGATGAACATGCTAACTGCGTGACTGTCACGTTATAACCATCTGTTCTAAGGCAGTGACTTAGGATAAATTTAAAACAGTAAGTCAAAATTGTAGTAAGTTAAATAGCATTTTCAACATTGGCAGCAACATATTTATCACATGTAAAGTTCACTTTAAAATGGTTGTAAACCTCTGACACTGAAAATGAACAGATCACATCCTTCTATAGTGTGTACTAGCCTCAAACCAAAGCACTTAGTGTAATTTTTCTCTGCTGTCCAGTTCTTCTGCTATCTGCATGATAGATTCCAAGAGATAGAGAGGGACAGGAAAGGGAACATCCAGCACACAGCCTGTAATTGATAGCCTCAGCTGTGCATGCTTTCCCCTCACTCAGGGCTCAGGTTACAGTTCTCTCCCTGCTATGTGTTCTGCAGTTTGTGACATCAGATCCCTGCCCCCTTCCTTCTAAAGCTGGGAAATTCTGTGTAAAATGTGTGCTTTAGAACAGGGGTCATCAACCCCCGGGCCACGGCCTGTTTGCAGCCGGGCCGCGAAGGCTGCACTGTTTGACGAGCGGTGGCGGAGGAGCGAGCAGAGAGATGACATAATCTCTCACCGCCTGCCCACCCGCATCACTGCTGTTCAGTGCTCACAACGGGGCCGCTATGAAATCATCTCTCACCGCCCGCCTGCATCGCTGCTCTTTCACACTCACAGCGGGCCTGCTATAATGCTGGAGGTGAGGCGGGGGAGCAGAGAGCTGAGATCATCTCTCACTGCCCGCCCGCACCACTGCTCCTCCGCTGACACAGCGCGGAAGAACACCAATACACTGCTGGAGGTGAGGCAGGTCATCTCTCACTATCCGCGCCCCCCCCCATTACTGCAGTTCTCCCTCACTACCCACTACTCCAGGCTTGCCTCTGAACTAATGTCACTAAGTCACCACTGCAGTGACAATCTTCCTGTGGTGGCAGGCGACGTGGCAAATGACAAGCTGCATCTGATGGCAGGTGACGCGGCAAGTGACAATCCAAATCTGGTGGCAGGTGACGTGGCAAGGAACAAAATGCATCTGGTGGCAGGTGACGTGGCAAGTGACAAACTACATATGAAGGCAGGTGACGTGGCAAGTGACAATCCACATCTGGTGGCAGGTGACGTGGTAAGGGACAAAAAAGCATCTGGTGGCAGGCAACGTGGCAAGTGACAAACTGCATATGAAGGCAGGTGACGTGGCAAGTGACAATCCGCATATGGTGGCAGGTGACATGGCAAGGGACCAAAAGCATCTGGTGGCAGGCAACGTGGCAAGTGACAAGCTGCATCTGAAGGCAGGCGACGTGGAAAGTGACAATCTGCATCTGGTGGCAGGCGACGTGGCAAGTGACACTATGGCACATTCTGCATTATGGTGAGTTGAACTATTTACATGGTATGCTTACCTGCTGTGTGCAATGATATTACACAGAGCTGTACTGTACCTTACCTCTTCTTTGGTGGTTCCCCGGTGGCACGCTCTGCTCCTCCTCTCTTCTGAGTGCCCCCATAGCAAGTCCTGTGTTATGGGACAGCTGCGCAGGTGCGCTCCTGAGCTGGGCTGCATATATCCATAGACACAGCGTGACTCGGCCACCCCCCCGCCTATGGCTCTATACTGTCAATGAAGCCTGTAAAACCAGGAAGTGAGGACGGCGGAAGGGGACAGCACCGGCAGGGACAGTGCTGAATCGAGGGAGGTAAAAAACACGTAGAGTTTAGCACCGCTTTAAGCAAGTTTCCACTTTAGAGAAAATAAAGAATACACAAAATATGAATCCCTTAATCTGATCCCACAATGCAGTGTAGGCACCTGTGCATTGGTTCCTGATACACCTGCACTAAATCTGGACTGTGGCCTTTCCTGCAATCATTAAAATTACCTCTAAGACCTCAGGGCTCTCCCTCTACTGTATGGTGTCTGTAACTGTCCACTTGTCACTTTAAACCTTTGTTCAGCACTGATTGACAGGTGGAACCTTTATTGCCTTCCTCTTGTTTCTCTGGGGAATGTTTCAATCATCACACACTTCCTACTTCCTCTAGTTTTGGAGAAAGGGGCTCTCATTAATTCAGCATTCACAGGCAAGTCAGCAGTACCTCATGGGAAGACGATTGTTTATGGAAGTTTTCTAAAGTTTAAAGTTTACACCCCTTGGCAAGCGGAGCAAGGTATGCAGTAAAGGTGCATTGTCATTGTCAGTATATATGTTTTTAGGCACAAATTGTCCATGCTGTTAGTTAATAGATATGCTGTAGACAATTCACATTTTTGAACATATAATCATGTTTCCTTAAATGTTTAATGTTAATTTAGACATGCATGTGTAGATAATGGAACGCTACTTTGTAACTCCACATTTGTAATTCTGTTGTAACCCTCTTTTGGTGATCTCTGTAAACGAATGTATGTCATTTTACAGTTTTCATGGTGCTTATGGTGTTTAAGGAGTCAAAGGGATTAACCTCTGTGGTGTTCCACCTTAATGCACACCTTTGAGGCAAAAGAATAAAAGTACTTCACCCGTCAGAAGCTCTCCTTTCGTTATTTACTCAAGCTAATGGGGCCGCTACAGTGCCTTCTACCAATTTAGAAGGTCAGTTTTATGTCACTTCAAACTGGGCACAAGATAAAAAAATATTTCAGTGAAAACATATACAACATGTAAACACGTCCTTCCCCTCTGCCACATTAGTCTGCTACATTTTTACATTACATTTCTACATGACTTTTTTTTAACAATTTCAGTAATCATGATCAGCAATGCAAGGGGACACTTCCCCTCTAAACATTAACCAACCCCCAAACATTATATATGTATATTTTTTAGCAGAGAATCTAGAGAATGAAATGGCGATTGTTGCAATATTTTATGACACAAGGGATTTGTGCAGCGGTGTTTTAAACGCAACTTTTTGGGAAAAGGGACACTTTCATCAATTTTAAAAAAAGAAACAGTAAAGCTAGCTCAATTTTTTTGTACAAAGTGAAAGATGATGTTACGCTGAGTAAATAGCTAACAAACATGTCACGCTTTATAATTGCACGCACTCGTGGAATGGCGACAAACTACGGTACCTAAAAATCTCCATAGGTGACGCTTTAATTTTTTTTTACAGTTACTAGGTTAGAGTTACAGAGGAGGTGCTAGAATTATTGCTCTCGCTCTGACGATCGCATCGATACCTCACGTGTGATTTGAACACCGTTTACATATGCGGGCGCAACTTCTGTATGCGTTTTCTTTGCTGCATGAGCTTGCTGGGACGGGGGCGCTTTAAAACATGTTTTTTTTCTTATTTATTTTAATATTATTAAATTGTGTTTAAAAAAAAAAAAAATTGATCGCTTTTATTGCTGTCACAAGGAATGTAAACATCCCTTGTGACAGTAATAGGTGGTGACAGGTACTCTTTATGGAGGGATCAGGGGGTCTAAAAGACCTCCAATCCCTTCTTTGTACTTCAAAGTATTCAGATCACCGAAAACGGCGATTCTGAATATTGTATATTTTTTTTAATCCGGCGCCATTGGCAGCCCAGTAAACCAGAAGTGACGTTGTGACGTCGCTTCTGTGTTTATATTCAGGAGACTGGAACAAAGCCATTTACGGCTTTGTTCCAGTCTGTGGCTAGACGCCGGAAGTGCCAGATCGCAAATCGGGTCTCCCGGTGGGACGGGAGGACCGGTCAGAGCGGCGGGAGGGGGGGGATGTCCCCTCCCGCTCCTCTGGAATAACAATCGAGCGGCTTTTAGCCGCATTGGTTGTTATCCCTGAAAGCCGATCGCCCGCTCTAAAAAACGGTACCCGGATGATGCCTGCAGCTGCAGGCATCATCCCGGTATAACCCCCGAAAGCCGAGGCCGCATATCTGCGTACGCTCGGCGGGAAGGGGTTAATGTAACAGGGAACTACACTGATCACCAATGTAAGTAGAAGGTGTCATAATAGCACCTTCATAATGCATAATGACCACCAACTTTAATTGGATGCTAGCATAGGCTCAGAGCCCACTTGAGGTTCCTCTAGTGTTTCAGTCCAGCTCGGGCCAGAGGGAGGTAATAAATAATAAATACTTACAAATGTTACACTTGTGCCGCGTACACACGACCGGACTTTACGGCATACTTGGTCGGGCGGACCGGAGTCCGTCGGACAATTCGATCGTGTGTGGGCTCCAGCAGACTTTTTTTCCCCAAATGTTCGACGGACCTAGAAATGAAACATGTTTCAAATCTTTCCAACGGACTCGAGTCCAGTTGAAAAGTCCGCTCGTCTGTATGCTAGTCCGACGGACAAAAACCGACGCTAGGGCAGCTATTGGCTACTGGCTATGAACTTCCTTGTTTTAGTCCGGTCGTACGTCATCACGTACGAATCCCTCGGACTTTGGTTGATCGTGTGTAGGCAAGTCCGTTCATTCGGAAAGTCCTTCATAAAGTCCGTCGAAAAGTCCACCGGACAAAGTCTGCCATAAAGTCTGCTCGTGTGTATGCGGCATAACACATCCATGCATGTTTCTAATGTGTAAATCTGATACAGTGCCTTGAAAAAGTATTCATACATAGTAACTCTCCCTCCTCTATGTTTGCCAAAAAACTTAATCAAGAACATAAACCCCCACACACATATAAACTCAGAGACTCCAAAGGAAATATGATCACACACCCTCAAGAAATACTTAAGATATTCTCCACCTTTTATAGAGATCTTCTTTCAAGCCCTCAGCCCCCTACAGACCAATCCTCTAGATCGTGGCTAGATGACATCAGATTACCCTCTCTCACCCCACAGCAGATCGAACAGTTGAACGCCCCCTGTTCAGAGCTAGAACTAACCAATATTATTAAATCTCTTAAAACCTCCACAGCACCTGGCCCAGACGGTTTCTCTTCCTCATATTATAAAAAATTTGCCCCTCTCCTTACCCCCCACCTAACTAACCTTTTTAATCACATTTTAAACGGTGGACAATTCCCCAATGAGATGCTCCTAGCGAATATGTCTCTAATTCCCAAACCACTTAAAGATCACTCACTTCCCCAAAATTTCCGCCCTATATCAGTTCTAAACAATGACCTTAAAATCTTTGGAAGATTACTTGCAGACAGACTGGCAAAGGTTATCACAAACCTAATTCACATTGACCAAACAGGTTTTATCCCTGGAAGACAAATAGTTGATAATGTCAGATTGGTCACAAACATTATTCAAGATGCGAATCTTTTTTCACGGAAGCTTTGCCTCTTGAGTCTGGATATTCATAAGGCGTTTGACAGTGTTAGCTGGTCGTACCTTAATTATTTACTACCCAAATTTGGGATATCAGATACATTTTTGCTGGGATTTAATGCTCTTTACCATAATCCCCAGACTAGAATTAGAATCCCAGGTCATAACTCAGAATTTTTCCCCCTCAGTAGAGGGACCAGACAGGGCTGCCCCCTTTCCCCACTTTTATTCGCCCTTGCTATTGAACCATTAGCCCACAAAATAAGAAACAACTATGATATTAAAGGATATACTAAAGGGGAAAACGAATTTAAAATCAGTCTATACGCGGATGATGCCCTTGTATTCCTTACTGAACCTATCACCTCTATTCCATCTCTCCTTAAAGAACTGAAACTTTTCTATGACATCTCTGGCCTCAAAATAAATATGAATAAATGTTCTGCCATGTCAATTAATCTTCCTCAAAACACAAAAAATTTATTATTGAGTAATTTCCCTTTCATATGGTGCTCTAATTCATTTAAGTATCTTGGAGTTTCTATTACCCCTACATACAACCAATTATATAAGTCTAACTACATCCCCCTTTTTTCAAATATTAACACTACCCTCAACTCTTGGTCATCATTTCATATCTCGTTCCTAGGCAGAATATGTGCTATCAAAATGACTATCCTACCTAAAATTTTATATTTTTTTCGTACCCTTCCAATTAACATCCCAAAATCCAAAATATTCTCTATTCAAAGAAATATCAACAAATTTATTTGGGCAGGTAAAAAGCCCAGATGCAGCTATACACTAATGCATAGACCCCAATCTGCAGGAGGTCTAGGTCTTCCCAACATATGGTTATATTACCTTGCTGCGAGACTAACCCAGCTCTCTCAATGGTTCACCCCTACCCACGAGACCCCATGGAAGAAATTTGAAACTGCCTCTATTAAACCACTATACTCACAAGGTATTTTATGGTCTAACACCACATCATACAGCAAACTCTCCAAATTAAATATTATAGTTGCCCATTTTCTCCAACTCTGGAACAAACATAAAGACACCTTCAAACTTTCTTCTAACACCCCACCTTTAGCATCCTTCTTAGGTGACCCCAGATTCCCATATGCATATAATAACGAAAGTCTTTTCTTAATCTGGATTAACAAAAATCTCACTACACTCAGATCCCTACAACTAAAATGGAGTTTCACTCCATTCTCTTTCCTACAATCTACACATGGCCTCCCTCCCTCAGAACTTCACCATTTTCAACTGATTAAAAGATTCTATGCTGAGTGTTTTGCACTCTCTACGACCCCCTCCAACACAGTGTTCGAACAAATTTGCATCTCCCTTACCAAAGATAGGGGGTTAATTTCAAAACTTTATAATTTCCTAAACGGTGTTGGAGTCCCAGAAAAGTCCTCTCAGATGATTAAATGGGAGTCGGACTTGGGCATCGCATTCAGCGTGGAAGACTGGACGTCCATGTCCGATAACTTACGTAAGAGTAACAAAGCTATATCATTTAGAGAAACCCCAATTAAAGTTTTTTCAAGATGGTACTTAACCCCAGTGAAACTACACTCATTCTACCCCTCGGTGTCCCCAAATTGCTTCAGAGGCTGTTCTGCCCCAGGTACTCTCTTACACATATTCTGGTCATGCCCCCATCTAGACCTAATATGGCGTAGGGCCTTTGAAATTATCGAATCTTCATCTAAGCAAAAAATCAAACCTTCACCACAAATATGTTTATTATTTGCTAATGTTCCAAACGTCCCCCCTCCATGTTCCAGATTAATCCATTCTCTATGCAGCTCCATCCTCTGGATGATTGCTCTCAATTGGAAATCAGACAGCCTACACTGGCAACAAGTCATGTCCAGAATGGAATCTATCAAAATTGTAGAATGGATATACCACACACTTAACGATACGATACATATACATAAAAACAAATGGTCTTATTGGTCTACAGATTAATATATGTCTTTTGTATTTGCTTGTCAATGATTGTATCAAGGCTATAGTTTCATGTCTGCACCTAGAAATTAGATCTAGAAGCATATCTAAATCCTCTTTTTTAATGATAACATCGCTGTAACATTGTGACATACTCTGTTGACATCTATATATTTTATGTTATATTTCTGTACAACTTCCAAATAAAACTTTTGTAAACAAAAAAAGAAAAAGTATTCATACCCCTTGAACTTTTCCACATTTTGTCATGTTACAACCAAAAACGTAAGGCTGGGTTCACACTATTGCGAATTGGATTTTTCCACATCCAATTCGCATGTCAGGAGATTGTGACCAGCTCTCTATGGAGCCAGTTCACGCATCTCCGAAATGGCTCTGGTGTGAATTGCACAGGAGTCCTGTGCGTCTTCTGGTCTGAATTCAGACAAAAATTAGTACTGAAATCGGATCTGAAACGGTGAACAGGGATGCACCGGACCCCTGCTGTCAGCAGCCCCGTGCTGCAGAGTGAACCCAGCCTTATTTCATTGGGATTTTATGTGATAGACCAGCACAAAGTGGCACATAATTGTGAAGTGGAAAGAAAATGATAAATGCTTTTAATTTTTTTTTACAAGTAAATATCTGAAAAGTGTGCCATGCAATTTTATTCAGCCCCTTTTATTCTGATACCCCTAACTAAAATCTAGTGGAACCAATTGCCTTCAGAAGTCACCTAATTAGCAAATAGAGTCCACCTGTGTGTAATATAACTTCAGTATAAATACAGCTGTTCTGTGAAGCCCTCAGAGGTTTGTTAGCGAACCTTAGTGAACAAACAGCATCATGAAGGCCAAGGAACACACCAGATAGGTCAGGGATAAAGCAAGGCTAGTTAAAAAAAATATCCCAAGCTTTGAACATCTCATGGAGCACTGTTCAATCCATCATCCGAAAATGGAAAAAGTATGGCACAACTGCAAACCTACCAAGAAATGGCTGTCCACCTCAAATGACAGGCCGGGCAAGAAGAGCATTAATCAGAGAAGCAACCAAGAGGCCCATGGTAACTCTGGAGGAGCTGCAGAGATCCACAGCTCAGGTGGGAGAATCTGTCCACAGGACAACTATTAGTTGTGCACTCCACAAATCTGGCCTTTATAAAAAGTGGGAAGATGAAAGCCATTGTTGAAAGAAAGCCATAAGAAGCTCCGTTTGCAGTTTGTGAGAAGCCATGTAGAGGACACATGGAAGAAGATGCTCTGGTTAGATGAGACCAAAATTAAACTATTTGGCCTAAAAGCAAAACGCTACGTGTGGCAGAAAACTAACATTGCACATCACCCTGAACACACCATCCCCACCATGAAACATGGTGGTGGAACATCATGTTGTGGGGATGCTTTTCTTCAGCAAAGACAGAGAAGCTGGTCAGAGTTGATGGGAAGATGGATGGAGCCAAACACAGTGGAGAAAACCTGTTATGCTGCTTACACACGATCGCACATTCCGACAACAAAATCCATGTTTTTTTTCCGACGGATGTTGGCTAAAACTTGTCTTGCATACACACGGTCACACAAATCTTGTCGGAAATTCCGAACGTCAAGAACACAGTGACGTACAACACGTACGACGGCACTAGAAAAGAAAGTTCAATAGCCAGTGCGCCACCCTTTGGGCTCCTTCTGCTAATCTCGTGTTAGTAGAAGTTTGGTGAGAGACGATTCGCACTTTTCAGCCTCGTGCTTTTCCGATCGTTACTGCTCTTCAGTTTGTGCTTGTGGGTTCGTATCTGGTTTTCAGTGCCTGTAGTCAGTTCGCATTTGTTTTTCAGTGCATATTATTATAGTACGTATTTGATTTTCAGTGCGTTCTTGTCCGCTCGTTTCTGATTTTCAGCTCGCTCTTTTCAGGCCTTTCTGATTTTCAGTGCGTTCTGTTAGTTCGTTCTGAGCAGCCGACTGTTTTGAAGCCATGTTGCGGGTACGTACTCTTCGTAGAGTTCGTGCTGTGCAGGGGCTTGGTGTTGGGGTTCTTACTTTGACCCAAGCCCAGTCCATGAACAGGGCGGGGAGGAGTTCATGGACCAAGAATTGGTTACTCCAGCGTGACCAATTCTCTCATATGCCTTTGTTGCAGGAGATCCGTGAGAATAATCTTGATGATTTCAGGAATTCTCTCCGGATGACGGACCCCGTTTTTCACCGTCTGTTGGCTTTGCTGTCCCCTTATATTACCAAGCAGGACACCTGCATGCGGCAAGCCATCACTCCCGAGCAGAGGCTAGTCGCCACGTTGCGGTACTTGGCGACAGGCAGAAGTCTGCAGGACTTCAAGTTCTCAACAGGCATCTCCCCCCAGGCTCTGGGGATCATTATTCCAGAGACCTGTTCTTCCATCATTCAGGTCCTGCAGAAGGACTATATTAGGGTAAGTTTTCTCCTTTAACATCACATTCTATGTATTTAATGTTTGCTATTGTATTGTATTTCTTTCATCATTCCCTAATTACCATGATTGTAATATGCTGTGAATGTCCCCTTTGTTCTCATGCATGCTAAAAAAATTTTAACCACTTCAATACCGGGCACTTAGACACCTTCCTGCCCAGACCAATTTTCAGCTTTCAGTGCTGTCGCAGTTTGAATGACAATTGCGCGGTGATGCTACACTGTACCCAAACTAAATTTTTATCATTTTGTTCCCACAAATAGAGCTTTCTTTTGGTGGTATTTGAACACCTCTGGGATTTTTATTTTTTGCTGAACAAATAAAAAAAGCCCGAAAATTTAGAAAAAAATAAAAGTTTTGCTTTTGTTTCTGTTAAAAAATTTTGTAAATAAGTAAGTTTTCTCTTTCACTGATGGGCACTGATAAGGCAGCACTGACAGGTACCAATACGGCGGCACCGATGAGGTGGCACCAATGAGCGGGCACTGACGATGGGCACTGATATGAGGCACTGATAGGTGGCACTGATGGGTGGCACTGATATGCAGCACTGATGGGCATTGATAGGCGGCACTGATGGGCACTAATGGGTGGCACTGGTTGGCACTGATAGGCGACACTGGTGGGCACTGAAAGGCGGCACTGCTGGGCACTGATAGGGTGGCACAGCTAGGCGGCACTGATAGGCGGCACTGCTGGGCACTGATACATGGCACTGATGGGCACTGATACACGGCACTGATATGAGGCACTGATAGGCATCCCTGCTGGCACTGGCAGTGGTAGGCATTGGAGTGGGCACTGATTGGCAGCTGCCTGGGCACAGATTGGCAGCTGCCTGGGCACACAGTGGTATTTCCCTGGGGGTCTAGGGGCATACCTGGTGGTCCAGTGTGGATGGCTTCCCTGGTGGTAATGGGCGGCTACCCTGGTGGTCCTGGGAGGGATTCGAGGGGGGGCTGTGCTGATAAACAATCAGCACAGACCTCCCCTGTCAGGAGAGCAGCCGATCGGCTCTCCTCTACTCGCGTCTGTCAGACGCGAGTGAGGAAAAGGCGATTACTGGCTCTTCCTATTTACATCGTGATCAGCCGTGATTGGATACGGCTGATCACGTGGTAAAGAGTCTCCGTCAGAGACTCTTTATCTAGATCGGTGTTGCGGGGTGTCAGACTGACACCCCGCAACAACGATCGCCGCGATGCGTGCACCCGGGGGCGCGCAGCGGCTTGATATTCCTGATCACGTCATATGACGTCCGGTCAGGAATATCAAACCACTTTGCCGCCGTCATTTTGTAATAGGGCGGGAGGCAAGTGGTTAAACTTCCTTTTTTGTCCTTCATGCATATTTGCCTTCAATAACCTCTCCAGCATGCTATCCTGGGCCCATACACACGTAGCCTTGTCACTTAACAATGTATTTTGTCAGCTCCATAGTAGTGCTTTACCCTACACACCCCCTAGAATGTGTACAAATGTTATTTGTGTCCTTAAATTCATGCAGAGTGCCAGAGGCTATTTTTTTGGGTCCCAAAATCATTTGAAACCCCCCAACCGCTAAGTCAACCGATACCAATCCCCTATCTGCTGACTTCGCCAAGCCTATACACACTATACCTACCTCTTTTGTGGTCAGATTTCTGTATGAATTCACCAAAGCATGTAGTGAAAGAGCCTGCGAGAATACTTTCAAATGGTACTATTTAAAGTTTTGTTCTCCTATTATCTTGATAGGTAATTGCAGAATGTAAAAAAGTGCTTCAATTTGTACAGTGTGTATTATATTTTTGTATTATGACACTTCTTACCTGTCCAGTGGACTGCCAATAGTGCAAGTAAGGAGGGGCTGGCCAAAGTAAAACACATTATTTATGCATTCAGCTCTCAATGAAGTGGAGAGGGTTACCGGTCCTAAACATACCCCCCCTCAATTTTTTACAATGGGCCATCAGAGAGGGTGAGAGATCTGATAAGTAGACCTCGTATTTTTGTCTTTAAATACTCCTTAAAATAAATGTTATACTGATGTTGGCCAAGAATGTTTGTGTCTAATCTGCTTGCAATGTTTATGTGCAAAATTACTTTTTTTGCTTGTTTGACTCCACAGTTTCTTTCAATGCCATAGGAATGGCAGACTGTGGCTTTCCAATTTGCCCAGCGGTGGAACTTTCCCAACTCCAGAGGGGCAAATGATGGGAAACACGTCCAAATCGTGCCACCCCCCAACTCGGAGTCATACTATTATAATTACAAGGGGTTTAATTGTATTGTGATGTTGGCGGTGGTGTCGGCGACATATGAGTTTCTCTATGTGGACGTGGGGAAGGATGGCCGGATGTCGGAGTCATCGCCCAGAGTTCTACACACGGCTCCAGAATGGTGGCTTGGGATTGCCACCTTCTGAAGAGAACATGGAAGGACTCCTGTTTGTCTTTGTCGCTGATGAAGCGTTTGAGCTGGGTGATCACCTGATGCGGCCGTTCCCGATGAGGACACTCACCCCGGACCAGAGGGTTTTTAACTACCGGCCGGCCAGAGCCAGAAAAGTGGTGGAGAATGCTTTCGGGATAATGGCCATCCGGTTCCACCTATTCCTTACGGCAATCAAAATGGCGGAATATAAACTTACCATATAATCATTGCATGCTGCATTCTCCACAACTATTTAAGGAGAAATTCAATGAACTATGTTGCTTCAGTTGGGCCTGAGGCCGGACTTAACGAACAAACCTTGACAGCGCTTGAATCTGGCCGTCCTGGCTTGCCCCCCCAAAGCGCCCGCGAGGTCCAAATATATGGAGTACTTTGCAGGAAGGGGGGCCATTGATATGCCAGAAAATGTTTAAGAAACACTTTTTAAATACATTTTTGATTAAAACTGAAATAAGATTTCTTTTGATTTACTGCTTGTGTTTCTTTTAGCTGTCTCCTAGGTTCTCCAATGGGCTTTTCTTTTTGGCCATTTTCTTCAATAGTGCAAACGTAATTTATTTGATACATGAGGTGTCAATCTCTTCTTCAGCGAACTATTATTATGTTGTGGGTCTGCTACACACACACCTTGTTTTTGTTGTTAATGTATGTAATGCATTACTGATAAAAATATACATTGATTTCAGCACCATGAATGAATTTTGGTGAGTCACAAAAATGGCATGATTGTGGCAAACTGTAAAGCACTGTGGGAGTTATTTACTAAAGGAAAATCCACTTTGCACTCCAATTGCACTTCAAAAGTGCACATGAAACTGCACTGAAAGTGTACTTGTAGTGCAAAGTGGATTTGCCTTTAGTAAATAACCCTCATTTCAGTGTAAACACCAACTTAGTCCAAAAAATGATATTGAGCATTGAAAGAAGAAGCCACACATTGTTGAGTAGAAAATGTTTTACTCTGTGCACATTCACATGTGCGTTAGAAAAGGGTTTTTGTGGGGGACTAAATTTACAATAGCTAATCTATACTTACCGAACACACACCAGGTCCCATCGGCCTTGCGATATTTAAAGATCTTGGCGGGTTTTGCAGAGGGTAAGCTCATACTCGGGGGGGACTTCAATATTCCGCTGGATCCACTTTTGGATTCATCGACATCCCGTTCCTCCATATCCTTTCCTAGAATACGGGCCCTAAAACGTGCAATCTACAATATGCATCTTGTAGACGTATGGCGGATACTGTACCCAGAATCACGAAACTACACACACTTTTCCAACGTTCACCGATCATACAGTCGCTTAGATTATTTCTTAGTCGACCACGGCTGCTTAGACTGGTCCCCAAATTGTGAAATAGACCCTATGGTGTGGTCTGACCACTCCCCTATATTTCTGACACTTACAGTACCCTCTACTCCAATAAAAGAATGGACATGGAGGTTAAATGACTCGCTTCTGACTGAGCCAGGGTTCGATACTCGGATAGCGGAGACTATTTCAAACTTTTTTACAGACCACGCCTCTGATGACACCTCACCACCCATTCAATGGGAGGCATTAAAGGCGGTTTTATGGGGTAGTTTTATCCAAATGGGTGCCCGCATGAAAAAAGACCGCTCAGCTGCGATAGCCACGGCGGTACACAAACTCAGGACACTAGAGACTACCCATAAACGCTCCCCGACTGTGGAGGTGCTTGCGGAGGTCTCTTCCGCTCGCTCTCAACTTAGGGAATTATATGAGGCTTCCGTCCGTACCTTTGCAGACAAACTAGCTTTTCACCAATACAAATTCCGGGATAAATGTGGTAGATCATTAGCTCGCACCCTACATACCAAGCAACCTAACACCTTTATACCCCACATACGGGACAACTCTGGGAAAACTGTCTCGTCGCCTTCTGAGATGGGACAAGTTTTCCGGGACTTCTATCAATCCCTCTATAACATACCTACAACAAGCCCCACTGAGCCCCCCTACACTAGAGCAGACGCACAAGCCTCATATATCACACAAAATGCATTGCCCACTCTAGACGACGAAACAATAGAGGAACTTGAAGCTCCGATATCGGAAGACGAGGTAGCCCGCGCCATTGCAACTACCCCATCTGGCAAAAGTCCGGGCCCTGATGGCTTCACCCCGAAATTTTATAAACAATTTGCTCCCCTCCTCACCCCCTTCTTAACAAAAGTGTTTAACTCAATCTCTGAGCGATCAGTATTCCCGCCGCAAACTCTAGAGGCACATATCACCCTCATCCCAAAACCCGACAAAGACCTGACTATATGTGCTAATTACCGACCCATTTCGTTGATAGGGGTAGATTTGAAAGTGTATGCGAAGGTGCTAGCAAATAGACTACAACCGTTGCTACCCCGATTAATACACTTAGACCAAGTGGGCTTTGTGAGTGGACGAGAGGCACGAGATAACACCCTGAAAACTCTTCTCATTGCGGACTACGCTCGAACCCACAATGTCCCATTATGTCTTCTCACGCTGGATGCGGAAAAGGCCTTCGACCGCGTCGACTGGCAATTTCTTCGCCTATCACTGCAACAACTGGGTCTAGGCCAAAACATGCTCTCCAGAATAATGTCGCTCTATACCTCTCCCTCTGCTAGGATTAGACTAAACGGATCTCTAGCGCCAAAATTCACTATTCGCAATGGAACGCGACAGGGGTGCCCCTTGTCTCCCATTCTCTATGTTCTTGTTATGGAACACCTAGCCATCGCCCTTAGAAACAACCCGGCTGTCCACGGTGTTAGTATAGGCCCCATACATACTAAACTTGCCTTATTTGCAGATGACTTGCTCATATTTGTGACCCAACCGCTAGTCTCCTTACCCTCCATCATGCAGGAGTTTCAGAGATATGGAGATGTTAGTAACTTTAAAGTTAATCATAGTAAGTCAGAAATACTCAATATTTCACTCCCAGAAGCAGCTCTTCAACAGCTCGCGTCTACCTTCCCTTTTAAGACAAACTACACATCTATTCGTTATTTAGGAATTCAAATCCCAACAGACGCTTCCCAATTATTCACCAGCAACTTTACCCCTCTACTTCTTAGAACACAAGCGGATCTGACCACATACGCATCTAAACAGCTTTCTTGGTTGGGAAGGGTGAATGTTTTAAAGATGGATGTCCTTCCCCGATTCCTTTATCTTTTCCAAACCATTCCTATCCACATCTCCACCCCATTTTTCAAAAGGCTTCGTCAGATTTTTTCTAAATTCATATGGCAAGGAAACCGCCCCAGGATAAAGTACGACACAATGATTCTCCCAAAGGCCCGGGGAGGAGCGGGGGTCCCGGATGCCTCTTTCTACCATAAGGCAGCGGTACTCACACGTATTGTGGATTGGTTTCACCACCCTTCCTCCAAGCTCTGGGTTCAATTGGAGAAACATCTCAATGGGGCTGATCTTTGTGCCCTGCCGTGGATACCTGCGGCTCGGCGGAGGGATGGTGCCCTCTCTACTGCCCTTACTCGCCAGACTCTTCAGATATGGGACCGACTGCTATTAACGAGTAAATTATCTAAACCTCGAGGTCCAATGACTCCTCTATTTGGGACTCCGGCTTTCCCTCCGGCGGAGGATGGGGAGAGATTTGGACCCTGGAATAGGGATAGTCATCGACGTTTAGCACAGGTATTACGCGCTGACCCATCTCTGAGACCAGACATACCCCCCCAGACGGGTCCGGGGCCCCCAACCATGTGGCTACAAAGGGGTCAATTAATGTCATATATACGTACTTTCTCCCCCATTTCAGAAATCCTGGATGACCCGACAGACTTTGATGAGCTGCTCTTACAAACAGACCCGCCAACACATGTAGTATCACTGTTATATTCCCTTCTATTGAACGCATCTAACCCTGACTATCCAACATACACGCAGAAATGGGAAACAGATCTACAGCATTCCATCTCCCCTACTGATTGGCAAAAAAGCTTTATTTTAACGCATAGGATCTCTTTGGCAACTAAGACCCAAGAAAAAGGGTTTAAGCTATTGACAAGGTGGTACAGATGCCCGGTAACTATTCAACGGTTTAACCCTTCTCTGCCAGGTACCTGTTGGAGATGCCTGTCTTCTAGTGGAACAATGCTCCACATCTGGTGGGCATGCCCTCCAATTCGGAAACTTTGGCAAAAGGTCTTTGATCTATACAGCAAGCTGATGGCGACCTCAATTAAGCCCACACCAGAGATAGCCCTACTATCTATGCTTCCGGGCCCACTCAAGCTGATTAAAAAAGACATACTGCGCCACTTCTTGGCCGCAGTCAGGACAGTAATCCCCAGACACTGGAGAACAATAGACGTGCCTTCCTTGGGTGATTGGGCTGTTGAAGTGGATCGGATAAGAGATCTGGAGCGCCTGCTGGCACAGGAAGCGGGAAGGGAGGAACAGTTCTCCATCACTTGGACCTCATGGTCGATGTTTCGTTATTCCGATGACTTCCCCATATGGGTCAGGGATGCCCCATCTCTACCCGCCGAGTAGCCATGCTGGGGTGCTTCCCACTTCTGTTGTCACCCCTTATCTGTCTACATACTATCATTCTTATCCCTCTTTCTCTGTCTTCTTTTCTCTATGTACTGAACCAGTCACTCAAATATATAAACAAAGATCATATACCCAGAATTGCTCAATAACATGAATATTTATAATAAGTGATTAAATGATCCCTACGACGTTCCAGCCTGATTAGAAGGAACCTCCAGATAAAACAAACACGCAAAATCACAAAGGGAGATATAGGATGGTTCACCTACATATGTCATTCTATCTATACATTAAAATCCTCTACATACAATATGATAACATGGTATTTCTTTAGAAGCTGTATACTAAAGCTTATATTTATATGCGTATAGAGTGAAGGGTTCCCTTATTGTTTTATAGATATTGTATACAATATTATACTGTAAAGTACTCTATTTTTTTTTTTTTTCTGTTCTGCCCTTATATTGAAATAAACTAAGATTGAAAAGAAAAGGGTTTTTGAACAAACCAACATATTTTAATAATAACATTTTTGTTTTTGACAGTACAAATAGACTTTTTTGTGTTAAAACAGGCATGTTTAAAACCATAAAATACACAACTCAGGAACTTACAAAGTTCAACTTTGACAAAGTGAAGGCAATATCAGACATTAGTATGTCCAAACTGTGTTGATATTGCCTTCATCAGATGGGGTGATGTCACCCCTGTGAAAGCCAAATTTTGAAGATGCACACAAATTGAGAGTCAAACTGGGGATTTCCCTCCTGATCCCATGCCTAATCTACTTTAGTTGCAAGGAAGGGGTTGCACCCCCAAAATGCGTACCTTGATATCCTGTGATGGCAGATAGCACATGTTGACACACTGTGTACATCTTCAAAATCTGGCTTTCTAAAAAAAAAATTAAAATGTGTGAAAATAATAAAAATACAAACAAACAAGAAGAATTTTGGGGTGTTTTAGATTATGCCTAAAACATCAGTGATGTTTTTGAGTCTTTTTTCCACATCATTGATGTCTTCCTTGATCTTCTTTAAATCATGTTTGCACACCATGATCTCCCCGATGAGGACGTGTGCACTTGCACTTGTGAAATGAGATTCTTCTTCCACCACATCCACATCACCTAAAATAAAAAACACATAATGTATTATAAATATGCAGGCATCCATCTATTACCTGAAGCTGTGGTCTCAGACACTCACCTTTTGTGGTCACTATTTTGCCCACTTCATAAACCTCTCCTTCCTCCACATCTTCTGGTTGTGGTGTGGGGGTTTCCTTTTCCTTAGGAGGTGGGGGGTCCCTGGTGTCCCCAGATGTCCCGAGTCTTTTCTCCCCTATGTGAATAAAAAAAAGGTATACTTAGCACACAGATATTTGATGCAAGAAATAGTAATATGAAACATTGCTGGGAAGTGTCGTACAATTGTCTTTTTCTGAGTTCCAAGCTGAAGACATTATTTTTTCTCCCTTTTTTTAAAGCTGGAATACTTACTTTTTTTGTACAATTTTCACACATGGAGACACCCCTAGTATCCACTGGAGCACCTGTGTGGGACACCCTAAAAAGGGTGTTCTGGTGGCCCACACTAGTGCTCCTGCGTCTAGATGTGTAAACAGCTGCTGAGTGTCCTCTCCTTACACTGAATCAAGTTTGCATTTCATTATAGTTACAAACCCATCTAGACAACAAATTTCTTTTAATACAAATAGGCATGAACAAATGTAGTTAACCTGCATCTGCCAAAAACATCGTCTTAGCGGGCGATTGAACGATGTTTACTACGAACGATTACTGTGCCCACGAACCTGAAACTTGCCATTTTAAACTGTACAACAGTAAAGAAAAGCACATGGAGCCTCATGCAAGTAATAATAATAATAATAATAATAATAATAGGAACACACGTCAACTACTTACTTTTTTGAAGAACTCTCTTGCTCTTTCTGTACTGATCGGGCTCCCTCAATTTGAGGTCTGACCATCGTTTCAATTGATACTTAGATCGTCGTACCCCAAAATTCCTGTGCAGACTTTTCAGAACTTTAATCATGATCTTGGTCTTTCTCACATTTGGGTTTGGGTAAGGTCCATGCTTCCCGTCATAGTCGGCCCTCTTCAAGATGTCCACCATCTCCACCATCTCTATAAAGGACATATTTGAGGCCTTAAATCTCCTCCAGGATCGGGACGTTCGTGGCTCCGGCCTTTCGTCGTTGCTGCTGCTGCTGTCTGCATGCACTTGCTCTTTCTCTGCTATGTGCTCTCCCACTGCGCTGAAAGACAAGGGGCGGGGAATAGACTAGAAAGAACTTCAGGGGCGGGTGGAGTTTCAAGCATGCGCAGTGTATATAAAGCGTAACACGTGTGCGTCGTACGTATGATCTGTGAGCGGAGGAAGGAGTAGCGGAAGAGCCAATCGTTCTAACAAAGGTACTAAGTTTAACTTGGTGCATCAGTGGCCTATACTGCTTCCAGACTGAGGCCTATATTGGGACAAGATAAGGAGAGTTTAGCCTGACATTAGGGTTTGTCTTGTGTTGTGTCTTGCAGAGAAATCGCATGGCTTTAATGATCACAACTTCCTCCCCCTGTTCATAGACAAGTACAGGGAGCTGCCTTGTCTGTGGCAGATGAAACATCTGCATTATAATCATAAACAAAAGAGGCAGGCAGCGCTGGAGAAATTGCTGGAGTTGGTGAAGCCACAGATCCCCACGGCAACCATCCCTGTTTGAAGGCAAAAATTGGTGGGCTGAGGAGCACTTAAAATAGGGAGCGCAATAAGGTCCAGCTTTCCATGAGATCAGGAGCTGCAGCAGATGCCATTTATGTCCGCAGGCTGGGGTACTATGACAGACTGCGTTTTCTGTCAGACCAGACTGAATTCAGGCAATCACTCTCAATCCTTCCTTCCACTCTTCCTTTCATGCTTCCTTCCCCCCAAGCTGAGGCTTCTGACGTCCAACCTGGGCCTTTCAGCCAGGAAGAAGTGGAGGAGCCCAGCTTGAGCCAGGTATAGCATTGTTCTACATATTTCTTGTCGTAAAATTAATGATGTTAACTAGATGTTATTATTGATCACTAATTGCTGATTTAATAAAGTGTTTTACATATCAATAGACAGTAGTGGCCAAAAATGTTTGGGACAAGAATGAAAAATGCTGGGGTCAAAATGATAGTCTTTCCTATTTGTTAACATTCAATTTGCAACAGCCATGAGCTCAAAATTGTGTGTGATTGATGAATAAAAAACTAAAACTATGTCCCTTTTACATACACAGGAAAGCCTCAGCCAGGAGGAGGGCGTGGAATGTGGCAACCAGGAGGAGGCGGGGGTAAGTGGCAACCAGGAGGTGGCCCGGCCCAGTAGCCTGACCGAATCCCAGGTCCCTCCCCTCCGCCTTCCAACCAAAAGGCCCAGGAAGGGGAGTAACGTGGAGGAGGCAGCGCTTGGGCTGATTAGGGAGGCTAATGCTGCCCTCAGAACCACTCCCACTCTTCAAGAGGCCTTTGCCTCCATGGCTGCATGCAAAATGCAGGAAATGGAGGAGGGCCAACGCCTTATCTGTGAGGAAATGATGTATCTGTCCCTAAATAAGGGGTTGAGGAGCCAACTCACAACCAAAACCCACCTGTGTGAGTTCGACCATCCTCCTCCTCTTCCACCTCCTGCCACAACTCCAAAAACACAGCCTGGAAGCAAGCCTGGAAAGAAGAGTGGAAGGAAGACAAGAGTGTGATGGCCTGGGTTCAGTCTGGTCTGACAAAAGACGCAGGCTGTTGTATGACCACAGCCTGGGGACATATATGTCATCTGCTGTTGATCCTGATCTCTTGTAGTCCGGGGCCGGATTGTGCTCACTATTATATGGACTCCTCATGCTACCAATTTTGTAAAAAAGAGTAGTGTAGCGCTGGACAAATGTCACAAATGTGAGATGTATTATATCAAATAAATGAAATGACCAACAGCAGTGTATGACAGCCCGTAAAACTGGTTGATATATAAATCAATCAATTAGGTGCTCATAAATAATTACAAAAGGCATAGTGAAAAATAAATAAAGTGAGAAACAGTTCATATAATAAAGTGAAGGTGGGAATAAAGTAAAAAAGTTATGATGTTCAATGCTTTATCCTGGATCAATATTCCACCGCTAGTGCTGCCTACCATCTGGTGATAAAGTAATGGAGGCTTACCGGAGAGCCTGCGACCACCCTTATTCAGGGGGGTCAAAACAGGCTTAGTAGAGAAATATGGACCTCAGGGAATGTCCCGCAGGGAGCTCTGTTTGATGTCCTACCAACCTCCTTCCTGGACGGCTAATCAGCAACAAACAAGGGGCCAATTCGAAGGATGTAGTCCCAGGGGCACTTCTTATATGGCAATCAATGTTTATACGTTTGGATGGAGTGCTCAGGCCATGAACATTATACGATACAATCTTCATAGCAGCTATAGCTGGTCATCTGGTAGTGTACCCCAAGGGGCCTAAGGAGGACGGGAAGAGACCTGCGGCAGACCGACCCAGAAAACTTGGAATGTGTGTCCTTAGACTGACCAGTCCTTGGTCTTGTAGCAAGTGTCCTTACAAACGCCTTTCTGTCCAACATCAGGGATGAGCAGCTGTGCTCCTGGAAATCTCCTCACGTGGACCGTCACTTTTGTGCCCTCGTATTGGGGTTATAGTGTTCAGCAGCAGGACTCCCTTCATGGTTATTTACTTTAATAATAATTTTTTATACATTGTTTATGCACCTAGTGCAATTCTTTTTCTTTATATTTTGTATGCTACCAATTTTGGCTGTAAAATAGTTGATGTGTGCCCTGGGGTACAAAGGCTTCGCCAATTTCACCAGTTTCTCCAGCGTTGCTTTCCTCTTTATTTTATTATGACCCATAATAAATGGCTATTTTGGATTCACAAATACTTGCCTATGTGTTTTACTTAAAAAAGGACTGTTTGTTTGTAAGTAGGCAGGTACATTTCCTAAATACAATGTCAAATTAACAAGGGACACCAACACAAGCCAACCTCCTTGAGGTTAAAAAAATAAAAGATAATAATGGTGTTGTGGTAACTTGACACACAAATCGAAAAACAATTTTATGGAGAGCAATAGAAAAAAAAAAAGCAGGAGATCTTGATTTAAAAAAAACACTATAAACAAAAATTAAAAACATTATTATGGAGATCTGACAAAAGAAAAAAAAATATTCAGGAGATCACAAGAAATAATAAAGAAATAATTTTTTCAGAACTCTGTGTGAATGTGAGCAGCAAAACAACTTCATTATTCTACCATTATAAAGAAGAGAATGTGCTGCATTAAAAGATTTAAAAATTTGCAGCGTGACGAATGTGCTATCTCCATTACAAACGCTAGTTTTACCAGACCGAGCGCTTCCGTCTCGTAATTGATTCAGAGCAGGCGTGGAACTTTGTGCGTCGAAATTGTGTACACACAATCGGAATTTAGGAGAACGGATTTTGTTGTTGGAAAGTTTGAGATCCAGATCTCAAATTTTGTTTGTCGGAAATTCCGACAGAAAATGTCCGATGGAGCCTACACATGGTTGGAATTTCCGACAACAAGCTCCCATCGAACATTTGTTGTTGGAAATTCCGACCGTGTGTACACGGCATTAGAGTGTGCAAAAGATTTGAGACTGAGGCAGAGGTTCACCTTTCAACAGGACAACGACCCTAAACACACAGCCAGAGCTACAATGGAATGGTTTAGACCAAAGCATATTTATTTGTTAGAATGGCCCAGTCAAAGTCCTGACCTAAAGCCAATTGCGAATCTTTGGCAGGACTAGAAAATTGCTGTTCACAGACGCTCTCCATCCAATCTGACAAAGCTTAAACTATTTTGCAAAGAAGAATATTTCACTCTCTAGATGTGGAAAGCTGGTAGAGACATGCCCTAAAAGACTTGCAGCTGTAATTGCAGCAAAGGTGGTTCTACAAAGTATTGACTCCAGGAAGCTGAATACAAATGCAAGCCACACTTTTCAGATATTTATTTGTAAAACATTTACCTTTTTGGTTGTAACGTGACAAAACATGGAAAACTTCAAGGGGTATGAATACTTTTTCAAGGCACTGTACATCTGCTTTAATGGGAAAATCCTATGAAGACCCCATATAATTAAATGCATAACTGTCACCACTCCTGTTTTCTACAACCCCCACAAAGATTAAAAGTTCATTAAACCCAAATCATTAAAAACTATCAATAAATGGTGTATTACAGTCTGCTCATACTCACTTCTGTATTCTGCAAAAAAACTTGTATTCTGTATTCTGCAGAAAATCCGGTTGGTACTGCTGTTCTCTGTCTTTCCCTGATGTCCGTATTCCCAATGCAGTTGTGGATTTTGCAGGTCAGTGTTGGCAGCTAGTGCACATGCTCAGTTTTCAGTGTATATCTACCCTGAGCATTACCACCCTATCACATCTGAGCAGCCCATGTGACTATAGAGTCACACACGGGCGTATACACAGTGGTAATTCACAGACTATTTCCTCCTTCCTCCCCCATGCCCACTAACCAGCTCTACACTATGGATGCAGATATTGCATCTTGATTGATGGAGGCTTCCCCTCCCTGTTATTAAGACACAGGCTGAAGGAGCGTGATACAACCTGTGACTGGCAGAAAGCCGCCCACCCAATGTTATTGCCAAAAAATAAAGATTTGATTTCAAATATATATATTTGTATGATGATTTACAACAGTTTATTGCTTAATTATTTATTTTTGCTCTGTATCCCAAAATATGTTTTTGTTTGTGACCAGCAGCAAAGGACTAGAAGCTCCTCCTGCTTATGCTTCCCTACAGACAGGCTGGCAAAGATCTGGGTCATGTGACAGCTGTATATTGATTAGTAAAAACTTACTTACATTTTTTTATTAAAATAATTACAGTGCCATCGTGCATATACAGAAAAGAAGGGAAATGTAAATTAAACAGTGTGTGTTTAGTATCACTTTAATCATCACTGTGAGAGCATGTTATTGAGAGAATACTTGGGGATCCTCCAATCTAGACTGACTCTTTCTTACTTCTACATCTCTTTTTTCTTTCTGCTTCCCCCAGCTACAGTCTTAGATAATTTCTTTTCTGTTTCTGTGCTAGAGAATGGACTTTTCCTAAATAAGGCAAAATTTCTAGCAATCTCAGAGGCACATAACAAGTCAATAAGAATAGATTATGATAAAGAAACTGCTGCAAGTAAGCATTTAAAATACTTAATTTTTCTGTGGATTTACCTGAATTTTTTTAAAGCTGTAAAATGGACTCTTCAGTACATACTGAAAACAATCTGTGTTCTGGCCCATAAAGCTGGAATTCTACTACACTACTACATTCTAGTGCTTTAAAATGAGAAAAATATCAACCTTCTCTAGTCGATGGTTATTGAAACAGAAAAACACAATCTTCTGTATTATTCTTGGTACTATTATGTCAATGTTATAAACTCAGATGTCTAGTTTTACAGAGTCTCAAATTAAGTCATATTGTTTATACTCATATATCTTCCTTTTTTTTTCACTGGAGGCTGAATCAGGTCCAGTCACGACCCTGTGTAATAACAGCTCACTTATAATTCTGATCTTTGCTCATTAACTGGTTAACTTGGTATGTATAATGTTTAATATGTTATATACGTACACAGGGGTGGAGGCCCTGTGTCCTGTTTACTTTGTGCTTTTTTTAACTAACTGAAAAATTAATGACTATTTACCTTTTTTTTTACAGACGCAAAACATGTCGTCAAGTAATCTTACCTTTCAAAGTGGTAAAATACATTAGTAACATAATAATATTTTAGAAAGGATAATATATGAATGTTCGTATAAGAACTTGTAATAACTTGTAAAACTAAAAAAAGTATCCTTCTATAGTGGTATACTAGCCTTAATCCAAAGCACCTAGTGTAGTTCCTATGTACTGTGCTCTCGCACCCCTCTGCTAACTGAATGAGCCACTTCTGACAGTCTATGCTAACACCAGACAACACCGGGAGATGGTCCTGTTCCCCTCCAGCACACAGCAGGTGATTTCCAGCCTCAGATGTGTGTGCTTCCCTATGAGACTGTGTAGAGGGGGAAGTGTCCTTTCCCTCTACTCAGGTCTCAGAAAACACTCAGCTCCCTGCTCTATGCTGAGCAGCGTGTGACATCAGATCCTCTATTTTGTAAGTGC
This sequence comes from Aquarana catesbeiana, assembly GCF_042186555.1. NCBI lineage: Eukaryota > Metazoa > Chordata > Amphibia > Anura > Ranidae > Aquarana > Aquarana catesbeiana. The sequence continues at coordinate 385,906,326 of NC_133327.1, forward strand.
AATATTCTTTTAATTTTTAAACCTTTTAACCGATTCCTGACCAGCTCACCCCGAAATACGGCGGCAGAATGGCACCACTGCACGAATCGCCGTAGCCGTATGGCGCTCATGCGCCCCTGCCGTACCCATGATGATCGGATTCATTGCAGAACCGATCAGTCTTCAGGTCCAGGCCAATGGTTTCTGGCCTGGACCTGCTGATCGGTTCTGGCGAATGAAATACTTCCCCAGCCTGTAAGTGTTAACACAGGCAGGGGAAGTGATGTCATCTCCCCTCGTGGAATAGAGGACATCTAACTGTGAGTTGCACTACAGCAACACCAATACATGTAGGCACACTTTTCACCCCCTGATCACCCCCCAATCGCCCCCCAGTTAACCCCTTCATTCCCTGTCACTGTGTCACCAAGTGCAGTTTTCAGATTTTTCACTGATCACTGCAATGGTGTCACTTGTGACTCTAATCAGTATTAGAGCAGTTAGTAGTAGGCCCAGGTAGCTTTAGGGTACCCCCCTAAACCCCCCTAATAAAGGTTTAACCCCTTGATCACCCCCCCCCAGTTAATTCTTTCACCCCCTGTCACCAGTGTCACTAATATAGTGTACAGATCTATATTCTGATTGCCGTATTAGTGTCACGGTTTAGCCAGTTAGATGGTTAGTTTTACCGTCAGGTTTTTATAGTGTCAGGGTACTCTCATATATATTGCCTAATAAAGGTTTTAACCCCCTGATTGCCCCCTAGTTAACCCTTTTACCCCCTGTCACCAGTGATCACCATATTAGTGTCACAGTTGACGCTGGTAAGTTTGTTATTTTTTTATAGCGTCAGGGTACCCGCCGTGTATTACCCAATAAGGGATTAACCCCCTGATCGCCCAGCGGGTGACATCAGTTAGGTTTTAGCGTCAGTTATGGTCAGCGTCAGTCCCAGGCAGCGTCAGATTAGTGCCAGTAGTGCTAACACCCACGCACACCCCATACACCTCCCTTACTAGTATGGTGTCTGAACGGAACAATATATTTGATCTGATCAGATCTATACTAGCGTCCCCAGTGTTTAAGGTTCCCAAAAACGCAGAGTTAGCGGGATCACCCTGGTTACCTGCTAGCACCTGCGTTTAGCCCCTCTGCCCAGCCCACCCAAGTGCAGTATCAATCGATCACTGTCACTTACAAAACACAACACACATAACTGCAGCATTCGCAGAGTCAGGCCTGATCCCTGCGAACAGTAACAGTTTTTCTGGTAGCAGTTGAAGCAGGCTCTGACAATCAGGTGCTCTTTTTGCCTGTGAGTCGCACTAGTTGTACCTATAAATTTAGAGGCCAAAATGTCCACTTAGAGGTACACTAGTGAAGAGGCCTACACGTTGCTGAGCATGACAGATGAGACCGAAGGAAAAGCCTGTCAGATTCAGGCTCAGTATACGAACCAGTAGACAGCAGCGGCACCCTGAGAGATTGCTCTGACGACAGAGTAGTGGTTCCTACTAAGGTCAGGCTTACCCGACCCTGTCCTTCTGTTGTTGAGGTGCAAGAACCGCAGGGCTCTTGTATGGAGCAGAGAGCCAGTACTAGTGCCGCTCATCCTTCTGGTGAACTGGCAAGCACCAGCGGCCTAGTACATCATGGTCATACATCTAGCACTGCAGTATCATATGATGACATGGCGAGTCCCATAAGTGCAGTTCAAGCTGGTGCGGTGGCTAGCACAATTTCTGCAGAATATGCCAACCCTGATTGGGAGCCCACTTCTGCAGTACCCATAATTTCCCCGTTCACTGGCCAACCCAGAATTCAGGTGGAAACAGTTGCTTTTATGTCACTTGATTTTTATTCATTGTTTTTCACGGGAGATCTCTATAGATCTATTGTGGACCAAAGCAATTTGTATGCTGGTCAATTAATCGCCGCTAATCCCCATTTGACCCTTGCCAGAGAATGGAAACCTATTACGGTTTCTGTTTTTAAGACCTTTCTGGGCCTATCCCTCCTCATGGGCATAACTAAAAAAAGTCAGTTGTAGTGATATGCCCAATTCACCATATGCCCGTGTTCTCTGCTTCCATGACCAGGACACGATATGAGCAGATCTTGTGGTTCATGCATTTCAATGACAATGAACTCTGTCATCCTCAGGGTGACCCTGGATATGATCGGCTCCACAAAATTCGGCCCCTCGTAAACCACTTCAACCAACAGTTTGCAGCCTTGTTTACTCCCGATCAAGTTATCTGCATTGATGAGTCCCTGATTAAGTTTTCTGGCCGCTTGTCTTTCCCAGCAAGCATGCCAGACATGGGGTCAAGGTGTATAAGCTCTGTGACAGGGCAACAGGCTATACATATAGTTTTATGGTTTACGAGGAAAGAGATAGTCACGTGGAGCCCGAGAACTGCCCAGACTACATAGGGAGCTCTGGCAAGATTGTTTGGGATTTGGTGTCACCCTTATTCGGAAAGGAGTACCACTTGTACGTGGACAATTATTACATGAGCGAGCCACTTTTTAGTTGCTTATTTAATCATGGACTTGGTGCATGTGGCATCATGCGATCTAATCGCCGGGGCTTCCCCCAAAGGTTTGTAGAATCCCGACTTAGACTGGGGGAGAGAGCCTGCTTGAAGTGTAATAATTTGCTCGCAGTGAAGTGGAGGGATAATCGCAACATTTTTGTTCTGTCCTCCCTTCACACAGATACGACAGTCCAAATTCCAATGGCAACTGGTGTTGTGGAGAAACCCCTCTATGTCCACGAATACAACCCTAATATGGGGGGTGGACCTCAACAACCAGTTGATGGCGCTGTACTTAATTGCCCATAAAGGCCAGATGCTGGTACAAAAATAAGTATACCTGTGTCTGTATACCTATTTCATTTGGCTCTGCTGAACGCTTATGTGCTATACAAAGCATCAGGACGAACTGGATCCTTCCATAAATTCCAGGAAGAGATCATCACAGCCCTTCTGTTTCCAGACGGTGCTGTGCCCCAACTTCCCAATGCAAACGCAGTGAGCCAGCTGCATGAGAGGCATTTTCCGTATGTCCTCCCTGGTACCCCTGCCCAACGATCACCCCAAAGAAGATGTTGTGTCTGTAGGAAACACTGATATAGGCGTGAGACCCGCTATTATTGTCCCTCCTGTCCTGGCCAACCTGGTCATTGCATCGGTGAATGTTTCGAACGCTATCACAGTGGAGTATTAGCATAGGGTACAGCACCGCACAGTCTAGGGCACACTTTCACAGGGTCTCCAAAGATGCCATCGCATTTTGAGAGACCCGAACCTGGAACCATTACAGTTACACTTACATATAAAAGTGTAAATATTTTTATATATATATATATATATATATATATATATAAATATATAAAATAAAAAAGTTGGCGTTTTGTTGTTCTTCTTCCTCTATTGTTCTCTCCCTATTTTTCTGCTCTGTTTTACTGTATTTTATAACTGCAATGTTTTATTTTTACTATGTTTTATCATGTTTGCTTTTCAGGTATGCAATTCTTTTATACTTTACTGTTTACTGAAATTATTTTCTTTTCAGGTACGCCATTCAGCTGCAACACTGATTAATTTATCTTGATAGCAACAGTGTTTGCTCTCACGATACATAAAACAGCGACTCCAGCGCTGTAGGAGGTGATTTCACCACCACAGTTTAAAAAAAAGAGCATATATGCCCGAAGCATGGGGGTAGGAGTGGAGGGGCGATTTGCCCCTAACATTAGGGGCAGATTGCCCCCATGCTTCGGCATATATTTTGTACTTTTTTTGGCAGATTGTTGTTGTTTTATTGAGTTAATGTTTTATTTTTACCATTGATTGCTTTTCAGGTAAGCCATTCGGCTGCAGCACTGATTTATTTATCTTGACAGCAACAGCATTTGCTCTCATGATATGTAAATCAGTGACTCCAGCACTGTAGGAGGTGATTTAACCACCACAGTTAAAAAAAACGGTGCATGTATGCCAATCATTAGAAGTGTGTGGATGCAGGGCGGTATTCTAATGGTGGGCATACCCACCGATCATCCCGCAGGCTGCATTAAAAAAAAGAACATTACAATATATGCCAAACAAGGCCCAGCAACGTACTGGTATGTTGCTGGACTTTGAGTGGATATACCAGAATGATGCATGCAGGTTTAGGTAACATCTTGGTATCACTCTTTTCAGCCAGCGGTCGGCTTTCATGTAAAAGCAATCCTAGCGGCTAATTAGCCGCTAGACTGCTTTTACAAGCAGTGGGAGGGAATGTCCCCCCTCCTGCTGTCTTCCCTAGTTTTCTTGGGCTCTTATGTCCCACCGGGGATCCTGAGAATGCAGCCGGTGGTTCCACCAGCTCATCATAGAGCTGATCAAAGACCAGAATGGCTCCAATGGCCTAAAAGCTACGAGCATTTTATGAAATCGGTTTCGCAAGATATAAACAGCGCTATTGGGAAATTGGGAAAGCATCTTATCACACAGATCTTGGTGTGGTCAGATGCTTTGAGGGCAGAGGAGAGATCTGAAGTCTAATAGACCCCAATTTAAAAAAAAAAAAAGAGTACCTGTCACTACCTATTTCTATCATAGAGGATATTTACATTCCCTGTGATAACAATAAAAATGATTTAAAAAAAATAAATGCAAATGAAAGGAACAGTGTAAAAATAAAAAAAGGCAAAATAAATAATAGTTAAAAAAAGCGCACCTCCCCCCCCCCCGTGCTTGCACACAAAGGTGAACACAAGTGTCGGTCTTATGTCATTTGTAAACAGCTATTGCACCATGCATGTGAGGTATCACCACGTCAGATCGAGGGCAGTAATTTTAGCAGTAGACCTCCTCTGTAAATCTAAAGTGGTAACCTGTAAAGGCTTTTAAAAATGTATGTAATTTGTCACGAATGCATGGTTGTGTGCAATTTTAAAGCATGCCGTGTTTGGTATCTATGAACTCGGCATAAGATAATCTTTTATGTTTTACCAAACATTTGGGCAATATAGTGTTTAAGTGCATTAAAATTCAAAAAAGTTTTTTTTTTCCAAAAAAATTGTGTTTGAAAAATTACTGCTAAATACAGTGTAAAAAAAATGCAACACCCACCATTTTAATCTGTAGGGCCTTTGCTTTAAAATTTTATAATATTTGGGGGTTCAACGTAATTTTTTAGCAAAAAAAATATTTTTTCATGTAAACAAAAGGTGTCAGAAAGGGCTTTGTCTTCAAGTGGTTAGAAGAGTGGGTGATGTGTGGCATAAGCTTCTAATGTTGTACATAAAATACCAGGACAGTTCAACCCCCCCCCCCAAATGACCCCTTTTTGGAAAATAGACACCCAGGCTATTTGCTTATAGGCATGTTGAGTCCATAGAATATTTTATATTTTGCCACAAGTTTTGGGAAAATTACAAACTTTTTTTTTTTTTTTACACAAAGTTGTCACTAAATGATTTATTGCTCGAACATGCCATTGGTATATGTGGAATTACACCCCAAAATACATTCTGCTGTTTTTCCTGAGTATGGGGATACCACATGTGTGGGACTTTTTGGGAGCCTAGCCGCATAAAGGGCCCTGAAAACCAATCACCACCTTAAGGATTTCTAAGGGCGTAAAATAGTGATTTTACTCCTTACTACCTATCACATTTTCGGAGGCCCTGAAATGTCAAGATAGCACAACCCCCCCAAAAAAATTACCCCAATTTAGAAAGTAGACACCCCAAGGTATTTGCTAAGAGGCATGGTGAGTATTTTTCAGCTCTCATTTGTTTTGGAAAATGAAGAAATTCTTTTTTCAATTTTTAAAACTTTGTGCCAAAAAGTGAGATCTGCAAAATACTCAACATGCCCCTCAGCGAATAGCTTGGGGGGGCTACTGTCCAAAATGGGGTAATTTGGGGGGGGGGGGGTTGTGATATCATGGCCTCCGAAACTATGATAGGTATTGAGGAGTGAAATCACCATTTTACGCCCTTAGAAAGCCTGAAGGCAGTGATTGGTTTTTGGGGTCCTGTGCGTGGCTAGGCTCCAAAAAGTCTCACACATGTGGTATCCCTGTACTCAGGAGAAGCAGCAGAATGTTTTTTGGGGTGTAATTTCACATATACCCATGGCATGTGTAAGCAATATATAATTTCAGTGACAACTTACTGTGTAATTTTTTTTTTTGTCCTTTTTTAATCACTTATGACAAACAAATAAAATATTCAATGTGCTCAACAGCAAATTCCTTGGGGTGTCTACTTTCCAAAATGGGGTCATTTGGGGGTGGGGCTTTTTTTACTGCCCTGTCATTATAGCACCTCAAGAAATGAGATAGGCAGTCATAAACTAAAAGCTGCGTAAATTCCAGAAAATGTACCCTAGTTTGTAGATGCTATAACTTTTGTGTAAACCAATAAATATACGCTTATTGAATTTTTTTTTACCCGAGACATGAGGCTGAATGCATTTTGGCCTACATGTATGACTAAAATTGAGTTTAATGGATTTTTTTTTATAACAAAAAGTAGAAAATATTTTGTTTTCAAAATGTTCGGTCTTTTTTCGTTTATATCGCAAAAAATAAAAACCGCAGAGGTGATCAAATACCACCACAAGAAAGCTCTATTTTTGGGAATAAAGTATGCAAATTTCGTTTGGGTACAGCATTGCATGACCACACAATTACCAGTTAAAGCAGCGCAATGCCAAATTGTAAAAAGTGCTCTGGTCAGGAAGGGGGTAAAATCTTTTGGGGCTGAAGTGGTTAAACAGAGAGCTTTAGATTGTGTGTGCTTCCCTTTTCTTCCCATATACATCATGAGTTCCTGAGTGCCTTAGGACCTCTGTACCCTTCCTATGGGAAAAGAGGAATGAGAATCTGCCAAGAGTCTGTCAGAGCTATTATCCCTGAGGGGAACACCGCTTACTTTGACCTTCTGCTAATGCAGTAGTCATGGCTATGAGGTGAGCGGCCGGTTTGTATGGTGGTGGAACAAGGAGTATTTCTATTATTTGGATCACAGTGGCGATTGCATATACTGATTTAACTTTCATTTACACTATTCGTGGACTGTCATATTTGTTGCACATTATAATTGTATTGGATGTGTATAGCACCTTTTTTGATATTTTGGTGTTGATAGTCAATACAAAAGACTTATTTCTGTTCTGCTGCGCTGTTTTCCATTTATTTATAGAATTCCTGTGCACGCACACATGCGCCAACAGTTTCTGGCATCTGGGTCCTTGCTAAAACTATACTTGCAGCAGAATCCTCATGCATGTGTGCAGATGTCCTTCAGGTCTCTGCCAGGTCCCAATGCAAGGAATCCGGCAGCATGTGCCCATCACTATGACTCATGGGATGTGGGAAGTAGACATCATAGACATCATTTTCATCTAGTCCAAAAAGTGGGTAGTGCTTCAATGCAGTACCAAAAAGGTTAAAAATCTTTATAAAAGTAAGCAAGGTTATCCAGTTGTGGAAGATAGAGAGGAGGGGAGGAGAAGGTCCCACTTTAATTATTTTTTTTTCAAGTTAAGGTTTACATCTATAATAATTATATATATAAGAGCACATTTTATCAGTTGAATATCTGCAGTAAGTAAAGAATTTTATAGTGGCTATGGTTTTAGTACAATGCTGGGACATGTAGTACTTTAATACCTTTTAACAGTTATATGGGACTTGCTTCCCCTACCTCCCATTTAGCTTTGCAGTAAAATATTTCTTATAAAAATGCTGCTGCAGTGAATAGAAAGCAGAGCAACATCAGTGTAAGTAATTAGAAGAGATGGCATGACAACTGACAAAATAGAAGGCAGTATCAGCAGTCAGAAAACATAATATTGTATGTAACTGTACTGGGGTATGCACAGGTCCATAATAGATTCCAGTCTATGAAAGCAGCGAAAAATACATTTAAAATACTTGCGTCTAAAGGAAGAGCAGTTCTTCTTGCCTGTAGTGCTGGAACCATAAAAGCGTCAGATTGATTGCTAAGGACAACAAGAACTTTTCTCAGTTTAGACTTCAATGCTTTAGGCATTTCATGTACAAATACAGTATCTCAGTAATGTCCCTTCTAGATGATTATTATCCCCTGACATGTGCTCTAGTTTTATGATGTGAACATTTTGCTGACCATATTGATTGACCATAATAAAGAAGAAAAGCACAAAACAGAATATGTAAATTACCCTATTCATATATGGATTTCGTATAGGATTTTCATATCATTTGAAACTGATCTATGCTGTAGATCTACCTGAACAACATGGAAGAAGTCAAAGATCACCGGGCACAGTGTCACCTCCTCACACCTGATTTAAACCTCCAATCGCTACCGTGTCACAATCATGCAGGATATAATAGAAGTCCATGGCTAAGCACAGCAAACCGTAGGAAAGCTGCAGATACACTGCACCCGCTGTCTGGGTAAACCACAGCACATCAGTGTGAAAGCAGCCCTATACTATTATGCCCAGTGTATCGCTTCACACTGACTTGAGGATCTCTTCTTTCCTGCTGCTGGCTAATTGGGATAAGAGGTGGAGTACAGATGGTATTACTTTGCATGGGACAGAAGCCAGAACTATAGAGGAGGCACCGGCTTATGTGGCTCTTGCTCCCTAATACAGCTTCAGCGTTACAAGCAGTCCCTCTGCATTGCGCTCTGAGGCTCTGGAATGGCGGGTCAGCAAACCCAGTCCACGATCTACCAGCTACCTGTCCATGATCTACTGGTAGATCGTGATCTACAGGTTGCTGACCCCCCCGCTGTAGATGCTTTTACACAGTGCTTGATTTTTCTAATACAGTGTTTAAGAGGTTTACTATACACAGAACTGGATTTTGTACTTGATTCTTTAGGTACACTATCTTGTGCTGCCTAAATTCAGTCCAAGGTGTATACCCCTGCTTTCCAAAGCAGGGGACAAAGAGGATGAAAAAGGCACTTTGCCCACTTTCACTCTACATCAGTACACCTAGCATTGATGACTAGAGGAGTAGTGCAAATTGTCACCCTGTTCTGCTAAAGATTTAATTCTACATTTACGGACTCAGGATGTATTTACTGTAAGCACACATTAAACCAGGGGTAGGCAACCTTTGAGAGGTGGGTGGAGCTCTACCTGAACAACATGAAAGAGATCAAAAATGACTGGGGTGCAGCATCCTTTTTTATTTCTTTGTTGCAAGTTGGGGGACATGTGTGTGATACAGGGCATCCAAACTTTGTGGAATTTGGAAAGTATTGCTGATAGTTTCTCATTCGCCATAAATCCAGGACATTTTCAGTTAGATGTGTGCGATAGTTGACCAAATAGCAGCTAAGAGGTTCCCCTTCCTTCTGTTGCTCTGAGCCGCAGCTGTGTTCTCACTACCGTGAGAGCACAGTGATTATTGCTATTGTAAAAATCCAGCATGATGGTTGTTCTCAAGTCGATTGATGGATCGACTTGGGTACAATCAGCCTGGCCACAGATGGTTCGAATCCCGGCTGGTCCCCAGCGAACCGGTAGACATTCCAACCATCCATGGCCAACTTTAGAATAAAAACAAAGTATGATACTTTGCACACCTTTTGTTTTGCTGCTCCTGTAATGTAATTAGCTGATTTAAACTGGAAGTATAATTGGGTTTTAATTCTAGTTTACATTTTTTGTAGAAATGATAAGCAATCTGTACAGAATTGATGACAAGCTCTGTTGTGTAAACTGGAGGTATAATTGGGTTTTAATTCTAGTTTACAGTTTTCTAGAAATGATAAGCAATCTGTACAGAATTGATGACCAGCTCTGTTGGTGTAAATCTATTATGTAAAATACTGATAAACTTTAAGGGAAATTTGTCATTTACCACAGCACATAATGTGATGTGAAATGTGATCAAATTAGCCTTGCAGCTTCACATTCCCAATTCCCTTATCTGGCAAGTTACATACTTTGAACTATAACCTGTACATTATGGCCAGCATCCTGACAACACAAGTTCTTTGGACTGCCCCAGGCTTCAGTATCTCCTGAATCATTGACCTGGAACAACTAAATCAGAATGAACTACTCCTACATACATATTTCAGGTGAGTGCCCCAAAGTACTGAACTAGTGTAAAATACAGCCATGGAACTTGAAGAGGAGATCAGCAATCACAGCACACATCATTTTTGTGTACATCACATTAAATCAGAAGCCAGATTCAGGACAGTGGGCTCAAACTGGCCCTTGTGTATGAAACTGCAGTGTTCTGCAACCTGCACATTCAATGATGAGAGTGCCTGCCAATACACTGAAGGCACACAATTCATTCATTCATTTAGGTCAAACGATCTTCACTGATCCTCAAAGGCAGCCAAGGGCTGATTTAGTGGCATATACCTCTTCGTTGCTGGAGTTTGAGGAATCAGAACTGAGCATTATAACCAAGAACTATAAACTCACATTATAGTACAGATGTAAAACTGCATAGAGGTTCTTTCAAAAGGTTTTACCATTTTCCTGTTCAAAAAATTCTGGTATCTTTTTTTTGGATTTACAAAAAAGGGATTTTGATATTCAATCTTTAATTATGATAACTGTGCAGGCAGTCTTATGAGAAACGTACATTCTACCTCAGTTAGCTTTACTTTTGTTATCTGAATCTGACTGAACAGCTAGAGCAGGGATCTTCAAACTATGGCCCTCCAGCTGTTGTCCATAGTTTGAAAACCCCTGAGCTAGAGTGTAAAGCCTCGTACACACGGTACGATTGTTGGCAGGGGATTGTCTGTTGACAGACTGTTGTCCTAAAATCTTACGTTAGTACGTTCCTTTTGACAATTGTTGTCCAACTTTCGGCCAACAAATGTTGGATGGCAGGCTAGTAAATTTTGGATGGACAACGGTTTGGCGTCAGCTTTTCGTATGGTCAGTACACAAATCCGCCACACAAAAGTCGAAAGTACAAACACGCATGCTCAGAATCAAAGCTCACCAAACACAAAATTAGCAGAAGGGGCCCAAAGGGTGGCGCTCAAGAGCTGAAATTCCTCGTAGTACGCCACTACGTTCGTGTTTGTTGCACTACAATTGTGTACCGTTAGTATGCAAGACAAGATCCTGGCACACGCCCTTTTGAAAAAAAATCAGACGCTCGGTTGGCCAACAATCATACCATGTGTACGAGGCTTAAGTATGCAAGACAAGATCCTGGTATACGCCCTTTTGACAAAAATCAGATGTTCGGTTGGCCAACAATCGTACCCTGTGTATGAGGCTTAAGGTTGGCCATAGATGACACAAATTTCAACTTATTTCTATTGAATTGGCTGAAATACAAGCAGTGGGTGGCCCTACAGGCACCATCTGACTAGAAAAGTCATTTAAGGTATACGCATTCTATATAAAGTAGCACTTATGTGAAAATACCCCAAACCCAATCCCCAACTATATAAATGTGCAAATGTCCGTTTAAACTTCAATCTTAAAGTGGTTGTAAACTGTTACATCACTTGTACCTACAGGTAAGCCTATAATAAGGCTTACCTGTAGGTACTGTTTAGGAGATATTCATTATATATACGTTGCTGCTGATGTAATCGGCGCATGCACACTGAAGAAACGGCCTGCTGGTGCCGTTTTTTCAGGGCCCGTGCCATCATTCCGGCTCCGGCCAATCACAGTACTGGAGCCCGCGAACCTGGAGGTAACTCCAGTGAAAGATGTCGGCCATGTACTCAGCGCCGATTCAGGGCATCGTAAGTATGTAAGTAGGTAAGTATTTCATAATGAGCTAGTATGCAATGCATACTAGCTCATTATGCCTTTGTCTTGCAGGTTTTTGTTTTTTTTGGGGGGGGGGGTTTCGGAGGTTTACAACCTCTTTAAAGATTATTTTAGTGCAAACATAAACTTCCAATAATAATAAATAAAAGTGGTAATGTCCAAATAATATTTTAAAATTGATATAATCACAGTCCAACAGTGTTTCCACTGTGCTCAGTGTTCCTCAGATAGGCAAAAAAGGCTTACCAGAAAAAAAGACTCCCTATATATAAGTGAGTCATATAATGCTTTTCATCGCAGATTATAAATGGTGGGACCTAAGAACCTTATTCCAACCAGTCTTGCGTGTAGTGTCTAAATAGAACAGCGATACATCCTCCACCTCCTCTCCTCCACTTTACCTTGATATGGTAGCAATATTAAAAAATAAATAATTCCATAGTGCACTGTCACACCAACCTTATACTGTATTAATAAAAATAAACAATTCTACTCACAAAACAACAACCACAACAAACTATTCAACTTTATAGGTAGGTAGAGGGCTTACTTGAAGTTCGGAACAATATTTGTGAGGCCTTAGATAACCTTTAGGCCTCATATACACTACTGCTGGTAAACGGACGTTCAGAGGCAGTTTTTTTTCGCTTTTTTCAGCTGCCCCTTAACTCATCCAATGTTAGCTTATGTGTACACGTACACAGGGTCGTTTAATGCCGTTTTTAGGCAGTTGCGTTTAGAACCTTTTCTTTGAAGGCAAAAAAATGGGTTTAGGCGCTGATGTTTCCGACGTTTCAGGCGCCAGACACGCCTAAGCGCGGTACCGGCGTTTAGGCGTGTTTTCGTTTAACCGCTTGCCCCCCGCCGTCTGTCATATGACGGCGAGGCGGCGCGGCTCTCGTTCTGGGAGGGCATCATATGACGCCCTGCCCTTTAAACAGGGAATGCGCACGATCGTGCGCACGCATCCCTGTACCCTCGGTGGCAGCGTGTCACGGAGACACCGCTCGCCACCGAGGGGGGTAAACAGCCATTGGGCATGGCTGTTTACCACGTGATCGGCCGTGATGAAGTCACGGCCGATGACAGCTGGTACCGCCCCATTGTGCACAGCGCATGCACGCGATCGGGAGCGCGCAGCGCGTGCACATCGGTGGCGGCGTGTTCCCGGGAACACTGCTAGTCACCCATCACTCATCAGTGACTTCAGCCATTACCCGTCACCCATCACTGACCGTCCCCCCGTCACCCGTTAGCCATCAGTGACCATCAGCCATCACCCATCAGTGACCATCAGCCATCACCCGTCACCCATCAGTGACATCAGCCATTACCCATCACCCATCAGTGACCGTCAGCCATTACCCGTCACCCATCAGTGACCGTCAGCCATTACCCGTCACCCATCAGTGACGTCAGCCGTCAGCCATCAGTGACCATCAGCCATCACCCGTCACCCATCAGTGACGTCAGCGATTACCCGTCACCTATCAGTGACGTCAGCTATTACCCGTCACCCATCAGTGACGTCAGCCATTACCTGTCACCCATCAGTGACCATCAGCGATGCACCCATCAGTGACCGTGGCCTGTCACCCGTCTGTGACCATCACCCATCACCGTCCGTGGCCTGTCACCCATCAGTGACCATCGCCTGTCACACCGTCATCACCTATCAGTGAACGTCACCTGCTACCCATCTCACAGCCCATCAGTGACCGTCACCTGTCACAGAGCCATCAGCGCCATGTCCAAAAGATTATACACCAGTGAGGAGGTGTTCCAGATCCTCTCCATGACTGATGAGAGCAACGGGGAGCTCCCATCAGATTCCAATTCTGATTCCGAATCAAATTCGGCATTTGAACCCAATAGTGAATCTGCAAATGATTCAGAGGAAGAATGGGTCCCTCCTAAAAGGGCACGGCACTCTGGAAACCAGGATTATATTCCAAGGCCCAGTACCAGCGCTGCCGCCAGCAATAGGCCCCAAGAACAAATTCCCAGGCCCAGTACCAGTGATGCCGCCAGCGATAGGCCCAGGGAACAAATGCCCAGTACCAGTGCTGCCGCCAGCGACAGGCCCCAGGAACAAATGCCCAGACCCAGTACCAGTGCTGCCACATCATGCCTGAGTACCAGCACAGGAAATTCAATTCCCCAAACTACTGGAGTGTCACGTCCCCCAAGAGCCAGGGCCTCTATATATATGCCAGATGGTCTTGCCAACCCAACATGGCTGTCATCCGACTCGGGACCACCAATTATTCCACCATTCACAGCACAGCCAGGTGTGCAGGCCAACACCCAAAATTTCATAGCGATTGATTTTTTTTTATCTGTTTTTGTCCGACACTATGCTGCAATTTATTGTGGACCAGACAAATTTATATGCCCAGCAGTATATTGCCAACAACCCCCAATCATCCTATGCCCGTCCATTTGAGTGGAGAGATCTGAATTTGGAGGAGTTCAAATTGTTTATGGGTTTCACCCTAAACATGGGGCTTACAAAAAAAAATGAAGGACATGCCTTTTGGTCCACCAACCCTATCCACAACATGCCCATTTATTCTGCCGTAATGGCCAGGTCCCAAAACGAAATGATAATGCACTTTCTTAATTTTAGCGACAACACCCAGTGCCCTCCCTGCAATCATCCAAATTACGACAAATTATATAAACTTCGCCCACTGGTAAATTTCTTTTCCCAACAATTTGCAGAACTCTATGTCCCCGATAAGAATATATGTGTTGATGAGTCCCTGGTACCCTTTACAGGCCAGCTAGGAATAAAGCAATATATTCCTAGCAAAAGGGCCAGATACGGAGTAAAATTATACAAGCTCTGTGAGAGAGCCACGGGATAATTGTATGCGTTCCGCATATATAAAGGAAAAGATTCCCAGCTCCAGCCCCCTGAGTGCCCGGCCTACATGGGCACAACTGGAAAGTATGGGACTTGGCATATCCACTTCTGAACAAAGGATATCACATATACCTCGACAATTTCCACACTGGCCTGCTCCTTTTCAAACACCTATACACTGCAAAAACCCTGGCCTGCGGAACCTCCAGAAAAAATAGGAAGGGCTTCCCACAATCTCTAGCAAACAAAAAGCTGCGAAGGGGGGAAAGAGCAGCATTGAGATGCAACAAAGTGCTGGCCTTGAGGTGGAAGGATAAAAGGGACGTGCACATGATATCCACCATCCATGACGACACTACAATTGAGGTTCAAAGAAGAAGAGGTCCCATTGAAAAGCCAGTATGTGTCCAAGATTATAATCTCTACATGGGGGGGATTTCGATGATCAAATGATTCAGCCCTATTTGTCGATAAGGAGGTCCCGATTCTGGTACAAGAAGGTAGCAATTTATCTCATAAATTTGGACGTTTATAATTCCTATGTAGTCTACACCAAATCCACAGAAACCCCCCCTTCCTACAATTCATAGAAGAAGTAGTTACGTCCCTCATCTATCACCAAAGACCCCCCCCCGAAGACCTTCGCTCTGAGACTGTGTGCCGACTTCATGAGCGCCACTTCCCCTTCAACATTCCACCATCTGAAGCAGGCCGAAGACGGCATAAAAAGTCGCGTGTGCACCAAAAGAGGATTTCGAAAAGATACCAGCTACCATTGTCCCCAGTGTGGTGAATGCTTCCAACTTTATCATACATCCCTAAAATATTAGCCCATATTTTTAACCATTTCCCCATTTTCATCATCTGTGCTGACCATTTTCCATGCTTCCCCAAATAACCATGCCACTGCCTTCCACGTTAACTGACCCTGGCCTGTGTTTTGACTATGCCTCTGCCTACCTTTTGGACTGCTTCCACATGAACTGACCCAGGCCTGTTTTTTGACTATGCCTCTGCCTACCGTTTGGACTGCTGCTACGTGAACTGACCCTGGCCTGTTTTCTGACTATGCCTGTGCCTATCGTTTGGACTGCCTCCACGTGAACTGACCCTGGCCTGTTTTATCAACTACGCTACTGCCTACCACTTGGACTGCTTGCACGTGAACTGACCCTGGCCTGTTTTATGGACTATGCTTTTGCCTACCGCTTGGATGGATCTGTTGCCCTGCTACTGTAGTACACAGGGGTCTCACATATGTGAGGGGCTCCAGAATTGTTTTTCCGGATGGAGAAAACTATTTTGTTTTGTTTTCTCTGAGTTTCGGAATCTCCGGATTAGGGTCTGGAGTCCGGAGGCTTCATAGAGATTTGGGTGGGTCGAAGCCTCTACCCCTGTGCCCCTGTGCACAGGTCTTACCTGATTGCGGCCCTCAGCCTGATGCTGACTTACTGCCATCATGCCTCTGCCTGTCGCATGAACAGACCACACCGCTACATGGACTATGCAAATAATTAGCTGTAGCAAGAGGCAGTATGTTTATGAAGGGATGGAGAGCAGTACAATGAGTGTCTGCAGGTAACAATGTACCAGGACCAATATTATGGCTGTGCTGGCTGTCTCTGCCTGGACAATTTCTATGGACTGTGCTGTGCTGACAATATCCTTGTGCTGACTATAGACAATATTCCTGCCTGCTGCCTGGATAATTACTATTGCTGTTGCTAAGCACATCCCTGCCTGCTGCCTGGACCAGTGCTCTCCTCTGCAGATACTACTAAAAGCACAGGTAATGCTTTTTTTTTTTTACCCTTTCCGCAATATAATTTATTTTGGATTGTAATTCTTGGTATGTACATGCTATGTGTTAGAAATATGAAGGGCCTTCAAAAATGATAGGTTGCCAGGAAATTAGGGCTGCTGAAATTAATCGCAGCATCGATGCATCGCGATTCGGGTGTCCCCGATGCGGCATCAATGCATGCGACCCGAATAATCGTTTTCTGGCCCCGCCCCCTCCCGGGAGAGCGCTCCGTGCGTAAAGCTGTTATTAGTGTGTATATTGCGGTCATGTGACACTCGGCCGCGCCTCCCTCCTCTCAGTCTCTCCTGATGTCAGCTCCGCCCACTGACTGGAGCTATCAGGTCAGAAGAGAGGCGGGCGGGGCTGACATCAGGAGAGACGTGAGAGGAGGGAGGCGCGGCCGAGTGTCACATGACCGCAATATACACACTAATAACAGCTTTACGCACGGAGCGCTCTCCCGGGAGAATTCACTGCCCACCTCAGATGTGACAACCGGCGGAACACCGGCCGCACAAATGGAGATCGGGGGGAGATGGTGAGCAGGCAGATCGCCCTGCTCATTACAGGCTGCCACCGGCAGAGCAGCATGTGAGTACGGAGGGGGAGGGGGAGGGAGGGGGAGGGAGGGGGGGCGCTGTGACACAAGTCCATATCATAAATTGTCTTCTATGTGCCTTCATCACACCACAACTCTGCATTATTGTCCGCAGTCTGTGCCCATCTCCTGTGCCATGTCCGCCGCAGTCTGTGCCCATCTCCTGTGCCATGTCCGCCGCAGTCTGTGCCCATCTCCTGTGCCATGTCCGCCGCAGTCTGTGCCCATCTCCTGTGCCATGTCCGCCGCAGTCTGTGCCCATCTCCTGTGCCATGTCCGCCGCAGTCTGTGCCCATCTCCTGTGCCATGTCCGCCGCAGTCTGTGCCCATCTCCTGTGCCATGTCCGCCGCAGTCTGTGCCCATCTCCTGTGCCATGTCCGCCGCAGTCTGTGCCCATCTCCTGTGCCATGTCCGCCGCAGTCTGTGCCCATCTCCTGTACCATGTCCGCAGTCTCTGACCATCTCCTGTAGCATGTCCGCAGTCTCTGATCATCTCCTGTAGCATGTCCGCAGTCTCTGACCATCTCCTGTAGCATGTCCGCAATCTCTGACCATCTCCTGTAGCATGTCCGCAGTCTCTGACCATCTCCTGTAGCATGTCCGCAGTCTCTGACCATCTCCTGTAGCATGTCCGCAGTCTCTGACCATCTCCTGTAGCATGTCCGCAGTCTCTGACCATCTCCTGTAGCATGTCCGCAGTCTCTGACCATCTCCTGTAGCATGTCCGCAGTCTCTGACCATCTCCTGTAGCATGTCCGCTGTCTCTGACCATCTCCTGTAGCATGTCCGCAGTCTCTGACCATCTCCTGTAGCATGTCCGCAGTCTCTGACCATCTCCTGTAGCATGTCCGCAGTCTCTGATCATCTCCTGTAGCATGTCCGCAGTCTCTGATCATCTCCTGTAGCATGTCCGCAGTCTCTGATCATCTCCTGTAGCATGTCCGCAGTCTCTGATCATCTCCTGTAGCATGTCTGCAGTCTCTGATCATCTCCTGTAGCATGTCCGCAGTCTCTGATCATCTCCTGTAGCATGTCTGCAGTCTCTGATCATCTCCTGTAGCATGTCTGCAGTCTCTGATCATCTCCTGTAGCATGTCTGCAGTCTCTGATCATCTCCTGTAGCATGTCTGCAGTCTCTGATCATCTCCTGTAGCATGTCTGCAGTCTCTGATCATCTCCTGTAGCATGTCCGCAGGCTCTGACCATCTCCTTTAGTATTGTGGAAGAGAGCCTGGAGCTCCTCTGCTGTCTCTTTTTTTTTCTTAAGAACAGATAGAATAAAAAAAATGGAGTCCTCCTGACTACTTGAATTTTTTTTTGATGAAAACCATGAGAACTTGCGGACTTGCGCTGTAATCGTGATGCATCGTGATGCATCGCGGAATCGAATCGAATCGTTGACTTGATAATCGTAATCGAATCGAATTGTGAGGCCAGTGAAGATGCGCAGCCCTACAGGAAATTATATATGTCATTTGTCATATGTTATGCTCCTAGAACGCCTGATGGTGCTACTTGGATGTTGGGCCTCTGTATGTGGCCAGGCTGTGTAAAAGGCTCACTGGTATCGCCATACTCAGGAGTAGCAGAATGTATTTTGGGGTGTCATCTTTGCTATGTACATGCTATGTGTTGGAAATATCTGCTAAATGGACAACTTTGTGTAAAAAAAAAGCGTTTTCATTTTTTTTCCACATTTTCCAAAAACTTTTGGAAAAAAATGAACCGTTCAAAAGACTCATTATGCCTCATAGATTATATATTGGGGTGTTTGCTTTCCAAAATGGGGTCATTTTGGGGGGAAATTCCCTTGTCCTGGTGCTCCAGGGCCTTCAAAAGTGTAATAGGTGGTTGAGAAATGAGATGTGTTATTTATGCTTGTAGAACGCCTGAAGATGCTACTTCAATATGTGGCCTTTGTATGTGGCCAGGCTGTGTACAAGTCTCACACATGTGGTATCGCCATACTCAGGAAGAGTAGCAGAATGTATTTTGGGGTGTCATTTGTTGTATGCATATGCTCTGTGAGAGAAATAACCTGTTAACATGACAATTTTGTTAAAAAAATAAAAAATAAAAAATAATTTTAATTTTGCAAAGCATTGTGGGAAAAAATTACAACTTAAAAAAACTCACCATGCTACTTACTTAATACCTTGGAATGTCTACTTTCTAGAAAGGAGTCATTTGGGGGGTATTTGTACTTTCCTGACTTGTTAGTATCTCAAAAAATGAGATAGGTCTTCAGTACATCAGGTGTGATCAGATGTGATCAATTTTCAGTGATTGGCACCATAGTTTGTAGACTCTATAACTTTCACAAAGACCAAATAAATTACACTTATTTGGGTTATTTTTACCGAAGATATATAGCAGTATAAATTTTGGTCCCAAATTTATGAAGAAAAATGACTAATTTGCAAAATTTTATGACAGAAACAAAGAAAAAGGTATTTTTTTCACAAAATTTACGGACTTTTTTATTTATAGCACAAAAAATAAAAAACCCACTAGTGATTAAATACCACCAAAAGAAAGCTCTATTTGTGTGAAAAAAGGACGCAAATTTCACATGGGTACAATGTTGCATGACTGAGTAATTGTCATTCAAATTGTGAGAGCGCTGAAAGCTGAAAATTGGTCTGGGCAGGAAGGGGGTGTAAGTGCACTGTATTGAGGTGGTTAAAAGGTGCCCTATTTTATTTGAGGGTCTAATGACGTTATCTTAAATAAATGCTCCTAGACGCGAAAGCGGCAAAACGGCACTAAACGCGGCTAAACTGACGTTTTTAAATGCCGGTTTCAAGCTGTCAAGAAAAACATTCAGAAGAGGTTGCCTGAGCGTCCCGTGTACATTAGGCCTTAAACTGTTTAGGAAAGGCAGTTCCCGCATTTATACCTTGACAAGTTATTTCTAATCACCACCATTAGATGGCCTATTTTATTTATTTATTTTATTTTATTCCAAAAAGCTACTTCCGTGTCATCTCACTGCTTTTTGTTAATGTATTATCAAGTCAGGGCTTGTGTCAATGGGCTTTATGTGCACTTACGTACGTCTGTCTATGAGCATGCAAAACCTGATTGAAGCAGGTCAAATGCAGGTAAGCATGTTGTCAACAGCCAATCAAATGCACCTGTCAATGAATTTTGAAAAATCTCAAATGCATTTCAAACTGATGTAATCAACACAAACCCAAAGTCAGTACATATCAGACCTTATACAGCTGTCAATGAAATAGAAGTAGAGGGGAAATCACTCAACTGTGACACTTGTTTCAGTAACAACTTTTACTACTATGGGGCTATTCCTTCAAAATTTTTGTTGTTTGTCTAGGAATGGAAAGTGTGGCTGGAATTTTACTTAAAGTGGTTATAAAGGCTTAGTTTTTTGTACAAAAATAACAAACATGTTATACTCACCTGCTTTGGGCAATGTACTTGCAAGAACAGCTCAGAATCCCCTCTTCTGTGGTCCCCCCAGCACTCTTGGCTCCTTCACTTCAGTGTCTGCCACCATAGCAAGCTGCTTGCTATTGGGGCAAATGTACAGGCTCGGTACCGAGCCGGGCTGTGTGTGTGTCCATAGACACACACAGGCTGGCTCGGACTCACCCCCTGCTCTCTGGTCACAGGATAAATGGCTCTTGCTGCTGCCTTTCTGTCCTGTAAAGGCAGGGAGAGGGGATAATTGCTACAGATGGGCACAGGGCTGGATTGAATGAGTATCTAGGGAGGTGAGAAGGCGATACTGCTACTGGCACATTTTTTACCTTAATCCAGGGAATGCATTAAGGAAAAAAATGCCTTGGCTTTAGAATCACTTAAAAAACCTGTTTGTTATTATGACTAAAATTTGAATCAGATAACTTTACAATGTCCCAGCCCCCACCCCCCCCCCCCCCACCCCAAAAAAAAAAACAGGGTTTAATTTTCTAATAACTACATTTCTACATGTTTGCAGAATACATGAAAGTATACCTCTACATAACTTTATTCCTGACACATGTCTATATCTACAGATGTTTATTTAATTTGGTTGAGGGCGAAATATATGGGTTTCGTTTTTGGGCTATTCTTCAAGTTCTGTCAAGATTCCCTTATTTCTCTGTTAAAGTGCTTAATTTTTCTGTGACTTTGTATACTTCATGTACTCCACGTCCTTGATTTCCCTTGGAAATGTAATGTTTTTCACCTTGTGAAGAGGAATTAGCAGCTCATGGAAGTAAATTACTGTAGCCTTTTCACTGTTGGAAAGCCTATGGATGGGCTTGCCATCTGGCTCAGTCAGCATCACTGGTACATATTCAGCCAGATTTCAGAATTAGCTTAGAAGAATTAAACACTGAGTTTGATTTCTGCATTTTGAATTATTTTTATTGAGGACAGCTTTAATCATTTCTCTGTGTAATCTCCTGTCCCAATTTAAAATAAACTGGATAAGGATTCCTTTATGTAAGAGCAACTTCAAACGTTTGGGCTTTACAGCTCCCAAACTCAATTTAAAGCTTGGCCTTCCCAGATCTGCTATTTTTGTTTGGTCCCAGATGGCAATTCTACCTATAACACATTTCACAGAAATAATTGGAGGCTCTACTGTGTTATCTTTAACTAGAATAGAACTGTGTATCTGTACAGATAGTAGAATATTTCCTGGACACTTTCAACATGGAATAGGGAACTGCTGTAACTTGGTATGTTGGAAAACAGTATTAAGTGTGTGCACATCCCTGTGGTCCAATTCAGTATGGATGAATTTCCATGGGGCCTGAGGGCTGTCAATGCCTGATCTCCCCTGAGCCTTTGCTTCACTGCCAAAGTCTCTTCATTTAATAGTAGTCACACAGACACACTGTTTCAATGTTTTCTGATAACCCCCTCATTCAATGTAATAATAAATCCTATTCCCTCTTCCCATGTCTCACAGAATAAAAATCTGTTAAAGCAGAACGAAAGATTTTTTTTTTTAGACCAACAGTGCTTTCATACACACTTGCAAAACTATGTCTTGTGACTTTTCCATAAGGTCTCCCAGCTGCTGTGCAGGCACAGTGCAGGACCTAGGGATTTTCTTGGCTTCAGCTCTGCAAGCTTCACAGCTCAGAGGTCATAGTTGTGAGGCTCCTCTCAGTTCTGTCCTGTGTTCTACCTTCTCATTTGTTAAAACAAATAGCAATTGTCTGGAAAAAAAGCATAGGAGAGAGGGAGTTCCTGGCAAAAAGAAAAAGAAAATATACAGATAATTTACTATGAAGAAATGAAAACTTTGCTCACATGGCAGCACCACTTCGTCACCTCCTACTAATGTTGAAGAAACTAGGAAATATGGCAGAAGTTCTACTAAAGTATAATTCCAAAAAAATGGCAATGCAGTGCTGCTTAGTACATACACCTTGTTTAAAGAGTAGCTCCACTTTTGTTGAAAAAAAAAAAACATTTCCTCTTACTCTGTTGGGGTCACCCCAAGGTTCTTGGACCTCTCCTATTCGCAAACCTGGGTCAGCTGATCATTTCTACGCTGATGACACCCAAATCTATCTCTCTGCCCCTCAGCTCACTCCTTCAGTCTCCTCATGCATCACTAATTTACTGACAGACATATCAGTGTAGATGTCACACCACTTCCTCAAACTCACTCTATCCAAATTTGAGTTTATAATATTTCCTCCCCCACATGTCCCTTCCCCTGTCTTTTCTATCAAGTGCAATGGTGCAGTCATCAACCCCATCCCCGCATGCCAGGGTGCTAGATGTATTCCTGGACTCTGAACTCTCCTTTTGGCCCCACATCCAATTACTGTCCAAAACTTGCCGTCTCAGCATCCTCTGGAACTCCCTACCCAAAACTGTCCTACTATCTCCTACGCTGTCCACTTTTAGGCCATCTCTGAAAACCCTTCTCTTCAGAGAAGCCTATCCTGCCTCCACCTGTACATTTGTTTTCTCCATCGGCCCATCCTCCACAGTTATTACCTTTTGTATCACTTGACCCTCCCTTTTAGATTGTAAGCTCTAACGTACAGGGCCCTCTGATTCCTCCTGTATGGAATTGTATTGTAACTGTACTGTCTACCCTCATGTTGTAAGGCAATGGGCAAACTGTTGGGATTGTGTAAATCCTGAATAGTGATAATAATAATTCCCCTCTGGGTGATTTATGTATATTGCAGGGATTTTAACAAACTTTGTTGCAGATGTTATTCTGAACAAATAATTTGTTGCTCTGTGTCCATGTGGAAAGTGAATCTAATGGGAGTGATTTTATAATTATTGATTTGCTTCTGTACTTGCAGAGTTCTAATGAGGAAAGTGTCAGGGTCAGCATCCCTTTAGAAGTGATTTTGCTTAATTTACAGAACATGCCCACAACTTTGAAGATTTTTTTTTTATTGTGAAGCAAACAACAAATAGGACAAAATAACAGAAAAAGTCAATGTGCATAACTATTCACCCCCTAAAGTCAATACTTTGTAGAGCCATATTTTGCAGCTACCACAGCTCCAAGTCACTTTGGATAAGTCTCTATGAGCTTGCCACATCTTACCACTGAGTTTTTTGCCCATTCCTCCTTGCAAAACTGCTCCAGCTCCTTCAAGTTGGATGGTTTGCACTTGTGAACAGCAATCTTTAAGTATGACCACAGATTTTGTATTGGATTGAGGTCTGGGCTTTGACTAGGCCATTCCAACACATTTACATGTTTCCCCTTAAACCACTCAAGTGTTGCTTTAGCAGTGTGTTTGGGGTCATTGTCCTGCTGGAAGGTGAACTTCCATCCTAGCCTCAAATCACACACAGAGTGGTACAGGTTTTGCTCAAGAATATCCCTGTATTTAGCACCATCCATCCTTCCCTCAACTCCGACCAGTTTCCCAGTCCCGACTGCTGGAAAATATCCCCACAGCATGATGCTGCCACCACCATGTTTCACTGTGGGGGTGGTGTTCTTTGGGTGATGTGATGTGTTGGATTTGCGCCAGACATAGCGTTTTCTTTGATGGCCAAACAGTTCAATTTTAGTCTCATCAGACCAGAGCACCTTCCTCCATACATTTTGGAGTCTCCCACATGCATTTTGTTTTTTGCTGAAAGTAATGACTTTCTTCTGGCCACTCTGCCATAAAGCCCAACTCTATGGAGAGTACGGCTTATTGTCGTCCTATGTACAGATACTCCAGTCTCTGCTGTGGAACTTTGCAGCTCCTCCAGGGTTACCTTAAGTCTCCGTGCTGCCTCTCTGATTAATGCCCTCCTTGCCCAGTCCATTTTTGGTGTGCGGCCGTCTCTTGACAGGTTTGCTGTTGTGCCATGTTTTTTCCATTTGGTTATGATAGATTTGATGGTGCTCCTAGGGATCATCAAAGATTTGGATATTTTTTTATTACCTAACCCTGACTTGTACTTCTCAACAACATTGTCCCTTACTTGTTTGGAGAGTTCCTTGGTCTTCATGGCAGTGTTTGGTTAGTGGTGCTTCTTGCTTAGGTATTGCAGCCTCTGGGGCCTTTCAAAAAGGTGTGCATATGTAATGACAGATCATGTGACACTTAGATTGCACACCGGTGGACATCATTTCACTAATTATGTGACTTCTGAAGGTGATTGGTTGCACCAGAGCTTTTTATGGTCTTCATAACAAGTTTTTTATGAAAAATAGTTTTATGTATATATTTTTCTAATTTTACTTCACCAACTTAGACTATTGTGTTCTGATCCATCACATATAATTCAGATAAAAAAAAAACATTGAATTAAAGGCTGTAATGTAACAAAATAGGTAAAACCAAGGGGGGTGACTGTACATATCTGGGGGGTGTTATGTACACCATCTGTGTACACAAAGCCTCCGGGTTGCCATATTGCATTTTACAGAAAATGACAGTGGCTGCAGATAGAAAAGGTAATGTTTAAAAAAATGTATTTACAATTTGACTTGTGTAGAATTGTATTTGCTTTTTTTTAAATTAATTATTATTTACTAAAATGTACTATTTTTTCTTATGAAAGTAGAGTTACCCTTTAAGACCCCTTATTGTGACCTTGGATGCTTAGGCCATCCTCCCATCACTAGAAGTAGAGAGCTATTGTGATGCATTGAAAAATGATATCTCTTGGGGGTGTGGCTTGGCAGATGAAAGAGTAGGAAGTGTTTCCTCTGAGCTCCTGCCTGGCTGCATTCAACAATGCAATCCGGCGGCATCCTCGGCACACACCGAGCCTAATGAACAGAAGAGGCTCCAGCACAGCTCCCCGTCCCACTGGAGAAAACAGGAGACGGCAACGGGAGAAATCTGCAAATTCCTGCAGAAAATCGGCCTGGACGGCAAGGCAGCCCCTGCTTCCAAGATGGCAGGAACACGTGCAACCACAGTACATGCTGCCTCTCAGGTACTCCCCCCACAGACACAGCATTCCCCACAGGGATCAGAACATGGCTCCCAACACTCTAATAGCCCCTCACCCCCCCCTCTCACAGCTCCAGGGATGGATGGGACATGGAGGCTTATATCAACAAAAAATTACATTGAATCATACATAAGTAGACTGGAAAGATCATACAAGCAGGAGCTGACTGACCTGCGCAGAGACATTGGCCACTGCATAGAGGATATAGAACACACTGTAGAGAGGTCAGTTGCAAAACTCACAGAGCATGAGGAGATCCTCCACGAGCACACTGTACGAATACAGCAATTGTTCTATGGTCTCGATGACCAAGAGAACAGGAGCAGACGTAATAATATATGGATCCATGGTCTCCCAGAAACGATCGAACAAAAGGACTTACACACTGCAGTGTCAGCAATATGCAATCAAATTATGGCTGAACCTAAAGACAACCCGATCGAAATCAATCGCGTTCACAGATCATTAGGTCTCCGCAATCTAAACCCGGCATACCAGAGAGATGTCATTTGCAGGATCCACTTCTTTAAAGTTAAAGCTGATATCATGCAAGCAGCACGCATGCAGGACACTATTTTGTTCAATGACACTACAGTCATGCTGCTCACAGATTTATCCAAACAAACCTTGCTGATGAGAAAGACACTTAAACCAATCACAGATGCTCTGCAATCAAAAAAGATCAAATATCGATGGGGATTCCCCTTCCAGCTCACAGCCTCCCACGAAGGCAAGACAGCAGCCTTTCGCACATTGGGGGACCTGGCTAATTTCTTTGAAACCTTCGGTCTCCCCCAAATCTGCATCCCTGACTGGCCCCTACAAGCAGCGACGCCTTGCCTGCCAATCTCAACTGGATGGACTACCTTCACAAAGCAGAAGCACTCCCGCTCCACTACCTCCAAATCCCCAGCTGGCTGAACTTCATACTTACCCTGCTGGCTGGTGGGACTGCCTCCTTACTTTCTCTTGACCCCAGGGGCCCTGTATGTTTTTGTTAGCAACCCACATATGGTTGCTTGACCTCAGTTAGACAGGGTCCCCTGGGATGTGCCAAGTGTGCTGCCGAGACAACCGTTATGTCTGATGCAGCACTGCACTGGACCCAGATGGCAACTGTTCATGTTTTAAATGTTCAAACTTATTTTACCTCATTATGACTTGTTATCTGTTCTCATGCGAGTGGACGAGAGGGACCCTCCTGATAGGAACTCTCCACCCTAGTCAGCCCGGGACACCCCCTTGGGGCCTCTTTGGGGGCGCCGGGGTGTCTCCATAGAAATATATGTTGACGTATAAGTTTTGTTTCATCTGTTTACATTACCCTTTGGCCGGAGCGGGGAGCCCCCCCGCTTGTGCCTCCACGTTCCCCACCTTAGGAACCACAGGGTCTTTATTGATTCTGTTCTCAATGTTAGATTTAGTTAGTGCCTTCTACAGAGGCCGTGGTTGTTTCCCCCCACGGTCACTGGAGGGCACTGTTCCCCCTCCTCTGAGACAACAACCCTCAGATTACAGACAATCTGGATAACTCTACAATGTTTACTCATTTCCCTGTCTGATCAGAAAGATAGCCCCAATTACGGGTCTACACCATCAGCGCTGGGAACATCTTTCTTTCCCTTTTCCGCTCTGTGCATCCTCTCTCTCCTATCCCCCTTCCCCCCTATCCCTTACCCCCCCTCACCCGATACACTACATTCAGCTAACACGATATGCAATAGTCGTCTCCTTCTCATGGCCCTCCATCACACACTCCCTAACCCATGGCATTCACCTTAGCCCTTCAAATTTCCAGAAAAACGCAGACAATTACCATACCACTTCCACAAAGCTCACACCCAGATACTCTTCCTCCAAGAAACTCACTTTCGATCAGATTCCATACCTTCTCTCCCAAATAAACACTTCACTACCTGGTATCACAGTACAAATCCGACTGCTAAATCGAAGGGTGTATCAATAGCATTTCACAACTCCTTCACCCTAGAAATACTAGACTATTTTTGAAAATTAAACATATGCAAACGATTTTTACGTTAGCTAACATTTATCTCCCTAACCAGGATCAACTAACATTTCTGTCCTCCATGGCAGCGCACCTAGAAGCATTCGGAACCGTTAACCTGATACTGGGTGGCGACTTGAACACCCCATTGGTGCAGAGACTGGACTCCTCTACCGGTAAGTCCCACATAACACCATCCACCTTAACCAAAACAAGCTGTCCTTGATGGATACTTGGAGAATACTTAATCCTTCTGGTAGAGACTACACATTTTTCTCCTCGGCACACGGGTCATACAGCAGAATAGATTACATCCTACTATCCCAATCACTGCTGGACTGTGACCTGGAATGCCGTATAGGGATCAAACTTTGGTCAGACCATGCCCCGGTACACCTCACACTAGGCAGACTACCCAGACCCCCTACATGTCGCACATGGTGCTTAAACGCAACTTACTGACTAACCTGGCTTGCTCGATGGCGATCTCTGCGGCAATTAAGGACTTTACACACACCCATGCCACCGACATGAACAAGTGGGAAACACTAAAGTGTGTTCTGAGGGGAATATTCATACAGCATGTGAGAGAATGCCTCTCTCACACTGGTGCATGAGATAATGAAATCACCTGTCAGCCACAGCAAGGGGGAAGAACAGACACCTATTTCTCTGTATGTCTGTTTTTATCTTACCGAAGAAAGATAAGAGGATTGCTCAGAGCTGGATTAACTCTTCGTGGCAAGACTGGTCACAGCTATCCGGGTTTCCATTGCAACATGTGGATATGTGGACATGTGGATATGTGTGAGCCTGGAAATTTACCCCCCACCATTAGAGCACCGGGAGCGGCAGCAAGCTAAAAGGCCTTGGCTGGGCTATAGCCACTTGCCCTTTTATGCTTGCCATCTGGTAAGCAGAATCAACTACTACGGTGGATTAGCATTATATATCTTTATAGGTGCACGGTGGTGGTGTTTATGCTCTGGAAGGACTCAATGAACTTTTTCCTGTGATGTCATTTGTATGGACTTTAATTTAATTTTTAGCGCAGCTTTTTTATAGGATTTCTGTTCATACAGCATGGCTCTCGGTTAAAAAAGGCCTGCACTGCGGACATTAAGCATCTGTTTGCCCTCATTGCCTCACTTGAGGCAACTCACAAATGCACTCTTGGCCCTAAAACACTGGTAGAGCTATCTAATGCTCGGCGGGACCTACTTCGCCTCATAAGAGAACGCTCTTTGGTGGCCCGTGACAAGGGAAGACACGTACATTACGCCCAAGCTAATAAATGTGGCAAACACCTGGCACAAACCCTCCACCCCAAACAACATAGACAGACCATCCCACATACACTGACACACCCTAACCGTAAATTATATAAGAACTCAGAAATAGTCTCCGAATTCCGGAGCTATTACTCTTCACTATACAACCTACCTCCCACCTCGACACCCCACACATTCCCCAGAGCAGAAGACACGTCGACATATATCCTAGAAAAAGCCCTCCCCACAATCCCTTCAGCCGTTATAGAGGACCTTGAAACTCCAATCTCCACATCTGAATATTTACTTGCGATTAAAAACCTCAAAAACGGTAAGAGCCCCGGACTGGACGGCTACACACCATGCTTTTATAAGACATTTGCCCAGCAACTAGCCCCATTCATGACACGAGCCTTTGAGGAAATAGATGACTCCCACCCCTTATCCTCCCATATATTACAGGCCCAAATAGTGGTCAATCACGGAAAAGCTGAGGTGTCGAGCAGAGGCCCGAGCGGCAGAGCCAATCCGATGATCGGGCCGGGGGTGAGGGAGGGATGGATGTCTGTATCTGTGATAACTAGGAAAAGAGAGCAGCCCCAGGCCAGCAGACTCAGAAAATAAGTCCACGGTGGCCGCGATGGTGGCCACGGTGGCCACTGCAACACAGGGCAACTGTCTTCAACACCTTCTTACGATTCTGGGGGGGCAATTGCCCCCCCATGCCCTGTGGTGCGGACGCCCATGGCCTGTCTTGTTAAATCTAAAGTTTGCTAAAAACCAAGGTGTGACTGCTATGCCTCTGCAAGCATAATATAAGAGATTTGTACAGGAAGTAAGATTAGGTAGATAAAGCGCATAGGTTAAAATACACACAAAGGTGTAAGTAACCACTGTAAACTATTACAATCATATTTCATATTTTATTGATTTTTTCGGTCCATTTCCTTAAAGAGAGCTACAGTCTTTTTGAGTAAATATCAATAAACATATTTTTGTGCTTCTTAATTTTTGCTTTTTTTACACCACACATTATTATTGCTGATTACAGTGGCTAAAATAAATAATGAAATACCTGAATTGTGATTTACGTTCGGCTGGCGGCAGCAATCTCAACTGCTGGTATCTGAAGCTGCCAGCCGTTCGCTTCCTGTATTTTGTGCAGCTAGTACCCAGCGCCGCACAGTGTTGTTCATAAAGCACCAACACCACCTCCTCTTACTGCCCCAGCTACTGCTGCCGCTGTTTCCTCCTTCTTCTGCTCCTTCGCCACTGATCAATACCTTATATTGTCAAAACAGCGAATTCAACTTTCAAACTACTGGGGATGTAGGTTCAGTATCATACCATGAAAAGAATATAGGGAACTAGGAAGAAGTTCAAATGCAGGCAACAAAATTATTAAAAGAAATAGGAGATCTTACTTAGAATGAAAGTTTAGAAAATTCTGGATTAGATTTGACAAATTGACTTAGTATTGCAATGGCTATACAAAGAACAAGGTGATATCATCTGGGATTCGGAAGAAAGACACTTTCATCATCAGTACAATGTAGAGGTTCCTTCTAGTTATTATGAGTAATGGTAACTACCCTTACCTAATTACTATAATTATTACTACACAGCAATACAAAATCAATAATTTCATGGATGCTTTTTCTTACAACTAACAGTATCCATAGCTATAGCAGCTAAAGGGCACTGTGGGAATATTTTGATCCAGAGAATACATGTGACTGTGAGGTTAGCAAAGCATTTATCCCCCCCCGTAAGGCAAAATTGGTTACAGTTGCACATTTTTTCAGTCTTTTTTTTTTTTTTTTTTGACCTGAATAAAGGGAACTTGCCAGGACAGAATTTGTTGGTTCAAGTTCTGGAGAGGTAAGTCTCTTCGTGGCATTATTACCTGACCCCAAACCACAATACAGTTTAGGAATTATGACTTTACTGACTGGCTGGATGCTTTTTTCTGGTCATTAAAGAAGAACTTCAGTAATTTTTTCAACTTTCTATCTATTAAACTTCTGCCCTTGTTGTTTTAACTTTGGATAGTAAAACATTTTTTTGCCAGTAAATACAGCCCACTTCCTGTTTTTTTAAGAGGGCTAATGAGAGCTGCAGAGCTGGAGGTGTGCCTCTGTGTCTGTGTAAATCCAGGAAGTGAACAGGCAGCAGCTTCAGCTGCCCACAGTTAAAATGGTTGCAGCCAGACTCAGTGGAGGGAGATTTCACAGTATATATAAAATAATATGCAAAGGTTGGTGGGAAGCTTTAGAATGGCAAACATGTTTTTATTACAAGTTATGTGAGCAGACTGCAGTTCCTCTTTAACTTTGATTAAGCAAAGATAAGCATGACAACCTCAGTTGCTGCACAAGCAGACAAATCAGCAATAGCAACTCAAATATACTGATCCTGACAGGTTCCCATTAAGTAAGTTAGGGCCCTCACTCATCAGCTTTCCTTCTGTTGTTGCCTTACCAAAAGCGGAAGAAAAATGCATGACCATTAAATCCTATGGAACTCTTCACACGAGTCAGTTGCTGGTTAGTTGGGTTTTTAAAAGTCCTGCATGTTGTATTTTGACGCAGTATAAAAAAAAAAAAAAAAAAAAAACACACCAAAAATGTACTTCCCCATTAAAATGAATTGAAAACTAATCAAAAACGCAGCAAAAACATGGTTGTGTTTTTGGTGCATTTTTTGAATCACATATCCTTTTTTTCCCAGGTGCAAAAACTGTTTTTGCAATGGAGCAGCGTGAAAGCAGCCTAAAGGGAACAGTTTTCTCCTGGTTTTCATTGCCCACAACTGACCACAGACTGGCAGCCATTCAAACTGATAATATAAGGGTTACTGTGCATGTGTGGTTGCCAATAACGGAGAAAAATGGGCTTCCGGTGTCTCTGCAATTCAGTAGGGAGAAAGGTAGCCCATTCATCCATCTTTAGTAATTCACTTTTAAATAAGCCTGTACAATAGCACATTTAATTATGACAATTATCGGTGCAATTAACAGTTCCCAAAGAAAAGATTTAATGGTTAAATTATCACAACTTTCCTTTTATTAAATAAAAAAAGAGTGGTCACCTATTTTGCAACAGAATTCTTGTAGGTAGAAGGATATAACTTTGTGTCCCATATTCATAAACTGCATTTACAACCAAAATATTTTCATCGTAAACAGTAATCTGAGTATGGTTATTGAGAATGCAATATGAAACAGCTGCATGCAATAGATTACATTTCTGTGTTGTGTGTGAAAGATTAACAAGGCAGAGCTATCAACAGGAATTCTTTCACATCCATTCAGCCTTGCAGCAATGCTAAACTGTGCCATTTCCCCATTTTCATCTTTTATTATTGTGTATTTCTCACATCTACGTTTTACTTACAAATGTAAATGTAAATTTAAACATAGATTAAAAAAAAACCATAAAAACAAACTCATCTCCTACTCCTAATTGCTACAAAATTTAGGATACAGGCATACCCCACTTTTAAGTACACAATGGGGTTTATTTACTAAAGCTGGAAAGTGCAAAATCAGGCTCACTTCTGCATAGAAACCAATGAGCTTCCAGGTTTTATTACCAAAGCTTAATTGAACAAGCTGAGGTTAGAAGCTCATTGGTTTCTATGCAGAAGTGAGCCTAATTTTGCACTTTCCAGCTTTAGTAAATAAACCCCATTGTGTACTTAAAAGTGGGGTATGCCTGTATAAAGTATTATTTTAAAATTTTTACCACCATCTGAATAACTTTGACATACATTGTACAACCTAAATAAATATCTGCAAACATAGCAGGAAAGAATCAACAGACTAAGGCAGGCCATACATAATGCTATTTTCTTTCCTTCAACCACGGCTTGAAGGAAAGCAAGTCGCTCCATTGCCCCATCAACACAGTCAGCGTTGACGGGGGAATCTTTTCTGTAGCGCTATTGTGTTCTTCTGGCGAGGAGCCTTCTCCACTGGCAGAATACAACGATCACTGCTGGTGGCTATAACTGCTAGCAGTGATCAGGCCAAAAATGATTCAAAATACACCTGCGCTTGGATAATAGTGTGGAAAAAAGCAGCTCACACAATTTGTTGACAAACAAATTCAAATAACTGACATAGAATAAAGTGATGTGCTTACAAAATAATAATAATATAAGTAAACATTTAAAGGAGTTGTAAAGTCAGAAGTTTTTTTTATCTTAATGCATTCTATGCATTAAGATAAAAAGTCTTCTGTGTGCAGCAGCCCCCCTCAGCCCCCCTAACACTTACCTGAGGTCCCTCTCTTTCTAGTGATGTCCACGAGTGTCTCAGCCGCCCGAGATTCTCCCTCCTGATTGTCTGAGACACAGCAGAGGCGCCATAGGCTCCCACTGTTGTCAATCAAAGTCAGCTAGCCAATCAGGGGCTCCATGTCTGAATAGAGAGAGGGAGCTGTGACTTGGCTCGGGTGCCCCCATAGCAAGCTGCTTACTGTGGGGGCACCCGACAGGAGGGAGGGGCTAGGATCACAGATGAGGGACCAGAGAAGAGAAGGCCTCTCTGCGCAAACCCACTGCAACAGAGTAGGTAAGTGTAACATGTTTGTTATTTTTATAGGAAAAAGAAACAAGACTTTACAATCACTTTAAAGTATAAAAAGTCCCATCATAAAGTCCAAAGAAAAATATAGACACCTCAAATGTGCCCAAAATATAAGCTGTCCGCACCGTCACATGTGAGTACACAGAGCCTCTTACATGCTCATAGAGTGGTCAAATAGCGCTCAAAGCGTTTGTTACACCAACACTTCATATTGCTGATATGTGGATGCTGTACCATATACTTGTATGAGAAAGTATCCTGTTCTTTGTATTGCTTCCGTTATGTTAAATCCCTGGTGTTCCTGCCAGCTCCTCTGCTTTCCTATTAAAAAAGGACCACATTAAGTGGGAGAACACACCATGGTCAGTTCTCTAGCTGTGCTGGGAACTCAGTGTACTGTCCTCCAATGATCAGACTTGTCCTGACACCCCTCCTTCCCCCCGCTGCACAGCCATTCACTGGCAAGCTAGGCGTGCTGCTGCTTCTCCTCCCCCTAGCTCTTATGCAGCTGAGAACAGAGGGAATTTGATCATTTATATAAAAGGGAAAAAAGTATTTATAATGTATTTTTTGTATAAAATGTTTTATCTTTCATTTCTATTTTAAATTGAATGGGTTGTTTTACAAGGTGATCGTTTACATTCACTTTAAGTAATAATCAATGATTACACATCTTCCACCAGAAATAATCCCCCACGGCTCATCTGAACTGTTCACTTGTGATCTCGGCATTCACTCCACATGATTCCAAAAAATATCTAGCTTCCATATATGTCACTCACATAAAAGGCAAACATGACAGCCTCATGGTTTAGTATTTCAAAAAGCTCAAAGGTTTATCTAAAATAGCTAAAATACACTCACATTTGGATAAAATATATACTGCATTGAAAAATCCAAACAAGTAACCAACAAGATGGTCTAGCACGCACGCTGTCCAGCATGATGACGTCACACATCCCGTAGCTCTGTCCTACGCATTTCTTTATATGGTGACGTTGTCAGGGGTGTGGTCAAAGTGCCTTATCATGCTATAAATACGCACAAGCCAGAAAGGGCGGCAGCCGACTGCACCATGTGTGTTCCAAACACTGGAACTGACACATTGCTGCAGCCATCCACATTGACCGGAAGACAGAATAAAACAAAACAAGAAGGCATACCACAGCCCCCTCCTAATATTACAAAAATGAATAAAGGCTAACTATGAAAAACAACAATAAAAACAATAATTGAACATAAATTTATAAATAATGTGTTTCTTCGTTACACATCACCTTAAGGTAGGAAAGATGAATAAAAAAGAAATAAATAAATCAGACCACCACCATCTTGTGGATAATAAATATATTACATCCCAATAATCAGTATAATAAAAATCCCAAATATTAATTACAGACTAAACTCCAACAAAAAAAAAAGATCATTGCAAAATCTCTCAATATAAATCATATAAATATACATATTTTTTAAATACATCTTTTAAACCAATTTTTAAACCAAATTGGGTGAATGTTTTCAGGGATTATATCCACAGAGCCTTTAATCTAGAAATGTCATGTTTAATATGGCTTCTACACCAATTAGGTGTGAATTTATCAATGTCCGTGAACATAATACCATCAGGCTTTTTTTCATGATGAGAGCAATAGGGGTTGATTTACTAAAACTGGCGTGTGCAAACTCTGGTGCAGCTCTGCATAGAAGCCTTCCAGGTTTTATTGCCAAAGCTTCATTGAACAGGCTGAAGCTGACTGGCTACCATGCACAGCTGCACCAAATTTTTTTTTTGGAAACACCTCAACATACACTCACCGGCCACTTGGCAGCAACTCAATGCATTTAGATGTGATGAAGACGACTTGCTGAAGTTCAAACCAAGCAGAAGAATGAGGAAGAAAGTGGGTTTACAGTGGGAAAAATAATTATTTGATCCCCTGCAGATTTTGTAAGTTTGCTCACTTTATCATAGGTGTATTTTAAATGATAGAGACAGAATATCAACCAAAAATCCAGAAAAAACACATGATACAAACCTAACAATATGACACAAAATCTACAGGGGATCAAATAATTATTTTTCCCACTGTAAGTGAGTTTGATCGTGGCATGGATGTTGGTGCTAGACAAGCTGTCTGAGTATTTCAAAAACTGCTGATCTACTGGGATTATCACACACAACCATCAAGGTTGTGTGTGAAAAATGGAGAACAGGAAACTAAGGCTACAATTCGCACAGGCTCACCAAAATTGCACAATAGAAGATTGGAAAAACGTTGCCTGGTCTGATCTGAGCCCGGGTTCACACAAGTGCATTGCGAATTGAAGCTCAGGTTTCACTGCGAAGATAAAAATCAGTTGTTCAGAGGTTCCTCTGCATTTTAGCTGCGGATCAGTGAGCAGGGAGAGGGGGGAGGTGTAGTGAGAAGAAAGGAGAGAATTCATGTTCAGAACGGAATGCATCTGCGAATCAGATGCATTCCCATAGAAGATAATGGCTTGTAATTCGCACCGCAATGCCCAGAAAACGCACATGTTTTTTGTGCAATGCGCAGTGCGAATGCAACGCACATATGTGAACCACATACATTCAAATGAATGTATTTCAAAATGTCCTGCGAATTGGATGCGGTGTAAGCCGCATCTAATTCGCATAGGTGTGAATGGGGGCTCAGCTGCAACATTGAGATGGTAGAGTCAGAGTTTATCGTAAACAAAATGAAAGTATGGATCCATCCTGCCTTGTATCAACGGTTTAGACTGGTGGTGGTGGTGTAATGGTGTGGTGGATATTTTCTTGGCACACTTTGGGCCCCTTACTACCAATTGAGCATCGTTTAAACGCCACGGCCTACCTGAGTAAGGCTACTTCTAGCAGGATACCATGTCACAAAGCTCAAATCTCAGACTGGTTTCTTGAACATGACAATGAGTTCACTGTACTCCAATGGCCTCCCCAGTCACCAATTCTCAATCCAATGGAGCACCTTTGGGATGTGGTGGTGTATATTGGCCACAAGTTCTTTCAGCCTAGATTTTAACATCTGTATCGAGCTGCACACATACTGAAGGCTGCAGAGACATAGTAATAGATATACTACATTTTTGGCAGAACAAGTGATAAATGCATCAATATTATAGTTTTTTGTGATACTAATTGAATGGAAACTGGTGTACTTCCTCTCGTTCAATTTATTTAATGTACATGTCCCACATTTGCGACACAGAAAGAAGGTCTTTTAGGGGGGATCAATGACATTAGGAGCAATTTGAAGTCTCAAAGGAGGAGCACCTCAATATACTATGGAAGGGGCTTCTGGCAAAAGAGGGCACAGAATTTTGTTATTCTTTAGAACTCCCCAATATCTACAAAAAATATTTTCAATGGCATGATGAGTACAAAATGTAAAAAAAGAAAAAAGAATCAGAAACTTTCTTGTTAGGTTTTGGGGTTAGCATTTTGCCCCTATCAAATTGGCTCACCTACATAATAACTTGGATCAACTGATTATAATCATATCCTTTATCAATGAAACATGATTTTAAAGTCCAAGCTTGTTAAAAAAGTGCAGTTCAATTTTAATGTTAAGAACTGACTTTTAGGTATTGAACTTAGCTATGCTGGGTGGTGACAATTCTCCTGGCCAATTAAACCATTTCAATCCATCTCCTTGAAAAACATAGTGGTACCAATAGAACTATCCCTTAACGTAATCTTCAAATCAAGGACAGGCTGGTTGGACTGAAGTCAATCGATGGATCGGCTTTAGTGCAACCAGCCTGTCCATGGACGGATTGAAATTCGGGCAGTTCCGGCTGAACCAGCTGAATTAGGCACTATATACATGGGTGGCTAGCCCAAAGACTTAACATCCTCTTTGATTGCCATCAGCAGTTTTTAGTGATGCAGTAAAACCTCTTGTTCATATATACAGTATCTCACAAAAGTGAGTATATCCCTCACATTTTTTGTAAATATTTTATTCTATCTTTTTATGCGACAACACTAAAAAAATGACACTTTGCTACAATGTAAAGTAGTTTTAGTTTAGTTTACAGCTTGCATAACCGTGTAAATTTGCTGTCCCCTCAAAATAACTCAACACACAGCCATTAATGTCTAAACCACTGGCAACAAAAGTGAGCACACCCCTAGGTGAAAATGTCCAAATTGGGCCCAATTAGCCCTTTTCCCTTTCCGGTGTCATTTGACTCGTGTTAAAAGGTCTCAGGTGTGAATGGGGAGCGGGTGTGTTAAATTTGGTGTTATCACTCTCACTTTCTCATACTGGTCACTGGAAGTTCAACTGGGCACCTCACAGCAAAGAACTCTCTGAGGATCTGAAAAAAGAATTGTTGCTCTACATAAAGATGGCCTAGACTATAAGAAGATTGCCAAGACCCTAAAACTGAGCAGCAGCACGGTGGCCAAGACCATACAGCGGTTAAACAGAACAGGTTCCACTCAGAACAGGCCTCGCCATGGTCAACCACAGAAGTTAAGTGCACGTGCTCAGCATCATATCCAGAGGTTGTCTTTCGGAAATAGACATATAAGTGCTGCCAGCATTGTTGCAGAAGTTGAAGGGGTGGAGGGTCAGCCTGTCAGTGCTCAGACCATACGCCTCACACTGCATCAAATTGGTCTGCATAGCTGTCATCCCAGTAGGAAGCCTCTTCTAAAGATGATGCGCAAGAAAACCCGCAAACAGTTTGCTGAATTCAAGCAGACTAAGGACATGGATTACTGAACCATGTCCTGTGGTCTGATGAGACCAAGATAAACTTATTTGGTTCAGATGGTTTCAAGCGTGTGTGGTGGCAACCAGGTGAGGAGTACAAAGACAAGTGTGTCTTGCCTACAGTCAAGCATGGTGGTGGGAGTGTCATGGTCTGGGGCAGCATTAGTGCTGCCGGCACTGGAGAGCCACAGTTCATTGAGGGAATCATGAATGCCAACATGTACTGTGACATACTGAAGCAGAGCATGATCCCCTTCCTTTGGAGACTGGGCCGCAGGGCAGTATTCCAACATGATAATGACCCCAAACGACCATTGACTTGCTAAAGAAGCTGAGGGTAAAGTGATGGACTGACCAAGCATGCCTCTAGAACTAAACCCTACTGAGCATCTGTTGGGCATCCTCAAATTGAAGGTGAAGGGGCGCAAGGTCTTTAACCTCCCTGGCGGTATGATTATTTCAGATTTTTGTGTCTCAAAGCGGTACAATTATTTTGCATAGAAATTTGGCGTTTTATATTGTAGACCTATAATTCTTAGCAATAACACACTTATATCTGTTCACCAAGAGTCTAGTAGATATCCCGGGCATGATGAAGTTTGAAACATAAAATCATAAATTATAATATAATATATAAATAATTATAAAAAATAATAATATAATAATAATAAAATAAATTTCCCCACGATTCACTATCGCTCAATTCTGCAAGTGTTCTAATTTACTATCACTGTTTTCTAGCTGGTCTAAAACCACTTTTGACGTAAAGGGACACTTTTTGGTTGCTATGGACAATCTCCAGTTTTCAGGCAGAAAGAACAGTATATATCATATAAAACTGCATGCAGGGCATTGGACAAAGCACTGGGGACAAAAGGGATGTGAAATGATTTCATACAGTAATGCAATCTGTAAGATTACAGTGTACTGTATGTGTTATGAATTTTCACTTTTTTGAATTTGCCGCCAGGCTCCGCCCCCCGTGCATCACAACGCTCACAGGGAACGGAGCCCAGCACAACAGACATCGGGGCGGAGGACAGAGCCCACGAACACAGCGGGGGGACATCGCAGGATCCTGGGGACAAGGTAGGGAACCTCTTCCAGGATCCTGCAATGCAATCCCAATGCAATGGCTCGGGGTTACCGCTAATGGTGCTGAAATTTAACCCGGAGCAACACTCGGAAAAACCGCCAGGGAGGCTACCATCCATCAGCTCCGTGATGTCATCATGGAGTAATGGAAGAGGACTCCAGTGGCAACCTGTGAGGCTCTGGTGAACTCCATGCCCAAGAGGGTTAAGGCAGTGCTGGAAAATAATGGTAGCCGCACAAAATATGAGCTGGGCCTAATTTGGACATTTTCACTTAGGAGTGTACTCACTTTTGTTGCCAGTGGTTTAGACATTAATGGGAGTGTATTTTTTTTTAATTTTTTTTTTTGAGGGAACTGCAAATTTACACTGTTATACAAGCTGTACACTCACTACTTTAAATTGTAGCAAAATTTAATTTCTTTTACAAAAATGTGAGGGGGTGTACTCACTTTTGTGAGATACTGTAGTTACATATAGTTAAATAGTAGGAAAGGTTGAATAAAAAAAATAGTCCATCCAGTTCAATCTGTGTAGGTGTACGTGCGTCAGTGTCGATAATCATTTCCCATATCCCTGTATGTTGTGTTCATTGAGATGCATGTCCAAGAGTCTTTTATAAATATCAACACTCCCCGCTGAAACCACCCATTGTGGAAGAGAGTTCCACATCTTTTTCACCCTGACAGTGAAAAACCCCCTAGGTAGCTTAAGATTAAACCACTTCTCCTCCAATCTCACTGTGTGGCCCTGTGTCCTCTTACACTCCCTGAGACTGAATAATTTATTTCCTACGCTATTATCACCATTGAGGTATTTGTAAATTGCTATCATGTCCCCTGTCAAGCATCTTGTCCAGCGAGAATAAATTTAGTGCTTGTAGTCTTTCCTCGTAATTGAGGTCCTCCAGTCCCCTTATTAATTTTGTTGCCCTTATCTGGACTCTCTCCAGCTCCAGCACATCCTTCCTGAGGACTGGTGACCAGAACTGGATGGAATACTCCAGATGTGGCCTAAACAGAGTATTATAAAGTGCAGGATTATAGCTTTATCTCTGGAGTATATCCCCTTTTATATGCATGCAAAATATTCTGCCGGCTTTGCTAGCTGACATTGCTTGACATTGCATGCTATTGCTCAGTCTGTTTCTATTAGGACCCCCAAATCTTTGTCCATCCTTGATTCCCCCAGAGCCCCCCCCAGCCCCCACCCAGTGAGTAGTTTGTGTTTATGTTTTTAGATCTCAAGTGCATTACTTTACATTTCTCCACATTAAAACTCATTTGCCATATAGGTCACATTATTTTATTCAGGTCTTTCTGTAAAATGTCTATATCTTGATGTGAAGTTATTGCCCAGCTTATTTTTGTGTCATCTGCAAAAAGGATTGAGCTATTTATCCCACCCTCTACATCATTTATGAATAAATTCATCACACCGAGGAATGAAGAATGTTGTACACACAGTGCAAGTCCATACTAGATGCTCTTTTGAGGGCACATGAGTACAATTGTTTGCAGGTTGTGCATGTCAAAGTGAATCCTAGAGCAGACTCTCTCTGTGTTGGTATACATTAGCCTTCATTTGTCATGGAGGAAAATGTGGAGATTTGCTACACCTCTGAAGGAGGTCCTTGCTTAACCCCTGTATAACCTGT
Organism: Aquarana catesbeiana; assembly: GCF_042186555.1. NCBI lineage: Eukaryota > Metazoa > Chordata > Amphibia > Anura > Ranidae > Aquarana > Aquarana catesbeiana. The sequence continues at coordinate 385,947,126 of NC_133327.1, forward strand.
AAATGTTTGCTGGCTTAACCATCATGCATGCATTTAACCACTTCAGCCCCGGAAGAATTTACCCCCTACTTGACCAGAGCACTTTTTGCGATTCGGCACTGCGTCGCTTTAACTGACAATTGCGCGGTCGTGCGACGTGGCTCCCAAACAAAATTGACGCCCTTTTTTTCCCACAAATAGAGCTTTCTTTTGGTGGTATTTGATCACCCCTGCGCTTTTTATTTTTTGCGCTATAAACAAAAATAGAGCGACAATTTTGAAAAAAACGCATTTTTTTTTACTTTTTGCTTTAATAAATATCCCCCAAAAATATATAAAAAAAATATTTTTTTCCTCAGTTTGGGCCGATACGTATTCTTCTACATATTTTTAGTAAAAAAAAATCGTAATAAGAGATTATTGATCGGTTTGCGCAAAAGTTATAGCGTTTACAAAATAGGGGATAGTTTTATGGCATTCTTATTAATTTTTTTTTTTTTTTTAAATGGCGGCGATCAGCGATTTTTATTGTGACTGTGACATTATGGCGGACACATCGGACATTTTTGACACATTTTTGGGACCATTGTCATTTATACAGCGATCAGTGCTGTAAAAAATGCACTGATTACTGTGTAAATGACACTGGCAATGAAGGGGTTAACCCAGTAGGGGCAGGAGGGGTTAAGTATGTCCTAAGGAATGTTTCTAACTGTCAGGGGGTTGGGCTGTGTGTGTGACGTCACTGTTCTCTGCTCCGATGACAGGGAGCAGAGAACAGTGACACTGTCACTAGGCAGAACGGGGAAATGCTTGTTTATGTTAGCATCTCCCCATTCTTCCTCCCCGTGAGGCAACGCGGGTATCCCCACGGCGATCGAGTCCGCGGGACCCGCGACACGACTCACGGAGCTTGCCGCCGCCGGCACACCCGCAGACCGCCTCTTAAAGGGGAACATACAGGTACGTGGTTTTGTCTGTACGTGCCCTTCTGCCGCAGTATATCTGCGTGAGGCGGTCGGCAAGCGGTTAAAGCATTAAGCCCCATACACATCAATCAAAAACAGACACTTATGACGAGGTCAAGTTCATCCACCCTAAACTCCCTTATCCATGTCTTTATGGACCTTGCTTTGTGCACTGGTGCGCAGTCATGTTGGAACAGGAAGGGGCCATCCCCAAACTGGAAGCATGAAATTGTCCAAAATGTCTTCGTATGCTGACGCCTTGAGAGTTCCCTTCACTGGAACTAAGGGGCCAAGCCCAACCCTGAAAAACAACCACACACCATAATCTCCCCTCCACCATATGATTTAGACCAGTGCACAAATCAAGGTCCATAAAGACATGGATAAGTGAGTTTGGGGTGGAGGAACTTGACTGGCCTGCGCAGAGTCCTGACCTCAACCCAATAAAACACCTTTGGGATGAATTGGAGACTGTGAGCCAGGCCTTCTCGTCCAACATCAGTGCCTGACCTCACGAATGCGCTTCTGGAAGAATGGTCAAACATTCCCTAGACACACTCCTGAACCTTGTTGACAGCCTTCTCAGAAGAGTCAAAGTTGTTATAGCTGCAAAGGGTGGGCCAACTCAATATTGAACCCTACGAACTAAGACTGGGATGCCATTAAAGTTGTGCGTGCCAATACTTTTGGCAATATAGTGTATATTCAAATTCCTTTTTTTTTTTTTGCTGCTGTGATCTGACTTCCTGTTAGAGGGTGGTTATGTTTATTCTCTATCATTCCGCTGTATGTAGGAATGTAGCCACCCTCTCTTGCCCACTTCCAAGATATACTAGGGTCTATGGGATTTGTAGTGTGCACAGTAGAAATGAGGGAGAAAAAGTGAGGTTTAGGAACTCATGGACATTACAAGGAAGTAGAAAAACAATAACAGTAAGAAATAATTTTAGAGAAAAAGATTACAGGGCCATTAAGTAGTGGATGTGTATAGATTATAATGGAGAAACAGGATATTGTTTAGTGTCACTTGATTATACTGGAAAGTACACTGTGACCAAGAAAATAGAAACCTTGTTTCTCACTGTGAAGGCCTACCTTTGAACAGGTCTCCATTTAAACCAGGGGTGTCCAACCCATGGCCAACTGGCTGCATACAGCCCCAGAGAGTTTAGCATGCATCCTGGGCCCGTCTGGAGGGACAACAGGGTTGCTGTGCAAGCACAGCAGCCATGGCAGCCGTCAGAGACTAGCCCAGCAAATTTGTGTCTGTAGGGACACAGGGGATGCAGTGCAAACATAGCAGCCACATCAGCCTATATTGACAAGCCAGGCAAATGCACGCCTGAAGGAATGCTGAGGCTGCCATATTTGCAATAGCACCGGCAGCAGGTAAAGCAGGGGCACCAGGTCAATAAATGCTGCATCACCGGATCTAGAGGGAGGGGTTGGGGTGGGCTGGTCCCCCCCCCAGATTTCAATTGCACCCCCCCAAAGCCCACCGTGCACAACCCCCCTTCCCCACCTTCCTAAACAGCACATATATACTGTAGGCTACATTCACACTGGTGATTAGGGCTGGTGAGAATTGAAGCAGCAGTTCCTCCTGCCGCTCTAGGCTGCTTGCCCTGTTCAGTATAATGACAGTACTGCTCGTTAGCTATCATAATGTTTGTGTGGCCCAGAAAAGTCAACAGGTTGAACACCCCTTATTTAGACAGTTCCATATTTGCAACCTGGCAATCTTGAACCCACTTTTCATTCAAGACCAGATTCTATATTTGTGGTGACTGAGTATAGAGAATGTTTGCTTGTGAAATGCTGCTTGTCAGTAGATATTAACTAAAAAAGGCAAGTACATTAAGACTTTGATGCAACTGAAAATGTCAAGCTGAAAATACTGCATTTTTATTATGCAGTTCAGTTCAGTTCAGTTGTGAAGACTGCAGACATGTCCAGGATATGTCTTCCAAATCCAGAAAAGACATAAACCTGTGTTTGTTTGATGAGCATGTGAGAAAATGGAGGTAGATCTCAAAATGTACCAGAGACACCTTTATGCTGCGATTCCACTGATCCATTGTAAGCAGAGGACATTTAGTTAAAATGTTAGTGGTTCAGCATGCAGCATAGCAAAGGTGCAAACATTTTTTTCTTGGGGTTGGTGGTGTTCAGAGCATTACTTACATCCTACAACCACAGCTGTTCTGCTGTGGTTTGCCCATGGGTTCTGGGAGTATGCGTGAGTAGGAGGCCAAACTTATGGGCAGCACTGGCACTGCTGAAACTGTCAGAGCCTCATGCTGTAATCCACAGCCCTGGTGGGACAACTGATGAAAAAGTGGAACTGTCCTGGCAAGTCAAGAACAGTTGGTAGGTATGTGTAGGTAACAAACTTTTTGCTATTTTCAGCAGAATATTGCAGTCTGCTGGGGTGAGAGATGAGACACAGCATGTGCAACAGCTGTATTTCCCTGTTGACCCTACTAGGGGAACTACAGCAGACATAGAAAGAGATGGAAAGCTAGGAGCAAGAAGGTGGACAAGAAGAATGTGTAGGCTCCACTTCTTGGTAGGGATCTGAGCCAACCCATTCACAAAAAGTAACAGGCAACAAGGACAATTAAAACAATGCTTCAGTAAGCTTGTGACAAAACAACTACTGTTGTGCTTATAAGTTCACATATCCTGGCAGAATTTATGATTTTGTGGCCATTTTTCAGAGAATATGATTGTTAACACAAAAACATTTCTTTCACTCTTGGTTAGTGTTTGGCTGAAGACATTTATTATCAATCAATTTTGTTTACTTACTCTACTTATATCATAATGACAACAGAAACTACCCAAATGACCCTGATCAAAAGTTTTTGGCCTGATAACATGCACACAAGTTGACACAAAGGGGTATGAATGGCTATTAAAGGTAACCATCCTCACCTGTGATCTGTTTGCTTGTAATTAGTGTGTGTGTATAAAAGGTCAATGAGTTTCTGGACTCCTGACAGACCCTTGCATCTTTCATCCAGTGCTGCACTGACATTTCTGAATTTTGAGTCATGGGGAATGCAAAAGAATTGTCAAAGGATCTGCGGGAAACGGTAGTTGAACTGTATAAAACAGGAAAGGGATATAAAAAGATATCCAAGGAATTGAGAATGCCAATAAGCAGTGTTCAAACGCTAATCAAGAAGTGGAAAATGAGGGCTTCTGTTGAAACCAAACCACGGTCAGGTAGACCAACTAAAATTTCAGCCACAACTGCCAGGAAAATTGTTCGGGATGCAAAGAAAAACCCAAAAATAACTTCAGATTAAATACAGAACTCTCTGAAAACATGTGGTGTGGCTGTTTCCAGATGCACAATAAGGAGGCATTTGAAGAAAGATGGGCTGCATGGTCGAGTCACCAGTAGAAAGCCATTACTACGCAAATGCCAGAAAGTATCCTGCTTACAATAAGCCAAACAGCACAAAGACAACCCTCAAACCTTCTGGCACAAAGTCATTTGAAGTCATGAGACCAAAATTGAGCTTATTGGCCACAACCATAAACACTACATTTGGAGAGGAGTCAACAAGGCCAGTGATGAAAGGTACACCGTTCCTACTGTGAAACACAGAGGTGGATCGCTGATGTTTTGAGGATGTGTGCACAGGAAATTTGGTCAAAATTGATGGCAAGATGAATGCAGTATGTTATCAAAAAATACTGGACGAACCTCACCTACTATGTAACATTTGCATTCATCAGCCAGGAAGCTGTGCATGGGACGTACTTGGGCATTCCAACATGACAATGAACCAAAACACAAGGACAAGTTGACCTGTCATTGGCTACAGCAGAATAAAGTGAAAGTTCTGGAGTGGCCACCTCAGTCTCCTGACCTCAATATCATTGAGCCACTCTGGGGAGATTTCAAACGTGCAGTTCATGCAAGACAGCCCAAGAATTTACAGGAACTGGAGGTTTTTTGCCAAGAGGAATGGGCAGCTTTACCATCCAAGAAGATAAAGAGCTTCATCCACAAATACCACAAAAGACTTCAAGCTGTCATTGATGTTAAAGGGGGCAATACACGGTATTAAGAACTGGGGTATGTAAACTTTTGATCAGGGTCATTTGGCTAGTTTCTGTTGTCATCATGATTTAAAAAGAGTAAATACAGTTGACTGATAATAATTGGCTTTAGCCAAACACTAACCATGAGTGAAAGAAAAGTTTTTGTGTTATCATTCATATTCTCTGAAAAATGGCCAAGAAATCATAAATTCTGCCAGGGTACGTAAACTTATGAGCACAACTGTATACTGAAGCACTGCTTGCAAATGTTTCATTCGTTTGGTAAAAGAAAAGTGCGGGATTTGAAAATAAAGAAATATTCATACTCGCCTAGATGGACACAGCATCAATCCCAATGATGTTGGTAAGGGGCTAATAAGAGCTGTGAAGGAGGACACATGATGACTTACTCTGTCACCAAGTGACTAAGCTTACTAGAGCTGCAGACGGTGGGCCTCAGTGGTCGCAACAGTACCGGACAGCAGTGTTGAAAATTGGACTGTCCAGTTCAAATATGTCAAACACAAGGCCCGTGGGCTGAATCTGGCCCACCAGGCCTTGTCATGTGGCCCTTGCACCTAGTTTTGCAGCTGAAACGGAACTCCATTTCTCTATCTCCGGCTCTTGTCCCCCACTTCTACTCCCTGCTGTCACTTATAAACATGGAAGCCTTCTGTGTTTACAAGGGACAGCTTTGCTCAGCGGCTCCCACATGTAGCAGATCCCTGCACGTGCTCATGGTGGGGCACAGCAGGGACAGACCTCCATAGAGGGAGACTGATCTCCCTGAAAGGTGCCTGGCCTACACAGGAAGGTATTAGAGATGGGTCAGATAGGAGAGAGATGTGAAGAAGCTTTGGGGGGGGGGGGTTGCTCACCCTACACATAAACTCCCGAACTCCACACTCTGTATGTAACGCACCCCTGAACCCTGCACTCTGTACACAGAACACCCCTAAACCCTGCATTCTGTACATAGCACACCCCTGAGTTCTGCACTCTGTATGTAGAGCACCCCTGAACCCTGCACACTGTACATAACGCACTCTATATGTAATGCACCCCAGATAAAACTGGCCTTTTGAGGGCAATCACACTGCTGATGCGGCCCACAATGAAATTAAGTTTGACAACCCTGGTCCAGTTCAAAACCAAAGAAGTGGCCAGCTATGGGCCTCCTTCCTCTTGAAATTTTCATAGTGTTTTATCACGGTTCCGTGACAGTTTACGCAAACTATCACGGAACCGCGATAAAAGACAAAGATCAGATTCAGAATAACAGAGGTAGGTTGGAAATAATTGAAACTAAATGTGAAAATTAATATAAGATTTTAAATTTTGAAATCTATCAGCTGTGTGTGTAAAATCCCCCGCTGCTGTTAACGTATGATATATGTCAGTGGAAGCAAAAGTGTGGTGCTACTGCTTTCCTGTCTCTTTAGATAACTTATAGTGCTCTGGGAATCCTTTGTCATATAGTTAAAAAAAAAAAAAAAAGATTGTACAGATATACTCTAGTAAAATAGATAAAACAGTTGAAAAACTAAACAAAAACAAAAATAATACAAGTGACTCAAAACCATTCAGGCCTTTGCAACAGATACGATGGCACTGTTTGTGAGAAGGTATGAACATGTAGCATAGGCTTCACACAGTAAAGAACAGGAATAGTTTCAAACAAGCTAACATTGTTTAAAAATTGTGTTTCTAAAAGCAAAATATATATAACATAAGTAAAACTATTTACAGGAGTTAACATTTTAAAATGTTGTTTTAAAAGTATTTTTCCTTTCTCCTCCTCAATGGAGGTTTAGGGTTCTGAGGATGCAACAATTTATTTTGGTTGAAATTGATGGCTAGGTGTTTTTCTTAACAAAATCAGCATCATCAGTCAAGTACACATACTGCAACATTACAATATCCTGTTAACCAAGTATTCAACCATACTGTTCTAAACTGCATATGGATATTTTAGGATTTTGATAAAAACAACTGCTAGACTGCTGGTTATGTGTTACCTAAAAATGACTACTACTAATATAAGAGCCCTTGCGCACTGGGGCGGGGGGCGGCGTCGGCGGTAAAACGCCGCTATTATTAGCGGCGTTTTACCGTCGGTATGCGGCCGCTAGCGGGGAGGTTTTAACCCCCGCTAGCGGCCGAGAAAGGGTTAAATACCACCGCAAAGCGCCTCTGCAGAGGCGCTTTGCCGACGGTATAGCCGCGCCGTCCCATTGATTTCAATGGGCAGGAGCGGTAAAGGAGCGGTATACACACCGCTCCTTCACCGCTCCGAAGATGCTGCTAGCAGGACTTTTTTTAGCGTCCTGCCAGCGCATCGCTCCAGTGTGCAAGCCCTAGGGGCTTGCACACTGGAATGAAAGTAGCGGCACTTTCGGGGCGGTTTGCAGGCGCTATTATTAGCGCAATAGCGCCTGTAAACCGCCCCAGTGTGCAAGGGCTCTTAGATAAATATATTATTTTTAATAAGGGTCCAAGCACACTAGGCTTTACAAAAAAAAAAATGCCAGTTCCCTTGGCAGAAAAAAACAATCATATAGAGCATTTTTATACAACTATTTAGGCGCGTTTACGTTTTTTCTGCCAGAAAGCTGCTCTCAAAAACACAATACGATTTCTTTTCTGCTTCTAAAAGCTGAACCCAAAGTGGATGTTTGCCGACCGTTCTTTTTTTTTTCTTTCTGGCATTCTGACACTTGCCTAATAACAATATAACACTCATGTGTTTGGTGTAATAATTCCCCCGATGTTCGTTTTCATATCTAAAATGAACTTATAAAAGTGACGATGGCCGGTTCCATGTTGCTTGTGGGCATGTGAAGCCCACAAGCATTGATTTCCTGGATGCGGTGAATGCTGAGCTCCCAGCATTCACCGCTCGTTCTCCCGCGCATGCTCAGTGTGTGGGGATTTCACGGCGGCGTTCAGCACTGACTCCTGGGAAGCCTGACACTTAGCTCCCAGGAGACAGTGCGCCTCAGGGGAAAAATAAAATCCATGCCTACTCCTGCGGGAGTTACATGCAGGAAGTGGCAGAATAAAGACCGATTCTAAGGTAAATACATGACCAAAAAATGTTTTTCTTTTTATTTGCACACCTGCTCATAGCGCTGATGGGGTTAAGGTTAACTTAATAAATTGTGTGGACCTCCACTTTAAAATATGCCTCTAAATGTCCTAATGTGTATAGACATGGACATATATGGACATGTATAGACTATGGATATCCATATCCATAGGATAAACTCCTATAGAAGCAGCAGTTTTTTTTAGACCAGTGTGCATGGACCGTAAGTCACAGATACATGCTATTATTTTAAAGTTTAATCTTTTAATATTCTGGCCTCTGTGCTTCTCTGTGCAGTGCAGGCAGATTATGGCTGCTGGGAGGGGCCATCAGGGTGCTGTACACAGCTTCCTGAGAACATCACAGCACCCTGCCTCAGCACTCCTTTCAAAAGTGCTCAGTCCTGATGCAAACAGTGGGCTGACTCTTGGGAGTAGTTGTGCAAATGTCAAAAAGCATGGGTATCAGTTTGGATAAGCAGAAGTTCATAGGTAGAGTCTCTTAGGTAAAGATACTGAGCCTTCATGATTGCAAGTAGTTAAATCCAATGAAAGCAAGCAATGAGTCAACAGTAACAGTAATGCCCCGTACACACGGTCGGACTTTGTTCGGACATTCCGACAAGAAAATCCTAGGTTTTTTTCCGATGGATGTTGGCTCAAACTTGTCTTGCATACACACGGTCACACAAAGTTGTCGGAAAATCCGATCGTTCTAAACGCGGTGACGTAAAACACGTACGTCGGGACTATAAACGGGGCAGTGGCCAATAGCTTTCATCTCTTTATTTATTCTGAGCATGCGTGGCGCTTTGTCCGTCCGATTTGTGTACACACGATCGGAATTTCCAACAACGGATTTTATTGTTTTATATCCTGCTCTCAAACTTTGTGTGTCTGGAAATTCCGATGGAATTTCCGACAACAAGGTCCTATCACACATTTTCCGTCGGAAAATCCGACCGTGTGTACGGGGCATAAGACTGAGGAGGAAAGTGCTAGATGACACTGCACGTCCTTCAGCCACTTTCTGTCTAAGCCCTCATTCACACGAGGCGGACTCCACTTCCACGGAGCCCGCCTCTGTCTGCCGACTCAGCGGGAGATCTCTCCGTTGATCTCCGCTGAGCCGGCAGATGACAGGTCCCTCTCTGCTCACTGAGCGGTGAGGGGCTTGTCAGGCGCCGCTGCTGCCTATGGAGGGATCGGATAAAAACGGACAGCATGTCCATTTTCATCAGATCTCACCCGATCCGATCCGCCAGCGATGGATCCGAACGTAGGGCCATCCGTCTGCTTTTTGCGGGTCGGATGTCAGCGGACATGTCTCTGCTGACATCCGTCACTCCATAGGCTAACATGGAGCGCCCGTTCAGGTCCGCCGTCAAAACTGACAGGCGGACCTGAACGGTCCGATCGTGTGAAAGGGCCTTATCTACTGCAGCTTTGAATGCAAACTGTGAGATGATCCTAGTTTGCTATGGAATCAGAGTGAGCAATGTTAGTAAAGAAGAGGAGTCTGCACAACGACCTGTGCAACACTGAAAGGAAAGCTGGAGTTCAGCTTTAACATAAACCATGTATGCACACTCTATGAAGCAGTTATGTGTGTAGACATTAACTCCCCTGCGTAATTCCCAATTTCATGCATGTCATGCTTCAGCAAGTTTTAAAAGACAATTACAGTAGTGACAGACTACCCAGTGATAAAAAGGTGTTTACAACAACAGCAAGGCCAGACAAGCAATAACAGAACTTTAATAACATAATTTAGGAAAAGGAAAAAATGGAATCCAAGCAAGAATTAAATTACTTCCTCAAAGTGTACCATCCCAAAAATATATATAAATTGTATGGTTACACAACCTATCGCATTACTATAATCTTCTTATTTGGGCCATAAATTGAAGGACTTATGGATAAATGGTTGTGGAACGAACCATCTGAGTTTCCATTATTTATTATGGGGAAATTTGCTTTTATATACGAGTGCTTTGGATCACTAGCATGTTTCTGCGACAAATTATGCTTGCAGTCCAAGGTTTTACTGTATGTGTGTATTCATTCTTTAATTATTCATTTAAAATAATAATTGTAAATTCCATAAAATATAAAAGTGTGTCTTTATGTGGACTGCACCTGTTTGGAAGATCATTGAAATGAATACAAGCTGTGTTTGCCTAATCTTGCAGTGAGATGGGCATGCACGTCTGGAAAATGCGTTTTCCTGTATTAGTAGTGGTGGTCACCTGGGATAAAAGGTTTTTCTACACTTGGAAGAATAATATTGGTGATGGGAATTTTCTGGTCATTATACCGTTAGATTGCTTCATTTGAACCTATTTTGTGTGAAATTAATTTTGGTCAAAAATATTTACATGCATTAATTGGAGTACTTTATGTGATTATGATATTTATTGAATGATTTATCGTGCATGAATTTTCACACTGATGAATATTTTATATTATTTAATCAATTCTATAATTATTATTTTGTTATATCATTTACGAGTTTATATATTTATAGCTGCTAGTTATTGGTAGAAGAATAAGTTATCCGTTTTACAGTTTTGCAATATAATTTTCTCATAATTTATTATATTTTTCAGCGTGGAAGGTATTAAACATTAATTTTAGAATGTTGATTAAAAAAGTTTGTGATGTGGACTATCATGTAAGAGGGGTCTCTGATGTAAGCAGGGCTCTGATGGGGATCCTAGTGTGGGGGGGGGACTTTGATTTAAAGGGGACTCACATTTAGGGGGAATCTAACAGTAGTCCGATAAAGGGGGTTCTGAGTGGGACCCAAAGGTAAGGGGAGCTCTGATGGCGACCCTGATATAAGGGGCCACTCCTAAGTTGGCTCAGATGTAAGGGAGGCTCTAATGGGGACCATGATATGGGAGGGGAGGGGGGTTTGCTTTGTTTCACTGAAGTGCTTTATCTTTTGCTTTAAATCACATCATGCTGATTTAAAAAAAGATCCAAGGAAAACATATTCTTTCATGTATTATTCATTGAGGTCTCCAAACGTTCTAAATAAAGGTCAAATTTACTGTATCAGACTTCAGAGGGCTGAACTGTGGCAAGTGGGAGTAGAAAATATGCTGGATTCAGTGGAAATAAACAATGCCTAAGGCTTTGTGGTCAGTGGGAGTATAGAAATTACATAGCACCTGTGTTCAGTAGAAGGAATAATGCCCCATTTTTGATATCATGTTGGAGGAGTAGTGCCCCATCGTTGGTGTCAATGGCAGGAACTGTGCTCCATTATTGATGTTAGTACGGTAGAAAGAATAGTGCCCTAAGGGCCAGATAAAGGGTAGCAGATAACTGTTTGGAGATAACTGATTTTTAAAATAGATTTGTTTGAAAATATGCCATGTGGCCCACGTACTAAAAAGATTGGAGACCCTGCCCTAGACCTAAATGAGCATTTAGCTCATACAATGTAAGGGCAGCCCTACTGCGAGAGCATCTTCACATTTCCTGGAGTTCAGCTTTGAAAACACACAAAGATTTTAAAAAGTACAAATGGAAGATGAAACTTGAAAGAGCATTTGTTGACCTTTTAAACTGCTAGATGTTTATTGATTGCCAAGCTTGTGTACAGAAACACAAAGAATATCAATGTAATTTTGAGCTTTACTACTGAATGGCACAGTGACAAAAACAGCCTAGCAAGCAATCTATATCCAGAGCACAGAACTCTCATATGTATTGAACACAGAACATATTTTTTGCTGATAATCCATATGAGATGCCAAAATAGGGATGCAGAGTAACACAGGAATTTCCCCAGCTCATTTTTCTTTCTCACCATTTTCTCACAATTGTGTGAGTCCTTGTGGACAGCATGCTGGCAATCCCCCTTCTCCCTCACTGTTCTGCAGTTCAGCAACACTTCATGAATCAGGTTCATACTTATGTACAAACTTGAGGCTGGGGGAAAAGTTTAAGAGCCTGTGCTCTGCACCCACCAGTGTTAATTTCGCTGAATAAAATGACTAAAACATTTTAGTCGACTAAATGAATACTATTTTAGTAGACTAAAATACGACTAAAACTAAAACAATTGAGATGACTAAAATACGACTAATGCCGTGTACACACGACTGGACTTTTCGGCATCAAAAGTGTGACGGAAGGAATCCGTCGGACAATTCGATCGTGTGTGGGCTTCATCGGACCTTTTCTGTCTAAAAATCTGACGGACCTTAGAAATAGAACAAGTTTCAAATCTTTCCGACGGACTTGATTCCTATCGAAAAATCCGTTCGTCTGTATGCTAGTCTGACGGACCAAAAATGACGCAAGGCTAGCTATTGGCTACTGGCTATGAACGTCCTTATTCTAGTCCGGTCGTACGTCATCACGTTCGAAACAATCGGACTTTGGTGTGATCGTGTGTAGGCAAGTCCGTTTCGTTGGAACTCCGTCGGAACTCTGTCGAAAAGTCCTTCGGAGTTCAGTCCGACGAGAAGTCCGCTTGTGTGTACGCGGCATAAAACTAAAATGGCATTTTAGTCAAAAGACTAAAATGGGACTAAAACTAAATTGAAATTTGACTTAGAAATTAACACTGGTCTGTAGTGCATGTTCATACCTCAATACCATAAATAATAACATATTAGATTTTTCACTCCAGCAGTATATAATAATGAGTTTGGAAATTGTAGAGAAATGTTCAATATATGCATTACAATTTAATTACACCCATTAGATTTTAGACGGCTAAAATTAGTTTTAGTCAACTAAAATGTACTGGAGATTTTAGTCGACTAAAACGTAGGAGCTTTTAGTCGACTAAAATGTCCTGGAGATTTAGTCGACTAAATACAACTAAAACTAAAACAATGGCAGAAGACTAAAATGGGACTAAAAATAAAATGCCATTTTCGTCCTAAGACTAAAACTACATAGAAATTGGCTGCCAAAATTAACACTGGCACCCACAGGTGCAATATTCTGCAGATCCCATGAACATTAATCATGAGATCAATGTTGCTTCATTTACTAGTTTTTGTTTGCAAAATGAGGACTGTGCCTTTAACAAAAAAAGTTATGAGGACTAGTGGCATTTTCCAAAGATTGCACACCTAAATTATATGATGTAAGTGAAAAATAAACCTTACTTTCTACTTTTCTTTTACAGTCAACTGCATAAACCACACAAAATAGTAAAAAATTAAATCAAGCAGAGCAAAATGTGAAATACAATCTGCCATTAGAGTAAGCTGATTATATCCTTTCCATTGCGACCAACCCCCCCCCTTTTTTTAAATCAAAAGCTATTTTTTCCTGATCCCTTTTCTGTCATTCGCCTAGGCCAGTGGTTCTCAGCTCTTGTCCTCAGGACCCACTAACAGGCCAGATTTTAAGTATTACCTTGGGGAGAAGCAGACTAGAATACTGCAATCACTGAGCAGCAAATGATATCACCTGTGATGTATTTCAATTATCTTGCAAACCTGGCCTGTTAGTGGGTCCTGAGAACAGAAGTTGAGAACCACTGGCCTAGGCAAATGATGGAAAGAAGAAAGAAATGGCTGCACATTCAAAACTTCCAATTGCCCTTTATCTGTTTCACAAATTAGAGTAAGCTGATGACATACATCTTGTGCTTAATCATTTGGTAATGATTAAGCACAAAATGTATGTGTGAAACGCGTCTACATGACCACAGTTTGTCTTTTATTTTGTTTCACAAAGATAACACCAATCAGAAGTTCTGGATGTGCAGCCATTTCTTTCTTCTTTCCAGGCTTCCCACGGAGGCGGGCCGGGGCAAGATACTCCAATCAGCCTTATCTTTATACACCTGGAGCAACGGTTCTTTTTATTGTATACTAGGCGAATGATGTCAGAGTTCCCTGGTGCCTCTTGGGATATGTGATGTGGATATCTGGAGAGGCATCAGGAGCATCTATTTACTAAAGCAGAAAGGCAAGGCTTAGCGGTGCATCATTGGGAGGAGTGCCTGTGCCTCCTGATGACATCACAGAAGATGGCAGCGCAGGACCCAAGTGCTGGTTACAAAGAAGCAGAGAAGTGGATCTCAGCGGGACGTCGGATTCACTGGGTGGGTGAGTATGCTTTCTGTGCTGATGACCGCATCAGGAAGGCAGGAATTTTTTTTAGGGCAAAGTTCCGCTTTAGGGTTGCTCCAATTTTTTTCTAATGGCTCCCAAGTTACATTCACACAGTAAACAATGCATCAGATGCAGATGCACCACAATGCATAGGTTAAATTAGCTATGTTTTGGCGCATAGGAGAAAAAAAGAGCCAGGTGTGTTTTTTCTGGTATGTGAATGTGCATTAAGGCAGTAATAAACCCAAAAGAAAACATTTATTATTTTGCCGCATCTTAGACTTGATGGCCGCATTGGTTTTCTTCTTTAGGCTTTGTTTCCTTTATTTTCATCTGGTGATCCAGCCAGTAAGTATGTTATTTTTCAACAGAACAAACTCTCCTGCAGATGTATCAGTTATGCTGCATACACATGACCGGACTTTCCGGCAGAAAAGGACCTTTTCTGTCGGAAAATCTGACGGACCTTAGAAATAGAAAATGTTTCAAATCTTTCCGACGGACTCGATTCCTATCGAAAAAAAAAATGTTCGTCTGTATGCTAGTCCAACGGACCGAAAACAACGCAAGGGCAGCTATTGGCTACTGGCTATTGAACTCCCTTTTCTAGTCCGGTCGTACGTCATCACGTTTGAAACAATCGGACTTTGGTGGGATTGTGTGTAGGCAAGTCTGTTTCACCTGAACTCCGTCGAAAAGTCCTTCGGAGTTCAGTCCGACGAGAAGTCCGCTCCTGTGTACGCGGCATCAGAGTGCTGAGACAAACTATTTACCACTGATAAGGCTTCTTACAATTACAGGTTTTTTATATTTATTCATGTAAAACCTTTATTACAAATGGAAAAAAAAATAAACTGTTGCTGTAATTGCCTGTGTAACTGCAGTGTAAGGTGGAGTTTGGCTTCAATTTGTTAAATCTGCCAGCCCATCTAACACACCCCTCCCCCAGACTGACAACACTGCTGTCTGTTGTGCCCTCTGGGCTCCTTTATCCAGAGTAAAGGCACTTTTAGACAGAAGATGTGTAACTGGCCAGATCATCAGGTGAAAACAAAGGGGAAAAGCCTTAAAAAAAAAAGAAAACTAATGTAGCCATCAGATCTAAGGACTGGTAAGCTGCAATATATTACATTTTTGGTTTTGTCTTTGATACTGCTTTAAGGACACAAAGGATGTTAATGGACACACGTACTATAATATGTATCAATGCATCAAGCAAAATACAGTATGTCACTGATGTATATGGGCCATCTTACTGTTGATACTTGGATCCCAGTATGATATTACAGCATCCCTTTGCTAATGACCCCTTGTGTTAGACATAATTCACTGATTGCTTTTTTTTTTTCTGCACAGAAAATATAGGACTTGATTTATGAAAATTGAAGCAAGAAAAATGGGAGCTTTTGCCCACAGCAATCAGATTCCTTATTCATATGAAAGAATAAAACAGTTTAAAAAGATAAGAAAAGACATTGCATTCGTACAATACAAATCCTAAGAGACTACCCACTACTGATGTTATGCTAATTTTACAATATTGTTTTTAAGCCCTCTTTATAAAAAATGCTGACGTGTTACAAACATGAGTTGAAGTCTCATGTCTAAACAGTGCATTTACAGAACCAGTGAGAGAAATAATAGGCCAGAAAAGTAGGTTATCTGTCATATTAGAGGGCAATAGAAAGAAATTTAAATTATAGTTTAGGATAAATGGAGTCTTTCAGATGAACATCAAGAGCTGCAGTGAGCACACTAGAAAAGGGAAAAAGCTTGTTGAAAAGATTAATATGAAATGAAATGGTCAGGTCAACTTTCCTGTCATCTATGGCACTTTCGTAGTCTCCATAGCTAATAAAATTTATTTTAGGTCTGTAACATTATGGCTTGACATGAAATGTCACTTTCCCAAGAGAAGATCGTTTCCAGATAGTAAGTTTTATGTCATTGGGCAAAGAATATATTTTACAACATAAAAAGGAATTTCGGTGTCTTTTAGCTTTGGCTCCACCCACCACCTATGGTGCCGATTTGTTGAAGGGCTCCTGCCTGGCCTTCGGGTCCCAGCAGAGCCTTGCGGCACATCTGGGCACAAGCAGGGGAGGGGGTTTCTGCACATGTGCAGATGTGGTCAGGTTTGGGACTTCCATACAAGATCCTGAAGGCCTGGGGCACATCTGCATGTGCACAGAATTGGGGTGTGGTTTGAATGGCTGTCTTTCCTAGGCAAGAAAGACGGGAGTGCTGCATTGTACAAAAAACGCTTGGAATTTAAAAATAAGTAATCTAAATGTGAGGGATAATGGGGGGGGGAGAAGGCAGAGAAAAAAATGTTTTTTTATTCAAGCTGAAAGCCAGCTTTAAAGTGGTTGTAAACCTCAGACATGAAATATGAGCAAAGCATATCCCACTATAGTGTGTACTTGTCTCTATTAAGAGCACTAAGTGTAATTTCTGTCTGCTGCTTCATTCCTCTGCTATCAGAATGACTTCTGACAAGTTTTCCTGACACCAAGAGAAAAAAGGTGACAGGGGAGGGATCTCCAGCTGATTGACAGCCTCAGCTCTGTTCCTGTGTGCTGTGTGAAGGGGGAGTGTTGATACTATCCAATCAGCTCTTAGCTGTTCTTACTGAGCTCTGCAGAGTGTAATTTCAGCTCCCCCCTGTTTTTTCTGACAGATCAATCGAGCTTTATAAATTCTGCACTTTGAACGGATGTAGAGAAAACTGCAGATAAAAAAGTACAACTTATGTAGGAGGGATTGTTTTCATCTCTGTTTCATCTGTGTATCACCTGAGGCCAGTCACTTCACTGGGTATATGTAAGGGTTTACAACCACAGCCGACCATCCGCCGCAGTTGTACATGGCTCGGCTGCGCTGTCATGTTACGTCAGTAACATATTCGGCCACTAGGGGGCGCGTGCGAGTGCCCAGCGGTCACGATCACCGCCGGGCTCCCACGATCGCTCGGGGCACACGAGAATCGGGATCTGTGTGTGTAAACACACAGTTTCCGGTTCTCTGAGGGGAGAACAGACAGTTCATACGGAGTATGTACAGCAATCTGTCATCTCCCCTGCACAGTCCCATCCCCCCTTCAGTTAGAACACAGAATAGGGAACACGTTAACCCCTTGATCGCCCCCTAGTGGTTAACCCCTTCACTGCCAGTGACATTTTAACAGTAATCAATGCATTTTTATAGCATTGATCGGTGTAAAAATGCCAATGGTCCCAAAAATGTGTCAAAATTGTCCAATGGGTCCGCCATAATGTCGCAGTCCCGATAAAAATCGTAGATCGCCGCCATTACTACCGTGTTTCCCCGATAGTAAGACACCCCCGATTGTAAGACGTATCGGGAGTTTCAGAGGGGTCAGCTAATATAAGCCGTACCCCGAAAGTAAGACATATGTCTTACTTTCGGGGAAACACGGGGGGATTTGCCTCCAGTGACGTGCGGTACAAAGAGTGGGGCTGGGGGTGCGGGCCGCACCCTGGGGGGGGGGGGGTGCCAGGCCAGTGCCCTCCCCCTCCGACTGAAGAGACAGCGCCGTTTTGATCAGTCTGCCGACAGGTGTCACTGGCTCTGTGTCCTCCCGGAAAAAGGTCAGTGCTGGTCATACAGAGAGAGACCAAGGAGGGGGAGGGGGGTGTGAAGAGATTCTCTGCAGCTCTTATTGTAACCGCAAGATGCAGCTGAGGAGGACTACAAGTCCCAACATACCGGGCTGTGTGGGCTTACAGTTCTCCTCTGCTGGGATGAGATCCCTGAGAATGATGACATGGTTGTCATGGAATAAATCTGTTTTATCTTCCAGTATTCCACTGTTCGTTCTTACCATTTTTCATTGTTTTACATGTTATGCAATGTTGTAACAAGACATTCTTGGCACTTCCTTTTATTAACCTGTTTTGTGGTGAATACAATACTGTTCAGGTTGTTAATAAATGTTAATTTTATGGTTAAAACAAAAAATTCGACAATTTTTTCCCAATATAAGACATACCCCGAAAGTAAGACATAGTGGGGCTTTTAGGGATAAAAAGAAAGTAAGACACTGTCTTACTTTCGGGGAAACACGGTAGTAAAAAAAAAATTAATAATAAAAATGCCATAAAACTATCCCCTATTTTGTAGACGCTATAACTTTTGCGCAAACCAATCAATATACGCTTACTGCGATTTTTTTTTACCAAAAATATGTAGAAGAATACATATTGGCCTAAACTGAGGAAAAAAAATTTTTTTTTATATATATTTTTTGGGGATATTTATTATAGCAAAAAGTAAAAAATATTGTGTTTTTTTTTCAAAATTGTCGCTATTTTTTTGTTTATAGCACAAACAATAAAAACCGCAGAGGTAATCAAATACCACCAAAAGAAAGCTCTATTTGTGGGGAATAAAAGGACATCAATTTTGTTTGGGTGCAACCTCGCACGACTGTGCAATTGTCAGTTAAAGTGACGCAGTGCCGAATCACAAAAAGTGCTCTGGTCAGGAAGGGGGTAAAATCTTCCGGGGCTGAAGCGGTTAAAGTGTATGTAAACCTAACAGCAAACTTCTCTTACTAGCTCCCTTTTGGTCTGTTAAATATACAATTGACATCAGTTCAATATATCCGTTCCATGAGTGCAAAAAATACCTGTTGATTCTGACAGAAATCTAGTGAGTTGATAACTTCCTATTCATTTTTTATCGATTAGCATTGTTTCTAGTTCTCTCAGTGGACTACAGATTTTCTACACCTGTGTTAGGCCTGATTCACACCTATGCAGTTTTAGTGCTTTTTGCATTTTGCAGATTTGCACTACAGAACATTTAACATGCTTTCCTATGGAACACGTTCTGTAGTGCAAATCTGCAAAATGCAAAAAGCACTAAAACTGCATAGGTGTGAATCCAGCCTTACTGAGAGGAAAGGGTGGGGTAGTCTTGTTCTGTAGTCAGGTTGGGCAGGAAGTTTGTTACTGACATGATTGATAGGTAAAAATAAGGGAGGGAAGTTTAAGTGAGAAATCTAATGCAGCCACCTCATCTAAGAGCTGGTAAGCTGAAATATATATTGAGTTTTTTTCTGGCACATTTTTTGTGCATGCTTGTGAACCCTCCTGAGCAATGATACACTAAAAATGCCTCTAATATGCCAAATATACTGTATATCTGACTCCTTGGGAAACATGGAAACTAGCCTATGGACTATATATACATATACATACACACACATACAGTATCTCACCAAAGTGAGCACACTCCTCACATTTTTGTAAATATTTTATTATATCTTTTGATGTCACAACACTGAAGAAATGACACTTTGCTACAATGTAAAGTAGTGAGTGTACTGCTTGTATAACAGTGTAAATTTGCTGTCCCCTCAAAATAACTCAACACACAGCCATTAATGTCTAAACTGCTGTCAACAAAAGTGAGTACACCCCTAAGTGAAAATATCCAAATTGGGCCCAAAATGTCAATATTTTGTGTGACCGCCATTATTTTCCAGCACTGCCTTAACCGTCTTGGACATGGAGTTCACCAGAGCTTCACAGATTGCCACTGGAGTCCTCTTCCACTCCTCCATGATGACATCACCGAGCTGGTGGATGTTAGAGACCTTGCACTCCTCCACCTTCCATTTGAGGATGCCCCACAGATGCTCAATAGGGTTTAGGTCTGGAGACATGCTTGGCCAGTCCATCAGCTTTACCCTCAGCTTTATTATTTAGGCAGTGGTTGTCTTGGAGGTGTGTTTGGGGTCGTTATCATGTTGGAATACTGCCCTGCGGCCCAGTCTCCGAAGGGAGGGGATCATGCTCTGCTTAAGTATGTCACAGTACATGTTGGCATTCATGGTTCCCTCAATGAACTGTAGCTCCCCAGTGCTGGCAGCACTCATGCTGCCCCAGACCATGACAATCCCACCACCATGCTTGACTGTAGGCAAGACACACTTGTCTTTGTACTCCTCACTTGGTTACCACCACACACGCTTGACACCATCTGAACCAAATAAGTTTATCTTGGTCTCATCAGACCACAGGTCATGGTTCCAGTAATCCATGTCCTTAGTCTGCTTGTCTTTAGCAAACAGTTTTCAGGCTTTCTTGTGCATCATCTTTAAAAGAGGCTTCCTTCTGGGATGACAGACATGCAGACCAATTTGATGCAGTGTGCGGCGTATGGTCTGAGCACTGACAGGCTGGCCTCCCACCCCTTCAACCTCTGCAGCAATGCTGGCAGCACTCATACATCTATTTCCCAAAGACAACCTCTGTATATGACGCTGAGCATGTGCACTCAACTTCTTTGGTCGACCATGGCGAGGCCTGTTCTAAATGGAACCTGTAATGTTAAACCACTGTATGGTCTTGGCCACCGTGCAGCTCAGTTTCAGGGTCTTGGCAATCTTCTTATAGCCTAGGCCATTTTTATGTAGAGCAACAATTCTTTTTTTTAGATCCTCAGAGTTCTTTGCCATGAGGTGCCGTGTTGAGTTTCCAGTGACCAGTATGAGAGAGTGAGAGCGATAACCTGGCTAACTGGGCCCAATTTGGCCATTTTCACGTGTACTCACTTTTGTTGCTAGCGGTTTATATATTAATGGCTGTGTGTTGCGTTATTTTGAGAGGACAGCAAATTTACACTGTTATACAAGCTGTACACTCACTACTTTACATTGTAGCAAAGTGTAATTTCTTCAGTGTTGTTACATGAAAAGATATAATAAAATATTTACAAAAATGTGAGAGGTGTACTCACTTATGTGGGATACTGTGTGTGTAGTGTGTGTATTATATATATATATATATATATATATATATATATTAGGGCTGCTGAAATTAATCGCAGCATCGATGCATCGCAAATCGGGTGTCCCCGATGCGGCATCGATGCATGCGACCCGAAAAATCGATGTCTAGCCCCGCCCCCTCCCGGGAGAGCGCTCCGTGCATAAAGCTGTTTTTAGTGTGTGTATATTGCGGTCATGTGATTCTCAGCCGCGCCTCCCTCCTCTCAGTCTCTCCTGGTGTCAGCTCCGCCCACTGACTGGAGCTATCAGGTCAGAAGAGAGGCGGGCGGGGCTGACATCAGGAGAGACGTGAGAGGAGGGAGGCACGGCTGAGAGTCACATGACCGGAATATACACACACTAAAAACAACTTTATGCACCGAGCGCTCTCCCGGGAGAATTCACTGCTGGAGATGCTGACCTGAGAACCTGACCTGACCGGGAACACCGGCCGCACGAATGGAGATCGGGGGGGAGATGGTGAGCAGGCAGATCGCCCACCGGCAGAGCAGCATGTAAGTGGGGAGGGGGAGGGGGGGCGCTGTGACACAAGTCCATATCATAGAATTGTCATCTCCTGTGCCATGTCCAAAGTGTCTGATCATCTCCTGTGCCATGTCCAAAGTGTCTGACCATCTCCTGTGCCATGTCCAAAGTGTCTGACCATCTCCTGTGCCATGTCCCCAGTGTCTGACCATCTCCTGTGCCATGTCCCCAGTGTCTGACCATCTCCTGTGCCATGTCCCCAGTGTCTGACCATCTCCTGTGCCATGTCCAAAGTGTCTGACCATCTCCTGTGCCATGTCCAAAGTGTCTGACCATCTCCTGTGCCATGTCCAAAGTGTCTGACCATCTCCTGTGCCATGTCCCCAGTGTCTGACCATCTCCTGTGCCATGTCCCCAGTGTCTGACCATCTCCTGTGCCATGTCCCCAGTCTGTGACCAACTCCTGTGCCATGTCCCCAGTCTGTGACCATCTCCTGTGCCATGTCCCCAGTCTGTGACCATCTCCTGTGCCATGTCCCCAGTCTGTGACCATCTCCTGTGCCATGTCCGCAGTCTCTGATCATCTCCTGTGCCATGTCCGCAGTCTCTGATCATCTCCTGTAGCATGTCCGCAGTCTCTGATCATCTCCTGTAGCATGTCCGCAGTCTCTGACCATCTCCTGTAGCATGTCCGCAGTCTCTGACCATCTCCTGTAGCATGTCCGCAGTCTCTGACCATCTCCTGTAGCATGTCCGCAGTCTCTGACCATCTCCTGTAGCATGTCCGCAGTCTCTGACCATCTCCTGTAGCATGTCCGCAGTCTCTGACCATCTCCTGTAGCATGTCCGCAGTCTCTGACCATCTCCTGTAGCATGTCCGCAGTCTCTGATCATCTCCTGTAGCATGTCCGCAGTCTCTGATCATCTCCTGTAGCATGTCCGCAGTCTCTGATCATCTCCTGTAGTCATTTGGGGGCAGTCTGGAGCTCCTCTTTAAGTTGTCTGCACTGTTTACACTTTGCTACATGCAAGGAGTGTTGTCTTTTTTTTAAGAACAGATAAAATTTAAAAAATGGAGTTCTTCTGACTACTTAAATTTTTTGGATGAAAACCGCGCGCAGTAATCGTGATGCATCGTTAATCGTGGACCTGATAATCGTAATCGAATCGAATCGTGAGGCCAGTGAAGATGCGCACCCCTAATATATATATATATATATATATATATATATATATATATAGACACACACACACACACACACTCACCAGCCACTGTATTAGGTACACGGTACACCTATTCAATTGCTGGTAACACAAATTGCTAATCAGCCAATCACATGGCAGCAACTCAATGCATTTAGGCATCTAGACATGGTGAAGATGACTTGCTGAAGTTCAAACTGAGAATCATAATATGGAAGAAAGGGGATTTAAGTGACTTTGAACGCAGCATGGTTATTGGTACTGGATGGGCTAGTCTAAGTATTTGAAAAACTGCTGATCTACTGGGACTTTCATGCACAACCATTTCTAGGGTTTACAGAGAATGGTCCGAAAAAGAGAAAATATCCAGTGAGCAGCTGTTGTGTGGACAAAAATGCCTTGTTGATGTCAGAGTAGAATCTGCAGACTGGTTTGAGATGATAGAAAGGCAACAGTAACTCAAATAACCACTCGTTACAACCAAGGTATGCAGAATACCATCTCTGAACACACAACACATCGAACCTTGAAGCAGATGGGCTACAGCAGCAAAAGACCACACTGGGTGCCACTCCTGTCAGCTAAGAACAGGCTTACCAAAATCGGACAATAGAAGATATTCATTACATTTAGATAGTAGAGTCAGAATTTGGTGTAAACAACATGAAAGCATGGATCCATCCTGCCTTGTATCAACAGTTCAGGCTGGTGGTGGTGTAATGGTGTGTGGAATATTTTCTTGGAACACTTTGGGCCCCTTAGTACCAATTGAGCATCGTTTAAATGCCACGGCTTACCTGAGTATTGTTGCTGACCATGCCCATCTCTTTATGACTACAGTATACCCATCTTCTAATGGCTACTTCCAGCAGGATAATGCACCATGTCACAAAGCTCAAATCATCTCACCACTGGTTTCTTGAACATGACAATGAGCTCGCTGTACTCCAATGGCCTCCACAGTCACCAGATCTCAATCTAATAGAGCACATTTGGGATGTGGTGGAACGGATGAATCACATCATGGATGTGCAGCTGACAAATCTGCAGCAACTGCATGATGCTATCATGTTAATATAGATAGAACATCTCTGAGGCATGTTTCCAACACCTTGCTGAATCTAAGCCATTAAAAAAAACTAAGGTAGTTCTGAAGTCAAGAGGGGTTCCAACCCAGTACCAAGAAGCTGTACCCAATAAAGTGGCTGGTGAGTTTGTATATATATATATATATATATATATATATATATATATTATATAAACAATTTGATAATATATTTACTTCTTCTGTGTTAATCACCAAAGCAATACCAAACCTGAAAACATTTAAAAATAATAGGAGGCAGACATCTGAGACTTTTGACTCAATGCTTTACAGACAATTCGACTTTGTGAATTGCTAATTTAGCTATATTTATTTTAAGGGAATGGACAAAGACTGTAGACTGCATGGAACATTTATCCAGCAGTGCTTACAAACAACTACATCTAATTAATTGAACATGTAAAATTAGAAGCATATTGTAAAAAAGCATGTGGATAAAAATCAAAGGTGTTCCCCTTGCTTTCAGGTTACTTTTTATATGTGTGTTGAAACTTCAAAGGATTTCCTAAAAACTGACTAGTTAAATTATTCTCTAAATGCCCTGTTCACACCATACATTTGCGGTGGGAAGATACCTCATCTATGACAACAGCATGGCTTTGTAGTAGAAGAGTCCAAGTTCTTAACTGGCCTGCCTGACATTACACCAATTGAAAATACGACAAAGTAGACCCAGGATTGTTGAGCAGTTAGAATCGTATATCAGGCAAGAATGGGACAACATTCATCTTCCAAAACTCCAGCAACTGTTCTCCTCAGTTTTCAGACGTTTACAGAGTGTTATTAAAAGAAGATGCTACACCGTGGTAAACCTAGTCCTGTCTCAACCTGTCTTAAATGTGTCGCTGCCATCAATTTCAAAATTGCCTTATTTTTATTCTGAAAATGGTACATTTACTCAGTTTAAACATTTGGCATGTTTTCTATGTTATATTGTGAATATAATTTAGGTTTATGAGATTTTCAAATCATTGCATTTTGCCTTTATGTAGATTTTACAGTGTCTAACTGTATTGGAACTGGGGTTGAACATTTAGTATTGCACAGCTATCTGATACCAATAGGTATGATATCCTTATGCGTACAAGTATGTCTGTCATGTTCTAGGTGGAAATACAATGCAATTAGCCCAACATCGCTTGCTCTCTGCGGAGGCCAAGTTGAAGTGGAGAAAATAATCACAAATTAACTTGACAAAATAAAAAACTAGGTCTGCTTGTCAAAGTTAACGAGCTGGGTAAATAGATGACTTCAATGGTCATTGCCGAGAAACACACACAAGTAGGCTGTTCATTTGTCTAGACCAGTGGTTCTCAACTCCTGTCCTCAGGACCCACCAACAGGCCAGATGTTAGGTATTACCTTGGGGAGATGCAGAGTAGAATACTGCAATCACTGAGCAGCAATTGATATCACCTGTGATGTATTTCCGTTATCTTGCAAACCTGGCCTGTTAGGCTCGGTTCACACATGGGCGGCACGACTTGCAGGTCGCCTCAGCGAGGCGACCTGCAAACGACTGCCGGGGCGACTTGCGAGACGACTTCTGCATAGAAGTCTATGCAAGTCGCCCCAAGTCGCCCCCAAAGTAATACAGGAACCTTTTTCTAAGTCGGAGCGACTTGCGTCGCTCCGATTAGAACGGTTCCATAGCACAGAACGGGAGGCGACTTGTCAGGCGACTAGGTCGCCTGACAAGTCGCCCCAGTGTGAACCGAGCCTTAGTGGGTCCTGAGGACAGGAGTTGAGAACCACTGGTCTAGACCCAAGAGACCTAAATAAAGCTATAAAGTAGGAGCACTGCCAAAACCCTACACTGTAAGCTATAACAAGCAAAAAAGGCTAATGCAAAATTCATTCTATGTATGCCAGGTCAGGGTATTGGCAAATAAATGTAGACATGGAATGCCAATGGTTCCCTCATTAACAATCCATATGCAAGAATACCATCTATTATGTTGATGACCTCTTGGAAAAACTAAACTTCTAATATCAAACCTGTTCTTCAAAAAAAAAAAATAAAAAAAAAGAAGTAGTTCAAATCAAAGGAGAAAATGCTAACTATGAAACTAGCTCCAGATAAAATTGCAACAACATTTCAAATAAGACTATTTAAACTTTTTTAGAAATGTAAACAGATTAAAGGGGTGGTAAACACACTTTCACCTTATTGCATTCTATGCATTAAGGTGAAAAACCTTTTGTGCTGACTCCCCTATTTCTTACCTGAGCCCGATCGTTCCAGCGACGGGGAGGAGCACAGCACCTCCAGCTGCTGTCTCGGGTGCTCATTGGATAGATTGATAGCAGCAGAAGCCATAGGTTCCCGCTGCTGTCAATCAAATCCAGTGACGCGGGAGTCGGGGGGCGGGGCTGAGTCTTGCTATCTGTGTCAATTGACGCAGCAGGAGGACCCGGGAGCGCACCCGCATGAGTATTCCCATGGAAAGCGGCTCTCGTGGGGGGCACTCGAGAAGAGGAGGAGCGCCGCAGGGGGACCCCAGAAAAGGAGGATCAGGGCCACTCTGTGCTAAACCCTTGCACAGAGGAGGTAAATATAACATGTTTTTGTTTTAAAGAAAAAAAAAAACAAAGCTTTACAATCACTTTAAGGTGTGACCAATTATCTGGTAAAATGTACACCACATTTCGATGATGTTTTGTTACCTTTGAGAAAACCTAAAGGAGAAGTATGGCCAAAGCTTTTTTAGCCATACTTTTCCTAAGGATCACAGGAGTGCAGTCCGTTCTGCACTTCTGTGACCTGTTTTCAGCTAACAGTGGGCTAAAGTCCGCTGTTGGCTGACATCACTCAGCCCCCATCCAGGCTCAGGAAAGATCCCGGCCATATGGTCGGTATCCGCCCAAAAGCCTGGACAGGCACCTGGCTCAGCCTCTTAGCAATCCTCTGAGAGCCTAAGCCATCCCCTCCTGCCCCCTTCACAGCTCAGTGCTTTAGTGAGTGCTGAAGGGGGGAGCAGAGTCACTGACAGTCACGGCTCTCTGCTCAGAGTGGAGGGGAAGAACTGAATGACCAGTGATGTGTGATCACTCAGTTCTCACTGCAGGCCCAGAGGGGGACAGATGCAGCATCTGATTGATGCTGCATCTACCTAGGTGAGTATAATTGTTTTTTTTTTTTGTTTTTTTAATCCTCAACTTCTCTTTAACATGAAATCTAGTAGGACAAATCTATATAGAATAAGATTGTTGTTCTTACTGTAAAATCTTTATCTTGAAGTCCATTAGCGGACACAGGTATAAAGTAATTCATAGATGTATGGGTTATGCTGCTGTCTTCAGGTGGTTGACAGCGGCAAAAAAAAAAAAAGTTAAAAGCCTGTTACTCACCATAACCCCACCCTCAACCTAGACACAGAGGGGTGTGATCGGTGTCCCTCAATGAACTTAAAAAAAAAGGATTTTACAGTAAGATTTAAAATCTTAATTTCTTTATTTACCATTGAGGGTCACAGCAATGAAGAAATTTATTGATGTTTTGGACGCTTTGGATGGGCAACACCTTCTGAAAGATTCAACCAATGTGAAATTAACTGAGATATTTTGACAAGAGCCAGATAAAAATTAAGGAACTGAGTAGAATTATAGGGGTCTGAAAATGTTGAGATAATGTAGAGTTGAGTTGATATATATGTCTTTTTAGGAATTTATAATATGCTTGTTTCTTACTTTCCTTAGGCGTTTTGGTTTCTATTCCTGAGAAAACGAAACTGCTGGATATGTGATGGCATGAACTATTGACAAGAGCTCAAAAAGCTACTGAAAAATAGGCTTTAGTATCAAACCAGTCTGAACTGACCAAATACTGCTGAAATTTCTTTTTTTGCCAGTCACATGATGTTACCACCCATTTAACTGTTCGCTTGCTACTAAGAAGATATGAATTCTGATTGGAATAACTATACGGTCACACTTAGATTACAGCCTAAAACACACCTAGATATTTTGCATATTAATAACTAAAAATTGTTTAACTTGATGTTTGTGAGACAGAGATACTTTCCTTTCTCTCGGCTCACTGGAACTGGTTCTCTGCGTGTTGTGTCTCTCCACTGCAGTGTATGGAATAAATTGCATCTATTCCTTTATCGATTTGGACTCACTGCCTCATTTGAATGGTCTTGTCAGGTCACCTTGAGGCTGGGTGACAGATGCACACCGTTGGGATCAGGAGTGCACCACAAGGCAGTGGACCCTACAGCTGACTGCTGCAGATGGGAGTCCGGGTGGTAAGGAAGGCAGGGCCGCTGGAACACCAACACGGATTCCACCGGGGTTAGAGCGTAGGATTCCCTGGGGCGCGGAGTCTAAGAGTCAGCAGGTGTTCACCAGAGCCTCTAGTGGTGAGGATGGACTGGGCTGCAACTGGCTCCAGGTCGCGACCCCCAGGGTCCCCCAGCTCACACCCACAGTAGGCAACAGGAGGCTAGGGATAGTAAAGGAATAAGCCAAGGTCAGGGCCACAAGCAGACAAGGACAACAGAGTTCACGCCAAGGTTCAGGGTCACAGGCAAACAGGGATAGTCGGGGACACGTCAAAGGTCAGGGTCACGAGCAGACAGGAATAGTAGAGAACACACCAAGGTCAGTAACAGAAACAAACGTAGAGCACACGGCAGGCAGGAACAGGAAGCCAAACACACAAAGGTTGATCAGCAGGGTTGGCCTGCAGTGCAGAGGTTAATATAGAGTTCTCTGATAGGAGCTGGGGTGGAGCCATGCTAGAGGAGAGTTAATAAAAGCAGTCAGGTGAGAGTCAGCTGGTCTTTAGAGATGAACACATGGAGACAGGTAAGCTGATAGACAAAACTCTATTGCATAACCATGACAGGTCTTGTCTGAAGACTCCCTAAGGGCTCATTTACACTTGCTTCGGCTTGAACACACATTAACGGCTAGTTTACACTTGCTTCAAAACAAGGCTTCGGACATGCTTTGTTAAAGCTCTCTGAATGCTAGTCAAAGGTCCTGTCACTAAATAAAATGGTTAGCTTACAGTCCTGTTTACACCTGCTTTTGCTTTTCTCCGGCTTCGCTTCAAAATTGATACCCCATGCATACTTGCCAACTGTCCCGAATTTCTCGGGACATTCCTGGGATTTAGACCCTTTTCCCGACCTAATCGTTTCCTGGGAGATGTCCCGAGAAATTCTGTCCTTTTCGATTTTTGCCGCCGGGCGCTAGAGGTCCATGGCCGGCAGAGACGATGTTTCCGCTGGCCGCCATTTTCAAGGAGACCGTAGGCTGGCTACTGATGGCCACAATAGAGATTGAGCTGCAGCGCCGCCCACCCCCTGGCCCGCTCCGCCCCACTGCCAGTCTCTGTGACCTGTTATGGAAAGGGCGGGGGATGGGCGGTGCCGCAGCTCAATCTCTACTGTAACCATGCGGCTCCGCTCGACCAGCTTTGGTTGGATGTCTGGATGTCACGGGGGGGTCTGGTCTGGATGTCACGGGGTGGCCGCTCTGGATGTCACGGGGGGGCGGTCTGCATGTCACAGGGGGGCTGGTCTGGATGTCACAGGGGGGGCGGTCTGGATGTCACAGGGGGGCGGTCTGGATGTGATGTCACAGGAGGGGCCGGTCTGGATATCACAGGGGGGGCGGTCTGGATTTCACAGGGGGCTGGTCTGCATGTCACGGGGGGGCTGGTCTGGATGTCACGGGGGGCTGGTCTGGATGTCACAGGGGGTCCAGTCTGGATGTCACAGGGGGGCGGTCTGGATGTCACAGGGGGGCCGGTCTGGATGTGATGTCACGGGGGGCCAGTCTGGATGTCACGGGGGGGCGGTCTGGATGTCACAGGGGGGGGCGGTCTGGATTTCACAGGGGGGGCTGGTCTGCATGTCACAGGGGGGCTGGTCTGGATGTCACAGGGGGGCCGGTCTGGATGTCACAGGGGGGCCGGTCTGGATGTCACGGCGGGGCGGTCTGGATGTGATGTCACGGGGGGCCGGTCTGGATGTCACAGGGGGGGCCGGTCTGGATTTCACAGGGGGGCTGGTCTGCATGTCACAGGGGGGCTGGTCTGGATGTCACAGGGGGGGCGGTCTGGATGTCACGGGGGGCGTCTGGATGTCACGGGGGGCTGGTCTGGATGTCACAGGGGGAGTGGTCTGGATGTCACAGGGGGGGCTTGTCTGGATGTCACAGGGGGGTGGGCTGTATAGTCTGGATGTCACAGGGGGGCTGTATAGTCTGGATGTCACGGGGGGGCTGTATAGTCTGGATGTCACGGGGGGCCATAAAGTCTGGATGTCATGGGGGGCCGTATAGTCTGGATGTCAGGGGGGGCCGTATAGTCTGGATGTCAGGGGGGGCCGTATAGTCTGGATGTCAGGGGGGCCGTATAGTCTGGATGTCAGGGGGGGCCGTATAGTCTGGATGTCACGGGGGGGCTGTATAGTCTAGAGGTCACAGGGCGGGCCAGTCTGGATGTCACGGGGGGGCGTATAGTCTGGATATCACAGGGGGGCCAGTCTGGATGTCACAGGGGAGGGGGCGTATAGTCTGGATGTCACAGGGGAGAGGGCGTATAGTCTGGATGTCACAGGGGAAGGGCCGTATAGTCTGGATGTCACAGGGGGGGGCCGTATAGTCTGGATGTCATAGGGGGGGCCGTATAGTCTGGATGTCACAGGGGGGCACCAGATGTAAGGACGACTGCTGGGGATACAGATGTAAAGAGGACTCTGCTGATGGGGACTCCTGATGGGAGGGGGGCTCTGCTGGGGACTCCTGATGTGAGGGGGCTCCGCTGGGGACTCCTGATGTGAGGGAAGCTCCACTGGGGACTCCTGATGTGAGGGGGGCTCCGCTGGGGACTCCTGATGTGAGGGGGGCTCTGCTGGGGACTCCTGATGTGAGGGGGGCTCCGCTGGGGACTCCTGATGTGAGGGGGGCTCCGCTGGGGACTCCTGATGTGAGGGGGGGCTCCGCTGGGGACTCCTGATGTGAGGGGGGGCTCCGCTGGGGACTCCTGATGTGAGGGGGGGCTCCGCTGGGGACTCCTGATGTGAGGGGGGGCTCCGCTGGGGATTCCTGATGTGAGGGGGGTTCCGCTGGGGACTCCTGATGTGAGGGGGGCTCCGCTGGGGACTCCTGATGTGAGGGGGGGCTCCGCTGGGGACTCCTGATGTGAGGGGGCTCCGCTGGGGACTCCTGATGTGAGAGAGGGCTCCGCTGGGGACTCCTGGTGTGAGGTGGGGCTCCGCTGGGGACTCCTGATGTGAGGGGGGCTCCGCTGGGGACTCCTGATGTGAGGGGGGCTCCGCTGGGGACTCCTGATGTGAGGGGGGGCTCCGCTGGGGACTCCTGATGTGAGGGGGGCTCCGCTGGGGACTCCTGATGTGAGGGGGGCTCCGCTGGGGACTCCTGATGTGAGGGGGGCTCTGCTGGGGACTCCTGGTGTGAGGGAGGGCTCCGCTGGGGACTCCTGATGTGAGGGGGGCTCCGCTGGGGACTCCTGATGTGAGGGGGGCTCCGCTGGGGACTCCTGATGTGAGGGGGGCTCCGCTGGGGACTCCTGATGTGAGGGGGGCTCCGCTGGGGACTCCTGATGTGAGGGGGGCTCCGCTGGGGACTCCTGATGTGACGGGGGCTCTGCTGGGGACTCCTGATGTGAGGGGGGCTCCGCTGGGGACTCCTGATGTGAGGGAGGGCTCCGCTGGGGACTCCTGATGTGAGGGGGGCTCCGCTGGGGACTCCTGATGTGAGGGGGGGCTCTACTGGGGACTCCTGATGCGAGGGGGGCTCCGCTGGGGACTCCTGGTCTGAGGGGGCTCCGCTGGGGACTCCTGATGTGAGGGGGGCTCCGCTGGGGACTCCTGATGTGCGGGGAGGCTCTGCTGGGGACTCCTGATGTGTGGGGGGGCTCCGCTGGGGACTCCTGATGTGAGGGGGGCTCCACTGGGGACATCTGATGTAAGGGGGGCTCCGCTGGGGACATCTGATGTAAGGGGGGGCTCTGCTGGGGACATCTGATGTAAGAGGGGCTCCGCTGGGGGCACCTAATACAAGGACAGACTCTACTGGGGGCACCTGATGCAAGGACGGACTCTGCTGGGGGCACCTGATGCAAGGACGGACAGCTGGTGGCAGGCGACGTGGCAAGTGACACGCTCAGGGATCCCACTGATTCAGCATTATGGTGAGTTGAATGATTTCATTTTATATTACAATGTAATAATAGAAATTCAATCATCCTGACACCATAACAACCATGGTGCTGGGATGATTGAAGTGCTAACACCAGGTGTTTGGAGTATCTTTATCTGCTGATTGTTAAACTTTCTAGAATACACATATTTCCATTGTTGTATAGGATCTGGGGCTGCTGTCCCTCCATCCCTCTCTTCCCCTTTTACTCTCCATCCCTCATTCATCTCAGACGCTAACCACACCCCTTTGAGCCACGCCCATTTACGACATGCCCACTATTTTGCATAAACCACGCCCATTTTTCACCACATTTTTACTTTTTCCCTATGCCACGCCCACAAACGCATGCCCCACTCCCTGATTATAACAAGACTCCGCCTACAGCCAAAGTTTACAATGTTGGCAACTATGTCCATGTAGCTTTAGTGGTGCTTCAAAGCATCTTCAAATCCTCCATAGAAGTCTATGGCAAAGCTTGCTTGATGCCCCACTGAAGCCCCACCGAAGCCTCATCGAAGCCCCATTGAAGCTCCACCAAAGCCTCATTGAAGCCCCATCGAAGCCTCATCGAAGCACCAAGCAAAAAGCAGGTGTAAACAGGACTGTAACCATTTTATTTAGTGACAGTCATGTTTTGAAGCAAGTGTAAACTAGCCCTCTGAAAGGTTGCCTACCTCTGTTATAAATAAACAGGATACCATCTAGGAAGGCCCAGTGTAGGTAACAGAGGGCAAGTCTGTACAGTATCAGGGAACATAAACCTCACTTGTAAGGAGGGGAGTATATAAGCAGGGATCTAGAAAAAAGAGTTTGAGACTTGTATAGCAAAGTGGGGGACTATGAAACTGCTAACACTGTCTGGCGAGGGAAAGAGACTTTTTTTTTAAAATAAATGAAATCTCAGAATGCTTCTGGAAAGGCTTCTAGTACATTCAGGTACAAAGTAGTACAAAGGAGATTAAATACAAAGACTGACTTACACACCCATATAAAAATGTGATTTGTCATATGTAGGACAAAACTAAGGGAAGTGAGCAACTTTTCCATAAATTCCACAAACTCGTAGGGGTAAATGGCACTGTGTCATTCCACAGAGGAGATAATACATGGAATACAAGGAATCTCTTAGAATTAGGACACTTAAAATATTTCAGTAAAGCTGGAAGGCAATCCACAAAGGGAAGCAGTAATCACTATAGCAGTCAGTGCTATACTCATATTATGGGAAGCTCAAGTCAGAATAGAGGCATCAACCACGTAGGTTGAAAAAAAATACCTTAGAGAGAGTTAGGTGTGAGGTAATAGAAGCAGTACTGAGACTAATAACTCTGTAGAAGAGAAGGGGGAACTTGAACGAAATTAAAAACCCTAGGAATTGGGGATATGCTTTTAAACAGAAGGTTTATGGCTTTAAAAATGGTGGTGTGCATGGAAGAAAGATTTCACTGACCCTAAGAGATAGTGTAGCTATGTTAGAAGTAGGCCAAAATCCTTCCACAAAACAGATCTCCTAGATGGAGCAGGGGACCAGAACATAATCAGGTGGATCAAGATTGTCATGATTAAGAACACCTTCAAAACAATGTCTTCCGTAAAAAGGCAAGTCAATAAGATTTTATCTAAAAGCATCAACTAGGTCTCAAGCATGTAGCCACGGTGCCCTCCATCCATAACTACCTTGTTGGACACCAACTTATAGGCTTCTAAGAGACAAACACAGATGAAGTGAAGTGCTTCATGTAGTTGAGTAAGCAGCTGTATCATGAGTTGATACATTCTATGTCCCCAACTAGGGTCACTGCCAAAAAAAAAGGATGTAAATTTATTCCATCTACATCAAACTGTGACTTAAACAAGGACTATGTAGTCCCTGAATGTAAATACAAAAGTTACCATGGAATCATTACCATGGTCCACCAAAGGTTGAACCAATTGTCCAGGAATTCCCTAGAGGAAAACCTGATAAGGGGGAAACCACCGTACTATAGGAGTGTCCCAGACTTCACACAGGAAATTTCCTAGAAAGGGAGGTACAGTACTGGGAAAACGTCTGTGGCAGTAGAAGCCACTGTATTTGGAACAGCAGATCGAACCCTCAAGCGTTCAATGTTAGCCTAATATTGAACACAGGATTGAGCATGTCAGATTTATTATTGAACTAATAGAAAAGAGACTCCACATCAGAAGGCTGTGAAAAATCTGAATCAGAGACAGAAATAGCAAGAAGGTCCTCAGGCTCTTTTACGGTGCCTCAGGTACATTTTTAAGTGCCAATATGTTGCCAAAGAGGTAGAAGTGAAAAATTTTGACTGTCTGTGAGAAGAGGGCCTCAATAATCTTTCACAAAATGACAAGAAGTCAGAAGTAAAGATTAGAGGTCTGGAAGCTCCGTTGGACACATCAGGCTCATAAAGCAAAACCAGAGAAGCTGGTGTCAAAAATGACAGTGATTCATTGAAAGCTTTATATATATATATATATATATATATATATTTTTTTTTTTTTTTTTTCTTTTCTGATCCAAGCAAGCTGTATATACATTTTCAAATAACCTGATACATGTCAGTTCAAATGTACTTTATTCGCTATGGTGCTCATGTTGAGCATTTTGTCGAATCTATTACTGCAATGCACATTCGTTAATAAAAATTGTTAAAAAAAAGATGATTCTATATAAATCAGGTCCTATATAAATTCCAGGATTTTGGCAACAGACACTAGTTCCTCAAGGGAACCATTCCCAGGAAATAGAGGAACATGGGACAAGGTTGCCTAATGTAACAGGGCTGTTTTCTAAAAGTCTGTTAAAAGACATATTGTACCTGTGTGTTGTTGCAGAAAACAACTATGAGGGGGCTGAGAAGTAAGATATGGGTGACCAGAGGTGACAATGTCATTAATGACAGACAACAGATCAGACCGAAGACCAGAGAATCCATCTGATGCATCCAATAGGTACATCAGCAACACCAGTATTTTGCTTCAAAAGGAGTGCACATGGCTCCACTTCAGGAAAGAAAGGCAGGAAGATTTAAAATTATGGTAAGTCTAGTGGCTTAGAGCTCTGAGGCAGTTCATGCTGTTCCTGCATTTCAAATTTGTTGCTTGAAAGAGCCAAAGCAACAATTACATCATCAATATGGCAGCCACTGTCAAAGGCCTAGATATATTACAGTATTATATAGGTTTCTAAAATCGTATCCTGGGAAAAAGTTCAGGTTCAGAAATTTGGGCACAGTGAAACTGTAGCATAACTGAATATGGAAATAGTGCTCTGCCACTAAGGCACAGTGCAAGGTCTGTGAAATGCCATTGCAGAACTGAAAGACCATTCAAGTGAATAACAGAGACTGTGTATACTGAGGTTATATCACGTCTAATAATGATCAGATACTGGTTATACAGAAGGAATACCTCTGCCCCAATAATGAGAATGCTCATATGGCTACTGTGCTGCATACTTGGCAGATACTGTACCTCAAGATTCTTCCACGCAAACCTGTCAGGGTTAGCTCACTCTCTTTGGTTAGGATTCATAGTGGACCTTTTCAGTGTACCCCAGCCTCTCTGCCCCCCCCATCTTTTTTTTTCCCTTCTCCTAGGTCAGTGATGGCAAACCTTGGCACCCCAGATGTTTTGGAACTATATTTCCCATGATGCTCAACTACACTGAAGAGTGCATGAGCATCATGGGAAATGTAGTTCCAAAACATCTGGGGTGACAAGGTTCGCCATCATTGTCCTAGGCTCTCTCTTTTTTATTGTTTCCACTCCCCTTGTATCCTTTTAGGACTTTCTAGTGTTCTGTTTCTTATGTTTGTTATTGTTTTTGAAAAAACAGTCCTTTCAGCTTTTGCATAGTGTATTTTTCCATTTTAACCTACAACTGTGTGGAAATCATGAGGTTGAATCATCTGATCCTCGAGTGGAATTTAAAGATCTTTCTGGGTCAGGGTCTTATTGTACCATCTAATATCCCCTTATTCATGATTTCCATGTCTAATGTGTAATGTTCATTGTTTGGATAAGCATAATACCTTCATCCTAGAATCTGTTTTTTTTCAGTTTCATTATGTATCTTATCCTTGTGGTATTTTGCACTGTATGCTTTGCTAAAGGAAGCAAGAAAAATGTATAAACAAAGAGAATGTTTATATTACTAATGAACCCAATAAAGCGTTTGAAGGTAATATAAAACGATGACTTCTTCATTTCATGATGTAAATTTTTTGCAGGAAAATACCAGAGACTGGGTATATTGAAGTAGTACCTCTGATCATTTAGTATAGTCGAGGAACAAGCCGAAGGACGGTAGCGAGTGGTAGCAAAGATACGAATGGCAGGAGTGACAAGAGTGAGATAATGGCTGGAGAGAGCACAATAATCTGGCAAACAGGAAGTGCAAAAAAATTGCTAAAATAGGAAGTTCTTGGGAGGAACAAAGAGTTCAAGGTTCAAGAGAAAAAAGGTTCAAGACCAGCTTGTTCAAGGAATTGTCCAGGGTGCTGTCCGGCATCCTAGGTGGTTCAGCAAGAAGAGACACCACCAGACACAGCAGAGGTTGCAGGTTCAGACCTGGGTCCTGACAAAGTAGCATACTAAGATGCCTTTGTTATCTCCTGAATTCATTTTCTACAGAGAAATAAGCAGACTGGTTATACAGAGGTAATACTAAGCTCCTAACAAAACAAGCGCGGGTATTACTAAAGGATTGAGCATAATGTGAGGTTCAAATTTATGTCTAAGATGCCTTAGACATTTCCTGAGATCATTTCCTAAGGAAAAATATCAGAGACTGGATATACTGAAGTAATACTTCTGCTCCTAATAATGACTTTGCTCATATTGCTAAGGATTCAGCAGAATGTACAGCACAGTGGGCAAAGATAAAATACAATGACATCTTTGTGATTTCCTGAGGAAAACAGTTCAGGGAAATATCAGAGGCTGGGATATACCAAAAATACCACTGTGCAATGAGATTAACTTTCATAAGTCTCATGTGCCAGTACTCATAAGTCTGAAAAGTGCCCATGCAGAGCTAATAGTGCAGATGTCATTCATCAAGGCATCTGCGTCCATGGAAAGCTAGAGACTGCATGACACAGTTGGTACCACTGCTCTAACTATAGTTCCACTTTAAAGTTGATTTTTTTCAGGGAAACATTCATAATTTTATGCAATTATGCTTTATATTTGTTGTAAAGCAATATTTCATAGCCAGCATGATAGTAAACAGTGAGGCATATCTGAGCACCACTAAGTATGTTGTAGTAAGCAAGAGTAGCAAGCAACAAAAGCAAGAGTTAGGAGGAAGCAAACATGAGTGTTTCTTCCTTCTCATGACTTCCCTGTCTAAAAACAGTATCAGGAGCATTTGTCCATCCCCCAGTTCTAAAACACCACACCACCCCAGCACCTTGATAAATGCTACTTCTTGCTGTATACATTGGTTAAGGCTTAATAAGGCAAGTCATGTGGTTGGCCCTGAACTCTTCCATCCAAACCCCTTATTCTGTGTTCCAGAAGCTGTTTAGACCTGGACCATGCAACAGTACCCAGTTCCTTACATCTTCAGCACTCTTCATTTTAAACCGGTGGTCTCGAAACTGTGGCCATTTGCTTGCCCTTATCTGGCCCTGCTAGGAGGCACGATTCCTCCCACTGGATACCAACAGTGGGGAATAATTTCTACCACCGACACTAATGATGGGGCACTTTCCCTCTGATTGATACCAATGATGGTGCACTATTCCTCTACCGAACACCAATGATGGGGCGCTATTTTCTAACTAATACCAATTATAGGGCACAATTTCTCCAACTAATACCAATGATGGGGCGCTAATCCTTCTCCTATTGACCATGGGTGCTATGTAGTCTTTTTTACTCCCACTGATCACCAAGCTTGAGGAATTTTTTCTGTCCACTGATACTGGGACCCTCATGGGTCATGATCCAGCTCCTCTAAAGTCTGAAGGACAGTAAACTGGCCATTTGTTTAAGATGACCCCAACTTCCAACCCCAAGGTTCTTAAAGTGGTGTGAAATACCCCCCCCCCCCAAAAAAAAAAAACTAAATTTGGGGATGAGGGCTAAAGCACATACCTAAATTGAGCAACACCTATTTAGAATCCTAAATAACTGTGAATAGACACTGGTTCACAGTTAAACTGTGCTGTGCAGTGTTATTTGATTCCCACTGACCCCCAATTTTTGCTCTCTAGGGTCTTCTCTCTTCTGCCATCTTGATGTGGATTTACAAACCTTTATATTTCATTTTAATGCAGAAAAGTTAAGCATTTTTTAAAAAATCCACTCCCAGCATGTGGATAGAAAATCCTTTATAAACTGTGCTATTTTAAATCCCACATGAAAATTGACCATGTTATTAAAATCTCCAAGTAGCTTTGAATAAAATCCACAAACAAAAGTGTATGCTATTGTCCAATAAAAAAATCAGGGGTGCTTATGTAATCTCTACTGCTGAGATAGAGCATAATTAATTAAAATGACAAATAACTAAATGACATACCTACTGCTCACTACAGCAATTATTCAAAATTACAAGCCAAGAAACATGTAATTAAAGTCAGTGTGATTTTTTTTTCAAAGAGATTTATAACTTTATGTAAAGAAGTACAGCTGTTTAAAATTTTTCGTGCAAACCTGTCAAAATGGAAATGGTGCAAGATAAGTATAGAAGAGCGGGCATATTATAGTATCGATAAATAACTCCTGTTCTTTATTCAGGCCCCCAAAGCACTTCTGGAGTATAGGCACGCCCTCACTTTTATATTCATGATGGGCCTACAAAACTGAATTCCAGGCACGCTGCAGCTGTTTTCAGTATTTATTAATGAAATATATATATTGTTAAATGCACCTTAATTTGACTTGGTATGTTCTTGCAGTACCTGTACAGCAGAGCTCACACCGAAAGTGGGAGACGCAGCACAAGGAGCCAGTCAGCAGTGCCATGGTGCTTTTGTGGAAACAGAGTGAAATGCTGATGAGCAGAGTGACAGATGAGCTCATAAGTATACTGCTTCTCCTTCTACTGTCCACTCATAGGCTGGGGAAGGACAAGACCTTTATGTAATATTTAAAGTGATAATAAACCATTACATAAGCCCACACCAGTGAAGTGACTAGCTTCGGGTGATACACAGTGATTAATTATATCCTCCTATATAAGATGTGCCTATTTATCTGGAGCCTACTCTTTTCTACAGTCTTCCACAGTAAACAATTTAGATGCCAATTTTAAGCTTCCGGGAGTCATGGTGGGGGTATGATCTCACACTGCACAGCACAGGGGTCAGACCTGAGTGTAATATGAGATCTGAGAGGAGGGAATGGACCCCCCTCCCTTCACACAGCCTCACTGGGAAACATGAACAGCTAAGGTTGACAATAACCTGCTGTGTGCAGAGGGGAGGGGTGGTCATTCTCCAAGGATTTCCTAGTGTCTGGAAAAACTGTCAGTGACTCATGCACATAGCAAAGGAGAGACCAAGATTCACAATATGTGCTATGGATTAAGGCAAATGCACACTATATGAAGATATGGTTAGTTCATTTTTCATTTTCTCAATCTCAGGACTGAAGGGACATAGCAAAATATGGACAAAGCATAAAAACACGAGGTATATCATGGCATTATTTTATGTGCATCTTAGCTTGCATTGTTTTTCATTATAAAAGAACCATTTATAGTTAGCTTATTCACACTGAGTTAACAACAAATTAAAAGAGTGCACTGACTAAGAGGAAAGTCAGTTTAATAAGTAAAACCATTCTAAAAATATGGCATTTGCAGACTTGTGGGTTCACAAGGCATGTCAATCAATCACAGTGATCTCTGTAGTACATCCTTCAAACATCAGGCTCAAATTTCTTCATGCCAACAAAAAGGAAAGGTAATGTGCATGTGAGTCTCGTGATCGGTAATGGATGACAAAGGAACCAATAGGGACCACAGGTTTCCAAGTCCACTGCAAACTATTTGTAAAATATAATAATAACTCCCGCCAATTCACCAATTCATTGTGTTTTCATGTTTTATAAAGGTGAAGCTAAATTCCTGGACACATAAGGATCAGCCAGTGAATCAACTTTCTCATTGACATTTGTGTTCTGTAGTCATCTGTATCTGTAATTCTTGTACCTTTCAGTTAATGAATAAATGTGGTTAAATTGCTAGTATTGAACATTTCATGTCTTTTTTTCTACTAACTAAAATCTTTAAAGGGAAGTGCGAGATATGAAAAAAAAAAAAAACAACTCACCTAGACGCATACAGTATCCATCCGAGGTTGCATCAGACATTCGCCGTCTCTATACCGAGAACTGAGCAATCAAAGACAACTGATCGCCCAGTTTTCGGTCTTTAGTGGGTGGAGAGCCAGTGACTGTCAGTCACTAGCTCTCTGCCTTGCCCCTCTATTGCTCACTGGAGCGCTGAGCTGTGGAGGAGGTGGAAGCGGCTGGCTCAGGCTCTCATTAAAGTTGGGATCACTCCAGAGTCTGGAACAGATGAGTGATGCCAGCTGAAAGCGGGCTTTAGCTCGCAGTCAGCTGAATACGGGTCACGGGGGCAGAACGAAATGCACTCCTGTGATCCCCAGGAGAAGCAGGGCCAAAGGAGCTTTGGCCCTACTTCTTCTTTAAAGGATTAATAAACAACCCATTACGCAAAGAAAGTTTAAACTGCATATGGTGATGAACTAAAAGTGGCAAAAGGTGAGCCTCACACAAAAGGTTTTCTCATGGTCCGCATAGAGAACGTGAAATGCACCTGCAATTCCAATGCCTAACTACTGAAAGCAATAAATGTTATAGTTATTATAAACTTTAATTAAATGAGGAGGTCTGAGGGAGCGTGTACACCAAAGCCCTTTATAGATAGCAATAAAGATTTCAATAGTGCTGCATATAATTGGGAAGACTTGTTTAATCATGTTCGAAATTACAGATCTTATTTTGCCATTTATGCCATTCTATAAGGAAATCAAATGTGGAAACCACCATAGGTAAATAATAGGGTAGTCCCGATACCGATGCTAGTATCGGTATCGGCACCGATACCAAGCATTTGCCTAAGTACTTGTGCTCGGACAAATGCTCCCGATGCTTCACCCGATACCTAGACAGTCAGCAGTGATCGGCGCATGGGGGAGTTACAAGCTTCTCTCCCCACAGCTTTCAGCTGCTTTAGTGAAATCTATACAGCAGTGATCGGTGCTTGTAACTCCCCCACACGCGATCACCGCTGACTGTCATAGCATCCTCCCTGCCCCCTCCATTCTGCTGCCCCCCCCTCCGTTCTGCTGTCCCTCTCCATTCTGCTGTCCCATTCTGTGTCCCCCTGTGTTCTACTGTCCCCCTCTGTTCTGCTGTCCCTCTCCGTTCTGCTGTCCCTCTCCGTTCTGCTGTCCCCCTCTGTTCTGCTGTCCCGTTCTGCTGTCCCCCTCCGTTCTGCTGTCCCCCTCCGTTCTGCTGTCCCCCTCCATGCCTCCTCCTTTCTTTTCTGTATGGACAGAGTCAGCTGACTCTGTCCATTCACATAACTGAAACATTGTAACCTCCTGTGATTACGATGTCTCAGTTTATGAATGGAGAGGAGCCGCTGTCTTCTCTCCATTCATTTTCAGTGCAGCTGAGGCTGCAGAGAAAGGGACTGGGGAATCTCTATCTTCGGTCTCTTTCTCTGTCTCAAGGGGGAGATATCAGGGGTCTCAGTACCCCTGATATCTCACCAAAGCCCCCCAACAGGGCTGATTAAAAAAAAAAACACACACACACACACAAAGTATTGCAATAAATAATAAAAAAAAAATTGTAAAAAATAATAAAAATTTAAATAACAAAAACACACAGACACCGTGCACCCCCTCCTCCCCTAAAAAAAAAAAAAAAAGCATTGTAAAAAAAACTGTATAAAAAAAAAAACACTGTCACGTGACATTAAAAAATAAAAGTATCGGTAATCGGTATCGGTGGTAACTTGAAAAAAGTATCGGTACTTGTACTCGGACTTAAATAAGTGGTATCGGGACAACTCTAGTAAATAATCAACCCATCCTAAATGGATACTTCAGATGTTGGTACAGCCTGCTAGCCTGAATCATCCTCTGTTTTTTTTTATCACAGCGTACACTTTAATTTTATTACATCATGTTTGACAATCCAATATAAGCTTGAAGTACTTCAAAAAAATCTCCTTTCATGTTGTGAGTGCTGCCTGTCTGCTGGCCATCCCTTTCTACAACTTCCTGGATTCCTTGCATGCTTTGCAGCTTCTCCTCTGTTGTTTAGTCTCAATTTCTAAGGACTACATATCCCATGGTACCTCGCTGCCTGCAAGTAGTGACTTATGTACTGATTCTGCCCTCTGAAACGCCTTCTCTCTGCACTTCTGTAGTTCAGAAGGCAGGCTCTGTGAATTCTCTGACACAGCAGTACCTAATTGCAGGGCATAGTGATTGTGTGTCACAGTATTCAATAAATGTGTGGCATCTATAAAGTTGAAAACCCTTACATATAACAAGTGAAGTGACTGGCCTCAGGTGATACACAGAGACTAAACGAATCCTCTTACATAGGTTGTACCTGTTTATCTGCAACCATTTTGTCTGTAAATTTTTCTAAAGCACACAGATCAAAGGATTTATCTCAGCTCTAGTTGCAGGGGGCGGGGATCTGAAGTCTCACAGTGACGATCTCAGTGAGGATAGCTGTGAGCCCTGATTGGAAGGAAGAGAAAAACCACACTTCACACAGTATAGGGGGAACATGCAAAGCTGAAGATATCAGTCAAAGGCTGTGTGCTAGAGCTCCCTCCCGTCACCTTTTTTCTCTTGGTGTATGGAAAACCTGCCAGAAGTGACTCTTTCAGTTAACAAAGGCGTGATACATCAGAAAGAAATGACACTTAGTGCTTTGGATAGAGACCAGTATACAGTATAGCGGGATATGCTTTGTTCATATTTCATATATGAGGATTACAAACACTCAACCAAAACCATTGGAGAGATCTGCCTGCCATAGCTCTGAACACTGTTCTTGCCTCCTTAAAGTGTTGCTGTCCTGCATATCTGTCTCAGGATTCTGGGCAACAAGTCTGTGTTTGCTGAACTATAAAGTTGGTGTTACCCTTTGGAAGTGGTAAGCAGCTTCAAGATTTTGCTCAATGTTATTTTGGAGATCAGAGAAGTGAGATAAGATAAGTATTGCAACCCACTCCTCTACCCCTAGACTTAAAAAAACATTTTTACCCTTCAAGTGCAAGGAGGCCCCATTGCAAGGGTGCATTAAATGCTCACATCAATCTCATTACTGGATTTTTATTTATTTCACATTTCGAATTACACCCTCTTTAATTTTTTGAGTCTCTATCAATACCATAAAATACTAGTTTACTTGGGTCTCTGCCATGAGCTTCTCTAAAATGCTTAGAAATTTCCCACCCCGCAGCTGCATGCCACATGGCCATATCTAGTCAATGACATTGTCCAAATATGACCATGTGGTCATATTTGGATAATGACATCAGCCAGCTTTCCTAACCCTTTGCTGCATGCAGCTGCTTCGTAGGAAATTCCCGGCCGCAGTTAATTGTGCCAGCTGCTTGCTATCACATGACAGCTTCACGTGGGCTCAAGATGAAGTGGGTTTGGCCTGAAGCTTAGGTTGTCACTAACCAAATTTTGTATTAGTCTTGTTCTTTCTGATGGGCCTTTCCTATATATCACAACAATGGGGTTTTTTTTTGCTAGCAGGGGTGCGAAGACTTTGTCTTTTTGCAGGATGGACTGTTTTTTATAATGCTTTTAATACCCTACATTGAACTTTATAAATTGAACATAAAATAAACACTATATTCTTATTTTGTCTTTCCTTACCCCTATTATCTGGCCTTAACAACCTGTTCCTATTGCTGGTGCCTACTTCGCTTCTCACCTTTATCTCACATTTTTATTTTAACCCTTCTTCTTGAACCTTTTTGTCAGTGTCTGTGTTTGATCTAAATTATCTTACTTCAATGTACAATTGATCCCGATCCTAGTGATTTGTCCTTTGGGAATGTTTCCTATCCATGGCAGGTGATGACAACTCGATAGTGGAATATATCCGTTTTTATCAGTAGGTTTCTAGTAAGTCTTAGTAAAAATGTTACCTTTATTTTTAAAAAATAGCAAAATCCCAAAAATTATTCTGTTCACTTTCTATAGTGCTAGAACATTGAATCTCACATCTATTCTTATTTATATATTCCAAAAATCTGTGAAGGAAGAAATGCTGAGCTACAAATAAAACAAGCACAATATAAAATCTTAATCCTAATAAACAATCATCAAATATAGTGATAATAAACATGATCCACCCATGTATGCAAACAATAATTGATGTTTGTGTCCAACAATCTTAAATCCAAAAATTCGTATAAACTACAAAACATAGCCATAAATCTGTGGAAGACTTAAAAAAAAAAACAATAGTGTCCAAAAAACATCAAACATTATTAATTTGGTGTCTTCAGCAAGTATTAAAACAAACTTGAATATTTGTGTTCTTACCACCACTCATAAAGGGAATACTCTCACCTGAAAGAAATTACCTTTTAGCAACAAAGTCTTGCAGGGATAAAGACAATCGCTCCTCCAATGATGGTAAAGATGTCAAAGTTTCAGGATAAAACCACTTAGGTAAACTCAAGGAAAACACAAAAATAACAACATAATGCTCACTTATAACTGGTATTTATTTAACAAAGTAAAATGTAATTCTTTATATTTTTTCAACTTTATTGGAAGTGTATACCCCATTCAGGTGTCTGCACAGCAGGCACCACCCAGCGCACTGCAGAAAAATGCAGCATATCTAAATTTTTCCACTGTGCC
This sequence comes from Aquarana catesbeiana, assembly GCF_042186555.1. Classification (NCBI taxonomy): domain Eukaryota; kingdom Metazoa; phylum Chordata; class Amphibia; order Anura; family Ranidae; genus Aquarana; species Aquarana catesbeiana. Next base: position 385,991,990 of record NC_133327.1, read on the forward strand.
ACATCACAATTGTTTTTAATGTGCCCTTGCAGAGACCTGAGTGAGTGATTAATCCATCCTAATTATTATCAAAATAATATCCTCTTCCCCTTTAGCTATAAACTAATTTGGTAAACTGGGAACATATTTTGCTCCCATAGCTACCCTCTTTAAATTGAAGGTAAAATGAATTGTTATTGCAAAATGTAAATACATAAGAATAAAATCCACCTGCTCCTGTGGTATTTCCCCTGATTTGCAAAGCCCATTTTGCTGCTTCAATACCATCAGCATGTTTTTATTTGTACAGAGAGAAGCTACATCAATAGTTACAAAAATATCATTATCATCACATTTAAAAGCATTAAGATGGCTGAATATATCTAAACTATCCTTTAAAAAATGCTTTGATTTTGTTTACTAATGGTTGCAAATAGCAATCAATTCCTCTTATGGGGAATGTATGGAGTCGCTACCACTTCTCATTGGTCTTCCAGAGGTCTTTTCAAGAATTTTACAAATTCTGGGTACGTAATAAATTGTAGGGATCCTACAAACAAATGGCGTCAAATAACTAAGCTCTTTTTGTATCAAATGCTTGCACCCTTTCATTGCTATTGCTTTCAGTTTCATCATATACCCCTTCATGGGATTTCTTTCAAATATTTAATTTCAATGTACCTTTCTTCCCCCCTAGCAACCTCTCCATCTCTACTTCATAGTCCTTCATATACAGCACAATGGCCCATCCCCTTTATCAGCAGATTACTGTATCCAATTCCATGATTACCTGATTGATGTCCTCTGTATCGCTTGGTTTTTACTTTTATGTTCCTAATGTCATAACCAACCATCTGTCTAAAAACGTCTACCCAATATATTGTTTCTAAGCCCACTACAATATGGATATAATTGATACCTGCTTGTATATTATTTGCTTTTGGGTTGGACCTGGTAATGAATCAAAGTATCTCTTAATACTAAAGTATAACTTAAAGCAAAAAATGTTTTATTCTTTTTGGGCAGAGTAGAGAGGAAATAGAAGACCTGTCAGGTTCTTAATGCTGTCTGTGCCCTCATTGGGGAGAATCACCCTCCCTATTTGTCATGTTTACCGTTATCTAAAAAAAAAAAAAAAAAATCCCAAATTTTTCGTTATTCCCAGAACAGTAGTAGAAGAGGAATCTTCCAATAGGGGCATTAGTTTTGGTGACCCTGGTGACAACCAGAGGTTCCCTTGACTTTAGGGGATTTCCTCTCACTTCCTGCCTTGGCTATGGGACAGAAAGTGAAGGGAGATCTCCCCAATGGGTCACAGATGGCAAAAACGGACAGTGGTTATAACTCTCCCTTATCCTATCCAAAATGATGAAAAAAGTTTTGCCTGTAGTTCTACTTTAGATTTACACCAAAATTTATTCAGACCAATACATGTGTTCAATTTATTGATATTGCTTTAAGGGGCATATTTAAGACCCAAGTCCAGTGCTTTAAAGAACAATTACAGGTATGGGTATTTTAAATAGTTACATTGGTCCAGCTTGGACCAATGTAACTATGCATATACCATACCTGGCCAATCACCCCGGAAGCTGGAAATTACTAAAGCAGAAACTGCTACTCTAATGATATCTCCATAATTTCCGGTCTTGGGCCGAGTTGCTGCCTTGCTGCATTCTGAACACAGGAGGTCAGCTGCTTTGTACGGGCACCAATCAGAGAATACTTTGCATTTTTAAACAAATGAAAAGGGTGCTCTAGTTGGAATAGGTGGGACAGTGTGACCTCATCGTCCTGCCTTTTCACCTCGTCCACAGAATGATGATTTGCATTCACTCAGAAAATGCAAAGCATCCTCTGAATATTGTCATGTTTTTTAAACATATTGATCTTTCTTTTAGACCTCCTTCAAATTTTTCAGATAGTTCTAAATACACTGTTGTAGAAATCTTTCCTTAATGTGTCCTATAGTACTCTCAGCTTTTTGCAGTGTTTTCAAACAATTTACACTTACAATGATCAAAAAGCCATATACCAAATACTATTCAGTTAGTGAGTCCAGGTCCATCAATCTATCTTTTGAATAGACATACTACCTCAGACTCCTGGGCATGATCCCCTGCCTAAAACATTTCACTGTTACCAGGTCCCATTACATGCACATTAACTTTAATGGCACTCCAGTCTTTGTCTATAAGGTTCAATATTGAGTTGGCCCACCCTTTGCAGCTATACCAGCTTCAACTCTTCTGGGAAGGCTGTCCACAAGGTTTAGGAGTCTGTCTATGAGAACGTTTGGAGATGCCCTGGCTTGTAGTCTCCGCTCTAATTCATCCTGATGGTGTTCTATCGGGTTGAGGTCAAGACTCTGTGCGGGCCAGTCAAGTTCCTTCACCCCAAACTCACTCATCCATGTCTTTATGGGCCTTGTTTTGTGCACTGGTCCAAATCATTCAGTGGAGGGGGGATTATGGTGTGGGGTTGTTTTTCAGGCGTTGGGCTTTGCCCCTTAGTTGCAGTGAAGGGAACTCTTAAGGCATCAGCATACCAAGACATTTTTGACATTTCTGACAATTTCATGCTCCCAACTTGTGTGAGAACAGTTTGGGGATGGCCCTTTTCTGTTGCAACATGACTGTGTACCACTGCACAAAGCAAGGTCCATAAAGAAATGCATGAGGGAGTTTGGGGTGGAGGAAATTGACTGGCCTGCACAGAGTCCTGACCTCAACCCGATAGAGCACCTTTGGGATGAATTAGAGCAGAGACTACAATCCGGGACTTCTCGTCCACATCAGTGCATCGTCCACTGACCTCACAAATGCGCTTGTGGAAGAATGGTCAAACATTTTCATAGACACAATCCTAAACCTTGTGGTCAGCCTTCCCAGAAGAGTTAAAACTGTTATAGATGCAAAGGGTGGACCAACTCAATTTTGAACCCTATGGACTAAGACTGAGATGCCATTAAAGTTCATGTGCGTGTAAAGGCAGGTGTCCCAGTACTTTTGGCAATTACATAGTTACATAGTTAGTAAGGTTGAATAAAGACACCAGTCCATCCAGTTCAACCTGAGTGAGCACCCACAATTGTCCCAATCCCCACACATTGCATCCCATCAAGGTGCCTATTCACCATATTATTATTTTTTTTTATATATTTAAGGTACCCATGTAGCGTCATCAATCTATGCAGTGCTCCACACACACCCACACCAGTCCCCACCCCCAAGGGGTCTGCAATCCAAGGTCCACAACCCACACCCATACACCAGGCCCAATTTTTGGACAGAAGCCAATAAACCTACCAGCATGTCTTTGGAGTGTGGGAGGAAACCGGAGTACCTGGAGGAAACCCACGCAGGCACAGGGAGAACATGCAAACTCCAGGCAGGTAGTGTCGTGGTTGGGATTTGAACCAGTGACCCCTCTTGCTGCGAGGTGAGAGTGCTAACCACTACACCACTGTGCAGCCCTGCTAACCACTACACCACTGTGCTGCAATATACACATGCAGTGGAGCTTACAGTCATTATAAAGCCTACAAGTGAACGATCACAAAACACTAAAACCAGCACAGAATGTAGAGCACCCCCTTTAAATCTTTGGGGGGGGGGGGTGTTACTAGGGTTTATTTTTTTGTATTTTTTTGTATGCTGAAGTGTGAGCCTATTTATGTGGCTGCCAGCTCTTGAAAACTCTCCCTGGCACTAGATTTGCATCTGAACCAGAAATAAATAAAACAATAACAAAACAGCCTATCATGTATTTTGGCCGCAAAAGATTTGAAACTGTGAACACTTTCTCTTTCCAACACCAGCTATTATTTATTATCCATAATTTTGCTGCAATCAAAATAAGTATAATCACATTAATCAGGAGGCAAGAGGAAGAAACATGACAGTAGTACCAGCAGGGAGAAAATTAAGGCTATAACATATCTTTTAGCTCACTCATTTATTACTGATTTCAATATACTTAGTAGGTCCTTAATTTTTTAAGACATAAATGGGGCCAGCATGACTGGTGCTGTCTGAGAATATTAAAAGCTGATACCATTACAGATGAGGCAATGATAATAGGAACTCTATACAGTTTTCCATTCTGTATAATAATGCCTCAAATTCCATCAAGAAAATTGATACCTTTTTTACTGTTATGATGAACTATTTTGCTCACCTTGTTAACTTAACCGGGGGGTGAGAGCGGGCGGAGGACGCCGTCCCCTCTGGGAGAAGACAATGATTATTGCTAGCGGCTATAGCAGCCGCTAGCGAAAATTGCAAGAGAATCCGGCAGGCTGGTTGTACCAAAGTTGATCGATCAACTTGGTACATTCAGCCTTCCCATTAACGGTTTGAATCTCAGGAATCTGCTGAACCAGCCGAGATTTGAACCATGTATGGCCGGCCTAAGCCTAGCTTCCAACCAGTTAAAGTGATACTAAACACGCACTGTTTAATTTACATTGTCCCCTCTATTTCTGTATTGGGATGATGGCACTGTAATTATTTTAATGAAAAAAAAAAACAAGTACCTTTTTCCTAATTTATATACATCTGTCACATGACCCAGATCTTTCCCAGCCTTTCTGCAGGGAAACATAAGCAGGAGGAGCTTCTAGTCCTTTGCTGTTGGTCACATTTTCAAAATAAAAAAACAGCCTTTGGAAAACTGAGTAAAAATAAATAAATAAATAATATCAATAATCTGTTTTAAATTGTAATACAAATATATATTTGAAATTAAATATTTATTATTTTATGGAAATAACATGATGTGGGTGGATTTCTGCCAGTCACAGAAGGGGGGGGGGGGGTGAATCAAGATGTAATATCCCACCCCCATTGTGTTAAGCTGGTTAGTGGGCATAGAGGAGGAGGAAGGGAGGGAGTGGGCTGTCATTTACCACTGTGCCCACATGTGTGACTCATCATCATCAAAAGGTTGCACATAATATTTAGTGTTTCTAATGCTACAAAAAACTGTCAGGCTTGGAACATAATACAGTAGTCAGAAACTGTGGACAGTCACTGATAGGAAATATGTTACTGTAGATAGGACTGTTAGAGATCACTGTCATTATGGTACTTTCGCAAATCAATGGGCTACTATTTGTGCTTCCTGCAGACCCAATAAAAACTACTGGGGCCATATGTACAAGAGGAATAAAAAAAGATGAGCACAAAAAATAGTAAGTACTTGTGAGAGAATACAAATTAACTAGCAGGAGCCAGTTTATTGAGTATGTTTCCTTCGCTGGCCTGAGCAAGTACCTAGGCAGGGAAATCACTGACTACTAGGGCCTGAGGGCAGAACAATAAGTATCAATGGCCTGTTAGCAGCCCTTTGCAATAGTTTGGGCACCAGAGGTCTAGATTCCAATCTTTTCACATCATGACTTAGTTCTACAAGACTTTCAAAATTGCTACATAGAAAATCCTCACTTTGCTTTACTCTCAAGTCAGACCCCATTAATTATGAAAGATGTGAAAAAAAAAACCTAATTGTTTATCTGGTAATATAACATAACTTACTTTAAATGAAAGCACAATGCAAAAGCGTGGATCAGCAGCAACGGCAAGAAGAAAATTAGAGATATCCCAGACTAAAAAGAACATACAAAAAGGGAGCGCACAATGGAATATTGAGGAACCAATCATACATGGGCCTTTACATAACCTGGGCCAATGGCATATATCTCTGTGGAATCAGTCAGTAGGAACAGGGAGCTCTGGAGCAATTTGTGTACAAATTTTCGATCTGGTTCTAAATAAAGCTACATCTGTTATGGATGTAAGCATTAAAAATAACTGGAAGTGGTGGGAGAGAGGAACCACAAGGATACAAATTTACACTGTGCCCTTGATGCTGTGCTCCAGAAAAAATATATGGGTATCCATGGCTATGCTTCTCCCACTCACTTGATTTATTACCAATAAACAGGATTAACAACCCCACTTTAAATACAATTAACTAAATTCCTCCTAATACAAATGTACATGAAAGCAGATTGTATTTTTGCTGGGTGACTGCTTATGATCTGAGAACTGTACACTGCTGTAGAAAAGGGGTCTTCAAACTTTCCAAAGGGCCAGTTTAGTGTCCTTCAAATTTTGGGTGGGTTGGACTGTGGTCAGCAGAAGTAGAAATAGTCCCGGTGTCAGTGGGAGTAAACAATGCCCCATTGTTGGTATTATGGGAAGTAATAGTGCCCCACCATAGGTGTCAATGGGATGAATAGTGTCCCATCATTGGTGCCAGTGGGAGGAATAGCGTCCTGTAGCACCCTCTACTTTAGGTAGGTGCTAGAAGTAGGTTTTTGTGAGAGCAGGTCAATTTAAGTAGGCCTAGCTGGAAGCTAGGCCTGTTTGTTTTAATCTGTGTGGGGCTGGGAGTGGCTTAGAGTAGACTGGTGACTCACAGATAGCATCACTGCTCAGCTACCTCCCTCTGGCTTCTAGAAGACAGGCGGGGAAGAGAGATGGAGCTGCCTGGGGTGTTCTAAGGAGCAATCCCCAACCTAGACTGGCAGGGGGCAGACCTTAAATACCTAGAGTCAGCCCAGCTGGGGAGGAGTTGTCGGGTGGAAGAACTGGAGATGGAGCACTAGGTTGTCGGGGCCTTTGAAGATGCTCCCCAGTCTGGAGGGGGGAGTGACCTTGGGCCTGGGGGCAGGATGGAGCCCTTCTGGAAAGCAAGAAGGACCTGGACAGGAGGCACAGAGAAGAATCAGAGAGGACAATAGGAGCTAATGTTGCCGGGCAAGTCTTCAGGAGGGAACCACTGGTCGCAGCCAGAAGGGCTGGCGAGTGACATGTGCATTTAGGAGGACTGGGGAGGCACGCCTGAGAGAACTGGGAGAGTGTGGTCTGAGATGGGTGCAGAGCCAGCAGTGTCGGTTGCAATGTCATGGGCAGGGGAGTCAGGCAGCTGCAGCCAGGAGGGCTGGCAGGGCCTGAGGAGAGCTGACTGGGAGCAGTAGTCCTCCATAGGATAGCTAGTACTAAAGACTTTCCTACTATTTTGCTACATAAAAAGGGGCCGTGGCCCCTGCCTACAAATGGCAGTTGCTAAGGCCTGCCTGAGTCAGACTTGGGCTTAACTATGTGCCTGGAAGTAAAGTGTTGTGCAGGAGAATGAGAGAGAGAAAGTAACAGGCTGTAAGCAAGTGATGTGCTGGAGGAGACTGGAGTTGCAAAGTGTACATAGAAGTTCCTATTGATCATTTATTGATCCAACCATTGATCTATGGGCATCCAAGTTCAAATCCTCTCAATAAAATAACAAAAAAACAAGCACAGGACTGTTCATTGTCTCAAGAGTGACTGAGAGGTGAATGCCGGGCTGGGCAGTCCCATTGTTGGTGTTAGTGGGAGAAATAGTGTGCCATTCTTGGTGTCAATGGGAACAATAGTGCTCCATCATTTCTATCAATGGGAGGAATACTGCCACATCATTGGTATCAATAAGAGGAAAAGTGCCACATCATAGGTATCAATGAAAGAAATAATGTCCCAGCACTGGTGTCAGTGGGAGGAATAGTGTGCCATCATTGGTGTCAGTGGGAGGAATAGTTACCCCTTGTCGGTGTCAGTGGCAGGAACTATGCCCCACTGTTGCTGACAGTGGGAGGAAAAATGCCCCAAGGGTTGGATAAAAGCAAGCAAAGCTCGCAGTTTGGAGACCACATCTGTAGGATAAACTTATTAGGAGAAGCAGGCATTCCGAGACTGAGAACCTGATAAAAGTAGCAGCAAAAAATGCTAAAAGTTATGCACGTCTTATGCCCCACTGCTGCAGATTTTTGTGCACATTTCTTTTACTCAATCAACTACCTGTATCTATTGTACTTAAGAAAAATGGTTTACTGTTAAAGTAGACTTTTATTAAAATTAATATTTTACAGATATCGGTAGAGAAATTTCAGCATCACCAAATCATATCCTTTCTTTTAAAAAAATAAAATACTACATTCTTGTTATGTATACAAATGTTTGCTACTAGGTGCATTATAGGTATCTGACAGCAAGAAAGACTACCAAGAGCTATTGTTTTCAATTAGCACTTCTCAGTGCAATAAGAGTATAAGAAAAAAAAAAACTGCTAATGCAATAAACAATTATAGATTTCCAGTATACTTGGATACAGACAAATTACTTAGGTGCTGTAGTGATGTATGAGCAGGTGAGAGAAACCACTGCATGAAGTGGAAGGAGCTACTATTAAAAACCTGGAAGTTTGAAATAACTGTACCCGCTGGGGATCACTGAATCACTGGTCACTGAATCAATGGTATTTCAAGACATGGGTCATCAGAAACGTAAGTATAAAGACTGTTTGTTTACTGGACTGGTATTTTTTATAAGTGACCATGTTGTAACAGGAATAGAACAGAATGATAAATGGTATCTCAAAGATGACAATGTTTTAGTCGACGTCCACTTTGGGCCGATTTGGCATGCGATTTGAAGTGTCAAATCGCATGTCAAATCAGATCCTATTGCCGACAATGGCACCGTCCGAATAGGTGCAATGCTGACTTTGTAGCGCCGCACCGATTCCCAAATGTAGTTCCTGCACTACTTTTGGCAACTTTGGATGCGATTTGAATAGACATCTGTGCATGAACCCGCACAGATGCCTGTCAAATCGCCCCGAAGTCAGACTGAAATTCAGTTTGAAATCCTGCAAATTCAGCTGAACACGCAGGATCTCAAACTGGCCCTCAGTATGAACATGGGCTTAAAAAGAGCTGCATGCAAATAAAGGCACCCACCCAAATTTTAGCTGGACACAACAACCATTTTCACATACAAATCACAGACATCGAACTTCCACATTATAAAATAGTTCCTGTAACATAAGTTATTCAAGAGACGGTCACTTAGTTCAATACGGGTACTTTCACCCTAATCAGGCTAGCCAAAGACACTGTGCCCCAGTCACAGGCCTCCATATAATTCAGTTTAAGAAAACATAGTGCTGGGAACAGTGGGGCTGATGAGGAAAAGTTAGATGATGCTGAAAGGCCTCTATCTGTCCTGCTTCAGCTTTTAATGCACACTATGAGAAAGTCAGTGTGCAGTGAAATCAGCGTAAGCAATTTCCATTCATAAGAACCACCTATAGTTTAGGTTTAATTCATTTCAAGGAAATTGTGCCGCAAGTTCAACTTTAGGATGAAAAATACAGTACATGCGGAAAGTATTCACATCGATTCACTTATTCCACATTGTATTATGTTACAGCCTTTTCCCAAAATGTATTAAATGTATTATTTTACAATACCCCATAATGACAACGTGAAAGAAGTTTGTTTGAAATCTTTGCAAGTTTATTAAAATAAAAACGAAAAAAATCATACGTATATAAGTATTCACAGCCTTTGCCATGACGCTCAAAGCTGAGTTGCATCCTTTTTCCACTGATCATCCTTGAGATGTTTCTACAACTTGATTGGAGTCCACCTGTGGTTAATTCAGTTGATTAGACATGATTTAGAAAGGCACACGCCTGTCTATATAAGGTCCCACAGTTAATGGTGCATGTCAGAGCACAAACTAAGACATGAAGTCCAAGGAATTGTCTTTAGACCTCCGAGACAGGATTGTATCGAGGCACGGATCTGGGAAAGGGTACAGAAATATTTCTGCAGCATTGAAGGTCCCAATGAGCACAGTAGCCTCCATCATCCGCTAATGGAAGAAGTTTGGAACAACCAGGACTCTTCCTACAGTGGGCTGCCCGGCAAAACTGAGCAATTGGGGGAGAAGGGCCTTAGTCAGGGAGGTGACCAAGAACCCAATGGTAACTCTGACAGAGCTCCAGTGTTTCTCTGTGGAGAGAGGGGAACCTTCCAAAGGAACAACTATCTCTGCAGCACTCCACCAATCAGGCCTGTATGGTAGAATGGCCAGATGGAAGCCACTCCTCAGTAAAAGGCACATGACAGCCCGTCTAGGGATTGCCAAAAGGCACCTAAAGGACTCTCAGACCATGAGAAACAAAATTCTCCGGTTTGATGAAACAAAGATTGAACTTTTTGGCCACAATGGAGAAAACCAGGCACTGTTCATAACCTAGCCAATACCATCCCTACAGTGAAGCATGGTGGTGGCAGCATCATAATGTGGGAGAACTGGGAGACTAGTCAGGATCGAGGGAAAGATGAATGTACAGAGACATCCTTGATGAAAACCTGCTCCATAGCACCTCTGGACCTCAGACTGGAGAGAAGGTTCACCTTCCATCAGGACAATGACCTTAAGCACACGGCTAAGATAACAAAGGAGTGGCTACATGACAACTCTGTGAATGTCCTTGAGTGACCCAGCCAGAGCCCAGACTTGAACCCAATTGAACATCTCTGGAGAGATCTGAAAATGGCTGTGCACTGGCGCTCCCCATCCAACCTAATGGAGCTTGAGAGGTCCTGCAAAGAAAAATGGGAGAAACTGCCAAAAAATAGGTGTGCCAAGCTTGTAGCATCATACTCAAAAATACTTCAGGCTGTAATTGGTGCCAAAGATGCTTCAACAAAGTATTGAGCAAAGGCTGTGAATACATATGCCCCGTACACACGGTCGGACATTGATCGGACATTCCGACAACAAAATCCATGGATTTTTTCAGACGGATGTTGGCTCAAACTTGTTTTGCATACACACGGTCGCACAAAGTTGTCGGAATTTCCGATCGCCAAGAACGCGGTGACGTACACCACGTACGACAAGACTAGAAAAGGCCAGTTCAGAACCAAGCGCGGCACCCTTTGGGCTCCTTTTGCTAATCTCGTGTTAGTAAAAGTTTGGTGAGAGACGATTCTGCTTTTTCAGACTTGTGGTTTTCAGATCGTTTTCTGCTGTTCAGTTTGTGCTTGTGGGTTTGTATCTGCTCTTCAGTGCGTGCAGTCAGTTCGTATTGGAATTTTCTGTGCGATCTTGTCCGCTCGTTGCTGTTTTTCAGGTCGCTCTTCACAGGCCTTGCTGTTCTTCAGTGCGTTCTGTTACTTCGTTCTGAGCAGCCGACCGTTTTCTAGCCATGTTGTGTATACGTTCTCCTCGTAGAGTTCGTGCTGTGCAGGGGCTTGGTGTTGGGATCCTTACCTTGACACAAGTCCAGTCCATGAACAGGGTGGGGAGGAGTTCATGGACCAAGAATTGGCTGCTTCAGCGTGACCAGTTCTGTCACATGCCTTTGTTCCGTGAGATCCGTGAGAATAATCCTGATGATTTCAGGAACTTTCTCCGGATGACGGACCCTGTATTTCACCGTTTGTTGGCTTTGCTGACCCCCTATAGTAGCAGGCAGGATACCTGCATGAGGCAAGTCATCACTCCGGAGCAGAGGCTAGTCGCCACCCTGTGGTACTTGGCGACGAAGAGAAGCCTGCAGGACCTCAAGTTCTCGACAGGCATCTCCCCCCAGGCTCTGGGGATCATTATCCCAGAGACCTGTTCTGCCATCATCCAGGTCCTGCAGAAGGAGTATATTAAGGTAAGATTTATCCTTTAACATCACATTTTATTGTATTTAATGTTTGATAATATATTGTATTTCTTTCCTCATTCCCTAATTACCATGATTGTAATATGCTGTGAATGTCCCCTTTGGCCTCATGCATGCTGGATTTTTATGTAACTATTTTTTTTGTCCTTCATACATATTTGCCTTCACTTACCTCCCCAGCATGGTCTCCTGGCCCTATATTCTCCTCATGTAGCCACTTAACAATGTATTTTGTCAGCTCCATAGTAGTGCTTTACCCTAAATACCCCCTAAAATGTGTAAAAATGTGATTTGTGCTTTAAATTCAGGCAGAGTGCCAGAGGCTTTATTTTTTGGGTCCCCAAATCATTTGGAACCCTCCCTCCCCCAACTGCTAAGTCAGCTGATACCAATTCTCTATCTATCCTCAATCATCTATCTGCTGACTTTCCCAAACCCATACACACTATACCCATCTCTTTTGTGGTCAGATGTATGGATGAATTCCCCAAAGCTTGTAGTGCAAGGGCCTGCCTGTATACTTTCAAATGGTACTGTTTCAAGTTTTTGTATACTATTATTTTCTTGATAGGTAATAGCAGAATGTCCAAATGTGCTAAAATGTGTACAGTGTGTATTTATATCTTTGTATTATGACACTTCTTACCTGTCCAGTGGGCTGTCAATAGTGTAAGTAAGGAGGGGCTGGCCAAAGTAATACACATTATTTAGGCATTCATTTCTCAATGAAGTGGAGAGGGTTACCTGTCCAAGAGCCCCCCCCCCCCTAAAATGTTAGAAATGGCCCATGAGAGGGTGGGGGGAATCTGATAGGTGGACCTTATACCTTGGTGTTTCCAAACTCCCTAAAATAAAAATGTTATACTGATGTTGGCCAAGAATGTTTGTGTCTAATCTGCTTTCCCTGTTTAGGTGCAAAATGATTAAGTTTTTTTTGTTGTTTGACTCCACAGTTTTCTTCCAACCCACAGGAATGGCAGACTGTGGCCTCTCACTTTGCCCAGCGGTGGGACTTTCCTAACTGCGTACGGGCAATTGATGGGAAACACGTCCACATCGTCCCACCACCCAACTCGGGGTCATACTATTATAATTATAAGGGGTTCAATAGTATTGTGATGTTGGCGGTGGTGTCGGCTACTTACAAGTTCCTGTATGTGGACGTGGGGAAGAATGGCCGGATGTCCGATGGTGGAGTCATCGCCCAGACAGAGTTCTACAGGCGTCTCCAGAATGGCAGCTTGGACTTGCCACCTCCAGGGGACCATCTTATGCGGCCATTCCCGATGAGGACCCTCACCCCGGACCAGAGGGTTTTTAATTACCGGCTGGCCAGAGCCAGAAGAGTGGTGGAGAACACATTTGGAATCATGGCCAGCCGGTTCCGCCTATTTCTTCCACCCATACACATGGCGGAGTACAAAATGAATCATATTATCCTGGCGTGCTGTGTTCTACACAACTATTTACGGCAAAATTCTGCCAACTATGCTGGCTCAGTTGGGCCTGAGGCCGGAATTCATAATGAACCAACCCTGACGGCGCTTGAAAGTGCCCGTCCTGGCTTGCCCCCCTGAGTGCCCGTGAGGTCCGTCTAAGATACCTTGATTACTTTGCGGGTAGGGGGGCCATCAATATGCCAGACAATGTCTGAAACATTTTTATAATAAAAAAATCATTTGAACTCCTAAAATCTTTGGTGACATTTACTGCTTGTGTTTCTTTTAACTGACCCTGACAGAAATGTGGTGAGTCCTGAAAATGGCCTGATTGTGTAACAATACAAAGCACTGTTGGGTGTTATTTACTAAAGGCAAAGACACTTTGCACTACAAGTGCACTTGAAACTGCACTTGTAGTGCAAAGTGGATTTTCCCTTAGGAAATAACCCCTATTGTCACAGAAAACACCAATTTGAGCACAACAAAAGTTTTGGAGCATTGAAACAATAATCCACACATTCTTGAGTATCAATCTTTTTAATACCAGCACAATCACATGTGCATTTATAAAAGGTTTTTAAAACAAACCAACATGTTTGTTGTATAACAATTTTTGTGGTCACATTACTATAAAGTAGAAATGTCCATTTAAGATAAAACAGGCATGTTTAAAACCAACAAGAAAGACACAAATCTTGAACTTACAAAGTTCAACTTTTCAATAAATTGAAGGCAATATCAGACATGAGTATTTATAAACTGTGTTTGATACTGCGTTCAGATGGGGTGAAGTCACCCCTGGAAAAGCCAAATTTTGAAGATGCACACAAATTGGTGAATGTCAACATGTGCTAGCTGCCATCACGGGGGATCAAGGGACGTGTTTTGGGGGTGCAACCCCTTCCTCCTATCTACTTTGTTATTGAGGAAGGGGTTGCACCCCCAAAACACGTCCATTGATCTCCCATGATGGCAGATAGCACATGTTGACACACTGTTTGCATCTTCAAAATTTGGCTTTTCGAGAATATGTCAAAAAATTTTTGAAATTTTTAGAGCCCAAAAAGCACAAAAAAGGGGAGGGATTTGGAGGGGTTTTAAACTCTCCCTAAAACATCAATGATGTTCTTCATTTTTTTTTTGAACATCATTGATGTTTTTCTGGATGTTTTCCAAGTCCCTATTACACCACATGATCTCCCCGATCAGGTTCTGTGCACTTTCAGAGGTGAAATGATCTGGATTCACAACATCACGATCACCTAAAAAGATAGAAACAAAACACACCATGTATTATAAATATGCCGGCATCCATCTCTTATTACCTGAGCCTGTGGTCACAGACACTCACCTGTTGTGGTGACAATTTCCACCACATCTCCTTCCTCCTCCTCCTGTTGTGTTTGGTGGCTCTCCACTTCTTCCTGAGGTGGGGGGTCTGTTGTCTCCTCGGATGAGGGGTGTCCTCCGAGTCTTTTATCCCCTATGTAAAAAAAAATAGGTATACTTAGCACACAGATATTTGATGGCAGAAATAGGAATATGAAACATTGCTTGGAAGTGGGGTACAATTGTCTATTTTGGCAGAGTTCCAAGATTAAGAAATGTTTTTGTCCTTTGTCAAGCTTGAATACTTACCTGTTTTTACAAGCTTCACAGATGGAGACACCCCTATAGTGTACACTGGAGCACCTGTGTGGGACCCCCTAATAAAAAGGGTGTTCTTGTGTCCTACACTAGTGCTCCAGCGTCCAGATGTGAAAACTGCTGCTGAGTGTCCTCTCCTTACCCAGAATCTAGTTTGCATTTCATGCTAGTTACAAACCCATCTACACAACCAAATTATTTTAAAAGAAGTAGGCCATAAAAAATCTATTCAAATGCATATGGCCAAAAAAATGGTGTTTTCTAGGCCGAACGAACAATGTTTCATACGAACGAAAAATGTGCCCATGAACATGAAAGTTGCCATTTTAAACTGTACAACAGTTAAGAAAAGCACATGGAGCAGCATGAACGTAATAAACATAAAGAATAGGAACACAGCACAACTACTTACTTTTTTGCAGTACTCTCCTGATCCTTCTGTACTGCTCGTGCTCCCTTAATTTCAGGTCCGACCACCACTTCCTGAGCTGATCCTTGGATCGTCGTACCCCAAAATTCTGGTGCAGACTCTTGACTAATTTCCCCATGATCTTGGCCTTTCTGACATTGGGGTTGGGGTAAGGTCCATACTTCCCGTCATAGTCGGCCTTCTTCAGGATGTCAACCATCTCCAACATCTCCCCAAAGGCCATATTTGATGCCTTAAATCTTCTCCTCTGGGATCGGGACGTTTCAGGCTCCAGGCTTTCCTCCTCCTCCTCATTGCTGTAATTAGCACGCACCTGCTGTGTCTCCGCCATGTGCTCTTCCCCCACTGCGCCGAACGAGAAGGGGCGGGGAATAGACTAGAAAGAACGTCAGGGGTGGGCGGAGTTTCACGCATGCGCAGTGTATATAAAGCGTAACACGCGTGCGTAGTACTACGATCTGTGAGCGGAGGAAGGAGTATCGGAGGCGCCGATCGTGATAGCGAAGGTAAGATCTAAACTTGGGCCTATACTGCTTCTAGATTGAGGCCTATATTGTAACAAGATTAGGAGAGTTTTGCCTGACATTAGGGTTTGTCTTGTCTTGTGTCTTGCAGATAAAATGGATAGCTTCAATGACCACAACTTCCTCCCCCTGTTCATACACAAGTACAGGGAGCTGCCCTGTCTGTGGCAGGTCAAACATCCTCATTATAATCGTAAACAAAAGAGGCAGGCAGCGCTGGAGAAACTGCTGGAGTTGGTGAAGCCGGTGGTCCCCACGGCAACCATCCCCTATTTAAAAGCCAAAATTGGTGGCCTGAGGAGCACTTATCTTAGGGAGCGCAAGAAGGTCACGGATTCCCAGAGATCCGGAGCTGCAGCAGATGACGTTTATGTCCCCAGGCTGTGGTACTATGAGAGACTGCGATTTCTGTCAGACTTGTCTGGAGTCAGGGAATCCCTCTCAACCCTACCTTCCACCCTACCTTCCACTCTTCCTTCCACCCCAGCTGAGGCTTCCGATGTCCAACCTGGGATTTCCAGCCAGGAAGAAGTGGAGGAGCCCAGCTGGAGCCAGGTACAGCATTCTTCTACAGATTTCTGGTCAATAAATAAATGATGTTTACTAGATGTTATTATTGATCACTAATTGCTGATTTAATAAAGTGTTTTACATATCAATAGA
The DNA here is from genome assembly GCF_042186555.1 of Aquarana catesbeiana. Lineage (NCBI taxonomy): Eukaryota > Metazoa > Chordata > Amphibia > Anura > Ranidae > Aquarana > Aquarana catesbeiana. The sequence goes on from NC_133327.1 coordinate 386,008,186, forward strand.
CAGTAGTGGGCAAAAATAATTGGGACAAGAATGAAAAATGCTGGGCTCAGAATGATCATCTGTTATATTTGTTAACATTCAATTTGCAACAATCATGAGGTGAAAATTGTGTGTGATTGATGAATAAAAAACTAAAACTATGTCCCTTTTTCATACACAGGAAGACCTCAGCCAGGACGAGGCTCTGGAATGTGCCACACAAGAGGAGGCTGTGGAATGTGGCAGCCAAGAGGAGGCGGGGGTTAGTGGTAGCCAGGAGGAGGAAGTGCTAAGTGGCAGCCAGGAGAAGCCTGGGCCCAGTAGGAGCCTGACAGAATCGCAGGTTCCTCCCCTCCGCCTTCCAAACAAAAGACCCAGGAAGGGGAGTCACGTGCAGGATTCAGCACTCAGGCTGATTCAGGAGGCTTCTGCGCCCCTCAGAGCCACCCCCGCTCCTGAAGAGGCCTTTGCCTGCATGGCTGCCACAAAACTGCAGGGCATGCAGGAGGGCCAACGCCTCCTGTGTAAGGACCTTCTTTATAAAGTCTTAACTAAGGGGGTGAGGGGCGAAATCACACCCAATACCCACCTGAGTGAGTTGGACCATCCTCCTCCTCCTGCCACAACTCCACCACCACAGCCATAGCGTGGAAGGAAGCGTGGAAGGAAGACCAGAGAGTGATGACCTGGGTTCAGTCTGGTCTGACAAAAGATGTAGGTTCTTGTATGACCACAGCCTGGGGACACAGATGTCATCTGCTGCTTTCATGATCTCTGGGACTTCTGGACCAGACTGCACTCCCTTAGATATGGACTCCTCAGGCCACCAATTTTGCCATGAAATAATTAATGTGTGCCCTGGGGGCCAAAGGCTTCACCAATTTCTGCAGCGTTGCCTTCCTCTTTGTTTGGTTATGAGCCCTTAATAAAGGAATTTTTGTTTCAATTATACTTGCCTATGTGTGTTTTCCTTCAAAAAGGACAGGTTGTTTGTGAGGAGGCAGGTACATTTCAAAAATACAATGTGAAATTAACAAGAGACACCAACAACAACCAATCTCCTTAAGATTAAAGATTAAATAATACCAGATAATAATGGTGTTGTGGTAACTTGACACACAAAACACACACAAAAATATTCAGGATCTAAGATAAAAAAAATTAAAAACTAACAAGATCAGGCTTGAAAACAATACAAACAAAAAAAAATATATATATATATATTTTTGTTTTCCGATGTGACAAATATAAATATATTGATGAAATCATGATAAATAATAAAGAAAGAAGTTTGTGAGAAGTCTGTGTGAATATGAGCAGCAAAAATACTTAATTCTTCTAGCATTATAAAGAAGAAGAGAGTGCGCTGTATTAAACAATTTTAAACATTGCAGCCTGACGAAAGTGCTCTATCCATTCCGAACGCTAATTTTACCAGACCGAGCAGTTCCGTCTCGGAATTTCTTCTGAGCATGCGTGGCACTTTGTGCGTTGGAACTGGCCACACACGGTCGGAATTGACGCGATTGGATTTTGTTGTCGGAAAATTTTATAGCCTGCTCTCAAACTTTGTGTGTCGGAAAATCCGATGGAAAATGTCCGATGGAGCCCACACAAGGTCGGAATTTCCAACAACAAGCTCCGATCGCACATTTTCCGTCGGAAAGTCCGACCGTGTGTACGGGGCTTTACTGTATGTACATGTGATTTTTTTAAGTTTTTTATTTTTGATAAATTTGCAAAGATTTCAAACAAACTTCTTTCTCATTGTCATTATAGGGTATTGTTTGTAGAATTTTGAGGAAAATAATGAATTTAATCTATTTTGAAATAAGGCTGTAACATAACAAAATGTGGAAAAAGTGAAGCGCAATGAATACTTTCTGGATGCACTGTATATCTTAAAGGAGAAGTGCAGCCAAAGCTTGTTTGGCTGTACTTCTGTGGATCAGAGGACTGCAATTTGATCTGTACTCCTGTGATCCGTTTTAAGCTTACAGTAAGCTGCAGCCCGCTGTCTGCTGATGACACAGAGCCAGTCCAGGCTGGGGAAAGATTGCGACCATATGGTTGGGATCCGCCCAGAACCCTGGGACAGCACCTGGCTCAGCCTCTCAGCAAGCCGCTAAGAGCCTGAGCCAGCCACTTCCGCCCCCTCCACAGCCCAGCGCTCCAATGAATGCAGAGGGGGGCAAGGCAGACTGCGGTGACTGCCAGTCACCAGCTCTCTGCTCAGGGAGCACTGAGAACTTTGCAATCAACGGTGTTTGGTCACTTGTCTTTGAGCCAGCAGGGGACTGATGCTACATCCACCAAGGGAAGTATGATTTAAAAAAACAAAAAAAAAACTTCTCTTTTGAAGGTAAAGCACCCACACTGCATGGGTAAACTGCTTGTTTTTTTCTAGGGGAGAAGAGAGCTGAGATATACTTGCCCAATCCCCCGGATCCTCTGAGCACAACATCAGTCCTGCACCCACGCACTTCAGTGGTCTTGAATAATGGACTGTTCCTGACATCATCACGCCTGGAGCAGGCTGCATAGACTAGGAAAAGTCCACTGCTAGATGTATTGGAGTGCAGTTTTCTGGAGGATTGAAAGATGAGGTGAGTATAAGCTTTGTGCTCACCCCTTGACAAAATGAGCAATTAACCATTTCTTCCTAGAGATGGGCTTGAAGTCTCCTTTAATGCCCTGTACACACAAGCGAAATTTCCGTCGGAAAAATCTTGGATGGTTTTTCCGACAGAATTCCGCTCAAGCTTGGCTTGCATACACACAGGGGGTCATTTACTATAGAGCTGCGGCGCTAATTACCGCAAATTAGCACTAATTGGCGCGAAAATGGTATTCACTATAGCGCTGGTGAGAAAATACTCCCAAAATCTAATTTACTATAGTTCCCTGAAACCAAATAGCGCCCAAACCCTTACTCTGCTAAAACCTGGAGTAGTGCACAGGAAAATAATGTTTAGAGCATGATATAATTGCCTAAATGGTACTGAAATATGCAGTATATTATTTAAAGTTAATCTGCTTTTAAACTGTGTGAAAAAGTGATTTCTACACTGAAATATCTTTAAAAGTCTGAGAAGTGAAAAACTCCCATTTTGGACAACTAGGTGCCAACACAACTGAGCATGCTCAGACCTGAAAATAACTCTCATTTTAACTCAAGTGTCTTTTTTACCTGACGCTATAGTAAATACCAAAATGAGAACTAATTAGAGTGCATTTTTTTTTGAAGATCTGCTCTATTTTAGTTCAAATGAAGTTTCAGCCATTGATTCTAATGGAACAATTCTAACTTTCACAAAAAAAAAAACTTTTAATGTTGAGATGAAATGTATCTTTCTGTGAAATAAATTTTCCTTTGCAACATTGTTGCTTCTACTTAAAATATTTTGATTTTAAGAATACTAGAATGTGGAATGTTTTGATGTTTTGGTAAAATATATTTTTCTCTGTCACTTCCACTTGTTACTCTCCATCTCACAACAATCTTTACTCCAAACTCACACAGGTGTCTTTATAATCCACAAACAATACCATTGCTGATGCAAATTTAAAATGAATCCAAATTTTTTGTGCTTTTTATTATTTCCAAATATTTATAATTTGAGCCCAAAAATTGTGATATGTGTACCAACATCAGAGAGCAAAATGTAATTCCCAAAAATTTGAGGGTAATATTCTACTCTCACCTACAAAAAAATACCAAATATCACAGAATAAATCAAGAAGAATAACTCTTGAGTAATGTAATTCCATCACTTGTATGTCCAAAGACATGCAGTATTTATGTGCTCCGTGGCTTAGAGGTCAGAACTTCTGCTTCTGGGTTCAAATCCCAACCATGTTACTTCATGTAGAGAAGTTGTCTCATCTCCCAGGTCCTAAAACTATGTCTAAATGTTGTATTTATGTGTAGGAGGGTTCCACCACCATTGTAAGTATTTTCCAGATACACCATTTAGCCAAAAGTATTGGGACACCTGCCTTTACACACACATGAACTTTAATGGCAGCCCAGTCTTAGTCCGTAGGGTTAAAATTTGATTTGGCCCACCCTTTGCAGCTAGAACAGCTTCTGGGAAGGCTGTCCACAAGGTTTAGTGTGTCTATGGGAATGTTTGATCATTCTTCCAGAAGTGCATTTGTGAGGTCAGGCACTGATGTTGGATGAGAAGGCCTGGCTCGCAGTCTCTACTCTAATTCAGCCAAAGGGTGTTCTATCGGGTTGAGGCCAGGACTCTGTGCAGGCCAGTCAAGTTTCTCCACCCCAAACTTGCTCATCCATGTCTTTATGGACCTTGCTTTGTGCACTGGTGTGCAGTCATGTTGGAACAAGAAGGGGCTTTCCCCAAACTGTTCCCACAAAGTTGGGAGCATGAAATTGCCCAAAATGTCTTGGTATGCTGACGCCTTAAGAGTTCCCTTAACTGGAACTAAGAGGCCAAACAACCCCACATCATAATCCCCCCTCCACCAAATCATTTGGACCAGTGCACAAAGCAAGGTCCATAAAGACATGGATGAGGGAGTTTGGGGTGGAGGAACTTGACTGGCCTGGACAGAGTCCTGACCTCAACACAACAGAACACCTTGGGGATGAATTAGAGAGGAGATTGTAGGTCAGGCCTTCTCGTCCAACATCAGTGCCTGACCTCACAAATGCACTTGGAAGAATGGTCAAACATTCCCATAGACACACTCCTAAACCTTGTGGACAAGAAGAGTTGAAGCTGTTATAGCTGCAAAGGGTGGGCCAAATGAGTTTTGAACCCAATACTAATACAGGGATGCCATTACAGTTCATATGCGTTTAAAGGCAGGCGTCCCAATACTTAGGCTAATATATTGTATATTGTTTGTGACACTGAGCATGGCTATGGAGTTAGAGCTGGTTCACACCACAGAGATGCAGAGAACATGTGTGGGGCTGCCTGGTGGCTAAGTGGGTACCAGTTCTGTCTAGCAGCACCTGGGATGTTGGTTCAATTCCCCAACATCCTAATCCTTGTGTTGAAGTTTATATGTTCTCCGTGTGTGGGTTTCTCACCACAATCCAAAGACATGCTGGCATTTTATTTGTCTCCTGTCGAAATAGGTTCTAATGTATGAAAGTTAATTTTGGAATTTAGATTGGAAGCTCATTGCAGCCAGGGACTGATGTTAATGTTTATTAGCACTAATCATGCCCAGGGACTTGGACATTTAAAATTTTAGGGTTTACACTGCACAAGTACATATGCTTAGAAAACTGTTGCTTTGTTTATGTGGATGCAAATGGACTTCGATCTTTGTCCTGTAGTTGGAGATTTGATGCACATAGCCAAGGGCTAACACAGTACATACATGAAGAGACAGACTGAAAGATACTGGTGGGCATGTACTTCTACTGGGTGTGTCAGTGTGCTAACAATACAACCTCTCTTATATAAAGGCCTGCAGTAGGGGGGTTTGTTTGGCCTGAGAAGGTCAGGTTTTTTGTTGTGATTTGTGGGGGAGAAGGAATGATATTGTGAGATTTGATGAAATTCTTGTGCAGTTTTTCAATCAAAAGTGGGTTTATGTGGCCATGCTGTCAATGTTGTGAGTGTATTGTTCCTGTCTGATCATGCAAACATCGTTTGGAAGCATCTGCTTACCTACTCTTTTTGATCTCGTTTAATCGTGTACACCGAAATGCAGCTTCCAGCAGAACATGGTCACCAATGTATGTATGTGTGGATTGTGGGCTGGTGGTGGGTGTTTTGAATAAGTCTTTTGTAATATTATGTTGGAATGCTTTGTAAGAATGACTGTTAAGTATGTTTCTATGATCTTGCAGAGAAAAATGTGATGTGTTGCCCGTTATACACTGAAATTAAAGCTGTGTCCACTCTAAGGTTTTGTCTAATTTTAGATTGTAAGCTCCTATGAGCAGGGCCCTTAAAATCCCACTGCTAAATGTAGCACCATATATCCTGTCGAAATTTTTTTGAAGCTAGTAAATTAATATATATTTTTTTTTTTTTCTGCTGGTAAAATAAAAGTACATTATTGAGCTTTGTTGTTGTGTTTTTTTTCTTCTACTTTTCTTTCTCTTTAGTTTTTGTGGGTGGTGGTTTTGGGAAAGTGCAATATCTCTTATATTTTATTTCAATATGTATTTGTGCACCAAAAAACTAATCTCTGTGCCCTGGTTCACACTGATGCTACTTTGAAATCGCGCTACTTCACTTGAAGTAGCATGATTTCAAAGTAGCAAGGTCAGCGTGATTTCAGGTGTGACTTGATAGACATCCATGTGGCTTCATACACAAATGTCTATTGAAGTCACATCTGAAATCGGCAAAAGTAGTGCAGGAACTACTTTAGCAAATTAGTGCGGAGCCACAAAAAAAATGTTGCATCAATTGGAACAGTGCCATTGCTGCCAATAGTCATGCGCTTTGATCTCTCAATTCGCATGACAAATCGCTCCAATGTAAACCTAGGCTTCTGCACACCTGCAAGTTATATATAAAGATTCCACCTTTATCATTAACAGCTGTGGGGAATTGCAGGTACTGAATTCAGCTGGTGGCTAGACAGTGTTGTATGTGTCAGCTTTAGTTCACATTGGTGCAATTTGACATGTCAAAGCGGTGACAATTGCACTGTTTTAATTGGTGCGACTTTGGGGTGCAATTTGTATTGATATCAGTGCAGAAACCTGCACAGATGTCTCTGAAGTTCCCCTTGCAGTCGGGTTTGACATGCGGGAATTAAATTGTGTGATTTCAGCTGAACGATTTCCTTCCTCTGTCAGTGTGAACCAGGACTCAAACTGGGCCTTTTGTTTTAGTCATTCACCTGCTGCTAACCCAGGGACACCATTTCTTATCGAACGCCTTTAAATATCATAAGTAGAAATACAAATTTGCATATCTGCAAATAAACAAAAATAATAAAATTCTAAAAGTGGTTGCGATCAAATATTCGCAGCAGCGACCAAAAGAGTGTGGTTTCACCTTCTGACCCAGAAATAAGTCATTGTAATCACCCAAGAGTTCCTGTGCTGGTCAAGATCTCCATCTAGGTGGCCATGGCGAGGTCCCTCTTTAGCAAAGAGGAGGTGCTGCTCATTTTCCAGATAAGGGTATGATATGTACTTGTGCTTAATCAATGCGGGGGTGGATGTGGTAGTTAGATTTGGTGTGGGTGGGGTTCATTGATTTGTTTGGCATCCCCACACATTTGCTTCTGGCCCATGTGCACACATCACTTCCTATTGTTCTGCTGATGTAAATGCAAGTATAAATGAGAGCTCCTTTCTATGAAAATATATATGACTTGTTTCACAGTTGGGCGACTTTGGACCTCCGAGTTGCTTGACAAGTTGTGCCCCATGATTCTCAATGATAACTAGGGATGGGCCGAACATCCCCCCTGTTCGGTTTGCAGCAGAACATGCAAACAGACAAAAAATTTGTGCGAACACCGTTAAAGTCTATGGGACAGGAACATGAATAATCAAAAGTGCTAATTTTAAAGGTTAATATGCAAGTTATTGTCATAAAAAGTGTTTGGGGACCCGGGGCCTGCCCCAGGGGACATGTATCAATGCAAAAAAGTTTTAAAAATGGCTGTTTTTTCGGGAGCAGTGATTTTAATAATGCTTAAAGTGAAACAATAAAAGTGTAATATTCCTTTAAATTTCGTACCTGGGGGTTGTCTATAGTATGCCTGTAAAGGGGCGCATGTTTCCCATGTTTAGAACAGTCTGACAGCAAAATGACATTTCAAAGGAAAAAAGTAATTTAAAAGTACTCGCGGCTATTAATGAATTGCTGGTCCGACAATACACATAAAAGTTAATTGATAAAAACGGCATGGGAATTCCCCACAGGGGAACCCCGAACCAAAAACATTTTTTTAAAAATGGTGTGGGGGGTCCCCCTAAATTCCATACCAGGCCCTTTAGGTCTGGTATGGATTTTAGGGGAACCCCGGCCAAAATTTTTTAAAAAATGGCGTGGGGCCCCCCCAAAAATCCATACCAGACCTTTATCCGAGCATGCAACCTGGCAGGCCGCAGGAAAAGGGGGGGATGAGAGAGCGCCCCCCCCCGAACTGTACTAGGCCACATGCCCTCAACATTGGGATGGTGCTTTGGGGTAGCCCCCCAAAACACCTTGTCCCCATGTTGATGGGGACAAGGGCCTCATCCCCACAACCCTTGCCCGGTGGTTGTGGGGGTCTGCGGACGGGGGGCTTATTGAAATCTGGAAGCCCCCTTTAACAAGGGGACCCCCAGATCCCGGCCCTCCCCCCTGTGTGAAATTGTAAGGGGGTACAAAAGTACCCCTACCATTTCACAAAAAAAGTGTCAAAAATGACAAGAGACAGTTTTTGACAATTCCTTTATTTAAATGCTTCTTCTTTCTTCTGTCTTCTATCTTCTTTCTTCTATCTTCCTTTGGTTTCTTCCTCCATCTTCTTCTTCTGGTTCTTCTGGTTCTTCCTCCGGTGTTCTCGTCCGGCATCTTCCTCCACGGCATCTTGTTCCCTTCTTCTCCTCGGCCGCTCCGCATCCATGATGGCATGGTGGGAGGCTCCCGCTGTGTGACGCTTCTCGTCTTTTGACGTTTCTTAAATAACGGAGGGCGGGGCCACCCAGTGACCCCGCCCCCTCTGACGTCACAGGGAATGCCACAAGGAAGTCCCCGTGCGTCAGAAGGGGGCGGGGTCACTGGGTGGCCCCACCCTCCGTTATTTAAGAACCCTCAGAAGAGGAGAAGCGTCACACAGCGGGAGCCTCCCACCATGCCATCATGGATGCGGAGCGGCCCGAGAAGAAGGGAAGAAGACGCCGCGGAAGAAGATGCCAGACGAGAACTACGGAGGAAGAACCAAAAGAACCAGAAGAAGAAGATGGAGGAAGAAACCGAAGGAAGATAGAAGATAGAAGAAAGAAGAAGCATTTAAATAAAGGAATTGTCAAAAACTGTCTCTTGTCATTTTTAACATTTTTGACACTTTTTTTGTGAAATGGTAGGGGTACTTTTGTACCCCCTTACCATTTTACACAGGGGAGAGGGCCGGGATCTGGGGGTCCCCTTGTTAAAGGGGGCTTCCAGATTCCAATAAGCCCCCTGCCCGCATACCCCCACAACCACCGGGCAAGGGTTGTGGAGATGAGGCCCTTGTCCCCATCAACATGGGGACAAGGTGTTTTGGGGGGCTACCCCAAAGCACCCTCCCAATGTTGAGGGCATGTGGCCTGGTACGGTTCAGGAGGGGGGGCGCTCTCTCGTCCCCCCCCTCTTTTCCCCACGCCATTTTTTTTTTTAAATTTTGGCCCTGGTTCCCCTTAATATCCATATCAAACCTGAAGGGCCTGGTATAGAATTTAGGGGGACCCCTGCGCCATGGGTTCCCCTGTGGGGAATTCCCATGCCGTTTTTATCAATTAACTATTATGTGTATTGTCGGACCGGCAATTCATTAATAGCCGCAAGTACTTTTAACCCCTTCCCGCCGACCGTACGCAGATATGCATACTCGGCTTTCCGGGGTTATACCGGGATGATGCCCGCAGCTGCAGGCATCATCCCGGTACCGTTGTTCACAGCGTGCGATCGGCTACCCGAGTATAACAACCGATGCGGCTAAAAGCCGTTCGGCTGTTATAACGGAGGAGCGGGAGGGGACATCCCCCCCCTCCCGCCGCTCTTACCGGGCCTCCTGTGCGATCGGGAGGCCCGGTGTCCAATCGTGTGCCTTCGGCGGCTGGGGGCGGGCTAGAACGAAGCTGTGGGCGGCTTCGTTCCAGCCTTCTCATAAACGCGGAAGCGACGTCGTGACGTCGCTTCCCGTTTACTCGGCTGTCAATGGCGCCAAATTTAAAAAAAAAATACAGTATTCAGAATCGCCGTTTTCGGCGATCTGAATACTTTGAAGTGCAAAGGAGGGATCGGGGGTCTTTTAGATCCCTGATCCTTCCATAAAGAGTACCTGTCACGACCTATTACTGTCACAAGGGATGTTTACATTCAGTAAAATAGAGAACCAGCTCTCAATCTTTTGCTGGCGGAAATTCAGACCGAAAAAGTTGGATGAAGCATACACATGGTCGGAATATCCGACCAAAAGCTCCCATCACACTTTTTTTGACGCAAACTCTGACCGTGTGTATGCAGCATTAGTGCTCCCTTTTTTACATCAATGTGAATATAAAGCAGAAGAGAAATGCAAGGTCTATTTCATTTTCAATTTCCTTTTTCTAGTGTTATGCAATGACAATCAGAAAAAGGATTAAATACAAAAGAAGCCTGTACCTAATGAAAATGAGTTCTGCATTCTTTAGCAATTAAAAAAAAAACATTAAAGACTGATGAAACTAGATAATAAAACAAAGAGATCTAGCCTTTTCTCTGAGTCTTTATTCCTTCGTTCTATGACTGAATGTAAAAACTCATTTACTTACAGCCCTGTGTTGTAAGACATTTATACAATGTTACAGAACTATGCAGCAGCTGTGACTGATCTCATTTTCAATTGAATGTAAAGGAGTAGAGAAATATGCAGGCTGTCACCATTTAGCTTCTCCAAAAACATTATTAGCTAAGCTGGCTTCAGTGTTTTGAATCACCTACAGTGACAGTGCCAGGCCCTTTCACTGTGTGAGTAAAGGGAAAAGTGACGTAGTGTTCACACTAATCCAGAATGCAGGGCTCCGGAGTACTGTGCCTGAGTGGAGAAAACTGGGTTTCCTGTTTTCTCTGGGTTTTGTAATACCGGATCTGGGTCAGGAGTTAGGTTTTAAAGATTCTTGGGTGGGATGAAGCCTTCAATCCTGAGTGCAGGTCTTACTGGAGACCTGCAGGCTGTGTAAGTGTGCAGGTGTGCATGCTCATTATAAAGAAGGACTTGACCATAGTGCAGAGCTCCCGTCAGGAGACAGGCATACTCCCTTTAGGTGAGGTGCTCTACACAGGAGACAGCACTCCATATTGGAGGAGAGCTTCCTAAAAATGGCCATGCATGGATTGAAATTTGGCAGGTTCGCCGGATGCCAAATATCAATCTATGGGTGGCCTCTGTGGTTGAATAGAAGTCAATCTACTGGTCAACGTCTGTTCAACAACCCTGTTGGTATTTTTTTTTTTCGCTTGATCAGTGCTGCAGGCAATAGGCTGCAGTTCTGATCGGTGTATTCTGATATCAGGGAGTCTCCTTGCTTTTAGAATACAAACACACAGTTGAGAAGATTCCCCTATACACCTCAAATTTGTGGATGGGGGAATCAGGTCAATTTTCTTCGTTCGACCCTCTGGTTGAACAAAAGAAACTGACTCATGTATGGCCAGCCTTACCTACAGGACTGAAATTGTCAGGACAGCTAAGTCTCTTGGACTGGGTGAGCTGAGACTACTAGATGGGTCAAGGGGACTGAAGGGGTTTGCAAGTCTCAGAGTAGACAGCCTGGGGTGCCTGGAGATCTCTTATTCAGAGGCCAGTGATTGGGCCCATGCTGCAAGAGAGCTGTAACTACATGCTGAGTGAGTCATTGAGACCAGGGAGCCAAGAGATTTGGGTGAGATGCTCTGAGGGACCAGTGGATAGACCAGTTGTGCTGCTGAAAAGGGAGCGAGGTGGCTTAGCGATTTTCATCATCTGCTTTGTTGTTGAAAGTATACCTTGCATGGGCAACTGTTTTAGTGGACTTTGTGTGTTTAGTAAAAGTAGTCTAGCAAGCTTTGAACAACGGTTCAGACTGGTCTTAAAGTCTAAAAAATGCATTTACCATTTAGTTAACACCCCCTGAATATCTCACTACAGAGAACCCAAATGTAGCCCTTTAAGTTATGTAAGAACCTCTGATTTGCATACCTCTAGATAAACTGAGAGTATTAAAATCATACCTGTACACTTATTGTCATACTTTAAAAAGGCATCAGCCATTAGGTTACTGGCAGGTAGGAATTCTCCTTCTACAATGGGTGCAAATAATAATGAAAACCTACAAGTTCATGTGAAGTTTTTGATGAAATGTAGATGTAGATGTAGATGTCTGTCTTTAGAAGAAAAAGTAAAAAGTGGCACCATGGAGAGGTCTAAGAAAGAGAGTTTAAAAACCACCTTACCACAGCTCATGCAATAATTGCTCACATGACACAATGGAGGAATGCATATGTATGATGGTTTTCCTTAAAGGGTAACTCCACTTTTGCTGGGAAAAAAAATAGAAAATAAAGAAAAAAAAATATAGCCCATATGATTGCGACACTAATCATTTTGTAATTGAATGTTATTAAAAATTACCTTTCCTTTTCAATCTGCAGCCAATGTAATTTTCTGAGAATACATTGCAACATGGCTACCTGGAGTTTTCTGTACACAGAGTGTGTACTGACCACTCCCCAGAAACATCATTTCCTGCTTGTGTGATTGGCTCACCAATTTTCCCAGAAACCTCTGCCTAAGATACAAATCAGATTTCAGGCATCCCTTTCAACAAAAATTTCATTTTTTGAGAGATGTTTTCAATAGGAACCCGTATAAAGGGATGCAGGTCCAGCATTTCCTCATTAGTGCCCTGTAGCTCCACACCTGACAGTTAATTATGAAACCACTCCCATTAGACCTACTCAGAATAGAGGCACAGAGAAACACACAGAGATTTCTTCAGAATAACAAAAGGTAGGAATCTGTAACAAAGTTTGTTATAATCCTTGCAATGTGCATTGATTACCCAGAGGGGAATGTTTTTTTTCCCTAACAAAAGTGGAGTTACGCTTTAAGTACGAGATTTGGAATGTTGTAATGAGCACAGGGTTAACAAAAAGAAGAAGAAAAAAAACGCTAAACCCCTCACCTTCAGGATTCAAAACACCCCTTTAAAAAAGGACAAGATAAGCAAATACCAAGTTATTGATAGTTTCCAAACATGAATGGAACACCAATCACTACATGAATAACAGATAAACCAGTTTCAATACCATTATTACATGTTAAATGATATTTTATATGCTCTCATTATTTGAAGATGACTTTCTTAAGGTAACAAAAATAGCAATGTAGTTTGCATAGACATGCATTAGCATTATCGCCTGGCGGAGCTTCAGAATTGCAAAACTGACCATGCTCCCATGCGGCCTGCCTGACAAATTAAGTTTTGTGTGTGTGTGTGTGTGTGTGTGTGTGTGGGGGGGGTCAATTACAAGAACTTATCTCCTATATGGCTCTGCATGCAGTAGCTGAAAGCCAGCTTCTCCTCCTTTCTCTCCCATGGCTTTCAGCTGCTGCATGCAGAGCCATACAGGGGATTAGTTCTTGTCATTGCCCCTCTCCCCCCCGCAACACCAATCACTCCCTCCTGTGCACTCAGGCATCAAATTCCCATCCACCAGCCCCTTCCTTATGAGTGAACAGGAAGGATATGAAGAGCTCTTCCTGTTCATTAATTCTGTGCTGCTGAAGCTGCAGAAAGGAACCAAGGAATGTGTTTCCACTCTCCCTTTTTCTGTCTTAAAAGTGAGACTTCAGAGGTGTTATTAAACCCCTAATAGTTCACCTATTATTTCACCAAAGGACCCCCTCCCCGGTAAACAAGCATTGTGAAAAAATAAATAAAAAAAAAAAGAAAAGAATGCAACAGATAATAAAATGTAAAAATAATTAAAAATGTAAAAAATTATTTAAAAAATGAAGGGCTCATTCACACAGGTTCTCTAGCTCATATAGTTTGAATGAGTGGTTTGTTTTTGTGGATGGAGCCATCTGTTACTCTATGGGGATGCAGCAGCCGTATGAACACAGTCGCATATCTTAATCTGACAGTTGTGCAGGTGTAGGTGGTGCCCCAAATGCATGTGCTTGGGGTCGTACACCTACATCCACATGCCTTTCAAGTTAGGGCCTGCAGCTTTGTTCGAAGTTGCTGCTGTGCCCCAATAGCATAACATAGGTTACCTGCACAAAAAATCTGGTTCCCAATATACATGAAACAGCACCCATGTGAATGAGTTTTATTTTTTATGTAAAAATGTGGACAGTTTCTCCAAAATCTTTTGAAATACCCTCTCAATATGTAAATAAAGATCTGAAATAACTCTTTAGCCACTTAGAATATCTTGGTGCATGGTGGAAGTATCTTGGTCCGTGGTGGAAGCAGCGGGTGGTAGCAGGGGCCCCAGGTCAACTTTTGCATCATGGCCCACAAGTTTCAAGCTATGCCTCTGATTACTGCCATGTGTGCCAGCGCAGAGATGAGAAAGATCTTGCTCTGACCGGTTGTGCCATAAGAGAAATGCTTTTGAACTTTGCTTACACTGTGCCAGCAGGGAAATGGGAAAGATCTCCCACTGAGCAGCTCTGCCATGAGAAGCGTGGTGGCACTTCTCTTTCACTGTGAATCTACAGGCAGGGAGATGATGCGGCTGTGGGGTGATCAAAAAGATCTCTTCTCTGAATGGCAGAGTGCTGCAAGGGAGAGTGGTATTGGCTTTACAATCACGATGCCTAGCAGGAGCTCACATGACTATACCCTAAGCTCCCTGATTGGTTGGAAAGCCAGTATCATGAAACTTCTGCAAAGAGAGGTAAGAAAATGATAACAGGGTGTGGATCCCTGATCCTTTATCCCCATTTTCCCTCCCAAGTTGTTCCAAACTATATCTAACCATTTCCTGCCCAACATCATATGACGTCACAGACTTTGAGTGGTGATATCCGAATGATGCCTGCAGTTACAGGCATCATTTAGATATGTTCTTTGAAAGCCGGCGATTCCTTTCACCGTAAGAGTGATCATAGCGGCTGTTCAGCCGCTTGGTCGTTCTAACAGGTGGTGGGACACGACACCCTCTGGTGCTTCTACCGACTCACCCGTGCGATCGGTGAGCCGGAGAAGGAACCGACCCATGCCGGATGTTGATGATAGATTTCCGGTGGTCTCCAAAGTCTCTATGATCGTTCGGAGGCCGAGCGCGATGTTATGATGTCACGCCCAGCCTCTGCATTTGAAAAAATGCTGCCGCCTCAGCTGGGAAACTGAGCTCTTTTTTTTTTTTCTTTCAGGCTTCCCAGCCTAGAGGTGAGATCTGGGAACTTTTAAACCACAGATCTCACTGTAAAGAGGACCGATCATGTCATATTCCTATTACAAGGGATGTTTACATTCCTTGTAATAGGAATAAAAGTGATCAAAAAAACATGTAAAAAGAAAGTAATCAAAATAGAAAAATAGTAAAATTAACAATGAAAAAAAATTAAAAATGTAAAGAGCCCGCATATGTAAACAGCTATTGCATACATAGGTCGTGCCCACATATGTAGACGGCGTTCAAACCCCACATGTGAGGTATCACCGCGAACGTTAGAGCGAGAGCAATAACTCTAGCGCAAGACCTCCTCTGTAACTCTAAACAGGCAACCTGTAAAAAAAATAAAGTGTGGCCTATGGGGATTTTGAAATACCAAGTGTGCGCAATTTTAAAGCGTGACATGTTAGGTATCCATTTACTCGGCGTAACATCATCTTTCACATTATGTAAAAAAATTGGGCTAACTTTACTGTTGTTTGAAAAATTGCTGCCCAAACACTGTGCAATGACCACCATTTTATTTCCTAGGGTCTCTGCTAAAAAAAAAAATATATAATGTTTGGGGGTTCTGAGTAATTTTCTAGCAAAAAAAAAAAAAAAATGATTTTTACATGTAGAAGAGAAGTATCAAAATTGGTCCAGTAGGCAAGTAGTTAAGTTCATGCAGATGCAATGCAGGTATTATCGCTGCAACATCTGACCTTTTTTACCTGCCTAGCTTTGTTTATGTTAATAGGTAGTTCAATTAAATGTTTTAATACATTAAAAAAAATCAAGTGTTTGTTTACATTGATAAGTGTGTGTCTGTGTGTGTTTGAGTTTTGGCGTGCACGCCCTAATGCAATAGGCTGTGCACATCTATAGAAGGTGATAAAATTTAGAGAAAAAAAAACAGCAATGTCCATGAACTGTGATCTTTTCTGCCAAATATTGATACTGATGATCCACGGAAAGACAAGCAAAGCCCTACTGAAGCAGCTGCCAATTGCATGCTTTTTGACCCTGTAATGGCAGCTGGATTAATTCCCTGAGTCAGTCACTCTGCTGATGAATTCTAAAAGCTGTAGCTGGAGATGACATTTCCAGCAATTCTTAATAAACATTTCTAACCCATACATGAAATTTTGCTTTGCAGACAAAAGCTAGTGTTTTCTCCTTTCCCTGGTATGCTCATTAGAAACAAACTGGCGCTTTGAATGTAAATCATATTTTATAACATTGATATCTGTGGATACCTAAGTAGCATACATAAATTTCCTTCTAGTGAAATTGTTATGAGATTTGCTAACCTGCTAAACACTGCTCTTGAGGTCTAATTTAATTGGAACATTGGCCAATCATATGCCTATCAAGGGCACAGCAACAATATCCTTGTAATTAGAGAAGAGCAAACAGTGTCAAATTCTATCAGATCATCTCTTCTAACTTTGTTTCCAGCAAAAAAATTGCAAATGTTACCTTCTATGAATTTTAATTTGTAACAAAATTATTTTTAATTTGCTTTTAAAAATGGCATTTTTAAACATATTTTAAAACAATCTTCTAATTCTGGACCATCTTGGTCTCTTTTGGTTTCCCAAAAAAAAAAAAAGTATACTCACCTAGGTGGATGAGGCATCGATCTAATGCTGCATCTGTCCCCAGTCGCCTCTACACTGAGAACTGACGGATCAAACATCCCTGACCAGTCATTTCTCCTCTCCACTCTGAGCAGAGAGCCGTGGCTCTCTGCTCTGCCCCTCCAGCACTCACTGGACTGCTGAGCTGTGCAGGGAGAGGGAGGGGCTTGCTCAGCCACCCAGCGGCTCACCGAGAGGCTGAGCAAGCTGCCGGTCTGGGCTGCTGGGTGGATCCCTGCTGTAAAGTTGGGATCGTTCCAGCGCCTAGACCGGATGAGTGATGTCAACCAACAGCAGGCTTTAGCCTGCTGTCAGCTAAAAACGGGTCACAGGGGTGCAGAACGAACTGCACTTCTGTGATCCATAGGAGAAGTAGGGCTAAAAAAGCTTTGGCCCAACTTCTCCTTTAAGGCTTCCTTCACACGTAGTGTATGTGCATTGTGTTGGCATTTGAAAGGCGCCCCAATGCACATATACAGTACAAAGCAAAACACCCATCAGGCTTTTATTGCTGTCTGTGCCCCTATTTGGGAGATTCACCATGTCTATTTGTTTCCTGGAATCATCGAAAGTGAAAGAATATCCCAAATGTTAGGTCACCCCCCAGTTCAGTAACAGAGTCGAAATCTTCCAAATGAAACACTAGTTCTTGTGACCTTGGTGACAGCCAGGGATTTTCTCACTTTGTAGGGATTTCCTATCACTTTCTGTTTTGACATATGGAAAAAGAAGTAAAGTGAATTTCTCCAATGTGACACAGATGGCAACAAAAAATCTGCAGTGATTATAAACCTCCCTTTCCCTATCCAAAAAGAACTAAAGGCAATTTTTTTTTCAATTTTATTGTGAAGTCATTAGAAAAAAGCTGAGAGTTCAGTACCTGTGTTATGAATTTTAAAGATGTATTCACATGGACTAGCAGGGCTATACAGCTTGTCTGTCCATGCAGAACTCTGTGCCCAGAAGAAACAGATGTTGGGTATAGCTGGTAAATACAGATTCAAGCATATACAGTACACACGTACAGGTACTGATGTATGCCCCTGGATGCAGACTGTCTGTGCTCAAGGATGTACGTATATACACATGCATGTGTTTACACAAGTACAGCCATTGATTTCCATGGATAGCTCAAAATTAAACCTGTGGCTTCTGGGCTGGGAAATACAATCCAATTTTGCATTGCATGGTCCTAGGCGGAGAAATGACCATACAATGCAATTTTGCATTGTATGGTCTAGGCGCCAGTGTGCATGAGGCTTTATAGTTCATTTTGGTGACAACCTGAGTAGGAAAGCCTATCCCCTGCCAGCAGCTTCAGAGTAGGATGTTTTCCCTTTGCATGGAAGCAGAGGGACCCTTTGCAGATGACTGACACATTCCCTACAGAGTGAAATCTATAGCTCTGCAGTCAGCAAAGCTCATGCTCCCCACTGACTGGAGAGTTTTGAATCAGCGGGGGTGCGTTGGATCTGTGCAAAAACAAACACTGCTTCCCAACAGAGAGCAAGTATCCCACTCTGCAGCTGCTGGCTAGACACAGGCTGTATTCTTCAGGCTGTGGTTGCTAATTTTAACTGAGGGTTCAACTGGGTTTTTACTCCTGCTCATGTTATTTTTGTCTTGCACCTATCATTCGGGAAAAAAAGCGAGAGAAACTCTTCCCAATTACAAATTACAAGTTTTATTATGATCTTCACATTCCCGTTACTGATGCCAAGTTAAAGTGGAGTTCCACCCAAAAGTGGAACTTCCGCTTTTCCGGTTCCACCCCCCCCTCCAGTGTCACATTTGGCACCTTTCAAGGGGGAGCAGATACCTGTCTAATACAGGTATTTTGCTCCCACTTCTGGCCATAGATACCCGAGCCACTGGCGGGTATCTACTCCACTTACCGTCCCCCCCCCCGCTGTCTTCTGGGATACACACGGGTCCCAGAACACAGCAGGGACCAGTGGGATAGCGCAGCGAGAGTTGCACATGTGCAGTAGGGAACCAGGAAGTGAAGCCTTATCAAGGATGGCGGCGGCAGCACCCGACAGCCGAGGGATAGATCGGCTTCGGGTGCCGACATCGTAGGCGCCCTGGACAGGTAAGTGTCCTTATTTTAAAAGTCAGCAACTACAGTATTTGTAGCTGCTGACATTCAAAGAAAAAAAAAGAAAAAAAATCGCCCAAACTCCGCTAAAAGAGAGGAAGTAAGGGTTAAGGCTGAGTTCACACTGGTATGCTGTGTTTTTGGTGTAGCGCGATTGTATGCATGTTTTACATGTGTTGTTAAGCGTGTTCCCATTGACTTCTATTAAAACACGTGTTTTCATGAAAACTTGTCAAAGTCCTGCATGCGGCATCTTTGAAGCACTTTAAGAAAATGCGCTTTCTAATAGAAGTCAATGTTAATGCACCTGAAAACGCGAGTAAAACGTGCATACAATCGTGCTGTGCCCAGAACACAGTGCACCAGTGTGAACATTTATGCCAATATAATGCTGCGCTATCCAAATTTAATCATATAGTAATCGTACTAAATCCTAATTAATACTGACTGCAGTTAAATAGTGGTGGTAAAATATTCCATTCCTATGTAAAAAATCTAGTGAACATAATTGCAGTGACAACCTGTAAATTACATAAATCTATCTAAAAGTGCATCAATATACAATAATCAATATAGAAATAAAGTGACCCGTGTTTAAAATGCTCTTGTGCCAAACTAATTCATGCATTAATCTGTGTCCACAGAATCGCAACATAAAGTCCATCCATAACTACTCCATTATTCTGGTACTCATTGCAGATGATAAAACAGATGATAAAACAATAAAGTGCTCATGTCCACTCTTGTGCCCCCCCCCCCTTTGGTTTATGCGCTCACCTTGGAGCGTGTGACCTTGCACCTAAGCTCGGTCAAAACATGCTTTCAAATCACCTCTGGGTTTATGGTCAGCATTTAGATCCTTGGATGGTTGCTTGCAACAATATTCATATGGAAAACAGGGGAAACTGGATAGTGTATTACCGTTTTATTTAAAATGACAATATTCCCTATATTAGGGCACTCACATTCACCAGTGTGAACAGCTTAAGTGGGGACACAGACAACAGTTTTATTTTACAGATGTTTAACCCCTCCATAATCTTTAAAAAAAAAAGCGTCAGCTTTAACGTGACCCTGTAATTTTGGTGTTTAACCTAAACTAAACCCAGTCTGTAAAAGAAACACAAATGCTGTATACTTTCTGGCATCCCATGTCTCCAAACCTCATTACAGATTTTAAGCTGCTGCAAGCATCTGTCATTTCTGGGTGTGTCAAATAACTACTCCGCCTACCATGCACTGTGGTTCCTCCTTCCATCTCCAATGTAATCACAGATTTTTTTGCAACAGAGGCTAGGTTCACACTGAAGAACGGAGGTGCGTCTCCATTCACTGTTTCAGGTCCGATTTCAGCCTGGATTTTTGGCTGAATTTGGACCTGAAATGGACCAGAAGACGCACAGGACTCCTGTGCACTTCGCACCAGAGCCGCTCCAGAGATGTGTGAACCGGCTCCTTAAAGAGCCAGTCACAATCTTCTGACATGCAAATTGAATGCAGAGAAACCCACATCCAATTCGCACTGGTGTGAACCCAGCCAGGAGGAGAAACAGCATGCAGCGGGGAGGCAAGAATTTAAGACACCTGGATGTGTTGATAATGTGCAGCTGCTAGAGATCTGCAAGACGGTGGAGTTTTTAGGATACGAGTCACTGAAAAGCTAAGAGCTTATTTTACAAGCTGGCTTTAGTTTACCATTTTAACGTTTAATTAGACATCATATTAACTCAGTCGCTTTAAAGCTGAAAGTGATATTAAAGTCTTGTTTTTTTTTGTTCACAAATAACAACCATGTTATACGTACCCGCTCTGTGCATTTAGAGAAGCCTTTGTATTTTGTGAATGTGTTCACCTAATACAAAGGCTCCTGTGAATGAGCAGGAGGGGAGAAAGAGTGGGCATAGCAGCTACAGGGACTATTTTGTTTGAGATGCAGTCCTTAGAAGGATCAGCGCCGCTCTCTGAGAACTACAGCAATAGCTGTCTTCCGGAAGTACTAAAACGCTGTCAAATATAAATAACCGCATTAAGCTCTGGAGGTGTCATGCACCTCGCTGGACTCAACTCATAGTGTGCCCTCATTTTTTCAAATGAGCTGAATTCCTGGAATTCAGCTTTAAACACTGTTAGCCAAAAGAAGTAAATGCCCCCAACACATGTGATATTCTCTAATGATCCTCTGTATTTTGAATAAATAGTATCAAGCTGCTTACAGCAATTTAAATACATTAACCTAGAAAGCTATTAGAGCAGAGGTAAAAAGGTCAAGAATCATTGAACTCATTTTCTCCATCCTTTACAGATTGGGTAGCACGATGTATAATATTAAACATGTTGGTTTTGTGTTCTGCAATTACACTACATATGTTTAATTTAACATGCTGATGCATGGCCATATGTCACATTAGGTTACAAAAATACATAAATATAAAATAGCTATAACAATTATGTGTTACTATATTATATTTAAAATCCATTTTATTAAAACTATTCGGGCCCAGATTTATCCATGATTGCACAGGTTACGGATTTGTCTGCTATACTAAACAAATAGCCGCTAATAAGTGTTAATGCTCAGCACCCTTGATATATCTAGGTCATAGAATCTGACAGAATGATGTCAGAAAGTTAATGCTCAAAAACAACAAGTAACATAAATAAAAACATAGCACATTTTGAGTGTCCTTCCAAAATATATAATCCTATATTCAAATTTCTGACCTTTAGAATAGCATTTTTAAGGCATAAAACAAGCAATAGTGTTGGGTAAGACAGTTTTGCCTAATTATTATGTATAATAACAGAAAATCTACTTGACAAGATATGTACATTTGAGAAAAAAAGCCTTGAGCTGAACTTGATATGTCATTGAGGATGTCAGTGCAACGAGCATTTCCCTTCTGGCGAATGTGAATATATACATACAGCATCTCACAAAAGTGAGTGCACCCCTCACATTTTTGTAAATATTTTATTATATCTTTTCATGTGACATCACTGAAGAAATGACACTTTGCTCCAATGTAAAGTAGTGAGTGTACAGCTTGTATAACAGTGTAAATTTGCTGTCCCCTCAAAATAACTCAACACACAGCCATTAATGTCTAAACCACTGGCAACAAAAGTGAGTACACCACTAAGTGAAAATGTCCAAATTGGGCCCAAAGTGTCAATATTTTGTGTGACCACCATTATTTTCCAGCACTGCCTTAACCTTCCTGGGCATGGTGTTCACCAGAGCTTCACAGGTTGCCACTGGAGTCCTCTTCCACTCCTCCATGACGACATCACGGAGCTGGTGGATGTTAGAGACGTTGCGCTCCTCCACCTTCCATTTGAGAATGCCCCACAGATGTTTAATAGGGTTTAGGTCTAGAAACATGCTTGGACAGTCCATCACCTTTACCTTCAGCCTCTTTAGCAAAGCAGTGGTTGTCTTGGAGGTGTGTTTTGGGTCATTATCATGTTGGAATACTGCCCTGCGGCCCAGTCTCCAAAGGGAGGGGATCATGCTCTGCTTCAGTATGTCACAGTACATGTTGACATTCATGATTCCCTCAATGAACTGTAGCTCCCCACTCATGCAGCCCCAGACCATGACACTCCCACCACCATGCTTGACTGTAGGCAAGACACACTTGTCTTTGTACTCCTCACCTGCCGCCACACATGCTTGACACGATCTGAACCAAATACCTTTATCTTGCTTCCATCAGAACACAGGACATGGTTCCAGTAATCCATGTCCTTAGTCTGCTTGTCTTCAGTAAACTGTTTGCGGGCTTCCTTGTGCATCATCTTTAGAAAAGGCTTCCTTCTGGGATGGCAGCCATGCAGACCAATTTGATGCAGTGTGTCAGTGTGTGACAGGCTGACCTCCCACCCCTTCAACCTCTGCAGCAATGCTGGCAGCACTCATACCTCTATTTCCCAAAGACAACCTCTGTATATGACGCTAAGCACGTGCACTCAACTTCTTTGGTCGACCATGGTGAGGCCTGTTGTGAGTGAAACCTGTCCTGTTAAACCGCTGTATGGTCTTGGCCACCATGCTGCAGCTCAGTTTCAGGGTCTTGGCTATCTTCCTATAGCCTAGGCCATCTTTATGTAGAGCAACAATTCTTTTTTTCAGATCCTCAGAGAGTTCTTTGCCATGAGGTGCCATGTTGAACTTCCAGTGACCAGTATGAGAGAGTGAGAGCTGTAACACCAGATTTAACGCACCTGCTCCCCATTCACACCTGAGACCTTGTAACACTAACAAGTCACATGAGACTGGGGAGGGAAAATGGCTAATTGGGCGCAATTTGGACATTTTAACTTAGGGGTGTACTCATTTTTGTTGCCAGCGGTTTAAACATTAATGGCTGTGTGTTGAGTTATTTTGAGGGGACAACAAATGTACACTGTTATACAAGCTGTACACTCACTGCTTTACATTGTATCAAAGTGACATTTCTTCAGTGTTGTCACATAAAAAGATATAATAAAATATTTACAAAAATGTGAGGGGTGTACTCACTTTTGTGAGATACTGTATGTGCAACCTTTTGTGCAGTTCAAGCCAAGCTTTTTGTGTATATGTTTTTTTTTTTAACACAGAATTTGTGTATATGTTTACCAAATAATGTATCCACAGTAATGCAGGCTGTAGATTGCATTAGACAATGCTGTAGAATAAAATAAGCAGAATCTGGAAAAGCCTTCTTGTCTTATATTGGCGGATATAAAGGACCAAGTACATGCCTCAATTCTATAGGCAGGCACTGACTGGTTCAGTGTGTACTCTGCATTCCAGCAAGCAAGCCAGGTGTGAAAGATAACATCCACAAGTTGTGCCCAGCATGAGGCACACATCAGGTACTGGTAGCCATATGAAGGTTCATACCTACTAACACTTCCGCATACACCATCAGTATATTGGTGAGTGTCATTCTTTTATCTTACTTCCAAAGCGACTTTGTATTTTGGCAAATGTCATCTAAAATATTTAACTGCGTTACAGTATATGACAGTCCGCAGCCATGCAAAAAGTATCATTTATTAAAATGAATATGTCACAATTCATTACAATCAACCATTTTAAGTAGTGCATGCAATGTTATACTTGTTGGCTATTTTTGGTCTTTTCTTGTCATATGCTGCTGTGCCTCTTAGAAATTCTTTGTCATAGGCATATGTAAATGGAAAGAAGATTAACTTATCAGACATTTCTTGACAAAAAAGAAGAAAAAAAGATGGCCCCCATCACTGAACCCTCCAAAAATTAGGAAACAGGTGTAGATTATTGACATATTACAGTAAATAAAAGAGAGATACTCTACGTGTAGAAGACAGGTCCAGATTATTAGCAGTGGTATATAGTGGGTGCACATGCAAAACCAAAAACCCAAAAGCCTGTCTAAGAATATAGGAATAACAGAAAAAAATAATTCATACTCAGATATGATTTGTAGGATATTTTAGGTATTACCACATGGGAAGAAAAGCATGTCTGCCCAAATGATATGTCACTAAAGTTATATTCAATTTACCTACAAACATAAAAAAACGAAAACCTATAAAGTATATGAATAGCTAAACCTGCAGAGTTAGCACATCTACCAAGAAGAACATGGCAGTAAGGTGTAGCTCAAATGTAAGCAGGTATTGCAGCACTACCATGTTACTGCATAAGTAAATCTAAGTTCCCCAAAGTAACTATACAATGCTATCAAGAAACTTATGAATGGCTCCCTTCCATACTGATTTCAAGCAATCTTGATTTTTAGGGTTGCATGCCTTGATCAGCATTATATCACAATGTATGATATTAGAAGGAAACAATTTGAAGGCCAACCTAAGCAAACATTCCAACATCATAGACCCATCAGCAACTGTCAATTACCTTGGTCAGCTGTGCTATCTTTTTGCTCATCTTAAGGTGCAGGTCTGCAGTGTACTCCATGTTCAAACCGGCTTGATGTGCCATCACACCAGAAGATGAGGGTACAAACTTGGCAGCACTGGCAGAAGCCCCTCCACCGTAATAATGCTGTTGCTGCTGCCAGCTCATCCCGGTCGCCATCTTCAGGGCTTTAAATCCCTCTCACCTCCCCCTAAAAAGCAGCGAGAGAGGATAGGAAATTGTTGACACTCCAGAGACAATAAAACCACAATGGGAGATGAATTAAGAAAGAGCAATGTGCTGATGTGCAGCCTGAGGGATGTGACTGTGCAGTGACTGAGGCAAGCGTTGCTCGCTCCCCCTCCCCACGCTGTGTGTGAGGATAACACAGACTCCGTGAGTAGGAAGATCCAATGAAAGAGTAGGAAATGATTAAGGGGATGTACAAGACTAGAATGGGATGTGTATTTGTACTCTAAATACATTTTAACATATGTAACATCAAATGACATATTGGCAGAACATATGCAGACAACTTGTAATACCTATAATCATCTGAAATATATTCTTCATTATTTTAAATGTATAAAAAATAGAACACGCTAGGGTTTACATGGGCACATTTTAGAACAATTAAACTCTGCAAATAGAGTGCTTTTATCAAACATCCCAAACATAGCCACATTTCTCCTTACTGTGCAAGGAAATTGCAAAATGTATGTATGTCAAGCGTTCATTTATTATTGAATTACTAAAAATCAAAACACATCTTGAGAGGGTTCATAAACTGTTGCCCACAATTGCCCAGGGTTGTTGTTAGAAATTATGAGGCCCTGTACAGCCTACCTGACAGGATACCTACAAGCTGCTTTACAGGCTACCTGACAGGACCCCCCTTTTTAAAGTAGTGCTGCTTGTACCCCACTATTGGCAGCCTTGCTACCCCCAAACACCACCATTTACTCTGCTGCCCTAGGCTCTGGCACACCAGTCATGTATCTTTAGGATAAATACAGGTATGGCGGTATGGCCATGTGGTACTTGAGTAACAGTGGTATAATGCATAACAGTTAGCTGAAAGGTGTCCAAAATGGCAAGCTGAAGGTGTGAGCCTCTTGGCCCGGCAAAGCAGACATACAGTAAGCTTGAAGAAAGCATGCATTGGCGGAACACATCCTAACAGTCATCCCCATGGCTGTGAATGAACCCAAAGGGCTGTGTGAGCGCTGTTGCTTGGAGAGGGTGAGGGCTGTGGACCGGTGGAGGGGGGGATGAGGGTTGTGAACCAGAGGAGAAAGGGGTTAGGGTTGTGGACCAAAGGAGGAGGATATGAGGGCTGTGGACCAAAGGAGGAGGATATGAGGGCTGTGGACAAGAGAAGGTGAAGGCTGTGGACCAAAGAAGGAGAGGGGTGAATCAGGGCTCTGTTTCTGGCAGCAGTCAAAAGGTTGCAATGTTCCCCACTTGCTTCCTTGTTTAAATGCACAAAGCTCCATCTGCCAACCACCCTGTCTCTTACCACCCTGTGTCCAGGATAGGTGGTCCCAATCCCTGAAGATGCCTCTGCTGTTTTAATTTAAGCATCCAGGATAAAGAGGGAGAGACTAGAGGGGCCAAAGCATGTATAGGCAGGAGATTAGACATCCAGCTGGGGCTCTAAAATACCCCCCCCCCCCCCCCACTGAGTCAATGAGGTCCAGACCAGGTACTGGGCGACTAGCTGTACCCCTCTATCGGCAGACTGCCCTGTGCTGCCACTGGCCCTTCTAGTCAGTCCACACATTATGACCCCCTTACTAGAGGGTAAGAACTGATTTCCAAGCATCCTCTTACATCCATATTGTACAGAGTATCCGGAAAGTACAGTATTCCCATTGCTTCACTTTTTACACATTTTATGTTACAGCCTTATACCAAACTGGATTAAATTAATTCTTCTCAAAGTTCTACAAACAATACCCCATAATGACAACGTGAAAAAAGTTTGTTTTAAATATTTGCAAATGTATTAAAAATAAAAAACAAAACAAGATGTTTCTACAACTTGATTGGAGTCCACCTGTGGTAAATTCAATTGATTGGACATGATTTGGAAAGGCACACACCTGTCTATATAAGGTTCCACAGTTAACAGTGCATGTCAGAGCACAAACCAAGCCATGAAAGTCCAAGGCATAGATCTGGGGAAGGATACAAAAAAATTTCTGCAGCATTGGAGGTCCCAATGAGCACAGTGGCCTCCATCATCCGTAAATGGAAGTAGTTTGCAACCACCAGGACTTTTCCTAGATCGGGCCACCTGGCCAAACTGAGCGATCGGGGAAGAAGGGTCTTAGTCAGGGAGGCGACCAAGAACCCGATGATCACTCTGACAGAGCTTCGGCATTTCTTTGTGGAGAAAGGAGAACAACTATCACTGCAGCACTCCACCAGTCAGGTCTGTATGGTAGAGTGGCCAGACGGAAGCCACTTCTCAGTAAAAGGCACATGAAAGCCTGCTTGGAGTTTGCCACAATGCACCTGAAGGACTCTCAGACCATGAGAAACAAAGTTCTCTGGTCTGATGAAACAAAAATTGAACTCTTTGGCCTGAATGGCAAGCGTCATGTATGGAGGAAACCAGGCACCACTCTTCACCTGGCCAATACCATCCCTACAGAGAAGCATGGTGGTGGCAGCATCATGCTGTGGAGATGTCTTTCAGCGGCAGGAACTAGGAGACTAGTCAGGATGAAGGGAAAGATGAATGCAGCAATGTACAGAGACATGCTTGATGAAAACCTGCTCCAGAGCGCTCTGGACCTCAGACTGGGGCGAAGGTTCATCTTCCAACAGGACAAGAACCCTAAGCACACAGCTAGGATAACAAATTAGTGGCTATGGGACAACTCTGTGAATGTCCTTGAATGGCCCAGCCGGAGCCCAGACTTGAACATGATTGAAGATCTCTAGAGAGATCTGAAAATGGCTGTGCATCAGGGGCGGACTGACAACTCATGGGGCCCCCGGGCAATAGAAGATCATGGGGCCCCCTGTGTCTCCGCCCACATGCAAGCCGCACCTACACAAAGCCCCCACTTACATGGGGCACACAGTAAGGCACATCACATGGCACACTGCAGAGCACGGGGCACATCATGGGGCACAGGGCATGGGGCACACAGTAGGGCACATCACAGGACACATAATGGGGCACCCAGCAGGGTTTATTATGCTGTACACATCAGGGCACATTATTGAGCACAGCATGGTGCATCACAGAGGGTACAGGGCACATCAGTGGGTACACAGCGGGGCACATCACAGAGCACATCAGGAGATACACAGCAGGGAGCGTGCTGCACATCACAGGGCATGTGGCAAATAGTAGGGCACACAGCAGGGCACACAGTAGGGCACATCCTTGGGAACAGGACACAGGCGGTACACATCAGGGCACACATCCCAGGGCATGGGGCACACAGAGCACATTACAGGGCACACAGTAGAGCACAACAGGCGGTACACAGCAGGGGCACATCACAAGGCACATCACAGGGCAAGGGGCACAGAGTAGGGCACATAAGGGGGGTACACTAGCAGGGCACATCACAGGCCATGGGGCACGCAGTAGGGCAAATAGCAGGGCACAAACCAAAACACAGGGCACACAGTAGAGCACTGGGATCCTCCAGACTTAAGACAGTGTCTTTCAGGGTAGCCATCAGGGGGGAAGGCGACACAGTGGGGGTGGAGGACACAGGGAGACACCATGGGGGGGGGGTTGGAGGGCACAGGGGGACACTGTAGGTGGGTGGAGGGCACAGGGGGACACTGTGTGTGAGTGGCACAGGGAGACACCATGGGGGGGGCACAGGGGGTCACTGTGGGGAGGTGGGGGGCACTGTGGGGAGGTGGAGTGCACAGGGGGACACTGTGGGGAGGTGGAGGGCACAGGGGGACACTGTGGGAAGGTGGGGGGGGCACAGGGGGACACTGTGGGGAGGTGGAGGGCACAGGGGGGCACTGTGGGGAGGGGGGAGGTGGGGGGCACAAGGGGGCACTGTGGGGGGCACATGGGGACACTGTGGGGAGGTGGGGGGGAACAGGGGGGCACTGTGGGGAGGTGAGGGCACAGGGGGGCACTGTGGGGAGGTGGGGGGCACAGGGGGACACTGTGGGGAGGTGGGGGCACAGGGGGGCACTGTGGGGAGGGGGGAGGTGGGGGGCACAAGGCGGCACTGTGGGGAGGTGGGGGGCACATGGGGACACTGTGGGGAGGTGGGGGGGCACAGGGGATCACTGTGGGGAGGTGGGGGGCACAGGGGGTCACTGTGGGGAGGTGGGGGGCACTGTGGGGAGGTGGGGGGCACAGGGGGACACTGTGGGGAGGTGGGGGTCACTGTGGGGAGGTGGGGGGGCACAGGGGGACACTGTGGGGAGGTGGGGGTCACTGTGGGGAGGTGGGGGGCACAGGGGGTCACTGTGGGGGTGGAGGGCACACAGGGGGGCACTGTGGGGAGGTGGGGGGCACAGGAGGACACTGTGGGGAGGTGGGGGGTACAGGGGGACACTGTGGGGAGGTGGAGGGCACTGTGGGGAGCACAGGGGGGCACTGTGGGGAGGTGGGGGCACAGGGGGTCACTGTGGGGAGGTGGGGGGCACAGGGGGACACTGTGTGGAGGTGGGGGTCACTGTGGGGCACAGGGGGACACTGTGGGGAGGTGGGGGGCACAGGGGGTCACTGTGGGGGGTGGAGGGCACAGGGGGCACTGTGGGGAGGTGGGGGGCACAGGAGGACACTGTGGGGAGGTGGGGGGCACAGGGGGACACTGTGGGGAGGTGGGGGTCACTGTGGGGAGGTGGGGGGCACAGGGGGACACTGTGGGGAGTTGGGGGTCACTGTGGGGAGGTGGGGGGCACAGGGGGTCACTGTGGGGGTGGAGGGCACACAGGGGGGCACTGTGGGGAGGTGGGGGGCACAGGAGGACACTGTGGGGAGGTGGGGGGCACAGGAGGACACTGTGGGGAGGTGGGGGGGCACAGGGGGGACACTGTGGGGAGGTGGGGGGCACAGGGGGACACTGTGGGGAGGTGGGGGGCACAGGGGGACACTGTGGGGAGGTGGGGGGCACAGGAGGACACTGTGGGGAGGTGGGGGGCACAGGGGGACACTGTGGGGAGGTGGGGGGCACAGGGGGACACTGTGGGTGGGAAGCTGTGCAGCAACTTTCTAATAGCAGCACGTGGTACAAGCTGCTGCACTTTCCTTCCTACATGCAGAGTAGCGCGGGAAGCGGCTGTATACAGACCTCTCGTGATGCGCTCCTCCTCCTCCTCGCCGGCCCCTCCTCTTTTCTGTCCATCCGAGGTGATGACAGATACAAGCACCTGGGGTGGACGGGAGGGAAGGAGGGGCCGGCGGGGAGGAGGAGGAGCGCATCACGAGGTGTGTGTATACACTGCAGTCTCTTAGCAGTGAGCAGAGACCCGATCAGCCCGTCAATCACAGCTAGCTGACGGGTAGATCGGGTCCCGAAGTGGAAGCTGCCATGGGGCCCCCTACTGGCCACAGGCCCTCGGTCAGCGTCCGAACTGCCCGATGGTCAGTCCGCCCCTGCTGTGCATTGACGCTCCCTATCCAACCTGATGAAGCTTGAGAGGTCCTGCAAAAAAGAATGGGAGAAACTGCCCAAAAAGAGGCATGCCAAGCTTGTAGTATCATACTCAAAAAGACTCAAGGCAGTAATTGGTGCCAAAGGTGCTTCAACAAAGTATTGAGCAAAGGCTGTGAATACTTATGAACACGTGATTTTTGTTTTGTTTTTTATTTTTTATAGATTTGCAAAGATTTCAAACAAACTTCTCTCATGTTGTCATTATGGGGTATTGTTAGTAGAATTGTGAGGAAGATAATTAATTTAATCCATTTTGGAATAAGGCTGTAACATAAGAAAATGTGGAAAAGGTGAAGCGATGTGAATACTTTCCAGATGCAATGTGAGACTCAGTTCACACTGGAACCAGCTGCGGATCGCACAGGAGCGATGTGCGTCCCTGTTCCCCATTTCAGGGATGAATCAAAGCAGAATCCATGCCTGAATTCGACCCTGAAACGGAGCCAAAGATGCAAATCGTTTCTGTGCAGTGCGCTCCGCAGCCGCAACGGAGATATGGGAGTCAGTCACATTCTCCTGCTATGTGAATTGCGAAATCCGCATCTAATTTGCATAAGTGTGAACCCGGCCTAAATGAACACTTAGTATTAGGCTTTTTGGTGGTTTGTGGCAGAGGCGTTTTGTAGGCAACAATATGGGAATCACAATTTACCTATTTTTCTCCATATCAGGGTAATCTGTATACCTAATAAGAGATGGGAGAGAGTACAGACTGTGATTTTGCAACACTGTACCAATAGAAAATATGGGACTGCAAATCCCATTTTAAAAACAGATCAAATACAGGTCAGAAGAAAGTAAAATGCAGGTTAAGACCCCTTTCACACTGAGGTGCTTTCACGCTAAAAAACGCGCCTGAAAAGCTCATGAAAACCTATTTCCATACAAATCAATGAATGCTTTCACACTGAGGCAGTGTGCTGGCAGGGCCGTGAAAAAACCACCCTCTCCATTGAAATGAATAGAAAGCTCTTCAAAAGCGCCTGAAAAGCTCTTCAAAAGCGCTCAGTGTTTTACTGGCAGTTTAGAAGCGCCTCAGTGTGAAACGGGCCTAAATTTACCTGTTATCGAATTCTAAGGCCCCTTTCACAATGGGGCAGGAGGTGCATCAGCGGTAAAGCGCCACTATTTTTTGCGGCACTTTACCGTCGTTTTAGCGGGTTTGGCGTTTTTTTTGCCGGCGGTATAGCTGCGGTGCCCCACTGAGCAATGGAACTGGAAAGATAAAAACACTAAAGCCTCGTACACACAATCAGACTTTCCGACAACAAAACCGTGGAATTTTGTTCAAAGGGTGTTGGCTCCAACTTGTCTTGCATACACATGGTCACACAAATGTTGGCCAACAATTACGAACGTAGTGACGTACAACGAGCTGATAAAAAGGAAGTTCATTAGTCGTGTGCCACCCTTTGGGCTCCTTCTGCTAATCTCGTGTTTATCTCATGTTAGTAGAAGTTTGGTGAGTGATGATTTGCGCTTTTCAGCCTCGTGCTTTTCAGTTCGTTTCTGCTTTTCAGGTTGTGCTTGTCGGTTCGTATCTGTTTTTCAGTGTGTGCTTGTCAGGTCCTTTCTGATTTTCAGTAAGTTTTATTTATAGTTCGCTTCTGATTTTCAGTGCATGCTTGTCCGATCGTTTCTGATTTTCAGGTTGTGCTTGTCAGGTCCTTTCTGATTTTCAGTGCATTCTGTCAGTTTGTTCTGAGCAGCCGTTTGTTTACTAGCCATGATGCGTTCTCGTCAGAGAGATTGTGCTGTTGTTGGGCTTGGAGTTACTGCTTTGACCCAAGTCCAGTCCATAAACAGGGGGAGGAGGAGTTCTTGGACCAAGAATTGGTTGCTTTATCGTGACCAATTCTGTCATATGCCTTTGCTGCGGGAGCTCCAGGAGAATAATCCTGTTGATTTCAGGAGTTATCTCCGGATGATGGACCCCGTCTTTCACCGTCTATGGACTTTGCTGTCCCCTTATATTACGAAGCAGGACACCTGCATGCAGCAAGCCATCTCTCTCGAGCAAAGGCCCGTTGCCACCTTGCGGTACTTGGTGATGGGGAGAAGTCTCCAGGACTTGAAATTCACGACTGGGATCTCCCCCCAGGCTCTGGGAATTATTTTTCCAGAGACCTATTTTGCCATAATTCAAGTCCTGCAGAAGGACTATATTAGGGTAAGTTTTATCCTTTAACATTACATTCTATGTATTTAATGTTTGCTAATGTATTGTATTCATTTCCTCATCCCATAATTACCATGATTGTAATTGTAATGCTGTGAATGTCCTCTTTGTCCTCATGCATGCTGTAAGCTTTTAATGCTCTTTTTTGCCCTTCATGCATATTTGGCTTTACTAACCTCCCCAGCATGCTATCCTGGGCCCATATACACCTAGCCTAGTGACTTAATGTATTTTGTCAGCTCCATTGTAGTGCTTACCCTAAACACCCCCTAAAATGTGTCCAAATGTTATTGTTGTCCTTCAATTCTGGCAGAGTGCAAGAGGCTTTTTTGTTGGGGGCCCAAACTCATTTTGAACCCTCCCTCCCCCCCAACCGCTAAGTCAACCGATACCAATACTCTATCTGCTCACTTTGCCAAACCCATACACACTATACCTACCTCTTTTGTGGTCATATTTATGGATGAATTCACCAAAGCATGCAGTGCAAGTGCCTGCCTGAATACTTTCAAATGGTACTGTTTAAAGTTTTGTTCTCCTATTATCTTGATAGGTAATTTCAGAATGTAAAAATGTGCTCCAATTTGGACAGTGTATATTCATATTTTTGGATTATGACACTTCTTACCTGTCCAGTGGGCTGCCAATAGTGTAAGTAAGGAGGGGCTGGCCAGAGTAACACACATTATTGAGAGCTGAATGCATAAATAAAGTAGAGAGGGTTACCTGTCCAAAACATGTACCCACCCCCCCCCCACCACCACCATAAAATTTTTCCAATGGGTCACCAGAGCGAATAAGGAATCTGATAAGTTGACCTTATACTTTTTGTCTTTAAATACTAATTTCAATAAATGTTATACTTATGTTGGCCAAAAATGTCTGTGTCTAATCTGCTTGCAATGTTATGTGCAACAGTAGTAATTTTTTTTTCTTGTTTGACTCCACAGTTTCCTTCCAACCCACAGGAATGGCAGTCTGTGGCTTCCCAGTTTCTCCACCAGTGGGACATTCCCAGTTGTGGTGGTGCTATCGATGGGAAGCACGTCAGAATCGTCCCACCACCCAACTCAGGGTCGTGCTATTATAATTACAAGGGGTTTAGTAGTATAGTGATGTTGAGCAGTGGCGACGGCCAATTATGAATTCATCTACCTGGACGTTGGGAAGATCGGCCATAACTCTGACGGAGGAGTGATCGCCCAGACGGCATTTTACCGGCATCTACAAAATGGCACCTTGGGGTTGCCACCTCCGGAGGAGAATGTTGAGGGCCTCAATTTCGTGTTTGTGGCGGATGAGGCCTTTGCTCTGGGGGAACATCTGATGAGGCCGTTCCCCCATGGGGAACATGACCCCAGAGCAGAGGGTTTTTTTTGCCAGAAGAGTGGTGGAGAATGTCTTTGTCATAATGACCAGCAGGTTCAGGCTCTTCCTTACGTCCATCAACCTGGCCGAATACAAACTTAACCACGTTGTGTTGAGCTGCTGCATTCTGCACAACTACCTTCGAAAGAATGCAGCCAGCTATCTGGCCTCAGTTGCAACTGAGGCCGACTTTTCAGCAGAACCTGCAGCAATAACGGCGCTCGAAAGTGGCCATCCTGGCTTGCCCCCCCCAAAGCGCCTGCAAAGTCAGGCAAAACTATGTAGATTACTTCGTTGTAGAGGGGCAATTGCTTTACAAGAAAATCTTGTGGATGTAGAATAAAATTTTTTTGAAAAATTAAACTCATATTTCATTTGAATTACTGTTTGTGTTTCTTATCTGTCTCCTAGGTTCTCAAATGGCCTTTTAATTTCGGCCATTTTCTTCAATAGTGCAAACGTAACTTATTTGATACATGAGGTGACAAGCTCTTCTTCATCTAACTATTATGTTGTGCTGTGGGTCTGCTACACACACACAATGTTATTGTTGTTAATGTATTTAATGCATTTATGATAAAAATATTCACCCTTTTCAACTCAATGAATTAATTGCTTGGAGTCCTTAAACTGGCCTGATTTTGTCACATTTTACAGCACAGTGGAGGTTATTTACTAAAGGCAAATCCACTCCACTACAAGTGCGCTGATAGTGCACTTGTAGTGCAAAGTGGATTTCCCTCTAGTAAATAACCCCCATTGTCACTGTAACTACACCAACTTAACAAATAAACTGGCATTGAGCATTTAAATAAGAAGCCACACATTGTTGAGTATAAAACATTTTACTCCAAGCACATTCACATGTATAAGCAGTTTTGGAACAAACCAGCATCATGGTGTATAACATGTATGTTTGACATAAATTTGCCTTTTTTGGGGCTAAACAGGCATGTTTAAAAACATAACATACACATCCCCAACTCAGAAACTTACAAAGTTCGACTTTGCTAAAGTGAAGGCCATATGAGACATTAGTATGTCAAAACTGTATTGATCTTGCCATCATCAGATGGGGTGATCTCACCCCTCTAAAAGCCAAATTTTGAAGATGCACACAAATTGGGACTAAAAATTTGGATTTCCATCATGATCCCATGCCTAAAATGTGTGTCTTTTCCCTACAACTATTGCGAAAGCCACAAAACACACAGTGTGTCAACATGTGCTATCTCCCATCCTGGGATATCAATGTACGCGTTTTGTGGGTGCAACCCCTTTCTCCAAACTAAAGTAGGTGAGAGGAAGAGGTTGCACCCCCGAAACACATCCATTGATCCCCCATTATGGGAGCTAGCACATGTTGACACACTGGGGCTTATTTCAGAAAGGACAATACACTTTGCCCTACAAGTGCACCTGCATTGCACTTGTAGGGCAAAGTGGGTTTTCCTTTTTGAAATAATACTAGTTTGGAATAAGGGGTTGCACCCACAAAACGTGTACACTGATATCCCATGATGAGAGATAGCACATGTTGACACACTGCGTGCATCTTTAAAATTTGGCTTTGCAATTCATTTAAAACTGTAAAAACACGTAAACATGACAACTTTAAAAATTTTTTGGGTTTTGATTTTGCCTTAAACATCTATGATATTGCTCAGTCTTTTTTGAACATTGTAGATGTTTTGTTTCATCTTTTCCAAATCACAATTGCACACCGTGATCTCACTGATCAGCACTTGCACTGCTGAAGTGAGTTTCTTCTTCCACAACATCCACATCACCTAAAAATAAAAAAACCCACCATGTATTATAAATATGCAGGCATCCATCTATTACCTGAAGCTGTGGTCTCAGAAACTTGACCTGCTGTCGACACCATTTCTACCACTACACCCAGCACTTCCTGAACATCTGCATCCACATCTTCATGGTGTGTGGTAAGTTCCCTTTCTTCATTCAGTGTGGGGTTACTGGCGTCCTCAGATGTCCTTATTCTTTTCTCCCCTATGTGAATACAAAAAAGGTATACTTAGCAGACAAATATGTTAGGCTAGAAATAGTAATATGAAACATTGCTTGGAAGTGTCTTGCAATTGTCTGTTTTGGCAGACTTACAAGCTGAAGACATGATTTTTTCCCTTTCAAAAGCTGGAATACTTAACTGTTTTGTGCAAGTTTCACACATGGAGAGACTCCTAGTATCCACTGGAACACCTGCATGAGACACCATAACAAGGGTGTTATGGTGTCCCACACTAGTGCTCCTGCGTCCAGATGTGTAAACAGCTGCTCAGTGTCCTCTCCTGACACTAAATAAAGTTAGCATTTCATTATAGTTTCAAACACATCTAGACAACAATGTAATAAACTTATTTTAATCCAAATAGGCATGAACAAATGTAGTTAACCTGCATTTGCCAAAAACGACGTATTAGTGGTCGAACGAACAATGTTTAATACGAACGATTCCTGTGTCCACGAACCTCAAACTTGGCATTTTAAATTGTACAACAGTGGACGAGCACAAAAGTACTAATAATAATAGGAACACACAACAAATACTTACTTTTTTGCAGCACTTTTCTGATCTTTCTATACTTATCTTGCTCCCTCAATTTCAGGTCTGACCAGCATTTCCTCAATTGATCTTTGGATCGTCGTACCCCAAAATTCCAGTGCAGACTTCTGACAATTTTAGCCATGATCTTGGCCTTTCTCACATTAGGGTTTCTGTACGGCCCATGATTCCCATCATAGTCTGTCCTCTTTAGGATGTCCACTATCTCCACCATCGCGTCAAAGGACATATTTGAGGCCTTATATCTCCTCCTGGATGTGGACGTTTCTTGCTCCGGGCTTTCGTCATTGCAGATAACAGCACACACCTGTTGTGTCTCTGCCATGTGCTCTCCCACTGCCCGGAAAGAGAAGAGGCGGGGAATACACTAGAAAGAAGGACAGGGGAGGAGTTTCACGCATGCGCAGTGTATATAAAGCATAACACACGGGAGATGTAACGGACGTACGTACGATCTGTGAGTGGAGGATGGAGGATTATTATCACAGATCATTCAAACTAAGGTACAGTTGCAAAATTGGGGCATCAGTGGTTAGTGGCCTATACTGCTTATATTTTGAGGCCTATATTGGGACAAAATTATGAGAGTTTAGCCTGACATTAGGGTTTGTTTTGTGTTGTGTCTTGCAGATAAAATGGTTGATAAATTTACGCCCCAGATTTCCTGCCTGATTCTATCGAAAAATACCGGCAGCTGCCATGTCTCTGGCAAGTAAAATGCAAGGACTATTCAAACAAGATAAAGAGGAAGGGAGCGATGAAGAAACTGTTGGAATTAGTGAAGCCTGTGAATCCCACGGCAGACATCAACTATTTGAAGCTCAAAATTGGTAGCCTGAGGAGCACATATAATAGGGAGCGCAAGAAAGTCCAGAATTCCCAGAGATTCGGAGCAGCAGCAGATGACGTATATGTCCCCAGGCTGTGGTACTACCACAGCCTGCGTTTTTTGTCCAACCAGACGGATCCCAGGCCATCGCTCTCAACACTTCCTTCAACATCAGCTGAGGCTCCTGAGGTCCAACCTGGGCCTTCCACCCAGGAAGCAGATGTGGAAGAGCCCAGCTTGACCCAGGTATAGCATCGTTGAACCTATTTCTTGTGAAAAATTTAATGATGTTAACTAGAGTTTATTGATCACAAATTTCTGATTTAACAAAGTGGTTTACATATCAATAGACAGTGGTAGCCAAAAATGATTGGGACAAGAATAAAAAATGCTGGGGTCAGAATGATAGTCTTTTCTATTTGTTAACATTCAATTTGCAACAGTCATGAGCTCAAAATTGTGTGCGATTGATGACCAAAAACCTAAAACTAAGTACTATTTTCATACACAGGAAAGTCTCAGCCTCAGCCAAGAGGAGGCTGTGCCAAGCAGCTTGACTGAATTGCTGGTTCCTCCCCTCCTCCCTCCAACCAAAAGAGCCAGGATGTCCAGGAACTTGGAGGAGGCCACGGCTGCTTTCCTTCGACATGCTACAGCAGCAATTAGCATGGCTCCTGATGGGCAGGAGGCGTTTGGAGGCATCACAGCCAATGAATTAAAACAAATAGAGGAGGCCCAGCACACTATATGCAAGGAAATAATTCTGAAGGCCCTAAACAAGGGGACAAGGGGCAAACTCACCCGTCAAACACACCTCTGTGAGTTGGACCATGCTCCTCCACCAACAACACAGCCACCCCACCCACCACAGCAGCATAGAAGGAAGTCTGGAAGGAAGTGTTGCGAGTGATGGCCTGAGTTCGATGTGGTCTGGCAAAAAACGCAGGCTGTTGGAAGACCACAGCCTAGGGACATATAGGTCATCTGCTGCTGCTCCCGATCTCTCGGAAACCTGGACCGTATTGTGCTGCCTATTAAATGGTCTCCTCAGGTTACCAATTTGGACAGTCAAATAATTGATGTCTGCCCTGGGGTACAAAGGCTTCACCAATTCCAACTGTTTCTCCATCGTTGCTTTCCTCTTTATTTTGTTATTACCTTATGCTCCCTATTAAATTAAAAAAATTTGTTTTGACAAATACTTGGCTATGTGTTTTACTTCAAAAAGGACAGTTTGTTGTCAAATTAACAAGGGACAACAACATAGTTGTATCTTTGAGGTTAAAACATACAGGATAATAATGGTGTTGTGGTAACTTGACACACAAAACTAAAAAAAAAAATATTCTGGAGATCGCTAGGAAAAAAAATGATTATGGAGAACACCAGAAAAAAACAGAAACAAAAAATATTATTCTGGAGATTCATTACGAATGCTAGTTTTACAAGACCGAGCGCTTCCGGCTTGTCCTTGATTCCGAGCATGCGTGTTTGTACTTTGGACTTCTGTCCGACGGACTTGTGTACACACGATCAGAAAGTATGACAACACACATTTGTTGGCGGAAAATTTGAGAACATGCTAGCCAACATTTGTTGGCGGAAAGACAGACAACAAATGTTGTTGCATACAAACGGTCGGACTTACCGCCAACAAGCTCACATCCAACATTTTCTGTTGGAAAATCCAATCGTATGTACGTGGCATAAGAGAGCAAATTTTCCAAGGCTGAGGGCTGCCCCCGAGCCGTATAGGGGAATATTTTTATTGAAGAACACAAAAATGGAAATGTTTCAAATTCACTGTATGTAAACACACTGCAAAATATATTTCAATGGGGAATGTGTTTAAAAGGCTAAATAAAACCTAAATAAAAATTAATAAATAAAGAAATAATAAATAAAGAATATGAAAAGGACATTAAAAATGTATCAAAATAAAGGAACACCATCATCATTTGAAAGCTACATAGAATATAGGAGAAAATGTAAAAAGGAAATGAAAGTGGTTGTCAAGCCACTATATACACGTTTCACTATCCGCTCTCTTTAATTATGTAAAGTGCTCCTGTGTCTGTGCTTCATAAAAATAAGCAGCTATATACCTGATTTGCAAGCTCTGATCGGCGATCATGTGACCCGCCGGCTCCTTTCTCTCTCGGCCTGACAGCTGCAGCTGGCGGGGCCGAGGATCCCCTGCTGATGTCAGTCAGGAGGGGACGAGGAGAGGAGGAGAGAGGCAGCTGTCATGCGAGAGAGGAGAGAGACGGCGGGTCACGTGAGCGCCAATTTGCGCTCACAAATCAGGTATATAGCTGCTTATTTTTACAAAGCACAGACACAGGAGCACTTTACATGATTAAACTGAGAGGATAGTGAAAAAAAGGAACATTTTTCAGCGGGGGGGGGGGTGCGGTCACAGACACAGAGCTTACAGGCAGGGAGGGGAGGGGGGAGGAGGACACAGGAGCACAGAGGAGATAGATAGCAGAGCTGAGGATGACAGAGGCATGTAAACTGACCACGGTGTCAGGGCTCAGCAGCCATGATATACCGTGGTCAGTTTACAAAGGGGAGGGTATAGCCAGGCAGGATCATCCAGGTTTTTTTAGGTGTTACAGGGGGATAAATTTCACAGCACAAGCACTGTGTTGTATAACATGCTTTAACCACTTAAGCCCCCGAAGGATTTACCCCTAATGATCAGGCCATTTTTTACTATATGGTACTGCATTGCTTTAACTGACAATTGTGCGGTCGTGCGACGTTGTACCCAAACAAAATTTATGTCCTTTTTTTCCCACAAATAGAGCTTTTTTTGTGGTATTTGATCACCTCTGCGATTTTTATCTCTTGCGCTATAAAAAAAAAAGACTAACAGTTTTGAAAAAAAAATATATATTTGCTATAATAAATATAAAAAAAAGTAAAAAAATGAATTTATTCATCAGGCCAATATGTATTCTTCTACATATTTTTGGTAAAAAAAAAAAAAAAAAAAAAATCGCAATAAGTGTATATTGATTAGCTTATTGGTCATCAGTTTAGCGTTACAGAGGAGGTTTTGTGTTAGAAATGTTGCTCCCCCCTCCAGTGTGTGTGGCAACAAGTAACATGTGTATAACAATCAACATTTTCATGCGTAGGCGCCCTCGATGCATGCATTTACTTTCTTATGTGCTTGGGTGTAACTTTAATTTTTTACTATTTTAAAAAAAAAAAATTTTACTTAAAAAAAAGTCCCCTATGTGATAATTTTTTTGGTGACAAGTTCTCTTTAATGAGACATCCAGGGTCTTTTAGACCCTGAGCTTCAATTAATGTAATGCATTGCAGATTCCATTGCATTACATACTTTCCCGACCATGCTGGCCGGGAACACTGAGAGGAGGACACAGATATGACATCAAACATGTCAAACTCTACCCAGCGGCACCAGCTATGCCGCTCCTGGGCCCACGGATGGGCAAACGGAGGACGGGATACATGGCGGGGGTGCGTAGGAAAGTGGGGGTTGGGTGCTGTTACCGGGGGTGTTTGTAAGCAATCGGGCAGAAGCGGAGTTTCCCGAATGCTTCCACCTGACAAGCAGGAGACTTCTTGTCAGATTCACACACAATGTGTGTAAAAAAACCCACTCTCAGGTCTATAAGATGTACAGGCCTGGCAGCAAAAGGGTTTATAGGGAAGCTGGAATTTAGAAGAAAACATGAGCCTTTAAGATGCTCCTTGGATTTTTAGGTTCTCTATGTGGCTAGGCTGGAAAACTTTCTCACACATGTGGTATTACTGTACTCAGAAGGAGTAGCATAATGTGTTTTGGGGTGTAATTTTAAGTATGCCTGTGACAGACCTAGCTGGGACAGAGGCTTTTAGAGAGGACTGAATGCAAGCATCTTGCCTACTGAGTATGGGCCCTGGCATTGAGGAAGCTACAAGCATTTAGGAAGATACTCTGTTATGTAATGCAAAAGGACATTATTAAGGAGGCCATGATGGTCTCTGCATGCTTGGGACTCATATAGCAGATGTATGTGAAAGGAATGCTGATTAATGAGATCTGGAAAGCCCTGGGTCTCCTGTTGTCTACTTCTAAGAGTATTTCACCCATTGTTGTTTGTGCTAAATAACCTTGCTATTGTATAGAGGAGTTCTGTGTTGATTTATGATAATGTTGATTGTGTCTTCTCAGCTAAAAGACGGCAACTCTGTCCTAAAGGTCATGTCTCTTAGTCACCTAGGCTGTCTAAAGGCTTAGATAATTAGCTCATGTTAACTATGTTTCTGGTTACAATTTGTATTGTCAACAAGCTGTGTATATTTGTGTGAGATCTCAAATAAAAGGCTATTCCTGATGTACTCCAAGACTGGTGTGGTCTGATGTTTTACCCTACACTGAGCTACGACTAGTGAATAGGAAAACTAAGGGGTCTTGGATTGTGTGGTACCGGACAGAGGAAGCATTTACGGCGGACATCTTGACTACAGGGGTCCGTCACAATTGGTGGCAAGCAGCGGGATGATTCCCACAGCCTAGAAGGACAGCTACAAGATGACAAAGGCCAATGGAAGCACAGTATGAAGGGCTAAAGTGCTCTACCCTCAAGGACTTACTGGAGAACCGGGGCCGACTCAACAACCGTAAGAAGAGGGACATTATCGCAGAACTAGTCGAAATGGATAGAGCCGAAAGACCCAACATAACCGAAAGGCCCAGCGTAACAGACAGGACACCCAAAGAGGCAAGTTTTGATCAGACTGTTAACATAAGACTGGCACATTATGGCCCTAACCCTACAGCGGAGATCATAGACTGAGTTATAGCGGCTGTGGAGGCAAACTGGCTACAGCAAAAAGTTGTTGCAGCAGCAGGAGTCACAACAGCACCAACTGAAAGGAGAAAGGTACATTTTGCTGCTTTTAAAAATTTCATCGAAACAGAAGGGGAGATTGATGGGTACCTTGTCGATTTTGAACGGCAATGTGCCCTACACCGGGTGCCCACAAAGAAATGGGTTACCATTCTGTCTGGGAAATTGTCCGGCCAGGCCAGTGAAGCATTCAGGTCCATCCCAGACGAGGAGATTATGAACTATGGGCTGGTGCCAGAAGCACTTTTGGCCAGGTATGCCGTCACACTGGAGGCGGTTCCGAGAGAAGAGCAAGCAGACTGGAGACTCATATACCGAGTGGGCATGCTGCCTACACCGCACGGCATCCCACTGGGTCGCTGGATGCCAAGCAGTATCCAGGGAAGAGGTGCTGCAGCTGGTTCTGCTGGAGCACTTCTTTGACAAGATGTCCCCAGAAGTCAGAGAGTGGGTCCAGGACCGAAAACCTTTCACCTTGCCTGAAGCAGCTCGCCTGGTGGACGAATACACAGACGCCCGCAAATTGGATAACCCTGTGGTCAAGACAACAGCTCAGGTGGATTATCGATCAGTAGCACCCCCTTCAGCTGGTGCCTACCGACCACAGTCGTACCGCCCTACAGCGCCACCTCCAGTGGCCACTTATTCTCAGCAGCCCAGGTTCAACTCCCAGGACTACTCACAACCCATCAGGTGTTTCGGGTGTAAATAGCTAGGGCACAAAAAGCCAGACTGTCCGTTGAATCCAGCCAGGCAGTCCCAGTCGTGGAGAAAGCCAGCAGGGGGAATTCCCGCACATCCATGCCTGCGGCTCACTGCGTTGAGGAGGAAGAACACTGGGGCATCCTGCATGAGGCTGATCCAGTACAAGCAGCTAACCAGGACAACAGGCAGCAACACAGGCAGACTGTCCGGGTTAATGGAAAGGTAGCCAATGGCCTACGTGATACTGGCACCACCATGACCCTACTACAGAAGAACCTCATCCCAGAGAGCCAACACACCAGAGATCACTGTTTGTATTGTTAATTGTAATTAGCTCCTGCTATTGTGAGAAGGTGTCCTGTGTTTATACTAATGTGTGAAGCTCGGTGACAACAAGTCTGACCTGTAGTGAAATCCTGATTAATCATACAATGCCCAGGAGGGCACGGAGTCACATCGGCTGCTTTAAGGGGTTAGTTAATTAGTTCATGTTAACTCTGTTTCTTGTTACAGTTGTATTGTTAGAGTAATATGAGCAGGAGGGGGGACCTCCTCTTCTACTGTATATAAGACTGTATTCTGGTTCTAATAATAAAGAGTCTGATTCCTGTTTGACCCTCCGTACAGATCTTTGTCTCGTACTTGGGGGGAAGAATTATTCGTATGAGTATCTTGTTCGGCTGATTGGAGTGTTCGGTAGCTGCCCTTGTGTTTGGAAATGGAATGTCCTAAATGGCTTTAACCCCTTTCACACTTTTTGTTACAATGCCCATGCTGTGTGTCTAGAAAGTTCTTATTAATTAAATTAAGTCCTTAATTAAATTAAAGACTCCCTATACCTCTTACAAAATACCTTTTGGTGTTTTATTTTTAAAGTGCGGTCAATATGTTGGCGTTTCCACTGTCTCCTGTGTCAAAAATGGTGACCTGTGAGCGACATGCTTGGCGTTCGCAGTTCACCCAGGTGTGTTAGAAAAGCGAATGAGTATTCGCTTTCCTAACACTGAATCGCCTCTCCGCCAATCAGGTGCTCAGGTTTGTTACCCGTCACCTGATTGGCTGAAACGACAGGCGCTGTGATTGGACGCCTATCAGGCGTCCAATCACCTACAGGAGAGGACGGGAGAAGACATGGAGGACATGGTGGAGCATGTCCATGGAGGACACCGCTCGCTGCCGGCACCAGCTGACCCGCCGAGACAGGCTAAGTGCCGGGCAGATGGCAAGCGGGCGGGGGGAGGGTCACAGTGGCAGTATTCGATGGGCACAGTGGCAGCATTTGATGGGCACAGTGGGAGCATTTAATGGGCACAGTGGCAGCAATTGATGGACACAGTAGCAGCATTTGATGAGCACAGTGGCAGCATTTGATGGCACAGCGGCAGCGTTTGATGGGCACAGCGGCTGCGTTTGATGGGCACAGCGGCTGCGTTTGATGGTACAGTGGCTACGTTTGATGGCACAGTGGCCGCGTTTGATGGGGACGGTGGCTGCATTTGATGGCACAGTGGCGGCAATTGATGGGCACAGTGGCGGTAATTGATGGGCACAGTGGCTGCGTTTGATGGCACAGTGGCGGAAATTGATGGGCACAGTGGCGGTAATTGATGGGCACAGTGGCTGCGTTTGATGGCACAGTGGCTGCATTTGATGGGCACAGTGGCGGAAATTGATGGGCAGTGGCTGCGTTTAAAGGCACAGTGGCTGCGTTTGATGGGCACAGTGGCGGCAATTGATGGGCACAGTGACTGCGTTTGATGGAACAGTGAGGCTGCAATTGATGGGGCTTTTTTTTTCAGAATCTGTCAGTTTGTTTGCGCCCCCAAAATTTTGAGTACCAGCCGCCACTGCCAACTTCATTTGGGTACAGTGTTGCATGACGGCGCAATTGTCATTCAAAGTGTGACAGCAC
The DNA here is from genome assembly GCF_042186555.1 of Aquarana catesbeiana. NCBI lineage: Eukaryota > Metazoa > Chordata > Amphibia > Anura > Ranidae > Aquarana > Aquarana catesbeiana. The sequence continues at coordinate 386,052,954 of NC_133327.1, forward strand.
TGAAAGCTGAAAATTGGCCTGGGCAGGAGGGGGGTAAAAGTGTCCAGTAGTGAAGTGGTTAATTTGTAATGTGGGTGTCATTATAATTAGTGATGTTGCTTGAATTGAGTGTGCAGTTACAGTGACAATAGTAAAACGGTGTAACATTAGTCCAGAAACCGCAGTCTGTACGTTATTCTCACTGTTGTTATGTAAACACGAGTCCACTGTATAGAGAAGCTACATTGTGGCTGTAGCAGCATATGACACACCAATGTACGAGGCATCCTAAGTACTGGGGACCGCGGTAGCTCCTCATACACACTCCTCACACACACCTCACACACATACATACGCGGCTTCATTGTACCTGGCGGGGTTCTTGCGCTGTCCTGTTGCTAGGGTCTTCGCTTCGGTTGCCAAGCAAAGTTCGGAACCACCTGCCTTACGTCACGCCGTCCGGCGTTGCCTAAGGCTCCGCCCACTTGTTACTGGAGCGCCAGACCTGCGGTGTATAGTTGTGGGAGGTGTTGTGAAACGTTATGAAGTAGTAAAGTTTCAGCGGGCGGCTGTGGGCTGTACTGCAGTGTAATACTCTGCAGGGAACGTGTCAGTGAAATGTTATTAATGTAGCACCATGTCATTGGAAGAGCACTGCTAACTAACTGGGGTGTCTGAGGAGCGTCAAAGGCAACGAAGGAAATATTTAACTTGCATTGACTAAAAACAAAACAGATTTTGGGGTGTACATTTCAGATGATGTGTGGCCAGACAGGATGGAAAGCAAACCACACTGGGCAGGACCATCTTTAACCACTTCACACCCCCCCCCCCCCTAAGGTTTTAACCCCTTCCTGACCAGAGCACTTTTTACAATTTGGCACTGCGCTGCTTTAGACCCCTTTCACACTGTGCCGTCAGCGGTAAAGCGGCGCTACTTTTAGTGCCGCTTTACCGTTGTTTCAGCGGTGCTGTTTTTAAGAAAATCTCCCAGCCCTAGCTTGGGGTGTCTACTTTAAAAAAAGGGGTCATTTGGGGGGGGGGGGGGGGTTATTGAACTGTCCTGGTATTTTATGCACAACATTAGAAGCTTATGCCACACATCACTCACTCTTCTAACCACTTGAAGACAAAGCCCTTTCTGACACTTTTTGTTTACATGAAAAAATATTATTTTCTTGCTAGAAAATTACTTTGAACCTCCAAACTTTATATAATAATTTTTAAAGCAAAGGCCCTACCGATTAAAATGGTGGGTGTTGCAAATTTTTTTTCACACAGTATTTGCACAGCGATTTTCAAACACAATTTTTTGGGAAAAAAAAACACTTTTTTGAATTTTAATGCACTAAAACACACTATATTGCAAAAATGTTTGATAAAAATATAAAAAATGATCTTATGCCGAGTACATAAATACCAAACACAACATGCTTTAAAATTGCACACAACCGTGCAGCGGCGACAAACTACATATATTTTTAACCACTTCCCACTCGGCCTATAGCAGAATGACGGCCGGGAAGTGGTTATCTTATCCTGACTGGGCGTCATATGCTGTCCAGCAGGATAACAAAACATGCCATGGGGGCGCGCGCCGATCGCAAGTGCGGCATGTCAGTCTGACACCCTGCATCTCCGATCATGATAAGAAGCCTCTGTAAGAGGTTTCTTACCACGTGATCAGCTGTGACCAATCACAGCGTGAGCCGGCATTCCTTGGTTCGCGCTGACAGGGAGAGCCGATCGGAGGGGGGTCTGTGCTGATAATCAGCACATTGATTATCAGCACAGCCCCCTCAGATGTGCAAAAAACACTACCAATCAGTGCCCAGCATTCCCCCAATAAAAAAACCCTTCAAGTGCCCACCACAATACCCACCGCAGTGCCAATCAGAGCCCACCACAGTGTCTATAAGTGCCCACCACAGTGCCAATAAAGTGCCCAGCAGTAACACCTGTCAGTAACACATCAGTACCTCATCATCAGTGCTGCCCATCAGTTCCACCTGTCAGTGCCAATCAGTACCACCAATTAGTGCCCCCTGTCAGTGCCCATCACAGCTGCCTGTCAGTGCCCATCAATGCCGCCTGTCAGTGCCCATCAGTGCCACCTCTCAGTACCCATCAGTGCTGCATATCAGTGCCGCCTATTGGTGCCCATCAGTGCTGCCTATCAGTGCCCATCAATTCTACATATAAGTGCCTCCTTATCAGTGCCAACTCATCAGTGCCCACCAGTGCCGCCTCATCAGTGCCCATCAGTGCTGCCTCATTAGTGCCCGTCAGTAAAGGGGAAAACAAAATTTTATGCCAAAAACTAAGAAAAACTTTTTTATTTTTTATTTGTGGTCTTTTTTAGTTTGTTTATCAAAAAGTAAAAAACCCAGAGGTGATCAAATACCACCAAAAGAAAGCTCTGTCTGTGGGAAGAGTTTGATTAAACTTTTGATTGGGTACAGTGTTACATGACCGCGCAATTTTCATTCAAAGTGTGACAGCGCTGAAAGCTGAAAATTGTCCTGGGCAGGAAAGGGCGAAAGTGCCTGGCATTAAAGTGGTTAAAAGCCTTTACAGGTTACCACTTTAGATTTACAGAGGAGGTCTACTGCTAAAATTACTGCCCTTGATCTGTTGTTCACGGTGATACCTCACATGCATTGTGCAATTGCTTGTTGTTACATATGACACGAGACCGACGCTTGCGTTCGCCTTTGCGCGCAAGCACAAGGGTCAGGGGTGCTTTTTTTATTACTTATTTTGCTTTTTTATTAAATATAATATTATATTTTTTATTTTTACACTGTTCCTTTCATTTTTTTTTTTTTTTTTTTTTATAATTTTTATTGTTATCACAGGGAATGTAAATATCCCATATGATAGCAATAGGTAGTGACAGGTACTCTTTTTAAAAAATAAAATTGGGGTCTATTAGACTCTAGATCTGTCCTCTGCCCTCAAAGCATTGGAACACACCAAGATCGGTATGATAAGATGCTTTCTCAATTTCCCAATGGCGCTGTTTATATCTGGCGAAACCGAAGGCATGAAATGCTCGTAGGAGGAGACAGGACAGGAGAGCCAGAGAAAACCATGGAAGACGGCGGGGGGGCGGGGGAATGTTCCCTCCCACTGCTTGTAAAAGCAGTCTAGCAGCTAATTAGCCACTAGGATTGCTTTTACATGAAAGCCGATCGCTGGCTGAAAAGAACGATACCAAGATGATACCTAAACCTGCAGGCATCATTCTGGTATAACCACTCAAAGTCCAGCAACATACCAGTACGTTGCTGGTCCTTGTTGGGCATATATTGTAATGTTCTTTTTTTTATGCAGCCTGTGGGCTGAACGAAAAAAGAGATTGATCGGTGGGTATGCCCACCATTAGAATACTGCTCTACATCCATCCACTTCTAATGATGGGCATACATACACAGTTTCTTTTTTTAACTGTGGTGGTGAAATCACCTCCTACAGCGCTGGAGTCGCTGATTTACATATCGTGAGAGCAAACCCTGTTGCTGTCAAAATAAATAAATTCGTGCTGCAGCTGAATGGCATACCTAAAAGCAAACAATGGTAACAATAAAACATTAACTCAATAAAACAACTTTTTTTTATTGCAATCTGTGCCTAAAAAATATATGCTGAAGCATGGGGGCGCTGATTTACGTATCGCGAGAGCAAACGTTGTTGCTGTCAAGATAAATCAGTGCTTCAGCTGAATGGCTTACCTACAAAGAAAATAATGAGTAACAATAAAACACAGTAAACAGTAAAGTATAAAAGTACCTGCATACCTGCAAAGTAAACATGATAAAACATAGTAACATTAAAACATTGCAGTTATAAAATACAGTAAAACAGAACAGAACAATAGAGAGAGAATAGAGAGAGAAGAACAATAAAACAACAACTAATTTTGGCTTTTATATATTTTTTTTATACTTTTATTTGTAACTGTAACTGTAAAGGTAACTGTAAAGGTTCCAGGTTCGGGTCTCTAAAAATGCAATGGCATCTTTGGAGAAATTGGGTGAAATGTGCAGCACTTATGTGATCATATAAACCATCACAAATAATATGAGTACAAAAAAACGTGAATAATAAATGATGTGCTCAAAAATACTCCAAGCAGTCCTCTATTATGACATGTGATGTCTATAAAAAGAGGGACTTGGACGTGTGATGTCCAAAAAAAGTCAGTGACAAACTTCAATCATGTGTGATGATAATCCTCAACCACATGTGGATATGATATAGTGACAGTCTTTAACTTCAAATATGTATGATGTAATAACAGTTGATAGTAGATCCACCACCAAAGACACCAGAAGCTGTTTACCAGAGGGATTGAACTCAAATAGGTGTACACCTAGTGAGTCAATCAAGCTTTGTGGTATAATATACCAAGGGGATCAGATGCTCTATCCAGAAATGACCTCCAGATGGACTTCCGAACAGGTATAAGGTATGGATGGACTCAGTAGATATAGGCAGTCAGCCCCACCATTAAAAGAAAGAGGAGGGCATATAGCGTAAATCTGTATGAAAATTTTAATACATGAAAAGCAAAGGAAATACACTCACGTGTTTAGCAGTAAAATCAAGCGCTTGTATAAAAGAAGACTGTGGTCTCAGCATATCTCCGACGTGTTTTGACCCCAGATGATGACTTCTAAGTCAAAATCCGTTTACAATTTACAATTGTATTCAATTCACATGCAGGGGAAGCATTTCATTTGTCAGAATCGATCAGGAGGTCCAGGCCAGAAATCATTACAGTACAGCTACGGCAATTCGCGCAACAGTGCTATTCTGCTGTCGTCAAACGATGGCGGGCAGGCGGCAAGTGGTTAATATTGATTGGACCCTGCGAAAACATTTTCTTGGACCCCCAGCCCACCCTATGCAATTTCGATCTCCACATGCTCTGATACATACAATAAATAGCAGCTAGACTCAAAATCTGTTTACTGCAGCAGTTCAGGCAGCGATTGGTTGCCAAAGTTTACAGCATATCATTACGGCTCACTGACTGGTTGCTTGAGGTTACAGCACACATTACCGCTCACTGGTTGCTAGAGGTGACAGCACACATTACTGCTCACTGACTGGTTTCTAGAGGTCACAACACACATTACCATTCACTGACTGGTTGCTAGAGGTTACAGCACACATTACCGCTCACTGATTATCTGCTAGAGGTTATAGCACATTATTTCTGCTTGCTGATTGCTTGCTAGAGGTTACTGCGCATCCTTACCGCTCACTGGTTGTTAGAGGTTACTGCGCATCCTTTCCGCTCATTAACTGGTTGCTAGAGGTTACTATGCATCATTACTGCTCACTGATTGATTGCTAGAGGTTACTGCGCATCCTCACCGCTCACTGATTGGTTGCTAGAGGTTACTGCGCATCATTATTGCTCACTGATTGATTGCAGCCCACAGCATTCCTCTTTACATTACAGTTCCCACTTACATTAGGGATTGCTAGCCTGGCTGCAGGAAATTTTGGAACAAGCGTGCAGCCATCAGGACTCTGGATCAGCATGCTTGGTCTCAGGTTAACTTAGCTTGGCAGCCAGGCAGCTGACATTTTCAGTAGAAGCCCCCTATATTGGGACAGTGAGCCCATGCTGGGTTCTGTGGTACCTGCGGGGAAGGCCTGCTGCTGGTCCTAGACTCCCTCCACCCTCCTCTGGCAGCTGACGATCAGCACATAGCGCGCCATATACCGTTACCCAGAGAGTCCACTTCACTACACCAGGAATTGAACTGCCCCCTTTAGGTTACCCACACACAGCTGATAATCTGGGAAAATCAAATCGCCACACCGGTGACTTCCATTCAGCTGTCAGCAGCTAAGACCTTCCCCCAGCAACAAGTCCGAACAGAAAGTTCCTCCAGCACAGCCACAGCATGCAATGTAGTCTACTGGGATTTCTATACATAATGACCCCCCCTCTGAGCCTGCCCAAGTCTGCTGGCACAGGCTAAAGGGACAGCTGCTTTGGGCCCCACAACAATGACTGGGCTCAGGGCAGCTGCCCTTTTTGCCCCACGTTAAAGATGGCCCTGACACTGGGGAACCACCAGGAAAAGAAAGCTTTAGTTAAGGTGAAACTTTTCTGGGAACAACCCAAAATTTGGGATTTTCTTTTACTTTCACTTTCAATGCTAATGGTAAAAAGGAAAAATAGAGAGGATGAATCTCCCTAACGTGGACAGGTAGCAATAAAAACTGACAGGGGTTCTAATCCCTCTCCACTCTATCCAAAACTAAAAAAAAAAGTTTTGCCTTTAGGAATACTTTAACACTTCAGCGCTCAGAAATCGTGGGAGATGCCTGCCATTAGAACCACATGTGAAAACACTACTGTGCAACCTCAGCTGTAAGGAACAAACAGTGCAGCCCCCCTCAGACCCTAGGAATCCATTACTGCATGAGAACAATTATCCCTGACACTTTATTAAAGGGTGACAGAAAACATATTATACATACAAGCCAAATGTGTAGGATGGCATAACATAAAACCATAAGTTCGCTCTCCAAAAACAACGGATGTGCAGATAACACCAGCTTACGCCTTTCGGGGAACTGGCCCCCCTTCTTAGGGCAGTGGCTGGTATACCCTCAACCCTGACCTCAATAAATGCAAAACTTTCGAAGCCCACACCCACAGTAGAAGGCTGGGAGGGATCACTAGACCTGGGGGGGTGATAATGCACTACTGAGCAGTGGGAGAGTTTGCAGACTGTACTGCTATAATAAGGCTTACCTGTAGGTACTGCAATATCTTCTAAACGTGCACCATTTGGGACATACTTTAGATGCAGTCGGTGACGTCACCGGTGCATGCACTCCGACAGAACGGCATATCTGCGCTGTTCCTTCAGAGTCGTGCCATAAACAGCACCTCCCGCGTGCATGCGCGGGAGTGACGTCATTGCTGGCTCGGCGCAAGGAGCAATGTATACTAGCACATTACAACTGCCCGGGGCCGATTTTAACTGCTTGCCGACCGCCTCACGCAGATATACTGCAGCAGAAGGGCTCGTACAGGCAAAACCACATACCTGTACGTACCCCTTTAAGAGGCGGCCAGCGTGCGCGCGCGCCTGCGGCAAGCTCAGTGAGTCGGGTCGCGGGTCCCGCATACTTAATCGCCGCGGGGATACCCGCGATCGCCTCACGGGGAGGAAGAACGGGGAGATGCTAATGTAAACAAGCATCTCCCCGTTCTGCCTGTCACGACTTCACACCCCAACGGCTACTAACTAACCGCGACGTGCGTTCCGTGACCGGGGTATATGAGGAACTAAGGGAATAAGGGGGAAATTATACTGCGCATGTAAGACTGGCTGCAGTACTTTCACAGCCTACACTACCTTTGGCCACCACTAGAGGGAGACTCCACTCCAATCCAGCTAGCTGACCACACACAGGCAGATACAAATCTTACATACAATCTGGTGCACTCTAAGGGTTGGGGAGCAGTCTAGCAATTACTATACACTTCTAGGGTTCCTCCAGCTATCCTGCAAGCTTGAACCCCGGTGTTAATCACTCTTCCCACTGTCCCCACACCCACACACCAGACACACAATAAACGATAGCCTGCCACCACCCAACAGTTTGTCCGCAGACTGGTCTGCTGAGCCACCACACACACAGATCTCCACCTGGAAGATCTGTTAGCTTACAATCTGCATGCAATCTGCCAACACACAGTGCAATTGCATACCGATTGGTACGTAACTTAAACCGAGTACTTAGGCACTAAAATACAACAACCTCTCCAGAGATATGAGTCCTAGCTTAGTACACAGAAGTCACTTATTAATTTTATCATTTAATATCCCGAAAGTGGGCAGTGCATATAAGATATACAAAGAAAAAGGATTTACCAAAAAAGATACAAAAAATGCAGAAAGACACACAATTGGCAATTTGCTATGAAAATAAAAAGGGATAAAAACAGAAATAAACTTTACCCAAGTCTATTCGTTAGTAGAAGCATACTGGAACATGTGGGAACTCCCCAGTTTCGAACTGGCTTCGTGGAAGAACCATGTCCATATCTCAGGCTACCCAATTTATTGAAATATGGATGCGGGCTGGACTTTAGCCCTTGGCCAATCAACCCTGGGGGGGTGTTCCTGTCTCAGCCCACAAATGTTTTGTGTTCTGAAATGACCAGAGTCAAATTGGCCCAGAACGGCGCTGATTGCTGGGTCATGGATAGGATTTCCGATACCAGCGCATCAGTCCGATCGCAACAGTACCAATCACTGCCTGCCTGCCGCAATCAGGCGCCATATAGCGGTTTTGTGTGGTTCTCCAGGATTCCACACCTGCTAAACATACAGAGTCACCTGTACACGTAACCCATCAGGTGTACGATCACAAGGAATTATTTTCATCTCTCTGTCGTTAATATTTTAGCTTTTATGAGAGATAAAATAGGTTCCTTAGATCTCTTGATATTAATCAAAGCTTACAGACTGTCCGGAGCCTTGTGAATGCCCCCTGCAGATCTGTGTGGCCAAGATGACTAGCAGATTTCTTTGAGCCTCAGGAAGCTGGCAATCTATGTTTACTCTAATGGGAACTTTTATTGGCATCTAGGTGTCACATTGATCCTAGAAAAAATCTGTCCTTTTCAAATGCTAATGAAAGAACATATGTGCATGACTGACATAGAATACTATATTTCTAATAACCCAGAATTAAACTACATCTACAATTACACTACTACAGATCACACCACATCTAGTTAAGGCAAAACTATCCTACGCTTATATTTTCGTCACATCTCCCCCTTCCAGATGACGCACAGCTGAGCCTAAACGGGTCAGCTAACGCGTCTGCATGGAAGATTCCCTAAGATGGGGGTGAAGGTTTCCCCAACTGAAGCTTGGCACCACCGACATTTCAGCCTGTCCCTTTGCAGATAGGAGAGGGCGACCGCACCCCTCTCTGACTGATCCTAACGGGTCTGGACCAGGATTGGCCAGTAGATTGCCCTGAGGATCCACTTCATCCACTGGCCACTGACTACCTACTGAAAGGGTACAAGCAAATTTGTCATTGTGTGTTGTCAGCATTCTCAGCCATTGGCCCTGGCCATCTGGTGGTACTCTATGAGCTACCACAACCAGATGTTTGAGCCTGGCATAAGGCCGTCCCTGGGTGGTCTGGGCCTGGTTCCATGACCTGGGTACCAGGGCCTCCACCCTTTGGCCTGTCTCCCACACTTTTTCTTTTTCTGCCTCAACAGAAGGCCTGCCAGCACAACCCCTGAATTCCTCTACGCTGACACCAAACATATCAGCCTGTAGGAACGCAGTGCCATCAGCTGCAGCCTCTGAGAGAGCAGATTCAGATGGGGTCAGTTTTCCCCCATAATCCTGTGGTTCTTCCCCTGTTATACACAGCAACGAATCCTCAATTATGATACTCATAGCTGTGGGGACAGAGGATAAAGCCACAAAACACTTTATTCTGCCAGGGGTCATGCTCTGACCCGTGTCATACTCTCCTACTCTGTCCTCCTCAGCAGAAGGCCTGCCAGCACAACACCTTAGTTCCTCTGGGCTAACATCAGACTTATCAGCCAGAAAGTACCCGGTGTTGTCAGCTGCAGCTGCTGAGATGGTAGGTCCTGATGGGGCCAGATTTTCCCTGTCACCCTGTAATATTCCCTCTGGGACACACAGCAATGAATCTGCAATAGCAGTACTCGCAACTATGGTGACAGAGGAGAAGATCACAGAAGACTGAATTCCACCTGGGGTTGTCCTTTGACCCACATCCCATACTCCTACTCCATCCTCAGCAGAGCATCTGTTGGCACAACACCTGAGTTCTTCTGGGCTGGCAACAAATGTATCATCCCCTAAGAAATCAGTGCTGTCAGCTGCAACTGCCAAGGGAGTAGAGTCAGATTGGATCAGATTTGCCCCCTCACCCTGTGGTCTTTCCTCTGTGATGCACAGCCCAGAATCCACAATGGAAGTACTGGTAGCTGTGATGGCAGAGGAGCAGACCACAGAAGACTTTGCCTCACATAAGGTTACAAGCACACCTTGCTTGTCCGTACCAGGATCTACTGAAACACAATTTGCCTTTTCAGCAGGTACTTCAAAACATTCCTTTTCTTTACATGTGGTTACAGAGTCACAGTCCTGTTCCCCATACACCCTCATCCCGCCATCCCCAACTGACCGTCCGTCAGCCAGACCTCTGTACTCCTCCAGGCTGATGTCAATTTTAACAGCCTCAGGGGACTCAGAGCGATCTGCCACAGACGCCAGGGAGACAACAGTGGGAGGGGACCTCAGGCCTGCTTGGCCAAGTTCACAAGGGTCCGACCCAGTTGGATTGGGCCCTTTCATAGACAGTCCCTCTGTAGCAGTGGGCAATGACCAGTTCAGGGCAGCCCGGTGGGCCCCGGGAGTCACCACTGCAGCAGAGGGAACGTCTGCACAGCACAGATCATGACTTTTTACATCACACAAAACATTATCAATTTCAGAGTTCATTGTGACTTTAGTTTCCTCTCTGGGCCTTGGCTCCAGAAACCCATTAGGGCCTGGACCTGGCACACAGTCACTAGTCCCCTGACCCTCCCCAGAGTTCCCAACGTGCACTGAGTCACCCAACAGTACTTTACGTGAATCCGGGGCTTCAGGTGGAGATGCAGGTTCCAGGGGGGCTGAATTTAGCTCATAGCGGGCTGCCAACTGCACCTGGTCAGTACCCGATAGTACATTACTGGCATCTGCTATGCCTACTTCTCTCACTTTGCTTTTTGATCCTCTGAGCAAAGCAACACAAGCTGTTGGTAACACGGGGATGACTCCTCCAACCCCTGTGATAACTGTGGCTTTCTTTGGGACCACATCCTCATGGCTCCTCGATCCTGAAAGAGCTAGGACATCCGTGGATCCCGTATCTCGGAGTCCGACTGAAACATTATTATCTGCGGTAACCAGCTGCAGGGTATCCGCACGGCCTCCTACATTTGTGGGATCTGCTCTGCCCACTTCTTTCACTTGGCTTTCAGATTCCTGGTTCAACGAAACACAAGCCATAGCCACGGCAGGGATGGCTCCTCCACCTCCTGTGACAACCATGGCTTCCCCTGGGATCACATCCTCACAGCTCCTCAATCCTGGAAGAGCTAGGACATCCTCTGATCCCATAGCTTGGAGTCCAACTGTAACACTGTTACCTGTGGTAACCAGCTGCAGGCAATCCTCATGGCCTCCTACATGCGTGGGATCTGCTCTGCCCACTTCTTTCATTTGGCTTTCAGAGTCCAGGCTCAACGAAACACAAGCCATAGGCACGGCAGAGATGGCTCCTCCACCTCCGGTGACAAACATGGCTTCCCCTGGGATCACATCCTCACAGCTCCTCAATCCTGGAAGAGCTAGGACATCCTCTGATCCCATACCTCGGAGTCCGACTGTAACGCTGTTACTTGCGGTAACTGGCTGCAGGTTATCCGCTCGGTCTCCTACATTTTCCCCAACAAGCAACACAGTAGGGGGTGCACTTTTCACACTTGCTGGTGGGCTAGGCCTCCTCCTCTTTGGACAAAGGCTCGAGTAATGTCCACCTTGGTTACAGACAAAACACTTCAAGGTTTCCACAGATGTAGGTCTGGCTCTTGTAGTTCTTGATGCAGATGGAGGTGATGTTGCATTTCCATGCTGGATTTGGGTACTGTTCAGTTTGTGCTCTCTCCCTCTTTGCTTCATCTGCTGTAGTGATTTCTTCCGCTGAGAGGGTTTGAGAACAGAATCATGCTGTCTCACACAGTCATCTGGAATGGCACAGTCTCTGGGTTTAGATGCCATAGTGAACTGTTCATGGTCATCCTCTATCAACGCACATAAAAGCTGGGTCCTCGTCTTGCCGACTGTACTGATGCCTCTTAGCTCACAGAGGTCAATCGCGGTCTCTTCGGATTGCCTCTTGTACCAGCATATCATCTCGTGGGTTACCATCTCCAAGTTTTTTGCCCAAATAAAAGATAGAAAAGAAAAAACAAGAGGGGGTGGGGAGCAAATAGCCAAGTATGTCTTCTACAAAACAAAAATTATGCACTGAGTGAGCTTCTGTAGGTCAGTTGCTTCTAACAAGCTTCCAACCTTTAGTACATAGGTTAAATGAATAAACCATGTACTAATGTACTAAGCAAATCCCGCTCGCTGCCGCCAATCTGTCACGACTTCACACCCCAACGGCTACTAACTAACCGCGACGTGCGTTCCGTGACCGGGGTATATGAGGAACTAAGGGAATAAGGGGGAAATTATACTGCGCATGTAAGACTGGCTGCAGTACTTTCACAGCTTACACTACCTTTGGCCACCACTAGAGGGAGACTCCACTCCAATCCAGCTAGCTGACCACACACAGGCAGATACAAATCTTACATACAATCTGGTGCACTCTAAGGGTTGGGGAGCAGTCTAGCAATTACTATACACTTCTAGGGTTCCTCCAGCTATCCTGCAAGCTTGAACCCCGGTGTTAATCACTCTTCCCACTGTCCCCACACCCACACACCAGACACACAATAAACGATAGCCTGCCACCACCCAACAGTTTGTCCGCAGACTGGTCTGCTGAGCCACCACACACACAGATCTCCACCTGGAAGATCTGTTAGCTTACAATCTGCATGCAATCTGCCAACACACAGTGCAATTGCATACCGATTGGTACGTAACTTAAACCGAGTACTTAGGCACTAAAATACAACAACCTCTCCAGAGATATGAGTCCTAGCTTAGTACACAGAAGTCACTTATTAATTTTATCATTTAATATCCCGAAAGTGGGCAGTGCATATAAGATATACAAAGAAAAAGGATTTACCAAAAAAGATACAAAAAATGCAGAAAGACACACAATTGGCAATTTGCTATGAAAATAAAAAGGGATAAAAACAGAAATAAACTTTACCCAAGTCTATTCATTAGTAGAAGCATACTGGAACATGTGGGAACTCCCCAGTTTCGAACTGGCTTCGTGGAAGAACCATGTCCATATCTCAGGCTACCCAATTTATTGAAATATGGATGCGGGCTGGACTTTAGCCCTTGGCCAATCAACCCTGGGGGGGTGTTCCTGTCTCAGCCCACAAATGTTTTGTGTTCTGAAATGACCAGAGTCAAATTGGCCCAGAACGGCGCTGATTGCTGGGTCATGGATAGGATTTCCGATACCAGCGCATCAGTCCGATCGCAACAGTACCAATCACTGCCTGCCTGCCGCAATCAGGCGCCATATAGCGGTTTTGTGTGGTTCTCCAGGATTCCACACCTGCTAAACATACAGAGTCACCTGTACACGTAACCCATCAGGTGTACGATCACAAGGAATTATTTTCATCTCTCTGTCGTTAATATTTTAGCTTTTATGAGAGATAAAATAGGTTCCTTAGATCTCTTGATATTAATCAAAGCTTACAGACTGTCCGGAGCCTTGTGAATGCCCCCTGCAGATCTGTGTGGCCAAGATGACTAGCAGATTTCTTTGAGCCTCAGGAAGCTGGCAATCTATGTTTACTCTAATGGGAACTTTTATTGGCATCTAGGTGTCACATTGATCCTAGAAAAAATCTGTCCTTTTCAAATGCTAATGAAAGAACATATGTGCATGACTGACATAGAATACTATATTTCTAATAACCCAGAATTAAACTACATCTACAATTACACTACTACAGATCACACCACATCTAGTTAAGGCAAAACTATCCTACGCTTATATTTTCGTCACACTGCCTAGTGACAGTGTCACTGGATCTCTGCTCCCTGTCATCGGAGCAGAGATCAGTCACATGTCACACACAGCCATACCCCTCACACTTAGAAACACGCCCCTAGGACACACTTAACCCCTACACTGCCACCTAGTGGTTAACCCCTTCACTGCCAGTGTCATTTACACAGGAATCAGTGCATTTGTATAGCACTGATTGCTGTATAAATGACAATGGTCCCAAAAATGTGTCAAAAATGTCCGATGTGTCCGCCATAATGTCGCAGTCACAATAAAAATCGCTGATCGCCGCCATTTAAAAAAAAAAATAAATAAATAAAAATGCCATAAAACTATCCCCTATTTTGTAAACGCTATAACTTTTGCGTAAACCGATCAATAATTGCTTATTGCGATTTTTTTTTACCAAAAATATGTAGAAAAATACGTATCGGCCTAAACTGAGGAAAAAAATTGTTTTTTTATATATTTTTGGGGGATATTTATTATAGCAAAAAGTAAAAAGTAATGCGTTTTTTTCAAAATTGACGCTCTTTTTTTGTTTATAGCGCAAAAAATAAAAAGCGCAGGGGTGATCAAATACCACCAAAAGAAAGCTCTATTTGTGGGAAAAAAAGGACGTCTATTTTGTTTGGGAGCCACGTCGCACGACGCAGTGCCGAATCGCAAAAAGTGCTCTGGTCAGGAAGGGGGTAAATTCTTCCAGGGCTGAAGTGGTTAAAAGAACATTTTATGCAGTTTACTGCCGCATCAACCACACATCAAATCTGGCAACTTCCTCATCTTCACTTCGCCTTTAAAACAAATACACACAGGCCATTTGCCAAGCTTCATTAAAGCTTCAAAAAAGCATAAAAAAACCCATTAAAAATGCACGTTAGAGCAGTAGGCACTTTAACTACCTGCCAACCAGCTCCCCTGCGTGAATCGCCGTAGCTGTACTGCCACCCGCAGAGAGCCAGAACAGGGATCTGTCAATGTAAACAGACAGATCCCCATTCTGACAGATAAGAAGAGAGAGATCGTCTATTCTTAGTGATCAGGAACAGCGACCTCTCTCTACTCCCAGCCAGTACACTGCCCCCACAGTTATAAACACCTCTCTAGAACACACTTAACCCCTTGATCGCCCCCTAGCGTTGACCCCTTCCCTGCCAATGACATTTATACAGTAATCAGTGGCTATTTTTAGCTCTGATGGCTGTATAAGTGTCAATGGTCCCAAAAAAGTGTCAAAAGTGTCCGATCTGTCCCCCGCAATGTCGCAGTTCCGCTAAAAATCGCTAATCATCGCCATTACTAGTAAAAAAAATGGAATCATAAAAATGTCATAAATATATCCCCTATTTTGTAGCTGCTATAACTTTTACGCAAACCAATCAATATACACTGATTGTGATTTTGTTTTACCAAAAATATGTAGAAGAATACATATTGGCCTAAACTGATGAAGAAATATACTTTTTATTTATTTTTTGGGGTATTTATTATAGCAAAAAGTAAAAAATATTGTGTTTTTTTCAAAATTGTCGCTCTTTATTTGTTTATAGCGCAGAAAATAAAAACCGAAGAGATGATCAAATACCACCAAAAGAAAGCTCTATTTGTGAGAAAAAAAGGACGTCAATTTTGTTTGGGTACAGTGTCGCACGACTGCACAATTGTCAGTGAAAGCGACGCAGTGCCGTATCGCAAAAAATGGCCTGGTCATTAAGGGGGAAAATCTTCCGGTTCATAAGTGGTTAATGTGTAAATGAGTTCTTACGTGATTCTCCACTCACCTTTCCTTTGGTGGTCTAAGGTTATGATGTGATGAAAACATTCAAAGATAAATGTAATAAGTCAGCGCTTAAATAATAATATTAAATAGAAGGCTGCTAGCAATAGGTAAGCATACAAAAAAAACATAAATATAACAGTAATGAAGGTGCATTGCATTATTATAGTGTTAAATGCAACTGTTAAATAAGTTGCTTATAGTTTATATTGCTTTGCCAAATTATTGCTTCATATAGGAATTAAGACACAGAGTCAGAAATCCGTGTATCAGTTCTTGAGCATAATGGACTGCTGCTCTTTAATCTTTCCAAGGCCTTTTATACAAACAATAGCATTAGCACAACCCCCCCACACAGGGCAAGGGTAAACAACAACAGGAGTCACCTGGGTTACGAACACAAGCTTCAACACCATGGCAATGTAGTTACAAGAAAACAAAAGCAGCTTCAACAGAGTTCAACAGCCAAAAAGTTACATTTAAAACAGATTTACATGTAGGCATCATATTAAGTGAGAAAATTAAATCCCTGACCTTATCAATTTCCCCCTTTGACATCATCCTCTCCTTCCCCCTGGGTCCTCATGAATAAGTTCTAGTCAGTTTTTCCCCAGAGTCCTTTCCCTGACCGCGGGTTGTCAGAGGGGTAGAACCCATCCCCCTAGGTATTACCAACATCTTAAAATTCAAGAAGAGGAGTTTTATAGGAGTAGGGTGATGTCAATACACATTTATCAGTATACCCTGTCTATTCTCCTAATTTTCCTATTTATTTTCCTGTATACACATATATTCGTGATTGTAAGTGATATTAATATTAGAATAATAATTACCATTGGACTTAACAACCAGTGAAAGGTATTGGTTGCTGTAGAAGACATTCCACTAAATATATCCCACCAATGTGGTGCAGTATCCTGTTGTATCTGTGAGGAAAGATGTACTAGTCTACCTTTGTCAATAATTGCGGATGCAAGGTTTTTCTGTAGGGTATGTTCTAGTGTTTCTATATGTTGTCTTAACAATTCTGATTGTTCCAAAACCTGTTTTAGTGGGTCTAAAGAAATTATAAAGGGTGTAGTGTCAGTGAGATTATGTACCTCATAGACTGAAGAGAATATCTTATCGGCGTCTGGTTCAAAAAGATAGGTGTTGTTACCCCATTGTAATATTTTAATCTTTTTTATACATCCCGCAAACGGCGCCGATTTATTTAATGCTGACATGGTGCGGTTATCATTAGTAATGATACAAATATGCTGGGGTCCTATTTCTATGAATCTATTGTTCACATTTATCGGTGTTCTTTGCATTTTGCATATGCTAGTTTGGTATTTTAACAAGCAAGGTTCATATACTGGGGAACTTCTGCCACATACCATTCCCTTATTAGTTCCTTCACATAGAGTTAAATCATGGGTTCTGTTTCTTTTATCTACATATTTCCCATATATTTCTGGATACCAAAACTCGTTCTTTAATTACTAGTGGCATGACCACTATTTTACACATTTCCATTACATCTGCTACCCGGTATGCTTCGAACCTTCCTACACACCATTTCTCCTCACATTCTATCTTATCCCCTTTTACTTGGAACCATACACCATCGTCAGTTAAACCCTTAAAATATTTCATCCAGGTATGATAATTTCCCAACTGTAGTTCAGTCCTGGCCCTATTTATTTGTATATGATAGGATAAGAGGTTAAAAGAGCACTGTGTGAAATTTACAAACTGTTGATTTTGATTCCACAGCTGGAGCTCTGCTCCTATCGTGTGATTTATTAACCCTCCCAAAAATTGTAATAGGGGTATTTCTTGCAATTGGGTTTCAAAAGTGGTGGATAACCATTTGCTTGTGATAGTCAAGCTGTCAGCTATGTGTCCCCCTGCATGCTTCCATCTGTTGTTCATTTCTTCTATCTCGACCGAGTTTAAAATTCCCATCCCTGTACCTGTCAGTCCCAATAGTGTGTCGTACCATTCTCGTTTATACCTACACTCCGGTATCGAGGGAAAGGTGATATTTATTTTATTTTTGTTTTCTGTTGTGATGTTGATACATTTATGCAAGTGTTTGGTACGGGTGTTAATATGGAAGATTCAATTGTTGGCGTTACTTCTTCCTCCATTTGTATGTGAAACCCATAGGCCTCTGCACTCCAATACCACCCATAATTTCTCTCTTCCCTCCACCAAGAGGCACAGAGAAAAGTACTGGATTGATTAACGGTAATATCTGTCAGATTAAACATCCCTTCGGTTATATTCCCTCCTTCTGCCATGACTGTTAATATTTGGTACATTTGTCCCACTACCCGTTCCCGGGCTTGTTTCCATGTCTGTGAAAGGGATATTTTATGACACCTATGGTTCTTACTATTGTTAAAGGGGAAACCCATATTATCATTCCACTGGAAAGTTACGGTTACTTCTGAGAGGGGGTCTGCCTGTATCCATGCTATACCTACATCTACATGAAATGGTCGCCTATGTCCTTCAACAGTATAATTACCCACAGTGTAATCCTTATTTATCTCATATCCTGATACATTTGCTACTTTAGGATCATCTATACTCCATTCAAAAGTCATTGTTTCTTCTACCTCAAGTACATTAATACCAGGAGTCCATGCATATATTTGTAAAACAACAATCTTCAACAAAAAATATGTAAGTAGATATTTCATCATGTTGTTTTCTCGGGTTGTTTCTTGCAATGTGATGCGTGTATCCAGGTAGGTTTTCCTTCCAGCTTTACTGAGGTGGCTGTGGTCAAGAGTACTTGGTAAGGACCTTCAAACCTGGGTTCCAATGTCTTTCTGGTGTGTTTCTTTACATATACATAATCCCCTGGTAGCAGCGTATGTGTACCTGTTATTGAATTAGGGTCTGGAAGAGAAGAATACACACTTTCGTGGATCTTAGTTAGACGTTGTTGTAATTGTATCACATATGCAGTCAAACTATCACATTGCAATTGCATACTCTGTGGAAAGTATAAACCCAATCTAGGTGCATTCCCAAAAAGTATCTCATATGGGGATAATCCTGTCTTTCCTGTTGGAGTGTACCTTATAGAGAACAAAGCCAAAGGCAGGCATTCTGGCCAAGGCTTGTTTAACTCTTGCATGGCTTTTTGTATTTTTAACTTTATTGTCCCATTTACTCTCTCCACTGATCCTGAACTCTGTGGGTGGTAAGGGGTGTGAAAACTTTGTTGAACCCCTAACATGGTCATCACATTCTGCATGATTTCTCCTGTAAAGTGTGTCCCCCTATCTGATTCTATGGTTTCAGGAAGACCAAACCTAGGTATTAACTCAGTGATCAGTTTCTTAGCTGTGGCTTTAGCTGTAGCCGATTTTACTGGATAACTTTCGGGCCAACCTGAGAATAAATCGATACACACGAGGACAAACTCAAAGGGGCCGCTCTTAGGCATTTGTATGTAATCAATTTGCAGTCTCTGGAAGGGGTATTGGGCCCGGACCTGGTGTTTTCGTGGGGTTTTTACTTTCTGTCCTGGGTTATTCAGGAGACAGATTTGGCAGGCTGCACAGTAGTTTCTTGCAGTACTACTGAATCCAGGGGCGAGCCATCCTTGGTTCACAATCCTATACATGGAATTGGAACTGACATGTGTGGGTAGGTGAACTGCCACTGCCATTGCTGGGTACAGAGAGGCAGGCAGGCATATTTTGCCCCCTCCCCTCCATACATTGTCAAGGTCTGGTGCTGCTCCCATTCTGACCCACTTATCTTTCTCGCTCTCCCCTGCTTGCTCCTGTAATTTACTCAGCTGCTGCCATGTTGGTTCTGGGATACTCACCTCTACCGCTGCTAAGGTCTCAGGGCTTCCTTCCCCTAGAGCTGCCTGTTTTGCAGTCAAATCTGCAAATGCATTTCCTTTTGCCTCAATTGTTTTTGCGCTCGTGTGTGCCGCTATCTTCATAATGGCCACTCGTTTAACCTTTTGAAGATTGTTCAGGACTCTCTTAATCCCTTCTCCATGTTTTACAGGTGTACCTGCTGCTGTCAGATAACCTCTAGCCTTCCATATATGGCCATAATCATGCGCTACACCATAAGCGTAGGCAGAGTCAGTGTAAATATTCCCTTCTCGTCCTTTTAAGTATTCTAGGGCTTGCTCTAAAGCTTTTAATTCTGCTTCCTGTGCTGACATGTGGGCCGGTAAGGCCTGTGCTTCAATTACCTGCGTATCAGTCACTACAGCATACCCTGTGTGATATTTACCCTTGTCATCAGCAAACCTACTACCATCTATATACAAAGTGTGCTCAGCATTTAAAATTGGTGTATCTGTAACGTGTGGGAATCCCATTGTCTCCTGTTCCATGAGCTGAAAACAATCGTGTTCATCTACTTGTTTAAACAAAAGAATGTCAGGTACCTCATTTCCTTTCTCACTAGTACTATTAGCACTATCATTCCCCCTTGCCAAATCTGGTGACTGAAGAGGCAAAAAGGTGGCCAAATTTAAGGTTGTACAGCGCTGAAAAGTAACATTTGGAGGTAAGAGTAAAGTACACTGTAATCTTAATTGCCTAGCCATTGAAATGTGTTTGGGCTGTACCTGAGACAAGATTGCATGTATGTCATGTGTGGTATGCACTACGACTGGATTGTCTAGAACAATCTCTGATGACTTATCTATGATAATTGACACTGCAGCTACCGCCCGTACACAAGACGGTGAACCTCTAGATACTGGATCTAATGCTGCTGAAAAGTAAGCGACTGGTCTTTGTTTTACATGTGCCTGTGTCAGAACACCTGTGGCATGTCCAGTGATCTCAGCAATGTACAGGTTAAATATCTTGGTGTAATCTGGTATACCAATAGCCGGGGCAGAAATCAACAACTTTTTCAAAGTGATAAACGACTCATAAGCTATTTCTGTAAGCATATACGGTACAATTTTCAAACAATCGTATAATGGCTGCATCAAAGCGCTAGCATGTGGTATCCACTGTCTACAATATGACACGATACCTAAAAACATACGCAATTGTTTGAAATTCCGTGGGGGTAACATTCCCTTTATCACTTGAACCCTCTCCTCAGTGAGATGTCTCGTACCTTGTGATATACAATGTCCCAAAAAGATAACTTTTTCCTGACACACTTGTAACTTTTTCTTATTAACCTTGCAACCTTTTTCTGCCAAAAAATCGCAACAAATTAAGGGTGGTGTGCAAGCTTTCAGTCTTTCACTTATCTGTGGAATTAATCCTTCCATAAACTGTCTATTGAAGGTTCGGATCGTGACTGGCAGCTCTAAATCCATTCTCTCATCTGCCATCATACTTTCCATAGACAAGTAAAATTCTGATACAGTCTGTCCTGGCATTTGTTTCATGGGTGATATTGACCCCCTCTCTTGTTGTTTTGCCTGACAGAAAACTTCTAATCTAACAATAAAAGGGGCCCTTGAGTCTATATGTCTGATTGCCATCCCCCTCAGCTTGTCCTGCAGGTCTGTGTGGACCTATTTCTGTCATAAACTGGTTAAAACAGGGTCAGAGTCATTTTATGTCTGCATAGATCCTCCCCATCCTGCCAGGTTGCTTCATGTGTATTCATTAACTGTGTCACAAATCTACAAAAAGCAGCTGGCTTTACTATAATGCATGTATCAGTGCGTACGGGAGCTACAGTTTCTGAATGAAATTCTTATACTCCACAAACCTGAAAAAAAAAAAAAAAAAAAAACATTCTCTACCCTTAAGTACACGACATATCTTGTGTGGTTTACGTTCTATGTCAGTATATGGGGGTGGGATGGTTGAACTAAGATTATTTAAAATTTCAACATTTTTTGTTCTTCTGTCTTTCATATCCCAACCATCACAATCTGGATTATGTTTCCACCCCTCTTCTTTTTCTCTATTTGAAACCTTAATTAAGCATTGAACCTGACTCATCCATTGCTTCTCTAACACCTCTCCTTGTCTGTCCCTTTTTATTTCACTCCATACATCCGGGTCTAAAACCCGCTGCTCCTTTCACCTTAAATTTACGAAGGACATCCTTTAAGTCCTGTGCTTCGGTTTTCCCATAAATGTTCTTAATTATCTGTGGCACCGTATAGTGCGCCACAATTCCCTGACGGGGTTTTGTGTTCCTCTGGCCCATTCTAACAGTCCTGCCTAGGTAGCGTGTGGGACACTTAGTGTACAATATAATGCGGCTACAACATATACAAGAATGAATAATTACTTTATATGCTAGCCCTATAGCATACCAGCTAAGTTACACTAGTTCCTCGTTGCCTTCCTCCTAGGGTGCTAGAATTCTAGAAACCTCTCCGGAATAAGATTTCTGAAACCAAATTACTTTATATGCTAGCCCAAAAATAAATAATGACTTTATATGCTAGCCCAATAACAAACCAGAATGCGGCTACAACATATACAAAAATGCGGCTACAACATATACAAGCATTCCTTTAAGTGGCCAGGTATCCGACTAGATCTCGGGACTTTGTTGAGACCTTATTCCCCCCTCGTATCTGGGAATCCCTCTCATACACTCTTATCCCTGCTTTATGGAGCAGACAGGGCTTATACTCTCAACCCGTCTATGGTTTATGAGTTAGATGTGAGGTTAAGCATAAGCGTCAGACCCCCAAGCTCACAAGCCCTCAGGTTCCCAATCGTGTGAGGTAAGGCGCATTCCGTTGCTTAGTTCGGCAATCCCCTTCTAACTCATACCATCCTTGACAAGGCTCATTCACTTTCTCAACAAGACAGACAAGACAAACACAGATAACAAAAACAAACAAATAATTCCAGCAATATAAACGAAAATATGCAGTAATTCTAGACTCACCACTACAGAGGCTGGTGTTTTAAAACCAGGAGAACCGTAACTGACAGAACGGATAGGCACAAATCAGGGGAGCACAGAATATAAGAAAAATAAAGCTTTTTCTTACCTGCGCAGGTTTTTTGATCTGTGGTTCCCGGAGTGCCTGTCTTTTGGTTCCGTCAGCGTAGCTCATCCACCTCTTGTAGTATCATCGGTGAGTCCCTCGTCCGGGCGCCAAAATGTTAAATGCAACTGTTAAATAAGTTGCTTATAGTTTATATTGCTTTGCCAAATTATTGCTTCATATAGGAATTAAGACACAGAGTCAGAAATCCGTGTATCAGTTCTTGAGCATAATGGACTGCTGCTCTTTAATCTTTCCAAGGCCTTTTATACAAACAATAGCATTAGCACAACCCCCCCACACAGGGCAAGGGTAAACAACAACAGGAGTCACCTGGGTTACGAACACAAGCTTCAACACCATGGCAATGTAGTTACAAGAAAACAAAAGCAGCTTCAACAGAGTTCAACAGCCAAAAAGTTACATTTAAAACAGATTTACATGTAGGCATCATATTAAGTGAGAAAATTAAATCCCTGACCTTATCAATAGCAAATTAAAATGATTGTAAAGGCAGAAGCATTTTTATCTTAATGCATTCTATGCATTGAGATAAAAAGCCTTTTGTGTACAGCAGCCCCCCTAATACTTATCTGAGGTCCATCTACATCCAGCGATGTTGCACAAGAGGCTCGGCTGTCTGGGACTCCCCTCCTCATTGGCTGAGACAGCAGCAAGGCACCATTGGCCCCCGCTGCTGTCAATCAAAGTCAGTGAGCCAACAAGGAGAGAAAGGGGGCGGGGTCAGGCTGCCGCCCCTCATCTCACTGGACAAAGGGGGCTGCGGCTCATGTCGGGTGCCTCCATAGCAAGTTGTCTGCTCTGGGGGCATTCAACAGGAGGGAGGGGCTAGGAGCCCCAAAGAGGGACCCAAGAAGAGGAGGATCAGGGCTGCTCTGTGCAAAAACACTGCATAAAGCAAATAAGTATAATGTTTGTTATTTTTAATGAAAAAAAAAACCAAGACTTTAGTATCACTTTACGTAATCAAGTAAATTAATACATGAAAACATCCACTTTAAATTATGTGCATAAAAACGTGAAAGTGAAAATCACACACACACAAAAATTCTTAAAGAGAAACTGCAGTCTGCTCATATAATTTGTAATAAAAACATCTTTGCCATTCTGAAGCTTCCCTCTAAACACATTGCATATTATCTTATATATACTGTGATTCTGTACTTTTCAAATATGCTGCAGAAATCTCCCTCCACTGAGTCTGGCTGCAACCATTTCAACTGTGGGCAGCTGAAGCTGCTGCCTGTTCACTTCCTGGATTTACACAGAGACACACCTCCAGCTCTGCAGCTCTCATTGGCCCTCCTATGACTCATCCCCCCTCCCTTCATGGCAAACTTTCATGAGAGTGAGAGAGAGAGCTGTGTATGATGTCATTTATTACTGATACATAAGAATTACATAAAAACAAAAAAAAATCCAGATGCCAAGCAGTAAAAACATATACAGCAGTGCACTTGCTTAGATGGTCGCCTTTTCCGAAACCCAAAGTGGCGGCGAGACGTCCCCTGACACCACAGGTCTAACTTTAAACACTTTATTAAAATCATATTTTAAAATGTAATGGCTTAACTTCCTAAATAAACTGTCCCACACAAACCCACTGCATATACAGAGCCCTGAATATGTGTGTGCGGGTCTGTATGCTACTAGTAGCGTCAGTCCTTTTGAAGAAAAGACAAGACTTTGTGTCTGCAGCTAGCCACTTTTGTTGGTTCACTTAAAAACTCCTGAATAGCAGGGCCAAACAACACAACTTGCCTGGATTATCAAGTGAGGAAGGCAGGATCTTTCTCAGCAAGGTGAAAGGCCAATAGTATCTGTATACAGTGTCCCTGGGAATGGATGATTTATCCTTTAGCCCTGTGGCTAAGTGTCTGCAAGATGACTAACAGCAATGATGTCTGTATACAGTGTCCACTTAACTTCTTCTGTGGTGCAGTGTCCCTGTTTCCTGCAAATGGGCAAAAGCCCCTTTACCCATTCCTGCAGTCAAGGCTCAAACGAATGTCCTGGAACAAGCATGGTCTCCTGGTGACCCGACTGGTCACCTCACACTGTAACACTTCACTGTCGGTGCAGGTGCGCCTGGATGTGCACCTAGGATCCCCCCCCCCTCTCAGGCTGGATGTCCCGACTGGCGGCGGAGGCCAAAATCGCACAGTGAAATCACCTAAGAGGCTGTACCTCTCCCTTAGGTCTGATCTCCTCCTCCGCCTTGTGCTGTCTGAAAATCCCTCAGCAAAGCAAGATGGAGTCTTTAGTTCCTCTTTTCCAAAACATGCTGGCTCTTGTAGTTCCATACAGTTCAATCTGAATGTGAAACTTGAGTGCCTTGTAAAATTATTCACCCCCCTTGGCTTTTTACCTATTTTGTTACATTACAACCTTTAGTTCAATGTTTTTTTTAATCTGAATTATATGTGATGGATCAAAACACAATAGTCTAAGTTGGTGAAGTAAAATTAGAAAATATATACATAAAACTATTTTTCGGAAATAAAAAAATGGTAATTGGCATGTGCGTATGTATTCACCCCCTTTGTTATGAAGCCCATAAAAAGCTCTGGTGCAACCAATTACCTTCAGAAGTCACATAATTAGTGAAATGATGTCCACCTGTGTGCAATCTAAGTGTCACATGATCTGTCATTACATATACACACCTTTTTGAAAGGCCCCAGAGGCTGTAACACCTAAGCAAGAGGCACCACTAACCAAACACTGCCATGAAGACCAAGGAACTCTCCAAACAAGTAAGGGACAATGTTGTTGAGAAGTCAGGGTTAGGTTATAAAAAAAATATCCAACTCTTTGATTATCCCTAGGAGCACCATCAAATCTATCATAACCAAATGGAAAGAACATGGCACAACAGCAAACCTGCCAAGAGACAGCCGCACACCAAAACTCACGGACTGGGCAAGGAGAGCATTAATCAGAGAGGCAGCACAGAGACCTAAGGTAACCCTGGAGGAGCTGCAGCTGTTCCACAGCAGAGATTGGAGTATCTGTACATAGGGCGACAATAAGGCGTACACTCCACAGAGTTGGGCTTTATGGCAGAGTGGCCAGAAGAAAGCCATTACTTTCAGCAAAAAGCAAAATGGCACATTTTGAGTCTGCGCAAAGGCAAGTGGGAGACTCCCAAAATGTATGGAGGAAGGTGCTCTGGTCTGATGAGACTAAAATTGAACTGTTTGGCCATCAAAGAAAACGCTATGTCTGGCGCAAACCCAACACATCACAGCACCCAAAGAACACCATCCCCGAAAGATGGTGGTGGCAGCATCATGCTGTGGGGATGTTTTTCAGCAGTCGGGGCTGGGAAACTAGTCAGGGTTGAGGGAAAGATGGATGGTGCTAAATACAGGGATATTCTTGAGCAAAACCTGTACCACTGTGTGTGATTTGAGGCTAGGACGGAGGTTCACCTTCCAGCAGGACAATGACCCCAAACACACTGCTAAAGCAACACTTGAGTGGTTTAAGGGGAAACATGTAAATGTGTTGGAATGGCCTAGTCAAAGCCCAGACCTCAATCCAATAGAAAATCTGTGGTCAGACTTAAAGATTGCTGTTCACAAGCGCAAACCATCCAACTTGAAGGAGCTAGAGCAGTTTTGCAAAGAGGAATGGGCAAAAATCCCAGTGGCAAGATGTGGCAAGCTCATAGAGAGAGACTTATCCAAAGCGACTTGGAGCTGTAATAGCCGCAAATAGTGCCTCTACAAAGTATTGACTTTAGGGGGGTGAATAGTTATGCACATTGACTTTTTCTGTTATTTTGTCCTATTTGTTGTTTGCTTCACAATAAAAAAAAAACATCTTCAAAGTTGGGGGCATGTTCTGTAAATTAAATGATGCAAATCCTCAAACAATTCCAGGATGTGAGGCAACAAAACATGAAAAATACCAAGGGGGGGTGAATACTTTTGCAAGGCACTGACTACAATTCCCTTTATGCTTTGCTCCCTGGCGATAATCACTCTGCTGACAGGATGCAATGATACAGAGTTTTAGCTGGCACTAGAGGGAAACAGTTTCACTGCAACAATGTTGCAGAATGTCTTCTGATACTGCAGGTAAGCCAGTTCCCTGCTACAATTATTTACAATTACAATTATTTTTTGTTTCTGGACCTCTAAAGACTTGCACCAGTGATCAGCAGATCACTGGTGCCATGCAGGTCTCCTGCAGACCTGTCAGTGTATCTGTGTGCCCAAGCAGATACAATTTGACAGGAAAAGAGAATGAACTACCACAGCGCTCCACAGTGCTGTTGTAGTTCATTGAAAACTACAAACCGACAGTCGCAAAGACTGCCGGACCTTGTGAGCATTGTGACGCCAGATGGGCAGAACGGAGCCCCGCTCGGACATGTTTTTTTTAGATCTGTGACATCTATAGAGGGAGGGAGAAGATACCCCCTAGCTGTCAGATCAGGGAATTGGGGGGTGTGCGGGGGCAGGTGCATTTCTAACATGTTACACCATGAATATTGGTGTAACATTTTACAAAAAGTGAACTTATCCTTTAAAAGGCTTAGAGAAAGCTGCTTGAAGCTTGCCAAAAGCTTTGCAAAAGCTTGCTGGTCACACTACTCTTATACACGGTTGCCAACCTCTGGAAGTGTTATTTACTGATACAATACCAAAAAATTACTGACAGTGCCAATTGTTTACTGACACGACAGAAAAAAACTTGACAGAGCCAAATTTTTTACTGACAGTTCGAAAAATGTGCCCAAATTACAGTTTTTAATGCAACTATCACGAGCAGGGCCCTCCTGTATTGATTTGTATTGTAAGTGTACTGTCTGCCCCCATGTTGTAAATCACTGTCAAACTGTTGACACTATATAAATCCTGTATAATATTAATAATAATAATATTTAAGTTACAAACACATAGCTTTTAGCTATTAGCAATGTGTTTAACAACTTGCCGACCGCCTTACGTAGGAGTACAGCAGCAGAGCAGCTCTCCTGCGCTGGATCACGTATCTAGTACATGATCTAGCACTTGATTTTTTTTTCAAAATTGTCAGTCTTTTTTCGTTTATAGCACAAAAAATAAAAAACTCAGAGGTGATTAAGTACCACCAAAAGAAATCTTTATTTGTGTGAAAAATTAATATAAATTTCATTTGGGTACAGTGTTGCATGACCGCGCAATTGTCAGTTAAAGTAACGCAGTGCCAAAAAGCAAAAAATGGCAAGTGATTAAGATAAAAAAAGGCAAAAAAAGAAGGTCTGGTTAACATAACCCTGCAAATTTATTGCCTGTGTCCAATTGGAGAGCTTTCTCTATAATTTGAGTTGCATAGCCAGCAAATAAAGTAAGGGGAAAACCCAGGTAGCCACCAGGACCACAAGAATAGAAGTCCCTTCTATTCCTGTTCTGGATTTCATCTTACTTTTGATGATAATGGTAAACAGACCAAAATAGAGGGTAAATCTCCCCAACTGGAGCACAGAGACTTTATTAAAAAAAATTCATTTCAGTTACCAGCTCCCAAAGAGAAAGTAATGCATTGTTAAAATAGCAAAGTATGCTGAGTGTTTAGGGGAGCTGGCGTCCTCATGTGAAGGTTTTCCCTTACCTGTTCCACTGACAACTGCAATTTTTTGGGGAAATTGGTCATTTACTGCTACTTTAACAATAGGTAAAAGAGAACTGGGTGAACCTCCAATGACAACTCCACTTCTAACAACTGAAACAAAATAAAGAAAAATTAGCCTTTGCAGGCAAAAGATAAATAGAAAAACACTTAGGGCTCTTTCACACGGGGCGGATCAGTGATGATCCGCCCCGTGAACTCCCGCTTGCTCAGCGGGGATCGCTCCGCCGATCCCCGCTGAGCAGGAAAATGACAGGTCCGTCGTGGCACACTGTGCAGCGACGGACCTGTCAGAGCGCCGCTCTCCCCTATTGGGGATCGGGTGATGACGGACCGTAGAGTCCGTCGTCACGCGATCCGATCCGAAAACAGATGGATAAGTAGGGTTTTCCTCCGTCACACTTTTTCTGATTGGAGCGGGTCGGATGTCAGCGGACGTGTCACCGCTGACATCCGACGCTCCATAGAGGTCTATGGAGCGTCCGTTCAGGTCCGCCTAAAAAACTGACAATGCGGACCTGAACGGATCGGCCGTGTGAAAGAGGCCTTAAACTATTTCACAGTAAAAACATATTATTCATTTTTTTCAAAATTGTTTGATTCCATCTACTCATGTGACTGTATTCCTACACTATCACCACCTTATTATCATGTTTGTCCATATACATGTTACCAGCAGCAGAAGAAACACCCAGTGGTTTATTACATTTTTTTATGTTACAAACTTTGTTGCAGAGTCCTACCATCTGTTATTCTGAAGAAATCCCTGAGTCTGTGTCCATGTGGGAAAGTGAGTCTAATTAGAGTGGTTTTATAATTATCAATCAGCTGTGGCACCTGCAGAGCACTAATGAGGAAAGCTGCTGGGCCTGCATCCCTTTAGACATGATTTCCTATTGGTAGTATCTCGCCAAAAATGACATTTTTGTTGCAGGGGATACCTAAAATCTAACTTGTAGCTTAGGGCAGACTTCTGGAAAAATCAGTGAACCAATCACACAAGCAAGATATGATGTTTCTGGGGGGCGTTCTGTACACATTCTGTAAACCTTCAGCCTTCAGGGGGGCCGTAGTGGTGGAAGTAGAAAATGCCCCAGCGTCCATGCGAGTAAAAAAATTACTGCCTGTAGTCAGTAGAAATAGGAATAGTGCCCCATCATTGGTATTAGGCCTCATTCACACGAGGCGGACTCCGTTTCCACGGAGCCCGCCTCGGTCCGCCGGCTCAGCGGGAGATCTCTCCGTTGATCTCCGCTGAGCCAGCGGATGACGGGTTCCTCTCTGCTCACTGAGCGGGGAGGGGCTTGTCAGGAGCCGCTGCTGCCTATGGAGGGATCGGATGAAAACGGACAGCGTGTCCGTTTTCATCAGATCTCACCCAATCCGATCCACCAGCGATGGATCTGGACGTAGGGCCATTCGTCTGCTTTCTCTGCTTTTTCTTTCGTCTCCGCTGACATCCGTCGCTCCATAGGCTAACATGGAGCGCCCGTTCAGGTCCGACGTCAAAACTGACAGGCTGACCTGAACGGTCCGATCGTGTGAAAGGGGCCTAAGTGGGAGGAATAGTGCCTAATTGTTTATGTCAGTGAGAGGATTTTTGCCCATTGCTGGTGTCAATGGGAGGACTAGTGTCCCATCATCAAAAATGGCCAATTTTGGTGTCAGAGGGAGGAATGGTTCCCCACTGTTGGTATCAGTGGAAGAAATAATGCCCTGAGGGCCAGAGAAAGGCAAGCAAAGGGCTGCAGTTTAGTGACTACTGCCTTATACAGTAGGCTGCAAAGACAAAAAGACAAAGTAAAAATTAGCCAAGTGTCCATATACATGGGTCCAGACTTTTTCAATACAGTTGGATTTAGAAAGTTTGTGATGTTACAGTAATAACTATACTTGTGCTTAGAAACGTTTAAGTAAGGAAAAAGAATTGACATCTTGTGAAAAGGGGAGTAGAACACTAGAGTTTAGTCAGCAATCATCTCCAGCCGGCAGTCATCTTGCAGCTGAGTTGTAAACTGGATTTTTTTTTTGGTGTGAATTATCACTCTGTACACAATCATTGCACATTCCATTCCTTTAATAAATAAGTCTACTTGTTCAGGACAGCGGCATAGTCAAATTATGAATGAAAAATGAATTAAATTATGTTATTCCAAAAATGAAAGTGTTTGGCTCTTTCCCTTAATGAGTAAGGCAATAAACAGCACCTTGGCACCATCTGCTGATCACGTTATGAAAATGTCAGCCAAGCTGGGGAAGCAATTTGAATGGTATCCTGTTTTGTGGATTTCAGTCACTGATTATATTCATCATAAATGGGGGTAGATTAATACATATTATCTTACTGAATTCTTACTGAATTCTGTAATATAAGCTGATTTAGAACAATACACTCAGCTTTGTTAAAAGTTAATTTGATTTCTGTTACGGATTAATCATGTGTATATTTAAGCTCTTTTCTCTATAATTCAGTTTAATTCTAGATATTTTGTGTTCTTTTGGCTACTATGCTGCTTGTAGAGGAGGCTTGAGTGGTTCAGACAAAGATATTAAGCACAGGAGGCTGATTTTCTATTGTACTTGAGGCTATTCACTTGAATTATCTAGTCATGTTTACTAATTTTATCTGCAAATGACTGGGTATTCAAAGTGAACAGGATTTAGCATTTTCATTGATTGGAAAGTGAAAATGTAAACATATTGTGTGACAATTCTCAAGTTTCTTTTTTCATGTACTTTAAACCTAGACTCACCTCTCCATTTTTCAGGCATGCACCATCTAATGTTTGGATTATTTTGTCTACTTTATTTGTTAGTTCCAAATATGGCTTTTCATTGAAAATATGCTTTGAAGACCTACATCTTTTGATTGTTGCAGATAACACTAGTATTTGTCATGAAATTAAAGAAGCATCCATATCTAATGGCAGGCTGCGGAGCTTTGCGGATCTTCACGTCGAATTTCACCTCTCCAACCAGATGTTATTCCACTATTTGCAACTCAGACATGTGGTTCCCACGCAAATCCCTGATGCCTTCACTCTTGAATCTGATTCCTTGGAGCCTCTCCTGACCACCATGTCCTTGGGGAAGACTTTGTCATCGATCTTCCTTCGTCTCGCCGTTGCTCACTCTGTGAAATTAATTTACCTGATCTAACTGAGGAAGATTGGGACACATGTATGACCCATTATGTTACTAGTATGATTTCGGCCAAGGATAGGTTTATTCATGTTAAGTTCCTTCACAGAGCTTATTATATTATAGTGCAGTAAAGCATCATCATATGGTGTGGCGGCGATCAGGGTTACTGACTGGTGACAGTATGTTAAAAAAAAAAAAATATATAAATATATATATATATATATATATATATATATATATATATATATATATATATATATTTAAAAATGTAATAAAAAATAATTTTTTCCAAAAAATTGTGACAAAAAGATATAACTTCAAAAAATTTGCCATGC
The DNA here is from genome assembly GCF_042186555.1 of Aquarana catesbeiana. NCBI lineage: Eukaryota > Metazoa > Chordata > Amphibia > Anura > Ranidae > Aquarana > Aquarana catesbeiana. Next base: position 386,084,602 of record NC_133327.1, read on the forward strand.
CTTTTACTAAATGCCTCAGACTGTCTACTTTCCAAAGAAGGGGGTATTTGTACTGTCCTGACATTTTAAGGGCCTCAAGAAATGAGATTGTTCGCCAGTACGTTAGGACTGATCAATTTTCAAATATACTACTTTGGGGGAGGGGTTTGATCATGTGTATATATTGTTTTTTTTTTAACTTTGATTATTGTTACAATGATTATCATTGTAACAGCAATGTTTTCAACTGTCACGAATGGGTTACAATAGCAGTGAGTAGTATTTTAAAACATGTTTTCGGAAGTGATGCCCTTTGTTTGGCATCGCCTCGCAAAAAACAGTGTTTAATAACTATTTAAAGCGTACACTACCCCTGAGGAAGGAGTTTGATTGACTCCGAAACGCGTCGGGTGAAAAAGTACTGCTTCAAAACTCTGCATATACACGATTGTAATACTGATGGATTTACATTCTTAACAATAGATGTTACAGTTGTTGTCATATTTTATTATGTTAATTCAATAAATTATATTTGTACCAAGTATACCATTTTTATGATTGCTACATGTGCCTGAAAAGTCCACCACTAGGGGACCCCCTTTGCTGTTATGTATTATTAGATGTGATGGCTACATTCGTTTTCTTTTCTTAGGCTTTCTTTCTTTTATTTTCACCTGGTGATCCTGACAGTAAGTCTGTTGTTTTTCATAAGAACAAGCTAACCTGCGGATGTAGCATTTACACAGTTGAGACAAATCATTTACCACTCACAACATGGATGAACTTTTATTTATGTAAAACCTTTATCTCAAAAGGAAAAAACTGTTTGCTGTAACTACTTATAAAGTGTTAGCTGGAGTCTGGCTTCAGTTTGTTAGTGTATCTAAATCTGCTAGCACATCCTCCATTGCCGAGGGGAACTTTCTCGGCAGAACACCAGCCGCTCCTGCACTGAGCGGGGGCTGAGTTGCATTGAGGGGGGCTGCACTGAGGGGGGGCTGCACTAACTGAGGGGGGGCTGCACTGAGGGGGGCTGCACTGAGGGGGGCTGCACTAATTGAGGGGGGACTGCACTAACTGAGGGGGGTCTGCACTGAGGGGGGTCTGCACTGAGGGGGGGCTGCACTGAGGGGGGGCTGCACTAATTGAGGGGGGGTCTGCACTAATAGAGGGGGGGGCTGCACTGAGGGGGGTCTGCACTAATAGAGGGGGGCTGCACTGAGGGGGGGTCTGCACTAATGGGGGGGCTGCACTAATAGAGGGGGGGGCTGCACTAATAGAGGGGGGCTGCACTGAGGGAGGCTGCACTAATAGAGGGGGGCTGCACTGAGGGGGGGTCTGCACTAATAGAGGGGGGGCTGCACTGAGGGGGGGCTGCACTGGGGGGCTGCACTAATAGAGAGTGGCTGCACTGAGGGGGGCTGCACTAATAGAGGGGGGGCTGCACTGAGGGGGGTCTGCACTAATAGAGGGGGGTCTGCACTAATAGAGGGGGGGCTGCAATAATAGAGGTGGGGTCTGCACTAATAGAGGGGGGTCTGCACTGATGGAGGGGATCTGCACTGATGGAGGGGATCTGCACTGATGGAGGGGGTCTGCACTGAGGGGGCCTATACAGACTCTGGCGGGGGCACCTGATGCAAGGACAGACTCTGGCGGGGGCACCTGATGCAAGGACAGACTCTGCCGGGGCACCTGATGCAAAGACAGACTCTGCCGGGGGCACCTGATGCAAGGACAGACTCTGCCGGGGGCACCTGATGCAAGGACAGACTCTGCTGGTGGCAGGCGACGTGGCTAGTGACACGCTCAGGGATCCCACTGATTCGGCATTATGGTGAGTTGAATCATTTAGTTTTATATTACAATGTAATAATAGAAATAATGCGCTTCAATCATCCTGACACCATAACAACCATGGTGCCGGGATGATTGAAGCGTTAACACCAGGCGTTTGGAGTATCTTTATCTGCTGATTGTTAAACTTTCTAGAATACACATATTTCTATTGTGTAGGATCTGGGGCTGCTGTTGCGTCATTCCCCTCTCCACCTTTCCTTCTCCCCCTTTCCTTCTCCCCCTTTCACTCTCCATCCCTCATTCATCTCAGACTCTAACCACACCCTCTTGAGACACATCCATTTAAGCCACGCCCACCTTCACGTAAGCCACGCCCGCTTTTCGCAGAAGCCACGCCCATTTTACGCCACTGTGCGACACACTTATAATTTATGGCTAAGCCACGCCTACAAACTAATGCCCCGCCCCCTAATTATTGTACAGCTCCGCCTACAGCCAAAAAAGTGTCCCACATATTTTTTTTTCAATGTTGGCAACTATGAATGGACTGTAGTGCAAAATGCAAAAAGCACTAAAACTGCATAGGTGTGAATCCAGCCTTAGGTCTACTTCACACTTATGCAGGTTGCAGTTTCCATATTCCAGGTGCATTTTGCTTTTTTCAATACACGCTTTTGATCCACTGAAGTCTATGGAACCAAATACCAGAAAAAAGTCTCTGGCCCTTTCCATAAGATGCACAGATGCACAGAACTACATCCATAGGAAACCGTGTTAAATCAACTGTAGTGTGTTTTTGCAAAACTGAAAACACACTAAAAAATGCATAGGTGGGAACCAGGCCTTCAGGTGCCCCTGTGTGTTACTAGCCAGAACACCAGGTGAAAACACAGAGAAAAAAGCCTAAAAAAATGAATGTAGCCACCATTGTCTAATACTTCATAAATATGCCCTAAAGTGTTTTCATACACCAGATTATTGCTCACTGATTTTTGTCCATACCATTCGGTGTTAATCTGGAGTTTGTAATTTGTGAAATTTCAGAACAACAGTGCTAAGAGCACCTACATCAAATATCATGTCTAGCACTAACAAAGATCAAGCACATCCTATTTTATGTGGAAAGGAGCTTCAGAAGGCAAATCTTTCAAAACATTACATTTTTACATCATTTTTAGTTGTTTACTTTTTAGCTTTTTTATATTGATTTTAGATGGTTTAGCTTTTCATAACAATATTTTAGAAATTGATGAAAAATTGTCAAATATGGCAAAAATTACAGTTTAATTGACCTTTAGAAATAGGTTTTTGGTGGTGCTGAATAATGTGTGAGGGCCCATTTACACATTCCCACATTGCAGCAACACGCACATTATTGTAACACACAGTAATGCATTGCTGCATTGTGGTGAAATTTATTTTGACTGGCACCTCAATGCATTAAGGCAGGGGTCTCCAAACTTTTCAAAGTAAGGGGCCAGTTTACTGACCTTTAGGCTGGGTTCACACTAGCTGCGGCTGCAGGGAGTCTTCTGGTGCGTGTCTGTTCACCGTTTCAGGTGCGAATCAGGTCCGAATTTTTGTCTGAATTCGCACCTGAAATGGACCAGAAGATGCCCAGGACCCTTCTGCAATTAGGACCACAGCCACCCCGGAGTTGTGTGAACTGGCTCCATTAAGAGAGTCACACTCTCCTGTCATGCGAATTGGATGCGGGGAAACCCACATCCAATTTGCATCAGGGTGAACCCAGCCTCAGACTTGGGGGGGGGGGGGGTTGTGGCAGGTAGGGGTAGAAAATGTCCCAGACCCAGTATCAGCATGGCCTCAGCCTTGGTGGTCTGTAGGTGGAGAAGTAGTGCCCTATCATTGTTATTCGTGGGAGGAATAGTACCCAATCATTGGTGTCAGTGGAAGAAACAGTGCCCCATTGTTGGTGTCAGTGGGAAGAATAGTGCCTCCTCATTGATATTAGTGGGAGGAATAATGCCCAATCATTAATGTCAGTGACAGGATATATGCCCCACTGTTGGTGTCAGTGGGAGGAATAGTACCTCCTCGCATCATTTGGAGGAATAGTGCCCCAAGGGCTTAATAAAAGATAGCAAAGGGCCTAATCTGGTCCTCAGGCTGCAGTTTGGAGACCACTGCACTAGGTCAACAAACCTGCGTTTTACTGTATCTCAACATATGACATGCATGGCTCTTGTGCAGCCCTTTGATTTCAAATTTGCCGCCTTAATGCAACTTATTTTAACGCACCGCAAAGAAGTAAATGGTCCCTTAATGTTCCACATACTCTGCTATCTGACAGGATAACAAGATATAACAAGTGCTTGCCAGCTGTGTCTTCCTTCTATGTCAGAGCTAGCTAGTATCTTGTGCCACATTTGAAAACCTCAGTCACTGAGTCCTTTTCATATCCCCGCTGCCTTGTATATTTGTGGTCCCTTGCCCTACTTCTAATCACAGTACAGTCCTTCTTTGTGCAGTGGCTGACAGTCATTTCAGTACAGAAACTGCCTTACGCTCAGCTGCTCTTCTTCTACACATCTAAATATAGATTCTTTTCTCCTGAATTCCCTGCGGTGTGAAGAAACGCCATGTGAAGCTTATACACAAATAAGACTACAGCAGTGGCATGCCAGAGCCCACATTACTAACACTGCTTGTTAGTAGGAGCAAATCACAAAGCAAATAATTCAAATCCACTTTTTACACTACTTCAAACAGGTGTTTCTGTGGGTCTAGTGTAAAGCTAATTTCTGTGCCAAGGAGTAGTGATCATTCATAAAAGACATGATGGGTTTTTCATGTGAAATATTGAAGGAATCAGACAAGTCATTATGTGTGCAACCATTGTATAATAGCTCAGGATGTACAAACGTGTACCACAGCTATAATGTAAACAAGTGTGCCACGTTAATTTGTTTATTCTGAGCAACACACATACAGTATATTATTTTTTTCGCAACAAATTGATATTGCAAATAACATAGGAAAATACTATTCCTAAGCAATTCCTGAACGCCAGGTATTCAATATATGGCAATATTGCATACTAAAATGCGGGCACCACCGCCCAAAATACATGTTTACTACTTTTCACTTCTGAAATTAACTAAATCACTACTGCCTTAACAGTGTATTAAAAAACAACATATATGCAAATGTTAATGCACGGTTTATTTACCACACTTGAAAACATTGCAGCAAAGAAAATGGTAATTGTGCCATGTGCAAACATTTGCCCACCCTAAAAAATCAGTATTTTGCAACATCCCTTCAAGATCACAGCTTGTAAGTATCTTTTTATATGTTACTGTACTTGCGGTCCCTCCACATCAGCAGGCAAACATAGGCTTAAAAGAGTGGTAAAGCACAAAGGGACATAGACTTAGCTGCAGAAGGGCTTCCTAGTTGCAGCTATTTTATACAACCCATTTGGCAACAGTTGACAGCTAGCAGAAGTAAAGAATTACTCTTAATTCTGGGATGATGGTCAAAGCCAAGCAAGAGGCAGGACAGGCAGTAAGATAGGAATTGTAACTTAAAAGTTTGGAGCATCAAGAGATTTTAGCCTTGGCAACTAATGACTAATAAGGCCTAATTAGACGAATAGGGTCAGGGATCTTGTAAACGCAGTAGAGGAGATGTACTAAAACTGGAGAAAGCAAAATCTGGAGTAGCTGGGCAGAGTAACCAATCAAGCTTTGAAAATGAAATTGGTTGCCTTGCACAGCTGCTCCAAATTCTGTCTGCTCCAGTTTTAAATTCTCCTCAGCATTTATTACTAGACAAATGGAGGGGTGTTGCACACATCGGAATTTCTGTTTTCCTGACGCATCTTTGCAGCACACACACTGGGTTGTGACTCCGCCCCCACAACCTGATAGGACTGATTACCTATATGTTTTGAAGAGGAGCCCCCTGCTGCAGTCTCCTTTTTTTTCCTCACCTGTTAGGACTCACCAGGATAAAGCAAGGACCTTTTACCGCTTTGCCCCAGCTAGGTTCAGCCTCTCCTAGTTGGAAGCCCTGACTGTACAGTCTCTAAATGAGCTTTATGCAGGCACCCCACTCTGATGGTCTCAGGGGAGTTTCATTATCTTTTTACAAGCCTTAAACAGGCTTACATTATCATGCAGCGGCCTTCCATCTTTTACTCTTTATATGTTCACTCTATTTATTCTCTTTCCGTTTTATTTTACCTAATTTCTTATCCTTTTCCTCTCTCCCCTCTGCTGAGTCTTTTAGTCCTCCAGCTGCCTTAACCTTCTCAAGATGGTGGCCGTGAACGGCTCGTCGGCGCGACCGGAAGTGATGCGGGCATCTATCTCCTTTTGCCAGTATCTAAGATGGCGTCGGGTGCCGCTGATCGCTACAGCGCATGCGCGGTGCGTGTGTCACTACCGCCGCGACGGCGGTCTATTTAAAAAACAATGTTAATGCTGTATGACTGCACAGCTTATTGCTCTGTATCCAGAATGCTCGCACTCTGCATTTTTCCACATCTCCTATTGCTGCCACCGCTTACTGACTACCCGCTGACCCGGTAAGACTTATCTTACTTCTCATGGCTGTTTTTTACATAGATGCTAATGTATGCTAAATATACTGTACTGAGCTTCACAGGGTTAACCCCTTCCATTCACAGATACACTCTATCTTTTGCTCATGGAGGCCGCTGCCCCAGCAGACCATCTACAGCCAGTAAGGTAAGAGGCATCATGTTTGGTAAGTAGTGAAGAGGAGTAAAAGAGAGCCATGCAACTAATATCACTTTATCCTGATAGCCCTGGCAGGTCGTCAAAATCATCTCAATCCAAACGGAAAGAGAAATCCCCTTCAAGACATTCACATTCTAGAAGAAGCCGGTCAAGGACTTCTTCCCACCATCAGAGTAAAACATCATCCTCCCACCAATCACAACCCATCCACCATAACCAACCTGCAGCCAATGCCTGCTGGATTTGTGGAGCACAAGCCCTTCCTAACAAGTTAGCTTGCCAAACATGTGCTGAAGAAGCCACTAGGGAAAGGGAATCGGATGTATTGGAAGTATCGAACATAATCAGAGAGTCTGTTAAAGAATCAATTCTGCAGGTATCAGCCACAGAACCAGTTAGACCAGTGCAAAGCACATCAGCAACAGTCACCTGCGTACCGCAAGAATCAGACGACTCATCAACAGAAGAGTATTCTCCAGTGCCAGTTGGCTTTGATTTTGCTTTAATAGACCCCTTTGCGAAGTCAGTAAAAGAGGCAATTGGTTGGGAAGAATCAAAGGAATCGCCCCGCAAGCTCAGAAAATATTTACCTAAACTAAAAAGGGATCCAGAAACCTTTCCTTTTATCGATGAACTTGAGGAGATAATTAAAGACGAGTGGCAAAAACCTGACAAGACAACTACTGGCAGAAGCAGCTGATCAGGAGAGAATCGTATTTACTCTACAGGAACTCAGCCTAGCAGGGGACTTTGTAGCCAAAGCATCAGTAGATATAATAAGATCGACAGCAAGGGCGATGTTGTCCTAGGTCATGTCCAGGAGAGCCTTATGGTTAAAGCCGTGGGTAGCAGATACAGCTTCCAAATCAAATTGGTGCAAGATCCCCTATGACGGAACCAACCTGTTCAGTCCTAATTTAGACCTCGCCATCTCTAAATTTACAGGGGGAAAATCGGGTCTTATTCCATCTGACCGAAGACCAAAACTACAGAAAGTTCAACCCTTTAGACGCAATCTTCCCGAACGATACCGAGAAGCCAGATCATATAGACCAGGCAAGGAGTTCAAACAAAATTGGAGTAATACCCAATCATCTTTCTTGAGGACACAGAAGCCCAAAGCTCCTATTACAGGGGATCAGCAGAAGTCGTTTTGAAGGCACGTCTGCCCAGCCTGTGCTAGTGGGAGCCAGGCTCAGCCTGTTTACACAGGTGTGGGTAGAACATATAAAAGATCCATGGACAATATCCACAGTCTGTGAGGGCCACAAATGGAGTTTCAAGTACAGAAACCCCAGAGATCACTTCCTAAACACCCGACTACCATCATCTCTTCCAAAGCGGAAGCTTCTAATCAAATATGTACTAGAGTTACTGCAGAAACATGCGATTACAGAAGTTCCTCAACATCAGAAAGGAAAAGGTTTTTACTCTCCCCTTTTTCTTGTCAAGAAAAAAACGGGACCTGCGTCTGGTTCTAGACCTAAAGATCCTCAACAGAAGGATACTAGTAGAGTCTTTCAAAATGGAGAGTCTCCAATCTATTCTATTGGCAATAAATACAAGAGACTGGATGCTATCAATAGATTTATGCGACGCCTATCTCCATATTCCTATACACACAAGTTTTCAAAAATACCTTCGGTTTGCAATCGGGGGACGACATTTTCAATTTCGGAGTCACCCGTTTGGGATATCTACGGCACCCAGGACATTTACAAAAATCTTGCTTCCAATCATAGCATACCTGAGAGAGAAAGGACTAAGAGTCCACCACTATCTCGACGATATCTTACTCTTGGCCAACAGCCAGCAGTTACTTCTCCAACATCGGGAAATACTAATATCCACATTACATCAATTCGGATGGATGATAAACTGGAAAAAGAGCAGTCTGGAACCAACCCAATCAATGATCTTTTTGGGAGCAGAACTCGACACCAATGCCAACACGGTGAGTCTCCCTCAGGAAAAAATAGGACATTTGGTCCAGAAAATAAAAAAACTAATGGAAGCAACACACCTATCTGCCAGAACATGTCTCAGCATATTGGGATCCATGTCTGCCACCTTTCCAATGGTCCGGTGGTCCCAGAGGCATATGAGGACATTCAAGATATCATTCCTGAAACAATGGAATGGAACATCAATGAGGCAACGAATTTTCATCAACCAATCAGTGAAACAGTCTGCATGGTGGTGGACGCGAACCAGCAATCTAAAGCGTCATCGACATATTGTGCCCCCTCAGCCGGAAATAGTCACATCGGATGGCAGCCTACAAGGTTGGGGAGCACATTACCGGGATCAAGCGGTACAAGGCCACTGGTTTTTCCGCCCTCTGGGCGTGGTATCGAACATTCTAGAACTCAGGGCCGCCTTTCAGGCTCTCCTAGCATTCAGGCCATCACTCACAGGAAGTAGTGTATTAGTATGCATGGACAATACGGTGGCAGTGAACTACATCCAGAGGCAAGGGGGCACCCGGAGCAGTGCCCTCATGCGGGAGGTACGTCCTATCCTCGACTGGGCTCAGATCCATTTGGAAGACCTGAAAGCAGTGTATGTCCCCGGCAGTGCAGAACCAACTGGCGGACGATCTAAGCCGAACGTTCATCTCGAACAACGAATGGTCACTAAGTCAACAAGCCTTTTTCCTTCTAACACGCAAATGGGGAATTCCCGATATCGACTTGGCAGCAACTCCAATGAACAACAAGTGTGCCAAGTTCTTGGCGAGAGTTGCCTATCCAACAGCACTAGGGGTCGACTGTCTCCATCACCAGTGGAGCTTCCGTTTAGGTTACATATTCCCTCCGATCCCCTTAATAGCCAGGTTCCTAGCCAGGCTGAGAAACTCAACATCCACTGTGATTGCGGTAATACCGTTTTGGCCGAGGAGGCCGTGGTTCACAACCATCCTACAACTGAGTACAGAGAACCCGTTACTCCTTCCAGTAACTCCAGACCTACTCTCACAGTTCCTACATCCAGCACCAGAAAGGTTACACCTAATGGCTTGGAAGTTGAAAGGGAGAGGCTTCTAGATCAAGGTTGCTCACTAAGGGTGGTGGCCACCTTACAACAGTCAAGGAAGAAGTCTACAAACGGCATATGTAACAGAATTTGGGAAAGATTCACTATGTTGGCACAAGAACAGTCCTGGGACCCACTTTCTCCTACAGTGTCTAAAATTCTTGAATTTTTACAATTAGGCCTGGAGAAGGGGGCTAAGTTCAAGCACCCTAAAGGTTCAAATATCTGCCTTATCGGCCATGATGGGAATCAAATGGGCCTTCAATCCTCTTATAATCCAATTTCAAAAAGCATGCTTGAAACTAAGACCACTCAGAAAGCCAACCTTCCCGACCTGGGACTTAACAATAGTTCTGGAAGCCTTATCGAAAGAACCGTTTTTTCCTCTGGAGTCAGTGTCTGTATTGGATCTAACCCTCAAAAATTAACCTTCTTAGTGGCAATAACTTCTGCAAAAAGAGTGTCCGAGCTGCAAGCACTTTCAATAAAAGAGCCTCATTTGCGGTTCTATCCTGATAGAGTTGTATTAACACCATCTGAACAATTCGTACCAAAAGTGGCATCTGCTTTCCACTTCAATCCAGAGATCAGTTTACCAGCTTTTCTCACTAACCAAGGGATTCCACATCCACTAGATATTAAATCACTAATTGTTCATATCTGGAGGCCACAAAACCATTCAGGAAAACAGAAAACTTGCTAGTCATACCATATGGCCCTAGAAAAGGTCAGGCAGCTTCTTCCAGGACAATAGCCTCTTGGCTAATTAAGATCATTAAAAAAGCATATGCAATCCAGCTTCTTCCAATACCTAACAACCTAAAGGCTCATTCGACCAGGGCAGTGGCGACTTCTTGGGCAGCGTATTGTAGAGTGTCTCCAGAAACTATCTGCAAAGCAGCAACTTGGTCTTCTAGAACCACGTTCATGTCTCACTACAGAATAGACCCGGCTCGTTTAACGACTGTTGAATTTGGGAGATCGATCATTAAAGCGAATTCTTCCATATCCTGTGAATAAAATAAAATCTTCTTGCAAAGCACCCACCCATGTAGCGAGTTATTTCCCAGTGTGTGTGCTGCCATGATGCGTCAGGAAAACGGAAAATTGTATACTCACCTTTCCGTAATTTTCCTTTCCTGACGCATCCCATGGCAGCACACAGATTCCCTCCCGTCTAAGATGATAGATACTGAGAATGCAGCGGGGGGCTCCTCTTCAAAACTTATAGCTAATCAGTCCTATCAGGTTGTGGGGGCAGAGTCACAATCCAGTGTGTGCGCTGCCATGGGATGCATCAGGAAAGGAAAATTACGGAAAGGTGAGTATACAATTTTCCGTTTTCTTTGCATCTATGTTTCAAAGTTTGTGAAATAAATTGGAACTGTACATTAGCATTTGTAAATGCTTTGAATTTTTTAACGCAATGGGGTTGATGTACTAAACACAAATAGACTGTGCAGTTTGCAATTGCAGTTGCTCCAGCACTTAGTAAATGGGGTAAAGCTTCACTTTACAAAAAATACCCAATCGCCTGCCAGAAGAAATAAAGCATTTTTTCTTGCACATGATAGGATGATGGAAGTCAGCTTCCCCTACATTTACTAAACTGAAAGTAGAAAACCTGTAAATGAATTTAAGCCTTAAATTATTTCTAAGTGATCATATCATGTCAAGAACTCTTATGCCACGTACACACAGTCGGACTTTTCGACCGGACGCCGACGGACCAAATCCGGCGGACAATCCGACCGTGTGTGGGCTTCACCGGACCTTCAGCTGACTTTTCCAGTTGCAAATCTGAAGGACTTTAGATTTAGAACATGCTTCAAATCTTTACGTCGTAACTCCGCCGGACCCAGAAATCCACTCGTCTGTATGCTAGTCCGACGGACAAAAACCCACGCTAGGGCAGCTATTGGCTACTGGCTATCAACTTCCTTATTTTAGTCCGGTGTACGTCATCACGTACAAATCCGTCGGACTTTGGTGTGATCATGTGTAGGCAAGTCCGGTCATTAGAAAGTCCGCCAAAAGTCCGTCGAAAGTCTGTCAGACAGGCTGTCGGACTTTTGTAGCTGACAAGTCCAACCGTGTGTACGCGGCATAAAGGGCCATATTACCATCCCTAAAACTTGTGGGCCTTCACCCCTGACATCTTTTACACCTCTTATACAGCTCTTTTTCTTGTCCTAAGCTCACCTTTAAAATTATGACAATGTGTAAATAAGCTAACAGGAGATTAATTTATTTCTACTGATAACTATGAAAAAAAGGGCAGAAAAATAACTTTGCATGGAAAAGCTGTCTTTGCCTCCTATAGAAAAAGGCCTACTGTGCTGGTGAATCTGGCCTTGGTAATGAGGACCTGGAGGACTTTGCCTCTTATAGGCTGATCTCTTTGCCTAATGTTAATGCAAAGATACTAGCGAAAATCCTGGCCAATCGTCCTGGGTTCTAGGCAATCTTAAACATGTTGACCAGAGGGGTTTCATGCCAGGAAAGGGCACTGATATCAATATCCACAATCTTGTTTTTAAATCTGTTGACTACTCGTGCCAACTGTGGTACAAGGGTATTAGCCTCTTTAGATGCCGAGAAGGCTTTTGACTCGGTTGAGTGGGTTTTTTTCTGGGACGTAATGCAGAGATTTGGTTTGGGTCTAGGTTCCTAAAGTTGCTGCACATGCTTTGTTATTCTCCTAGAGCCAGAGTATGCACCAATGAAAGAATTTTGGATACCTTCTCCCTGTAGAGGGGAACCCATCAAGGATGCCCTCTGTCACCTAGTCTATTCACCGTAGCCTTGGAACCGCTGGCCATGTGTAATGTTTGCATCTATCTATTAAAGGTTCTTGCAGTAAAACCAAGGAAACTTAGACCTCTGTGGTATATCAATGTGCTTTTAATAAACAAAAAATGCTTTACATACAAAACTATGACAATATTAGCAATATAATACAAAGCTGACAGATATACCTATAACAAGAAAAAATGCTACATACTTCTTAGCAAAACTATGGTCTGTATACAATAAGAATACACAAAAAGGTTACTTAGCTCTGCTTATAGAAACTTCACAATCTCCTTGGCAATGAGGACTCTTTGACGATTGCAGGAGATCGGGCGAAAAGTGTCTTCATATTCTGGCAGAGACCTTCCTTGGTGTCCTGGCCTCGCCTCCCGTACTCCCGGAGTCTATGGGTAGCTATCCAGGCAGATAACCTTTTTCTGCATACACAATAATAGACTGCTGTTTCTTGTCTGTGTCTTTATTGGCACATTGCAGATTTTAATACAAGTGTGAATGACACACGTTATATGCGGTAAAACTGAAAATAACAAGAATAATATAACATTACCATACAACAGTAAACATCTTATAAAATAATAACTGAGATAGCTATCTCCTTTCCCTAATAACCTGTGGAGGAGGAAGGGGAAGATTGCTTTCCTCCGATGCCATGGATGGGAAGAGATTACATCTAAGCAGCTGGGATAATCTTGAAATGCTGATCCCTAAGGGGTATCACTTCCTGACTAAAGAGGATGTGATGATTTTTATGTCACATCCTTTAAAGGTTAAAGGTATTATTACAAATGATATTAATGTTTGGCCAGTAGGTGGCGTATGCGTACAGCTAACCTGGAACAAACATAATTTATAGCTTAATATTGCAACAACACAATATACAATCAAATGACAATATGAATTCTCCTTTCTGAACCGAGAGAGAGAAAGGTCTCCTGGAGACATAACACTCCCCGTCTGGCGTTAACCAACGCCACTAACAGCGTTATTGGACACAATTAAAATCAAGTTCGATATGGGTCTACGAAATGACTTTACTTCACCCTGTTAAGAAGTCTTAACTTCGACCTTCCTGACATGTCCATCTTTGCTTGGGAATGTCTGTGTGATAAGTCCCAAAGGCCAGTCATTCCTGTGTGCTTGGCATTCTTTAACGAGCACCACATCTCCTGACTTCAGGTCTGGTTTGTTAACTTGCCACTTATTTCTGAGTAGTAGGGGTTGGATGTAATATCTCCTCCATCTGTTCCAGAAAGTGTTGACTAGGCATTGCACCTGTCTCCATTGACGTCTGAAAAGGTCTTTATCAGTAAACTCTCCATTTGGAGGACTGACTGTGTTGGTTTTTTGGGTGAGTAGAGTTGCAGGTGTCAGCAACATGGGTTCCTCTGGATCATTAGTAACCGGAATCAGAGGTCTAGCATTTATGATGGCTGAGACCTCGGCCATGAAGGTGGACAGACATTCATGCGTGAGTCTGGCATTCCCCATTTGAAGGAAAATAGAATCCAAAATCTTGCGGGCTACGTCTATCATTCTTTCCCACGCACCACCCATATGAGAAGAATGAGTTAAATGTCCAGGTACATCCCTGTTGGTTGAGATGCCTTTCCACACTATTGTTGTCTAGATTGGAAAGGATCTGAAGTTCCTTGGCCGCTCCAACAAAGTTGGTGCCCCTATCAGAGCGGATGAGCTTAACTGGACCTCTAATGGCAATGAAGCGCCTGAGAGCGTTGATGAAGCTGGAAGTGTCCATTGATTCAATCAACTCTATGTGAACAGCTCGAACAGTCATACAAGTAAAAATAACTGCCCAGTGTTTGCTGCTGGCATGACCTCCCCTGGTTTGGCGAGTGGTAATGGACCAAGGACCGAATACGTCAAGGCCCACACTTGTAAAGGGAGGATCTGAGTTAAGTCTGTCAGGTGGAAGGTCAGCCATCTTTTGGGTTTGTAAGAGTCCACAGAGTTTGCGGCAGGTAACGCAATTAAACATACACTTGCTCACACATCTTTTTGCTCCTATTATCCACAGTCCAGCAACCCTCAAAGCTCCTTCAGTGAATAGCCGGCCTTGGTGTTTAACTTGACTGTGATAGTGTTGTACAAGCAGGGCAGTGACATGGTGCTGAGCTGGGAGAATGAGAGGGTGCTTCTCATCGTACTCCAAGGTAGCTTCTTTAAGGCGACCTCCTATTCTCAACAGGTTACTGCTGTCGAGGAATGGATCGAGTTTCCTTAGGACGCTGCTTTTAGGAATTGGCCTTTTGTTGTTAATACAGTCAGTCTCTCTAGCAAAGGTCTCTTGTTGCACAGTGTAAATGATCAGATGTTTTGATTGCTCTAGGTCAGTCACTGAGTATGTATTTTTACAGCGGTGCCAGCCTTTGCAGTTAGTCCTTTTCCCAAAGGAATAGGCTATGTGGGATAAGGAAGTAATGGCTCTAATGAGTGATCTCCATGTGGAAAACCTGGAGAACCAATAAGATTTGAGTTGGTTTTGTGAAGCCACAGTGACTAATGCAGACACTTGTGGACGAACTTCTGCATCCTTGACTGCATCTATCAAGTTAAAGGTCTCCGATTCAGAAATGTTGTGTTCTGAGTTGTACAGGAATGCAGGGCCTGTAAACCATGTTGTGTCCCAAAGACAGTTGCCTGGGACAGCTCTAGTCGCTAGGTCTGCTGGATTGTGTTTAGTTGGAACGAAGTGCCACTGTTTTGGGTGTGTGGATCTCCTAATCCTCAACACTCTATTACTGACGTAGACGTAAAAGCGTCTGGTTTCGTTGTAGATATACCCCAAGACAACTTTACTGTCAGTGTAGAACTCAGTGTCTTTGATTTCTAGGTTCATCTCTCTAGCAATCGTGTCGGCTAGCTCCACAGCTAACACTGCGGCACAAAGTTCCAGTCTAGGTATTGTGTGTTCTTGGAGTGGGGCAAGTTTTGCTTTTCCCATGACAAAACCTATATGGCACTGTCCTTTCATGTCCTTGATCCTGAGGTAAGCTACAGCAGTGATTGCTTTGACAGAAGCATCACAGAAAACACAAAGTCTTTGGTCTTGGACTTCTGTAGATGGTACAGGAGCATATGGTCGAGGAACCTTTAAGTTAGACAAGGCTGTCAGGGAATTTTTCCACTCTGTCCACTGATCTCTTTTCTCAGGGGGAAGTAGATAATCCCAGTTCACTGTCTCTTGAATTAGGTCTCTGAGAAGAGCTTTACCCTCAATGGTGACTGGAGCTACAAACCCTAGAGGGTCATACAGACAGTTTATGGTTAACAGAACGCCTCTGCGCGTAAAGGGCTTTTCTTCCCGACTAACCTGGAAGGTGAAGGTGTCTGACCTTAAGTCCCAGAGTAGTCCAAGGCTACGTTCCATTGGTAGAGAGTCAGAACCTAAATCTAAGTCTTTGAACTCACCAGAGTGGTCTTGAGAGGGGAAGGCCTTCAACAGTTCTACGCTGTTAGAGGCGATCTTGTGGAGCTTCAAATTAGAACAGGCTAGCATCTCCTGTGCTCTCTTGAGGAGACTGATAGCTGCTTCAGCGGTGGGTAGAGATTTTAAGCAATCGTCTACATAAAAGTCTTTTTCTACTAAGTGTTTCACTTCAGACCCATAGATGGATTCGCCTTCGTGAGCCGAGCGTCTAAGCCCATAAATGGCAACTGCGGGGGAAGGTCTGTTCCCAAATATGTGGACCTTCATGCGATACTCTACGATTTCTTTGGAAGGGTTGTTATTTTTAAACCAGAAAAATCTCAAAAAGTTCCTGTGTTCCTTTTTAACGAGAAAATAGTGCAACATCTGCTGGATGTCCGCCATGAATGCCACAGAGTCTTTGCAGAAACGGAGTACACCAATGAGTCTGTTGTTCAGATCCGGCCCTGAGAGAAGAACGTCATTTAACGACACACCTTGTTCTTTAGAGCTAGAGTCAAACACTACTCTAATCTGACCTGGTTTCTTGGGGTGGTACACTCCAAATATAGGCAAATACCAGCACTCCTCGTTGTCTTTCAGGGCAGGAGCTAACTCTGCGTGATTATTCTTAAATATTTTTCCCATAAAGGTAAAGAAGTGATCTTTCATGTCTGGTTTTCTCTGGAAATTACGTTTAAGGGAGACAAAGCGTTTAAGGACTTGTTCCTTGTTGTTAGGTAGACGCTGTCTATGAAGCCTAAATGGGAGAGGTGCGACCCAATTGTTTGACTCTTCCTTGGCTGTCTCCTTTTCCATTATTTGCAAGAAAAGTCTATCTTCAAAGGACATTGCTACCTGCTGGTCTTCCTTTGTTCTATGAAAGACTGTACACCCTAGGTGGTCTGGGTCACTGTCACAAGCGTGGTCATCTGCGTCTGGGTCTACAGAGGAACAAGGTATGTGAGTACTACCTGGAAGCTCTTTTGTGATGAAGCTGTTGTGACATGGTAGCAAGGAGGAAGGGCGTCCTTTGTCAAGTACGTTAGTGAACATGCTACTGACCGTGGTGGGTCTGTGCACAGTCTTTAGGCAGACGTCCCCTACGATGACCCACCCCAGGTCAAGTCTTTGGGCAAAGGGAGCATTGCGGGGACCATTAATCTGTTCCCTTACTTTATGAACCTGCAAAATGTCTCTTCCCAGGAGCAGCATTAACTGAGCCTGCTCGTCATATTCTGGCAGGAGATGGGCCATGCGTTTTATATGAGGCTGGTGAATTGCTGCATCTGGTGTAGGGATTTCTGACCGGTTGTCTGGAATCTGGTTGCACTCGAGTATGGTGGGTAAAGGTAGGCGAGTCTGACCGTCTATGGACTCTACACAAAAGGCAGTTGCTCTTCTCCCCGCCGTCTCAACAGTACCCGCACAAGTCTTTAGAGAGTAAGGGGAGCTTGGACCCCCAACACTGAAGGTGTCAAAGAATGTGGATTTAGCCATAGAGTGGTTGCTTTGGTCATCTAAGAGTGCATACATCTTGACAGCTTTGTTCCTGTGACCCATTGGATAAGCTCTAATAAGACAGATCTTTGAGCAAGACCTACCGCCTGCAGGATCTTTGCTTACCTCAGTACACTGTGAGGTAACCACTGAGATGTTTGAACCAGTGTTCTCTTGCACCCCGCCATGCTTGTTGGTATCGCCAGCTCTCTGGGCGGTCCAAGGAGCAGGGCCTGGATGTAGTGCTGAGTTGTGGTCTGTGTTGTCACACTCTGTGCATGATACACTAACCTTGCAGTCCTTGGCAAAGTGTGATGTGGATCAACAGCACCTGAAGCATATGCGGTTCTCTCTTAGGAAGGCTTTGCGATCTTCTAGAGACTTTTCCCTGAAGGTCCTGCATTTTGGTAGAGGGTGCGGCTTCGTTCCAGTCTTCTATCTGTAAACACAGAAGTGACGTCACAACGTCAATTCCTGTTTACTCGGCTGCCAATGGCGCCGGTTTTAAAAAAATATACAGTATTCAGAATTGTCGTTTTCGGCAATTTGAATACTTTGAAGTGCAAAGGAGGGATTGGGGGTCTTTTAGACCCCCAATTCCCTCCATAAAGAGTTAAAGAGAACAGTGCAGCGCTGGACAAATACCACAAAATGTGAATGTGATATATCAATGAATCAATAACAAACAACAGTGATTGATATCCAAAAGATAATGATGTTGACATCAAATGAGTGAATAAATAATAAATCAATTAAGTGCTAATGAAAATATCACAAAACATCATAAAATATAA